>NW_027248281.1:623750-1247500 GCF_041260155.1 Ptychodera flava | reverse complement strand
ATGTACCAGACGCAGCTTGCTGATGCGGGAAGTCCCGCCTGTGAGCTGCAGACGTTGCTGCCCACTGACTGACCGTCCAGCAGCTCTGAACAGACTATCGAACATCCTTCGTGTATGAATGCCCACATGCTTGTAGGATGTTCGATGAGTCATTTCAGCGATAAAAATTGCATATCAGCACATGTGATTTAATAGTATAACCCCACAATTCCCTCTACTTCGAAGCCCTCCCACTTTTCAGGATCGGACAGAACATTGTAGGCAAAGCTTAGTTGTCATACTGAGGTAGCCATTTTGAAAAAAGTCCCCAGAAATAAACAACAATTGATGATGTATAACATGCCGTATCAGGACTGATGACTGACGACACGTCAAAGGAGAGAGGAATACGGTCATGGGTATATGATAAAACTCAGTATATGGAGAGAGAATAAGTACTGATATTTCAACAATGTTTCTGATTGTAATGTGCTTTCTTTGAAATACACACTTTAGCCACAGAAATTTAGGTTCTTCAAATTTAAAGGTGATATATTTTGGGAAACCTGCATAATCATTGCAATTTACAACAATATACATAATGATTTGAGTTCTGATATGACAATATCACCAAATGATTGTGATTATCTTACCTTGATTAAGACGATCAATGGAGGACAGCAATTCACTAATTTCATTTGTTCTACTTTGTTCACGCAGTGCTGTCTGTACTGCATCGAGGCTCTTGATGTGTTCACGAACTGTCTCTATCTGGTTGGTCAGATTCACTGTACTACTGTTGCGTTGAAGTCTATCTTCCAACTGATGGCACACACTACGCATTTGTTCTATCTGTTCTTGATAGGTACCACTGGTGTCAAGCATATCCAACTGCAGTGTATCTCTCATGGTTTCATTGTCAGTAACAGCTTTGGACAGTTTGGTAACCTGTATTGTCACCTGTTTCAGGTGTTCTTCAACTTCACCTATTTCATCATTAACCAGATTGACATTCCTAGAATCTCTTCCCTGTCTGCTGATTTCTAGCTGGATCTCTACAGAAATGATCAAATTTAAGTTTTATTTTATCAGTGTTATCCTTTACTGGATTAATCGCAAGACATACAAGTTCACCGATCAGTGGACACTACTGAAGCTTTGTTTCTGTTAAAATACCAATCCATGTGGACATGTTTTCAAGTTTTAAAGGAATCCGCATAGGAAGTCTGATATTAATTATCCTGTTCCTGACCCAGTGAAACAAAGCCATTTCCTTTTATAAAACAACTTTATCTAAAATCCTAGCATATCCATTCACAAATGAACAGTAAATAGACATTTCTGTTTACCATTGCATTCAAAACGAAAATGGAAGTTGTAAAACTCAAACAAATTTTCAGCTCTGACTGAAACCAACTCAAACCAAACTGCCTACACTGAAAAAGTTCATGACTGATTTATGATGAAAGCCTGGATAGTTAACAACTGAGAGAGAAAAATCAAAAAATTCAGCAAAAATACAAAATTCAAGATATTTTCACAATATTCATACATACATACACACATGCGTACTTACATACATACAGACGCTACGGACTTCACCTTATAAGATGACCTCACATTGGTATACCAAATGTGAGCTAATAAACCCTTTAAAGCCCTGATACGGGTTTGGCGGACCTTGATCGCACAGTGTATGGGTCCTCGCATGCTTGGGCCGTTCCACCATACGACCTCGGTCTGCAAAACCCGTATCAGGGCCATAAAGATTATGATCATGCAGTTCCAATGACCCTTCCCTTTAATCATTAAATTATTGGAAAACCTATTTGTACTAACAGCTTTGTCACTTTTAGAAACTTACCATAGTCTTGTAACTCCTCTTTCAATATGCTGTATTCTTCACGCTCTATGGCGCATTCCAGCAGCAGATATCGTGCCTGGATTTTCTGGAGATGTTTTCTTGACACCAACACCTTATTGATGATGTCATCTAGAAGACCATTAGTATATCCCTTCCATAACACTTCAGCAGCCTCCAATGATTGGCATCTCACGATAAATCTATCGTTGTTTACAACATATTCTGCAAAGATGTCTTTGTGAATGCCTGCAAAGTCTCTGAGAACCTCTACCATGTCTTCCTTGAAATCATCCAGGGCCAAGAACTCTCTGGCAATGACACCAATTCTCTTGCCAGTGTCTGGTATACCACTCTTCACCTTTTGCACAATACTAAGTTGGACTGTAACAACAAAGTAGAATGTACAAGTTGATTAAACTATCAATTCGTTACACTCTAGCATTTCTCCATTGACCAAATTTTTATGCCATAGATTACATCAAGGTTTCAAGAAAGCATAGGCATTGAGGTCACTGCTGGTTTTGGTCCGGGTGACCATTTTTATTTCAATGATCTTTGAATTTCAATGATCTTTCACATGAAAGGAAAGGTGATGCTTTTTTGTCAAATAGGTACTGCACAACTTCGATATGCCACATCAGACCACAGGGAACTCAGTCTTTGATGTTGTCTTGTTGTTTGATTGTTTAGTTTGTTTGTTGTGTTATGTACTCTATGTCTTTGTAAATAAACAAATACATAAACAAAGCTGAAACATGAAGATGTTCGTTTGCTTGAAATAAAGCGATAAAAAATACCGCACATTTGATCAGAATTGGTACATACCAGTATGGGTACCAAAGATCAACAATAAATGTTGTTTCTATCTGTTCAGTGTAGGAAAATTCTACGTTGATGTTATGACAATGATTTTTGCACAGTACAACCAGAAAAACAACAAGAAATATTTAAACCAGAAAAACAAGAATGACAAAAGTTGGACATGCTGCTACAGAGACATAGATGTTTTGATCAAAAAAGGGCAATATTGTCCTAAAAACATAAATAATGAAATTTCACCACATTTTTTGCAAACAGCTTCTCAGCTTGTCAAAAGATGATCTGCAACATTTCGCGAAATCTATCAGCAATATAAATCACTAGGCCATATGTATGTTGTAGTTACAGCATGCAATCTTATTTGCGCTAGTGATATGGATGTACATTGTATCCTCACACAGCGTCGAACTAAAAAAATCATAAATCTGAAAATTTACTCAGGAAAAAAAATTAGCACAGCTTTTCCCATTTGGAAAACAATTTTTTTAGAAATTTACAATTGTAAAAAAAAATGTTCAAAATTTCATTGTGACCAACCCCCTCCCAAGATCTAATGGTCCATCCCTTACTTTCAGCAGGTCTGTTAATATGTAACAGTGCATAAACAATGACAGGAAATGACTGCAGGTCAGTGGAGTATCCTGTTTCAGTCATTGGCATGCCACCACTCCTGAACATTTGCAGAATTTCCCTTTTTCTTACCTCATTTGCACATTTTTGACACTGACGTGTTCATTTGAACAACGTCACATCTCAACCCCTGCATCTACCTGTACACCAAATACTGAGATGGTAGCTTAGGCGGTATGGGAGCTTTTGCATGTGACGGACATACATCCGCACATACATCCGCATATACATACCCACATACATACATACATACAGACGCCAGCGACTCACCATGTAAGCTCTTTTTGGTATTTATATAAATACCAAATATGAGCTAATAAAACCTAAAATGTAAAATGAAAATCAGAACAGCATCCACACTATAAGTAACTTAACTATGCCCAAACTGACACTTTGCCCAGACACATATTAAAATATAACTTTTTCATGAAATGTAAGATATGCTACCTTGCGGGTCAAGTGTACAAATTTCAACTCACAAAAATATGGCCTATGTCACTACAAACAACAAGAAAATTTGCCTGGTGTAAACTCAGCCACTCTGACATTATGAGCCCTAATTTAACTATCATTTTTCAATTTATGGATTATGTTTCCTAAATGAAGCAATCAGGCAACCCGTAAGGACTTAGCTGGTTGACAATGTCCATTTAATTGAAATCAACAATCAGTCTTCATAACTAGGTTACATGATTGATTCATTTCAAATTATTTTTCTATAAGGACACCCTTCAGAATCTACCACTCAAAATTGAAAGCTATCAAATAAGTGATAGATATCAAAGATACCTTTTGAAATAAATGAAAAAATAAACCCAACACATTGCTAATATAAATTTGGTATCATCTGAGTTAGGTCATCTCTTGGCAGTAATCTACACATGAAAGTTTCCTGTCAGGTATAATATACAAATCAAAGTTTTCTGACCAGAAATTCAAAAAGGAAATTTAAAGTTGATTTTTCGAAGAATGAATGCAAGTTGTCATTTGTTGTCATCAATGAACAACAACAGAAAGTTGCAAATAGTTTTCATCCTGTCAAGGACAAAATAACATTCTTCTCTATTTTGACAAATGTCTGAAGTAAAATTGACATGTAAGTGTATCAAAACACTCCAGGAATATTTTCCTAAGACAGTACACGTCTTCTTGTGAAATAATGCTTTGCCTTCTATCACAGCCAGATTGATTGACAATGCCTCCACCCCTATATTGTTGTCATTCATAAGTTTGACACCGTAACTCTCATTAAAAACACTTACATGGTTTCCTGTCTTCCATTACTCTGGCAAAACCTTCAGATAGATTCTCAGATGTTCCATCTCTGTCAACATGTTCTTCCACTATGAAGATATAAACAACAGATGCAAATGAGAGCAATTGAAGGGATGATATAAACTGCAGTTTGTTCTGCACTGTTACTTACGGCTAAAATTTTTCTTGAATGCAACCAATTGCACCATAGAATGTGTCCATGCAACCTATTGTACCATAAAATGTGTCCATGCAATCCATTGCATTAAAGAATGTGACCATGCAACCCATTGCACCATAGAATGTGTCCATGCAACCCATTACACCATAGAATGTGTCCATGCAACCCATTGCACCATAAAATGTGTCCATGCAACCAATTGCACCATAGAATGTGTCCATGCAACCAATTGCACCATAAAATGTGTCCATGCAACCAATTGCACCATATAATGTGTCCATGCAACCCATTACACCATAGAATGTGATCATGCAACCCACTGCACCATAGAATGTGTCCATGCAACCCATTACACCATAGAATGTGTCCATGCAACCAATTGCACCATAGAATGTGTCCATGCAACCAATTGCACCATAAAATGTGTCCATGGAACCAATTGCACCATATAATGTGTCCAAGCAACCCATTACACCATAGAATGTGTCCATGCAACCCATTGCACCATAGAATGTGTCCATGCAACCCATTACACCATAGAATGTGTCCATGCAACCCATTGCACCATAGAATGTGTCCATGCAACCCATTACACCATAGAATGTGTCCATGCAACCCATTGCACCATAGAATGTGTCCATGCAACCCATTGCACCATAAAATGTGTCCAAGCAACCCATTACACCATTATGTGTCCATGCAACCCACTGCACCATAGAATGTGTCCATGCAACCCATTACACCATAGAATGTGTCCATCAACCCATTGCAATAGTTATTGAGAAACAAATTTTTTGACCAATAATAGCAAAAATTGCCCCCAAATACAAAATTGCAGATTTCATCAGAATTTGAATACATCACATTTTGATCAACCTTATAAACCTGTGTAACAAATATCAAAGATATCAGATGAGTACTTATTGGAAAAAAAAAATTGACTGAAAATTGAGAAAATTGCCCAAAAATAACATATATGAAAATTTCATTACAATTTATACAGACTTGACTAAGGTCATCCCGAGGAACATGGATACCAACTTTCAAAGCAATCCACCTAGCCGTTTCAGAGAACGAGATTTTGTGACTAAAAACTGAAAGAATTACCCCAAAAATACAAACATGCAAATTTCACCTAAATCTGTAGACATCTCATTTAGAATACCATACCAAGTTTCAACCTAATCTGATCAACGCTTACAGAGTTTTAGCAATTTGCAGGATTTTGCTTTTTTCCCCCTTATTTGCATAATTTTGATACTGACATGTTCATTTGAACAATTTCACATCTCAACCCCTGAGTGCAACTGACACCAAATACTACGATGGTAGTTGCCGTGGTTTAGAAGTTTTTGCAGTGGACGGACACACATACATACATACATACATACATACATACATACATACATACATACATACCAGTACATACATACATACATACGTACACACATACATACATACATAGAGGCAATTTTTCCAACCTATAAGAATAGCTGCCATTGGCACATACATGTATGGCCATATGGGAGCTAAAAATTGTCCAAAAAAACAGTAAGTCTTCCAATTTTGTAATAATTCCAACAAATTAGAAGGGCAACCCCCTTGCAAACACCAAACCCAAATTTGAGAGTGATTGGGTCAGCGGGTTCAGAAAAGAATAATTTTTACTTAAAATGAGGAAAATAACCAAAAAATTCAGCAAAAATACAAAATTCAAGATATCTACACGATATACACGAAACTGGTTAAGGTTAACCTAAGGTACTTGCATACCAATTTTCAGAGCAATCGAAACAGCAGTTCTTGAGTTATTAATTTTTGACCATTTTCAAATTTTTAAGCTGATTTGCATATTTGGGCAATGCAAAGTTCATTTGAACAAAACCCCATCTATAGCCAAGGATGCATCCACACACAAAATACCAAGCTAAAAAGTGCAGCAGTTTATGAGTTTTTGATGTTGATGGACATACTATACGTATACTATACATACATACATATACATACATACATACAGATGCCACAGACTTCAGCTTATGATAACCTCATGTTGGTATACTATATGTGAGCAAATAATGTAAATATGCATATTAGCTAATCATCAGTATGTATAGCATGGCTGTTTAAGTTTCAGCAACACTGAAAGTGACCTAGATTCTTAAACAGCCTCTCATTGGCTACACTAATGCTGCCCTCTCATTGACTGCCCTCTCATTGGCTACACTGTTGCTCTCTCATTGCTGCCCTTCCATTAGCGACAATGTGTTGCTCTCATTGGCTACACTATGCTGCCCTCTCATTGACTGCTCTCTCATTGACTACACTGTGTTGCCCTCTCATTGCTGCCCTCTCATTAGCTACACTGTGTTGCTCTCTCATTGGTTATAGTATGCTGCCCTCTCATTGACTACACTGTGTTGCCCTCTCATTGCTGCCTTCTCATTAGCTACACTGTGTTGCTCTCTCATTGGCTACACTATGCTGCCCTCTCATTGACTTCTCTCTCATTGACTACACTGTGTTGCCCTCTCATTGCTGCCTTCTCATTAGCTACACTGTGTTGCTCTCTCATTGGCTACACTATGCTGCCCTCTCATTGACTTCTCTCTCATTGACTACACTGTGTTGCCCTTTCATTGCTGCCTTCTCATTAGCTACACTGTGTTGCTCTCTCATTGGCTACACTATGCTGCCCTCTCATTGACTGCTCTCTCATTGACTACACTGTGTTGCCCTCTCATTGCTGCCCTCTCATTAGCTACACTGTGTTGCTCTCTCATTGGTTACACTATGCTGCCCTCTCATTGACTACACAGTGTTGCCCTCTCATTGCTGCCTTCTCATTAGCTACACTGTGTTGCTCTCTCATTGGCTACACTATGCTGCCTTCTCATTGACTTCTCTCTCATTGACTACACTGTGTTGCCCTCTCATTGCTGCCTTCTCATTAGCTACACTGTGTTGCTCTCTCATTGGCTACACTATGCTGCCCTCTCATTGACTGCTCTCTCATTGGCTACACTGTGTTATCCTCTCTTGCCTTGATTTTAAGTTTAGCTTTAGTCAAGTTGCTGGCTTAGGCAGAGCACATCAGTGTAGGTCTGAGATTAGAAAATATGTAGTATACCAAGTGTTATAAGAGTGTTTCAACATAATAATGACCCAATGTACATGCGCCTTTGAAGTTTGATATCGTTCACTGCAGTATACTTGATACATGGCAATGTCCTTTTATGGTAATACTAGTACTTTAATGTTATAAAAATAACACTGAAGTCACATCAAATTTTGTCCAGTGATTCCTGAGTAGAAATGCAAATTTAAATCATTAATGATGAAAATTAGTGCAAGCTGCAGTCTTCAAAAACTCACAGAGACCAAGACTTTTCAATGAGTGTACAAGATACAAAATAAGATAAATATTTCTGGAGAAAATTTTGAGTTACGACCAGAACAAAACTCTAGCAATGAACACACAGAGAAACAAAACCACAAAAAAGAGCCATGATGTAGTTTATGCTGTCAGTGACATTACAAAATCTTGGTCTAGGAAACTCTGGGTTTTAACCCGATATGAACAAATTTGCTCCCTGTATAAGTAATGATCATAGTCTAGCAATCATTTAGACAAAAATAATTGCTCTTTTGAAAGTAATTTTTCATGGGAGGATATTTTATCATCTTTGAATGAAATCATCCCATAAACCAACAACTAAAACTAGCAGACATGCTTTTTTTACAGTGAAAATAATGTTTTGACAAAACATGAGCAACACAATGAACATGAAGATTCTGTTATTAGAGGTCAAAATCTGAATACAAATTGATCCCTACAGATGTACCGGGTATATAACCAATTTTGAAAGCTGGTAGAGTAGTACATGTAGTTACGTGTGTAGAGCATGGTTTAAACACTCATGAATTATGTGTTATTATTTCAATGCATCATGTTCTTGTAAGTCCTATAATGTTGCCTTGAGATGATACAGGTTTATTTTTTCCAGGTCAAATGTTCATACCTTTTGCTGCGCATTCACGACTGCTTCTAATCACACTGGTGTTTCTTGATGTCTGGTTCTTTGCCTCATTGGATGCTGCCAAGAATCCTGCCAAACAGCAAAATAATATAATAAAAAAAATTAAATATCACTCACTGTCCATCATATATTATAAAAGACTTGACAATGAGTCATTGTCATTTTACTGTGTTAGCTTTCATATGGAATTTTGTCAGGTTTAATCTCATCTTGGGCGATGGATTGTGTTGGTAAACTGCCATTTAAATAAAGAGCAATGTCCTGATAAAATGTACAAAAACACTGAACTTGATAAAGCTGTCAATACAGAGCTTCCATAACTAGATTTTGTCCATCTCAGCATTTGGCCTGGTATTACTTTTCTATCTTGTCATTTACACAGAAAATGTGATAATTAAACTGATTATGTAACAAAACTGCTCAGTCCCTTCCAAGATCAGAAAACTTCAAGTTGAAAGGATTCAATTCACAGTGATTTGCTTCTTTCATTTAGTACCTCTGTGTATTTTCCAACCTTGAACATGAAGATTTAGACTGGCACTACATACCTGTACTTTCATGGACAATTTTGATGAAATCTTTGTTGTAATCTGCTAGAAGCTTCATCACTACATTCTGCATTTCATTCCTAATGGCTGATGCATCCTGCAGGTACTCTTGATAGTTCTGCATGATGTGCTGGATTTTGCGTTGCAAGTGTACAGGAGATCTCTGCATTTCAACAACAATACTGGATTCAAATCTTGGTAGAAACCTCTGTACAAAAATATGGCTGTCTGACTGTGAAGGAATGATGACTGGTTTTCCACTAGCCAGGGCTGCCTGTGTTAAACTTAAATTGTCGAGTGACGATGGTAAGACCAAGACCACTGATGACTTGTACAATTCAGTCTCTACTGAGGAAGACTGCCATGTTTGGACAGATAACATCAGCCTAGAATGAGGGTTTATTTTCCTCACCACAGAGTCTTGTTCAGACAATGGAACACCAAGTAAGTTCCAGCGTAGTATTTTGTCAGAGGAGCTATCCATGTTGTTTGCGACCCAATTCAGAGCTTTTGGCAAGATGTTTGGTTCAGCTTTGAGATTCTGGATGTCGTTAGTGTTGAGCAGGGACATAACACTGAAGGTTTCATCATCTTCTGCACTGTGTGGAGTGTGACTGAAGAACTTCTCATCCGGTATTGGTAGCATTTGAAAGTGCTTTATGGGTTTGACAAACTGTTGGTAATGTTGGCAGAAGTTACGGAATGTGTGGAAGCCCATAGAAAACACAGCATTTGCTCTGTTGCTTTCTCTGGTAACACTACTTGAACAGAAAGTGAATTCATCTTTCTTGTAACCAAGTGCAGCAGGAGGAGTGTGAAGTGAATACAGATTGAAGTGATGATAATCAGCATTGGGATACAGATCACTCTGAATCTTTACAGCGACATCAGATGTCATCATACCAAAACCAAATACCATGGTAACATTGTGGACTTGGCTTAACTCTGGGAAATACCATTTGTGTGCCATGAGCCACTGAATACCCATTGGTTGTTGACGTAGGCGTTCTGGTGGATTTGGATAAACCAGTTGGATTCCCATCTCGTCAGCATCTCTTTGTACTGATTCAGTGATATGAAACACTGTACAGCAGACATTAATACCAAGCCCCTTCAACATGCGAGCTACAAGATGTACAGTTGATGACATACAGCTTTGGATTCCATCTCCAAATTCTTGACTGATAATCAAAGCAGTTGGACTTTCCATCTTGTAACTGAAAGTAGTTAGAAAAATGAGTAAATATGCGGTCATTTTCTCAGGATATAACTATGTATCCAAAATGTCTAAAATTACTTATTAATGGAATGGAAATTCCTGATAGACTTTGGGAAACAGTGTAAATCAGTCAGCTCTTTAAGATTTGTGAACTCTGTGAGTCAACTCACACATTTCTTGACATTTCCTGGAGTAAATAACACTTTCACTGTCCTGTGCATACATATATAAGTGCAAAGATGAAAACAACATTAATACACTATAATTAACGTGATTTTTCAGAAAACACTCGAGAAATTATATAAGTCCATTTGGAATTCAATTTATCCAGTGCACTAGTGTGAAAATGTAATACAAAGACAGCTGTTCTCATTTTGTTCTTATATTTTTGACCAAAAAACCCCCTGGGTGTTTCAAAAAAAATAGAATGTTGGAGAAACATACACATGTCAAAGGTTTAAACTACTGTCAAGGACAGTGTGCTCATATTTGGTTTGAATTGATCCATCTAGAAATATTTAAACAGAGATACAGACACCACCGACTCACCATATAAGCTCTTTTTGGTATTTATACACATACCAAGTACAAGTTAAAAACTCAATGAAAACATAGAGAGACATCAACTGAATCAATGTGAATTTAGCTACCACATACAGAGTTTCTGGAAAACAAGTATCAGCAAAATTACTTTTAACATTTAGAACAATATAAAATGCATCATAATTTCAACAAATCGGGCCTAGCACCGGTGCTACACCAACGCAAAGTGGTTAATCTGAACAAGACAGATGTCCTAATAACAAAGCTTAGTGCCTGCAAACCAAATTTCAAAGCAATTGTAGCAATTTTTTAGCTGCATCCACACAAATGCAAGATTTGGGGCCAAATAGCGAGACCTTGCTCGTAGGGGAATAAAATAAATGCTATCTTTCACACAGATGTAAGATTTGATAATTCATTAGTCTGACCTGGCAGGATTAGGGGCAAGTTTGCTATCTTAACAGATGAAATTTTTGTTTTGTGTATATATACATTTATGTCCTCCTATATACTTGTAAATGATGAACAACTGGTTATTAACTGAATCTATACCCCAAAACTTGCCGACACAACATATGAATACTTCCATGCTACAATTGTTTTGAAACATAGTGTGTCACAGCTGCTCTGGGTACATATTAACTAACGCCTGTCTTAAAATTGGCTAAATAGCTTTCTGAGAAAAAAAAATTATGGCCAACAATGATAAAAATCTAAACACCAAATACAAAGGTGGAATGTGCAGCAACTCTCAAGTTTTTGAAATCAGACTAGGGAGTTATCAGAAGAAAATATTGGTATTTTGACTGAAAACAGCAAATATTGCTTACAAGATACAATATTATAGGTTTCATTACAATTTGAACAAAACTGATAAAGATCATCCATAGAGATCTTCATATTGAATTCCAAAGCAATCTGACACAGTGTTGAATCTAGGATCAGAGAGTTGGGGGCATTGTGGCCCATGGACGTTTTGAAAATTAAGAGGGCATTTTTTTCATTAATTAATATCATAGGACTACTTAATATTCATTTCTCTTACCATAATTAAGCATTATATTTATGTAGGCCTATTCTGGTTTCCTAAGACCTCCCAACAACAAACAAGTCACAAACAAATTAATTTCAATTATCATGACAACTACATTTACTTGACAAGTTGTTCACAAAGTTTTGGAAAAAATTAAACTCACAGGGTAATTGATACTGTCATTTACACAAGCTCATAAAGTATGCATAGCAGAGCATGTAATTCACATTTTCTGAATGATCTGGGTAGCCCTACAGCCATACTATAAGATTTATAGTGACCTGAGGAGCCTTTTGACATTTTCTACTCACATGCAAATGTTATAAGTAGATAACCTTTGCCATGTTGCGTGTTCGCCATGCTGCTTTGCGCGTGACCCACACCACCTTGTGTTCGCCTAAGCAACATTTGCAAGTTTGATTTGCTTTTCCCCCTTTTTGTCTGGAACATTTTGAACTGCGGCTTGCTCATGAGTGCAGTTTGAAATTGCCATCATACCTAACTGTCTATTCTGACTCTAATTGAATTACAACAGGGAAACATGCACACATGACTGGACTGTGTATTGCATGCACTACCTGTTGTGATCATAGCTGTGATGATTGCCGACCAACGTAAAGTTGGCGTCATCCTCATCCTCATCCTCAGCCTCAGGGGTCACGCGAAAATGAGGATGAGGATGACGCTACACTGAGCGTCAGCTTCGCCAGCGTCAGATCCGATTATTCCCGAATGCGTCTGATGGAATAATAAGTGTAAAAACGACTTTAAAAATGTGCTCTAAGTTTCATATCACTGTAAATGCTAATCAAAACACAATGGGGTATGTATTTTATAATATTTAGTATCCTCTCCTCTTAATATCCGTTTCTCACGATGTAGTTATAACGCCTTAGCCCTTAATTTCCTTAAAGTTCAAAGGATGTATGTTTAATACGTTGACTTTCCAGGCCTCACGTCACAGTTATACCAGTTAATTGTTTTATATGTCCTCTGAATAATAATGGCTTTCATATTGCCTCTCATGGTAGCGATTTTTACACATTTCGGACCACGTATACTTTTTTGCACCAATTTTTTTAAAATCTTAACGCAAGAGTTGAGAGGATACCAACAAACACATCCGCGGATCCATGGACTGAAAATTACGAACATTTCCAAAAAACTAGTCTGTATGAGATGTTCTAACTATAAAATATTACCTCTGAACCAGTTTTACGATTCAAAAGAAAGTTGAGAAAGAATGGAGTTGTTATTTTCTTAAGTTTTGGGCGAATTTTATCATTTAACCGTCATCGTGTAGCGCAACTTCGGCAATCTTCGGATACGACGCTGAAGCTGATGCTGAGTAGCGTCATATTCAGCGTCAGCTAGAAAGGTCACCTGAGGCTGAGGATGAGGATGAGGATGACGCCAACTTTACGTTGGTTGATTGCCGCACTGCTGTGGCTTATCAATCACGCTTGGGTCAAGGGTCATTGCCACAGAACCCTGCGAGCCACCCCATAGACTTTTTTGGTAGTTGATAAAGGTCTGTGTTAGTTGGCAAAATAATGAAATAGGTTAGTCTTTGAATAAATCAACTTGTACCTACTTTATCACTGACTATCTAAGACTCATCTCCTACTTCTGCTAACAATCCTGAGTGTGACAACATGTATCAGTTTGGTATTTTCAACCGTTTTTTTGCTCACGTGTTGACACACGTGAGCATATGTCGCAGGTCTGTCTGTGTGTGTGTCTGTCTGTCTGTCTGTCTGTCAGTCTGTCTGTGTGTCTGTCTGTCTGTATGCTCAATATCTCAAAAACGGCTCATCAGATCAGAATTAAATCTGATATATAGATTCAGTTTGCAAATGGCAAGAACTGATTAGTTTTTGGTGGGTGTGGCTTGCTTACTTTTTGCTCATTTGCATAATTAATTATTTTAGAAAAAACTGATATATATTGACAACGATTGCACACAATTTGATGAGATTTGCTACAAATGTTGATCAAACCAAGATATATCAGCTGTGAAAGATATTAAGGGGTGACATAAAAGATAATGAATAATTTGCATATTTAATGATCTTTCATAATTAGGGATATATATTTGATTTGACTTGATCAAAATTGACAAAACTTGGTATGTATATTGAAGATACTATGATTTAACATTATAGAAAGTCATTAAGCATTCCTACTTCATCAAACTCTTAATTTGCATATTTAATGAACTTTTGGAATTAGGGATATTTATTTGAATTGACTTGACCAAAATTGATGAAGGTTGCTATGTACATTAAAGATATTATGATATAACATTGTTGAAATTCATTAAGCATTTATACTTCAGCCAAATACTTTATATTTGCATATTTAATAAACTTTTCTAATTAGATACATAAATCTGAATTGACTTGACCAAAATTGATGAAACTTGCAATATACATTAAAGATACTATGATATAACATTGTTGAAAGTCATTAAGCAGTTTTACTTCAGCCAAATACTTATTTGCATATTTAATAAACTTTCCTAATTAGATATATAAATCTGAATGGACTTTACCAAAGTTGATGAAACTTGCTATGTACATTGAAGATACTATGATATAACATTATTGAAAATCATTAAGCAGTTTTACTTCAGCCAATTCCTTATTTACATTTTTAATGAACTTCACTAATTTGGGATATATATCTGAATTGATTTGACCGAAGTGGATGAATCTTGCAACATATATTGAAGATACTATAAAACAACATTATTAAAAGTCATCGTTTACTTCAGCCAATTCCTAATTTGCATATATAATGAACTTTCCTAATTAGGGATATTTATCTGTATTGACTAGACCAAATTTAACAAAACTTGCTATGTACGTTAAAGATACTATGATACAGCATTAAAAGTCATTAAGCATTTTTACTTTAGCCGATTCCGTATTTGCAAATTTAATGAATTTTCCTAATTAAGGATATTTATCTGTCTTGACTAGACCAAAGTTGAGGAACTGCTTTGTACATTAAAGATACTATGATACGACATTATTGAAAGTCATTTAACATTTTTACTTCAGCCAATTCATAATTTGCATATTTAATGAGAACATTTCAGTCAATTCCTAATTTGCATATTTTAATGAACTTTCCTGATTGGGGATATATACTTGGATTTAAAATTAATCTGTGGTGAATATTATCCATTATGTTGATCATAACACTTTCAATGAAGTTGCAAACATGTGGCAA
Organism: Ptychodera flava; assembly: GCF_041260155.1. Classification (NCBI taxonomy): domain Eukaryota; kingdom Metazoa; phylum Hemichordata; class Enteropneusta; family Ptychoderidae; genus Ptychodera; species Ptychodera flava. The sequence goes on along the minus strand of NW_027248281.1, from coordinate 1,232,156 downwards.
AGGTTCAAATTTACACATAACTGCAACATATAATTAAACACGTGAGCATTTTCAGTTCATATCTGGTTCTATGAGCCATCGATGGTTTCTGCTTGAATTTGAACTTTTGACCTCCAACGTATTCACTGTACATTAAACATGAGAGGGCATTGAGTGTCACAGAGTCCATTATCTGCTCACGGGAAAATAGTTGAAAATGCATGTTCTTATTGTCAAGGCAACTATCTCGAGTAAAGAATGAGTCATAAATTGTCAATGATAAAGCGGGTACAAGTTGATTTATTCAAAGACTAATACACATTTCATTATTTTGTGAGCTAAATCAGCAATACCGATCGGTGTCATTAGTAAACTACCAAAAAAGTCTATGGGGGAACACTGGCTTGCAGTGGTTATGTAGGGATGACCCTTGACCCGAACACGATCAATAAGCCACAGCAGCACTGCAATATCACAGCTATTGTGATCAGGGATGTAGAAAATAGTCGGCATAAAAACAACCGGCTGTCAGCTAAAATTTGCCATCTCTGAAAATTTAGTTTTAGTACATCAGCTAGGACATTTTGCACAAACTGTATTACGTGTGCATACACTACTTGTAACTGCCTGTTCTTTTATTTTTGCCACCTGTAACCAAAATTTTCTACATCCCTGGGTGATGACGGATTGTGTTCATTGCCGGACGACCGCACTGCATCAATGAACCATAGTTTACAAAGAAAAGTTTAATTCCAAACAAATTTTCTTTGTATCATTGTAGCCTTGATTTTCTTTGGATATTAAATGGACATCTGCACAGTACTAGAGATTTCCCATAATACATCATGATTTGTACCAACGTAGATTCCCCTGTGAAGTCTACCATGTCTCCTATGTGTAGACAAATTCCTGGACTAGTTGTAAAAATTCTGAAAACGTACTTTTAAAAACACCTTTCTTCTCAATTCCCATTTTAAAGGATTAAGAAAATTGTGCTTGATTGAGAGAAGAGAAAGGATTTTTGTAAATTTTCCACTGATTGTGTCCGCAGCCACACAGAATAAAGTAATGGAAAGTAGGGAGACTAGTTGCACCTGTTTTATGAAACAAAAGGATATTGATTTTTGCCAAATAGAAAGACAAAAGAAATTTACATGCTAATTTTTTTTTCAGAGAATGACCCCTTCAGTTGGTCATAACTTGCTTCCCAAAACTGTGACATTTGTAGTACCTGCAGAATGTGACTTTTATGGTTATTTAATGGTTTCTTTGAAATTTATACTACAATATTTCAACGTACTTTTAATAAATATAATTAATCAATTATCGTGAGACTTCATATTATTGCTTTTATACAGAACTGAAAAAGTTATAAGAAAACTAACGTCGTTGGTACAAATCAAACAGCATTGTGGGTAATTTATTGTACTGTGATATGAAAGATGTCACTTTAGCTTGTCTGTGACAGTGAATAGGGCCGTTCACAGTTTACGTCACTGTTCTCTTATTAATATGCAAAAATAAATATTTGTCCGCATTTTCAGATAACGCTTTTGAAAATTACGCATGCAAGAACGACGAAAATACATCTCAGTGGGTGACTGCTAGTGTAACAATGAATACTAAAAAACATATTAACGACTCTGAGTACTAACTGCAAAAACGGCCACGTATGCAACATTTATAAAATTTGTCCGCATTTCAAGCTGCGTGTGCGATGTCGCGCGCGTACAGCTATATTTAGTAACAAACCTGTAACCGTGAACAGCGCTATTGATTTTTTGTGGAAACTTGATCGGCCCAGTCAAGTACACATGCTTACTCATAACAGCTATTGTTTTGTGATATCCTGATACAAAATTACAATATCGTGATTTAACATTTCATATTTACTGTAAAGTCGCAAATGTTTGTGTTGAAACACATTAGCACAATGTAACAACACTCCAAACAGCGATGTTCATGTATTAAGAACAACCATGGACTTGGCGTGCATGCTAAAGCACTAGGTAATTTCCAATGCATCATTTTGTGCTGAAATGCACTAATCCCACAATGCCCTGCTCTTGATTCAACACTGCTGATGAGTGGTTTTAGAAAAAGAAATATTTGACTAAAAACTGGAAAAAATGCCCCAAAAATACAATCTTGCGAATTCCACTTGTTTGAAGGAAGTCAACTAAGGTCAATCAAAAAACCAACATGTTAAGTTTAAACCTAATCTGACAAATTTTACAGAATTTCTGCAATTTGCAGGCTTATTTGTCTTTTCTACCTTATTTGCATATTTTTGACACTAACACATTTTTTTGAACAAATTCATTTCCACCTTTAAAGGATAATGATGTGACCTTAGGGATATGAGGACATTCAGGCACAGACTCAGCAATTTTATATTCGTGGCAATGCTATAATTAATTCGTGATTTTAAATTTGCGTCTTTTTCTGTAAAATGTCACTTATTTTCTGTCTTTTGTGATATTCCTTATTGTTCTTACTTGTGAAGTACGTTTTCTTTATGTACGTTTAATGCAGTTAGACGAGCTTATTCCCATGTTTTTCGTAAGTTGTCTGGTTTTAAAAATTCTTTTATTCAGAGTAACAGTGCCAATGTTAGTTAGTCTTTTGATTTTAACTTTTGATGAAATCCTTTGGAAAAAATCACTTAGCTTTCTGAGTAGAGTCCATCTCTCAAGTAACCTACTTGTTGCGAGTGTTTTATCTTTATCAGTGTTATCACAGAGTGTGGAGGATTTGGAGTAAGCATATATTTTAAAATGTATTGTTGTTTTGCTATGGATTTTTATAATCTAAAATAAAGATATAATAATAATAAATAAAGGTATACAGTCACCTGTAATATGCCCATATATGGTCAAAGGGGCATTCCTTGGTATTCAAAATGCCCATGTGATGGTGCTGTTTTTAAAAAGCAGCCACCTACTTAAAATCTGTGATTGGTTAGATTTTCTCTTTCCAGGTATTAAGTGTGGCAAATTGGAACAGGTGACATATAATACCTTTAACCCTTTTCCTGCCAAGTCCATATTTCACCATCAGGTCAAGATAGCTAAAATTAATAAACACAACATATTCCATATCATACGGTGTATTTTAACATAATACTGTACATTTGAAAGCCGTTGAAAACATAAATACTGTAAACTTGATTTTTTTGGACTAAAGATGCTATAACAGACCAAGCCAAGTGTGTGAAAATATGTTATTTTTTGGCTCAATACAGCTTTTTACTGACTTGGCTGATGGGGAAGAGATACTGTCTGGCAGGAAAAGGGTGGTGGATGCTGAGATGTTCAAGTTTTTGATGTGGACGGACATGCATGCATGTATGCATATACATACATACATACATACATACATATATAAAGACAGACAGATAGACATATTCTCAGCCGCGGAGTGACGTCAGTAGGTGAAACGCATACAAGCAAGGTGAATGGGAGATCAGACGATACAGAAGAGCAAATGATACAGATATTGTGTGGAAAAAAGCAGAGCTAAAAGTTATGTCATTTATGTATTATTGAAACTTTGAATATTGCTTTGGTGGTTGAAAAATTCGAACTTCCCACAGCGCTGTGACACAAAAATGACGTAAGAATCCCCAAGTACTCGGATAGCCCACGGTCGAGAATATGCCGTGCCACAAAAAATGACCATATTAGTGTTTTGATATACATATACAAATACCAAACGTGAGGTTAAAGTGTACTCTATAGACATTTAACGACCTGATCACCTTTACAAGAAGGACTTCTTGTTTATGCACCATAATGTGATTAAACAATGACTATCTCGCAAGCTAGGGCTTCCGCTTCAACTTGTAAGTTCACGATGCTACATTCAGGGAGGTTTTAATACCTCTTGTGGTGCAGTACTCTAACTATGTCTCACAGGTTCCCAGACACTTTGCACCAAAACCACTTCGCCCCAAAAGTCATGTCGCCTAAAACCGTTTTGCCCTCAAAACAATGCCATTGATCGCTAACCGTTAAAAGCTGAAAATAACCAATCACTGCTATCGTTATCACCTTTCTATCATCCCAGGACTGAAATCTTGAAATTGTACACATTTTTAGAAAATGACATCGTGCAATTCTGAGCACGGCACCTGAGTTGTAGCATTCAGTGACAGTGGTTTGTGTGTTTCCTTTTTTCTGATATACAGTTTACGGTTTTGTGTAAGAATAAATGGTTTGTGGTAGCCAAAATGTCCTGACACATAAATGCTTCCAAGTTGCAGGTGAAAACAACGTCATGATACATACCGGTAATAGCATCGTTGTTTTGGGACGAGTTGATGGTACTATACTTTAGGTGAAGTGGTTTTAGTACGATGTGGTACTTGGGGCGAAGTGGCGTTGGACGAGGTAGTACTGGGACGAGGTGGTTTTGGTACGAAATGGTTTTGGGACGAAGATGTGTGGGGCGAACTGGTTTTGGTGCGAACGGATGTGCTATTTTGCGGGCTGCAGGTTGCGGGCATAAAAAAAATGTGGGTTTTTTGGTATTATTAATTACTAGTAGAATAACTGCTAAAATAGTATCTATGTATTTATTTATGGAATAAAAGCCGTGAACTTCTTGAATAATGCCGTTATTTGAGTTTACCTCTGTTAAAGCGCCACCAACGTCAGAATAGCACTGCCTATCGAAGCTTTCGAAATGACTGAACACGGGTGAGTAATAATATGAACACAAGACAGATTTCACAACAACTCGCTATTTTAACTTTTTATGTTATGATTAGAATGAATAGTTTTAAAGTAAATTTCGGATTGTTGACAACACAGATGAACTGGGAGATGAGCTTCAGTTTGTTGAAACTCAACACGCCTAATACTTTGTTACTTTTTCATAGAATGCCACACCCTTCTCACACTTCCGATAAAAGCACAATTTTCAAAATCGTTTTCAATGCTTTTTAAAGTTATTTTATTGTGGTGAACACGATTATAGTCCTAGGAAACTTTTCATAGTCACGCTAGATAAAATGTATGGAGCGACTATCATACTGCAGGTGCAAGTCACAAATAGAATTCGCTCATGATATTAGGAGATACACAATTTATTGAGAGCTGGCGAAGAACACAAACTCATCCAAAAATATTCCTATTAGATTGATTCCTGAAAATAAGTCAACGCACCGGTGTGTTTTTCCCCGCTGAAATTCTCGCGTAAAATGTAGCGGAATGTCGTTCTCTGCGGTCGCAACCTCGGGTGAACCGAAATGGCAAAGTACATGTAAACTAAGTCCCTTGTACGTCTTTTACTTTTTAAAGATTTCATGAAAAATACACGGCATTTAAATACACATAACTTCTTCGCTTTTTTTACGACAACACTATTCTTACACATTGTATTTTTCTAAGTAGGCATTGTTTAGTTTTCTGCATGTATTGCCCTAGAATGGAAATTGTGAATGGATGCATTACAAAGAATTTACTTCCTATGGCCTGATACTAGAAATGTAACAATTTTCATTCCGTGACAACTGGCGATATTTCCGAGGCGCAATTTTTTTTGTCAGTCTGGTATTATTTCTCACTCACATCCATGGCAACAAAGAAAAGTGATTTCATATCCCTAATTATCACCGCTTTTAGTTAAGCAGATTTTGATTTTTTTTTCAGAAACATGACGTATTTTCACCCACTTGGTTTGGTCTGCTATAGCATCTTTAGTCCAAAAAATCAAGTTTACAGTATTTATGTTATCAACAGCCTTCAAATGTACAGTATTATGTTTAAATGCACCATATGGAATATGTTGTGTTTCATTAATTTTAACCATCTTGACCTGATGTTGAAATATGGACTTGGCAGGAAAAGGGATACTGTACGATAGACCTGATCATGATTATTGATAATAGACACCTTCTAAAGGTTTTATTTCTTATATACTAAATGCCATATTACATATATTAGACATCTAGCCATAATTCTGAAACTTGCAGCCCGCAACCCCCGACCCGAAGCCCGCGCTTTAGGGGAGAACCATTTGATTTCTGGGGGGGGGGGATGGAGGATTTTGAGAAAAAAAATATTTGTTACCAGGTGAGATAGAAGAAGAAAAAAAATTGATCCTGTCATGGCCTGAGAAAAAAAATTGTCATAACAGACAGAAGTGAAAAAAAAAAATTGTCACAATGCACAAGAAATTAGCAAAATTTGGAAACCTTATTCTCATGTATTCTTTGCCGGCGCGCCGCCATAGGCGGCACAAATGTTTTTACCACAAGCAATTCTTATGTTTTTTTTCCCAGCACTTATGATATAAGCATGCACTACATAGGTCTAACTTTACACCTCAGTACACTCAATGTTTTCCTTCCCTTTTCTGACCCAAGAAATCATATTTCAGGATTTCTGTTGCAATATGTCAATGGCATAGGCACTATCTAAAGGGGACTATCTGACTTCTGTAAATTGTGAAAATTTAAAACACAAGACTGGAGTCAATAAACTAGTGTTAAAACCAATATATGATTCTCTCAATATAAATATATAGAAAGATGTACAAGTTGACAATGAAAAATTGAGGAACAACAAATATAATGAAATACAATGTGTGAGCCTTGTTTCTCTGACCACAAAAGATAACATTATCTTCCCTGAGAACTTACATCTACAAAACTGAACTGTTGTGAATTCATCCTTTATTATCACAGAAACATGTTTTAATTTACCTCAGTTCAATGACCATTTAACATACCATATTCAGGCTTTTCATTAGAAGCTGGCAGCTGGCAGCTGGAGAAATGACACAAGAAGGTCACAGATTTTCCATTCCTGTATTCATTTGTCTTCAGTCTCTCGCAAACAGAACTGTTTTTCATAAATTGTATTGTCATTGTTTGGTTGTTGAATATTGTGACTCAAACACTGATCATGCAAAAAATGTAAAAAATATCAGTGTTCAATGTCATTTTTAAACAGTTTTACCAAGTGCAAAATAAACTTAAACTCCTCTCAGATTGCACCATAAAACACATCAATTTCTCAAAATTTCCAATACGAGAGGGGAACCCCCCCTATGCACACATCAATATCTTAAAATTTCCATGCCAGATAGGGGAAAGTTCCTAAGCCTCTCGCGCGTTCTCCCCCTGTACTTTCAAATTCTGCCCTATCAGATATCCTAGTGAAAACCCTGTCATAATTAAACAATATACTATATGGTTAGATACTGCGTGAGCTATTATATCTTTATTTTATTGTGACTTTGAATTCCATTTTGATGGGTTCACCGTTTTTGAACCATCATGAGATAACTGATGATAGTCTAGCAGGGTACATCAGGATTTGAAAGGTCTTTACTGTTGCTGTATTTTGTAAATTTTACAATTACATGTATTGGTATTTAACTTTTCTCAGTGGGGGGATCAGTCAAAATTTCAGAGTTTGAGAGGGAGGTTACTCAAATTCATCATGGTTGGTGAGGGGGGAGGGAGGGTCACTTGAAATTTCGGAGTTTCAGGCCATAAATAATTACGACTCCCTACATACAACGCATTACAAACTTGATGACCAATAAAAAAAATTTGCACTGCTACTCCATTTGAAAAAAAAATTGATGCAGGTCTGACAGTAGAAAAAAAAATTGCTGTCACTCTGACAGGGAAAAAAAATTTGCGACCATACCCACTTCCTCCATACCCTCCCCCCCCAAAAAATCAAATGGTTCTCCCCTTAGTAGATACCTGGTGCGAAGTGTCTGGGCCCCGTCTCACGCTGTTGCCACTATCACGCCAGTCGTTTACGCTGCGCATCTGATTGCTTGTATCATGTAATGGTAGAAGCATGGAGGTTACTCACAGATTAGGAGATATGCTACCCCACGGTTAAGCCCTACGAGTATGGCGAGAGTGTCCGGCTTTGGCTACCCCGCCTCCCAGGCCAAAGCCGGACACTCTCGCCACACTCGAGTCGTAGGGCTACCCCACGGTTGTGGAGGGACCGCGCATGGTCACTCTTTTCCACGGTCACTCTTTATTGTGGAGTGACTGTGCTGTGGCTACCCGCAGATGACGCTGAGTTTAAATTAAATATGGCGGCTCTTCAAGTGGTCACGAGTTGAAAATGGACTGCACGATGAATTCTTCGCCTATGGAATGCGCGATATTTCCTGGTGCATATTACATAAAAAGCTACAATACACTTCAACCTGATCGATCTTTACGTAATTCCGACATCCACTCGATAACGTTGTTGCAAATTTATCAGGTTTCCATGTGGAGGGACTAAGCTTAAGCCCAGATTATTTACGTAAAATACCCACCTTCTAGGGACAGAGTCCAATGACGCACCAACAAGATCCGACTCGTAGACAGAAATACTGGCTATTCAATACTTCACACAGAGTTCTCCGTGAACTATGTTACTGTTTGCAAGTATGCGTGTCTTGTTGTTTGAATATACACGAAACAGCCACCACTGGAATTAGCCTTAGATTGAGGAACTATTGCTCCAATGTACAATATCTGCAGCAGGAAGGTACAATGCTAAAATGTGTGCATGCGTGATGTCGCAACTTGTTTCTGTTCCCTGGTCGGCACTTCATGCGACCATAAACCTAGTTAATATTAACAGAGGAAGGTGACGTGACCTTAACCAACCCTTCCTTATACATATTCAAATCACGTGACTAGAAGTTGGACTCAGTTTCGGATTCGGTTTCGGGTTCGATTAACATATACCAGTATTGAGAAGTGATAGGATTCATAAAGTTACTCTTCTGAAAAACTCTCGTAAATTAACCAACAGCGAATTTGAAAACACCATCTATTATTAGAAATATCTCACAGGCGCTCCTTAGCTGGGTAGTCTGCTAAGTAGATCGATTTTCGGATCGATCTATTGATCCCGTAGTCGATATGCCCGCCACTGCAACCTGCAGTGGCGGGCATATGACATGCAAATGAGATGCAAATGGCTGATTCACCTTATAAGATAAACTCTCTTTGGGATATATACATATACCAAAAGTGATGTAGAAATAGCTCTCTATGGCTTCTCAGGAGATGTAATTAGATGGCTGACAAGTCTAAACACCCATCAAAGTTTTTTGATTTACTGTTTTTCTCTTTTTGATATTAATGATTGACATCCAATTCTGTTCAATAGTTCTGGACATCTGGTTAAGCATAGAAAGTGTGGAATACATTCATAACTCATTCAAAATACAGTATTCAAACTTTAAATTTGACACTTTGAAATTCCTATCTTACAACTGACATGTCAACAACTTCAAGTACAAAGTCATGATATCTGTTACTTAAGTTTCATGCAATCTGTAATCTTCAAACAGAAGCTTGCAGAATGCATGAAACTTAAGAAACAGAGTAACAGGTATCATTACTTTGTACTTGAAGTAATTTGTATATATATATATATATATATATATATATATATATATATATATATATATATATATATATATATATATATATATATATATATATAATATATATTATATCAAACACTCATTAAACTTTGAACACTGAGCTTAATCTGAGTGTAACCAATGTACGATCATATTAGTACACTCACTTTTGATGTGACAAAGTTACAGAAAGTCACTAAATATACAGATGAGTTAGTAGTGAGCATATGATATACACCAAACTGTCAGCACAATATACACTAGACTGTCAGCACATACATCTAAGATAATTAATTATGCAGACCACGCCCTCCCAAGTCTAATCAGATCTAGATCTTCCCCTGATTATGCTATTCACAAAGTTGCATGACATTCTGACCAACGATTATCAAGTTTTGACTGGAACAAAATCTGTCTACAGATGGACGGAAAAGTTTTAACATACAATGACAGACACACAGACAGACATTGTGGTGACATTGGATACCATTCGACCCTTTGGCCAACAGTGTCCAAAACACTCTCAATTAAGCCAACAAGGTTTTTGTTCTACCCCAAAAGCATGTTGTGTCAGCTCAGCCTGTATATATTAAAAAGCTGTATTGTTATTGTTGACAAGTCTATTCTGGTCAAGACAAATATTCAAATGTAAAACAAGGACAATACATTTTACAAGAAGTGATGGTATGATGGCAAGCTAAAGTATAAGTCGTTATTTCAATGTGCACTCGAACTTGCAATTGATGTATACAACAAAAATTGTGAATTAAGCATCAAAAGTTACCCAGCTTCTGGCTCTTCAACATCAAATTGCAAACTTTCTGAAACTCATAATCAATCCTCTTAGAAACAAGTTCATGACAGACAATGAGACATCTCTTCAACATACCCATACCAATTGTTATGCAAATTAAATTTTTCATACCCAACACTCTATCGAACTTATTAAGGATACTTTTGATCAATGAAGCCAAGTTGAAGATGAAAATGATTGTCCTTACTTTAACTGAGTGATTTTATTGATTCAAACATGGAGTTGTTTTCTACTCAATCTGAGATGTACTTCGATTGTCATTCTGGGCATGTCTTGTAGGCAATTTAATCACCTCAAAGGGTTCTAATAAAATACTATCTATTCCTTTACAGATTTTATTAATATCACACTTAAAAAGGACTAATAGTCTGAAAAAGTTATAATCTTTAATCTTGAAATAAAAGTTCTTGGATTATGGGCGGAAGAAAATCAAAATTATAATTACAAAGTTCAATCATCTTGTAAGGTACACTCGTGAAAAACAGGTACACACACTTCTTAAGTACTGTCAGCCATTTCTAAAAACTCTCTTCAAAGTTCTTTCTGTTAGACCTGGAAGCCTAAGTCACCATTGTAAAATTTCTATCACAGAATAAAATGAAAATGAAAATCTGATAATATATCTTTTTAAAGATTTATATGGAAGATTTACATAGATGTATATAACCATTTTCAGTATTGTGAATGACCTAATATAACTACAGTTACTAAGACTGTTCTAAAGATTGTAGTCATTATGATTCTACAAAGTGCAACAAATCTATTTTGTTGTGTTCTCAAACTTTAATGGCTTGAGAAACAGATATTGTATTGGATACATTTGGCAAGTTTGGTTTTTACCTCAATTCGAGATATCACATTTTAGCTGGATTTTTATTTACATTTTTCAATATTACTTGTGTTCCAGTATATACTGTATACTAGTACATCATAAATGGGCACCATTGATAAGTGAACATTGCAGACTTTATCAGAAGCCCATATTGACTTGAGGGTACAGAATTGATGCACCTCAGGGACAGATATTCAGACACTCAAATTTTTACACTACTTTTCTGGTCTATCACTAGTGGGGTTCATTTTGAAGCTCTCAGAGAATGAAGTTTCACTGTCTCATATACATGAAAATTTCATTTTCTTCATATTGTTTAACATCTGGACAGCAGAGATTTTGAATTTCAACTTTTCTCAAATTCAATATATTTTGATTCTGCAGTAACAAAATTTTGCACAGTAAATCAAAATTTTCATTCATGATTTTGGAGGATAATTTTTTAAAGTTTCCCGGAGAAAAGATTGAGCTTTTACTTTTGAGACACCCTCAACCTAAACAGTAAAGTCTTCTGTATTTGCACATCATGGCATTGAATCAGTTGAGGCATATGTAATATTTTTCTATAACAAAATAATAATAATATTAACAACAACAACAACTACCTTGTATAGCAATTTCTACTGGCACAAATTGCACTCTAGAGTTAACTTTTAAAATTTCAATGGAGGCTATTTTGATTGTCAATATTTATATATTTGCATTGTAAAGTGTATATTTGCAAGCTATAACTTGATGTTGTTACAAAATTGTACAAATCCATTTGTCCAGTTTCTCAGCATGTACTACAGAATTTAGAAGTTAGCAAGTCAACATCCAAATAAATAGTAATCATTCAAACAATAACAAGTACGCTAAGTAGCCATCAAAGCTCCCCAGTGACTTACAAAAGAGAACAATGAGATAATTTGTTTGAGTGTATTTGGCACTCAAGAAATCTTGCATACAGAATGCTCAATAATGACCATACAATTACTTCTCAGTATTCTCAAAATTGAAAAAAATTTAAAAACAATTTTAAAAACTACATTGGTACATAGTACCAAAACCTCAGTTTGAATGCAGGCCAAACAGCCTTTACAAACTTAATTTGAAAGCTGGCAGAAAGGAGTTTCAGAGAAGAATTATGTTTTAAATAAAAATTGGAAATCAGCTCAGAAATTTACTTTTGGAAATTCAATGAACAGGACAAATATGAATGAATTTGTGCCAAGAAATCTAGAAAGTTGTGCCAAGGAATCTAGGAAGTTGTGCCAAGGAATCTAGGAAGTTGTGCCATGGAATCTAGGAAGTTGTGCCAAGGAATCTAGAAAGTTGTGCCATGGAATCTAGGAAGTTGTGCCAAGGAATCTAGAAAGTTGTGCCATGGAATCTAGGAAGTTGTGCCAAGGAATCTAGAAAGTTGTGCCAAGGAATCTAGGAAGTTGTGCCAAGGAATCTAGAAGTTGTGCCAAGGAATCTAGAAAGTTGTGCCATGGAATCTAGGAAGTTGTGCCAAGGAATCTAGAAAGTTGTGCCAAGGAATCTAGAAAGTTGTGCCAAGGAATCTAGAAAGTTGTGCCATGGAATCTAGGAAGTTGTGCCAAGGAATCTAGAAAGTTGTGCCAAGGAATCTAGGAAGTTGTGCCAAGGAATCTAGAAAGTTGTGCCAAGAAATCTAGAAAGTTGTGCCAAGAAATCTAGGAAGTTGTGCCAAGGAATCTAGAAAGTTGTGCCATGGAATCTAGAAACCAAATTTGAAGTCATCCCTTGAAAAATGCAAACAGAAACTTTAAAAGATATCTCAAAAATTACTGAAACTTTGAAAGCTATTAAAAATTACAAAAAATGTGTAAATTGGCCATAAATATTTACATTTTGAAGTTTTAAATATTCATTGAACAAATCTAAAGTATTCCTTAACATTTACACATTATATTTAAAAACAGTCGGACAAGTTTTGTAATAATTCGAATAGATCTGAAGAAAGGTACGTGTCTCTACCATACAATATTTGAAAGCTGATGGATAATTGGTTCTGAAACTTTAAAAACACAAAGTTCATGATCATCAAACAAGTGAGTGAAATCATTGTTAAGGAGTATGCATAACCAGTATGAGGAAGTTTTACTGAGGAAAGTATAGAGTTAACAGACAGATGGATGACAAATTATCTGATTGGTTCTATAATGTTGACAATAAAGCTAAAAGGGACTGACAAGCTTGTCAACAAGAACACTGAATTTTTGCACCAGTGTTTAAACAGACTTTTCAGATACACATTGAACAAAAGATATGAGCTTTGAAGGACGAACATAAATGGAAAATTATCACTAATTGACTTCAGATTACCTGGCTGTTTACCAATATATCCCATACCCAATATCCATGAAATTGTCAGAAATACTTTTATGGGGCTTTCAAAAATATATTGCAACTTGAAAGATGAATAAATCCTGAAATTTTAATTGTGTTCTTGATTTGGTGCATAGCAATTATCTTCACTTACATGATCAGTTTTGAGCAAGGCAGAATGTCCAAGAAAGATTTTAGAGATTTGTTTGACATATGTGTTGCCATAGAGACATACAGCATGTTCATTGCAAGTTTAGTTTTTCTTCAGGTATGTAAAATCAATAACGACAATTTAATATTCATACTGTCTAAAATGATGATATCTACGACAAATGACCTGATCATTCTCAAAAGAAACGTACTGCATACCTATATTTCCAACTGCATACCCAAACTTCATATCCAAATTACCTTCTCCGTAGACCTCATAACCAGTCAGACTTGGTTCAAGTCGGTGAATTTTTAACAAATAAAATCATGTGTAACAGTTTCTCTTGTGTCTGTTCTATTTCATACAAAGCTATTTATAATTTGGCAGCCCTGGTAAGGTTTTCATGGCAAACATTACCTTTGAGTCCAAGTAACAGGGAGTTAGTTTCTGCTAAATTCTGGGTGACACTCCCTTGTATCGTGTACATAATATACACCCATTGCGTTCAGATCGTTCTAATGTTTCATATGAAAACAGAACACAAATCATCACGATCAGCCCATTCAAATATTTATAAATCACAGACTTGACCCAAATCTAATGACAAATATAAGACTCAAACAATCTGACCATTTAACTTTGTTTTTACAATGCAAATTGGTAATAAAACATAACTGTTAAATTTTCTTCAGATAACTGATCCTAAATTTTACAAAAGATGGTGACACTGTCAGTCAAAATAAATACAAGTCATTGACAATGACATAGTCCCCACTTGTAATAGGAGTATTAGTCTTGATGGGGCAGGGAAATGTGGTCATTAAGCAGTATCACTGGAGTGTATATGTTGAGATCTATGGGCACATAGGTCTATATCATTGTTCCCAATTTGAAACAAGAGGCATGTCTAAGTTATGGTTCTAAATCGGGAAAAAAGATCAGACCTCTAGCTGTATTGGCCAGCCAAGAAATACATATGTGCATAATAAATGAGGTACACGATCTCAAGGTCTAATATCCTATCAAAATTGGAGGGTATAAAACTTGTGGTTACTGAGTTATGCATATATATGTATAATCAAGGTCAAAGGTCATCGAGGTCACGTGACATTTTGAAAAAAAAAATTGTATCGCTAATTAATCCATATATGCCAAAAATCAGACCTCTAGCTCTATTCGCTTGCCCAGAATTAGATGTGTGCGTAATTAATTAGATAAACCGTGTGTTGTCATAAGGTCTCCCGTCCTACTAAATACAAAGGACATAGCACTTGTGGTTACTTATTTATTGACATAAACGTAAATGTTTGGTAAAAGGTCATCGAGGTCACATGACATTTGGTCAAAAAATTTCTATCCTATAGTTATCCCTATATACCAAAAATCAGACATCCAGCTCTATTGGCTTGCTCAGAATTAGATATGCACATAATTAATGAGGTACAGTATGTGGTGTCATAAGGTCTCCCATCATACCAAATATGAAGGGTGTACCACTTGTGGTCACCGAGTTATGGACAAATATGTATATTTCAGGTCAAAGGTCATTGAAGTCATGTGACATTTTGTCCAAAAAAATTGTATTACTAAGTTATCCCTATATACCAAATATCAGACGTCTAGCTCTATTGGCTCGCTCAAAATTAGATATGTGCATAATTAATGAGGTACAATATGTGGCGTCATAAGGTGTTCCATCATACCATACATGAAGGGTGTAGCACGTGTGGTTACTGAGTTATGGCTAATATTTATATTTGAGGTCAAAGGTCATTGAGGTCACATGACATTTTGTCAAAAAAATTGTATTGCTAAGTTATTCCTATATACCAAAAATTAAGACCGTTAACTCTATTGGCTCACTCAAAATTAGATATGCACATAATTAATGAGGTACAATACAGGCGTCATAAGGTGTCCCATCATACCATATATGAAGGGTGTAGCACTTGTGGTTACTGAGCTATGGACAAATATGTATATTTGAGGTCAAAGGACACCAAGGTCACGTGACATTTTGTCAAAATATCTGAGATATCTGTGTGAAAGGATGGACATGACCCAATCTATTAAAGCCCCCTTGACTTCATCCGTGGGGACTAAAAACTGTGTGTACTGCATCCTTTTTGCATATGAATACGATGAGAAACTAAATTTGTATTTTTCTTGGCCTTATACATGGGAGTCTATGGAGAACTGCCTTATACATGGGAGTCTAATTGGAGGTGTAAACTAAAAAGTCCTCTAACACGGCCAAATTTGATCGCATTGTGAAACAAATCGATATGCATCTGTATGGGGTAGGGTACTATCCTTGTGCAAAGTTTGAAAGAAATTGACCAGGGCATGTCTGAGATATCTGCGTGAACAGACAGACGCACGGACGGACAGATTGGCGCACGGACGGACACACCGACATGACCAAACCTATAAGTCCCCCCGGATGGTGTCCATGGGGATTAATAACCATATCAAAATATTTACACAGTAGGTTAAATGTCAGTATCAAAATAATGTCAAAAGAATTTGACTGTAGAATTTATCTACTGAATTATTCACAAAACAGATCTCGGCAATTTGGCATGAAATGTCCGTCTATTCTATGCAAGATATCTAACATGTAAAATATTGACTTCCACTAAAAGTAAAGATGTCTAACATGTAAAATATTGACTTCCACTAAAAGTAAAGTAGATATGCTAATCTCTCCTGCAAGTGTTTACAAAAATTGTACAAATTTATGCAGTTGACTCATGTTCTACAATCATATTATGTGAACTTATACTGCTTTGTGACGTGTGTACAACTGGTGTTGATGATGACAATGATGGACTTGGTGTGTCAAACAATCCATTCACAGAAGTGAGATTTACTGCAGAATGTCCCTCCTTGAAATTAATATTAGTTTCACTCTTGGTTCTTTGATATTCACTCAATCTTTGGCCCCTTTGTCTTCTTAGAATATCCAAAATCATCCCTGTTGTTCTTGTAAAGTTCCGTTCAAAGCCTTCCAACTTTGTTTCTAAACAATTAAGTCGATTGATGATGTCATGGTGTGCAGCACCACCTGAGTGGACGCCACTGGATACCGGACTATCAACTGATCTGGATCCTGTCATTTTAGATTTGGCATAGGATTTCTTTGCAAAATCAGTTTTAAAGTTTGGTTGCATTTTAACATCAGTACGAAACTCTCGCAAGCGACGATTCATTTCAGGAGTTGGGCATAATGTCCTATTTTGCACATCAACTCTGCTTGGGTCTGTTGATTTCTTCCTGTCCACTGCTTTCACATTGGGACCATTGGGAGGACCTCTTGTACCACCCCCTGGTTCTTTACCTAGGGCAAGATCATATATCATGATTCAAAGTAAGAAATAAATTATCCATTGCATCTTACCTGTAAGGTTATTAACATCAAATGAATCACTTCAAAGATGCTATTACTTATTACAGAATAATGGCTTCAGCTATTCCCTTACATGAAATGTTCAGTATATTCTTAAAAGTTATCATATAGTGACCCAAGTCTATCGGCTTGGCCCCTATTGGCTTCATTTGGGTTTTTCTTCTTTCTTCTTTCTTCTTCTTCATCCTTCAATATAGTCACAGGACCAGCCATATGAAAATCTTAGTGGCTTTCCAGTGATGATCAACCTGAGGGGCATGGTTAATATGAACTTTGGTGTGCAGCAAGCATGTCCTCTGTTTTCTAGAATTTGCAAATAAAATCGCTTGCGATCATGTGACCTTGGCCGCCATATTGGATTTAAAAAAAAAAAATCAACAATTTAATCTTTAAAAATCAGAAACTGACACCATATGAACTTAAATTTTGCTCATGTCATCACTATTGTGAGTACTATCAAGTATGTGAAAGGCATTTGGATCGGTCACGTGGTTTGGTCGCCGCATTGGATTTTTTGTAAATCCAATTTAATCTACAAAATCTTAAACTCTAACACCATTTGATCTGAAATATTACTCATAAATATGTTATCACTGGTGTAAGTACTATCAAGTTTGCAAAACGCATGTGGATCAGTCAAGTGGTTTGGCGGCCATATTGCTTTTTGCAAAAAAAAACAGCCTAAGGATAAACCATGCACAAGGGAATGTTCAAAAATCTTCTCCAGAACCTGTATGCACCATTTGAACTGAAATTTTGCACTTTCCAGTTTGTGAAAGGCATATGGATGAGTGTGGTTTCGTGGCCATGGCAGTGGATTTCACAAGATGACATTCAAAATTCTTCTGTATGAGAACAAAATACCATGCATTTGAAGCTCAAATTGTGCCCATAAGTGGACCCCAATGCTGCTTGCAGCTTCAATTATTATTATTATTGATAAGCCCGTCTAATTAAGATTCCAAGACAAGTAATTGACCTTTTTAATCTAACAATTCTCTGGTGTATGCTCATAACCCCCATAAATTATACATTTTCTGAAAGCCTTATAGATATAGGGGAACATTTTGGTAACCACAGCATCATCATTGTATTACATAACTATCACATGAAAGGTAATTTGCATAACCTTTCAAAACTCCGTTTTCCCTATGTTTTGTCTAAATACTTCAAAATATCTGACTCAAACTTGCTGGAATGCAAGCTATCACAATGGTCTTCCAAAGTGTGTCTCAGATATTTTATATCTTGCTTAGCTTTTTAGCTCCACTGTCAGTGACGGTTATCAAATTGGTTGATTTTCCGTCGGCGTCCGTCATAGTCCATCGTCATTGTCCGTCGTCGTCTGTCAACAATTGCCTTCTCCTCTGAAACCCCAAGTCCAATTGCTTTGAAATTTTATATGCAGTTCACTTGGGGTGACCTCACTCAAATTTGTTCAAATCGTGGTGAAATTTGCATATTTGTATTTTTGGGGCATTTTTTGGTGTTTTTGGTAAAAAATCTTCTCTGAAACCACTTGTCCGATTGCTTTGAAATTTGATATGCAGTTTACTTAGGGTGACTTCAGTCAGATTTGTTCAAATCGTGGTGAAATTTGCATATTTGTATTTTTAAGGCAATTTTTGTCATTTTTGGTAAAAAAATCTTTTAAAATCTTCTTCTTCAAAATTACCAGTCAGATAGCTTTGATATTTAGTACATATATCCCTAGAGATGATCTATTTCAGATTTGTTCAAATTGTGTAGAAATATGCAAATTTGCATTTTTAGGGCAATTTTTACCATTTTTGGTCAAAAAATGTATTTCTCAATATACACATGTCTGATAGATTTGAAATTTGGTAAACAGGTTTCTATAGATCTAAGTAATATATATTGAATATCTGATGAAATCTGTACTTTTGTATTTTTGGGGCAATTTTTGCCATTTTTGGTCAAAAAATGTGTATTTCCAAAACTACTCATCTGATAGCTTTTCAATTTGGTATACAGGTTTCTACAGATCACCTGAATGATATTTATTGAAATTATGATGAAATCTGCAATTTTGTAATTTTGGGGCAATTGTTGCCATTTTTGGTCAAAAAATGTGTTTCTCAAAAAGTACTGGTCTGATAGCTTTGAAATTTGGTATACAGGTTTCTACAGATGAGCTAAGTAATATATATTGAATTTCTGATGAAATCTGTACTTTTGTATTTTTGGGGCAATTTTTGCCATTTTTGGTGAAAAAATGTGTATTTCCAAAACTACTCATCTGATAAATTTGAAATTTGGTATACAGGTTTCTATAGATGAACTAAATGATATTTATTGAAATAATGATGAAATCTGCAATTTTGAATTTTTGGAGCAATTTTTCCCAATTTTGGTCAAAAAATGTGTTTCTCAAAAAGTACTGGTCTAACAGCTTTGAAATTTGGTATACAGGTTTCTATAGATGTACTAAATTTGATCTTTTGAGATTATGATAAAATCTGCAATTTTTATTTTGGGCAATTGTTGCCATTTTTTGTCAGAAAATTTTATTCTCAAAAAACTACTCATTAGATAGCTTTGGTTGACATGTTCTTAGGGATGATCGGATGTGATACATTCAAAGTATGATGAAATCTTCAATCGTGTATTTTTGCAGCTTATTTTAGCCACTTTTTTCTGGCCACTGCATTGAGCTATCAAAGATTTCCACCTTCTTCATCAACATGTGTCAAAAATAGTTATTCTCTACATAACACAGCAGAGCAATATCGGCCACTAGGTCGCTTGTTTGGAGTACAATTTTAAAGAAATCAACAAGGGTTACATTCACCGCTCTGGAAGTTTTTCTGGCATAAAAATTGTTTTAGAAGGTTTAAAAAAATTCTGAGACTTTTGTTGGAAGATCCTTAGGACAGCTTGCACTCACACAAATTTCAGCCACATATTTCAAAGCATTGAAACAAAACATAGGGAAAACAGATTTTCGAAGGTTATGTATATTACCTGTCACATGATAGTTATGTAAACAATGGTGACACTTAAACAAAATGTTCCCCTATATCTAGGATTTCAGAAAATATATAATTTATGAGGGTTCTGAGCTAATAAAAAAATATAATTTATGAGGGTTCTGAGCTTATTAACCACTTGAGAATCTTAAAAAGGTCAATTACTTGTCTTGGAACCTTAAGATTCAATTAATGTGGTTTCATATTGTTTGATTATTTAACTTCTTTCTTTACCTCATGTATGCTCAAATACTAGTAATCCATTAGACTGCACATCACATTTGCTACAAGATGTCTTTTCATTGTTTGGTCAGACCTAAAATGAGACCTTAGGGTCTACGGTCTCATTTCATCAATTCATTTAGGATGAGCATCTGAAAAGTTAAAAAGTTACAATACTATGACTTACCTCTCTCATCTGAAGATGGATTGCTTGTGTGGACAGTAGTCAGTTCAATTTCATCATCAGCAATAACTGATACATTCTGGTACTTGGCTGCCAATATCACGTTATGTTAGAAAAAAATTACATGATTTCATTAAATATTCAAATAACTTAGTTAAACATTGCATGACATTCTGTGATGTTTCAAATTGAGATTTTCATCCCTGACATACAATACTTGTTAGATGTTTGAGATGTAGTTGAAATAGCCAAATTACCTGGAGATCCTTTTCCATAGTAATAGCCAGATGAATTTAAATCTGCTTCTTCCTGAAATTAGACAATAATAGGTCAGGTAGTTGATAAAATATAGGCTGTTATCTATAGACTATAGTCTATAGAAGCTATTGGGATGGGTTGGTCAAACATAATCATTTCAGATATATGCTGGTCAAAATGCTTTCAAATTCATTATGTAAGGAAGTCCTCATCAAGTTATATGAAAATTGGTATAAAAATTGAATATCAAAACTTTGTTTTGCTCAATTTTTCTCTGAAGATTATTTTCCCTGAGACGTTTTGTCCGATAGCACTGTGAGTTCAAAGGGATAACCTCAGTATCACACAAACTATGATGACATTTCCAAAATGTATTTTGTGGCTAATCTTTTCATATGCTGTCAACACATTCATTCCTCTGAGACCACTTGTCTTACATTTTTGACATTAAAATTGTGTGTATGCCAATATTATATTCATAAAAATGAGGATGAAATTTGTATATTCAAGTTTCAGAATGTTCATCTCATCTTTGGCTCCTTTTATTCTTCATACATTTTTGTTTCTTTAAAAAGTTTGTCAGCAACAAATAACCTCATTTATTTTGATGCAAATGATGGTAAATTTGCATATGCAAATTGTTAAGGCTAATTTTCTTAATGTTTTTGTCAAGACAGTGTTTCCCCTTATACCACTTATGTTATGCCTTTAAAATTGAAAATAAAAAAAAAATTAGATGCTCTCATTAATATTCGTAACTAATCACTATTTTGCATGAGAAATTAGAAATTTGGGCATATTCCCAGTGTCAAAGTTCATTACCTTCTTATTACATGAATCGAGTCAGAAGTCTCTAATTAATCACGTTATGTAATGATATGCATATGACAATCTCTCTAACTAAGCCTGTCAGTGATTTTCAATAACTATCTTCAA
This sequence comes from Ptychodera flava, assembly GCF_041260155.1. Lineage (NCBI taxonomy): Eukaryota > Metazoa > Hemichordata > Enteropneusta > Ptychoderidae > Ptychodera > Ptychodera flava. Next base: position 1,210,642 of record NW_027248281.1, on the reverse strand, counting down.
CAACTGACAAACTTTGCACTCCATAGACACAATCAATGAAACCATCATGAAAATGAATTAATGGTCATGACCATTAATTCATTTTCACCATGCTTTTATCTAATTTGTCTAAAATTGGGGTCGAATATATGCATGGTCACCTGTTCATTCAGTATCTCTCAACATGTCAAACAATATAAGTAGTATCTTGTATTGAAAAATGGCCGACTTCAAGTTGTCCCTTTAAATGAGCTCAATTGTCCATTTAGTGAAACTATAAGAACAATCTCAATTTAATTTAATTCCTGAAGAGCAACAAGTGAACAAATAGGTAAAATGCTGACTTACATCACGCAGATCATACGACAGCTGAAGATTTTCTTCAAAATCAGCACTGAATTCTGGGTATATTGAGAAGATGAATTTCAAGTCATCCCGTGATATCATATGCAGATCACAGTATGTGAGAGCTTTGACGTCAGCTCTAGAACGTCCCGGGGTTTGAAATCGGCAAATGTTTTCACCAAAGATATCATTGGTCCCTTGAAAAGATGAAAAATTTATTATTGATATATGATAGGTATTGAAGAAGAACATTGCTAGTTGACTTATTACAGCAAAAAACAGGATGGTTGGACAGTCTCATATACATTACGTTTACTTTTTTGTACATGGCACACAAGTTTTGTAGATAACATTGTAGATAAAAAGAATCAACTCATTCGAGTGTCTGGATAGAACACATACAGGAATTGCTAAATTACTGATCGAGTTGATAGTAGAGACTGAAGTTAATTAGGACAGCGCTCTGGCTAAACAAACCATAATACAACGTATACGTACTGATGCCAATCTGTTTTTACAGAAACACAAGGATAAACAGTGGATTGGAGTGTTACACAATTAGTATTTCACTCAAATGAGTCGGCTCTTTTATCTACATGTTATCTACAGAACTTGTGTGGGACATACAAAAAAGTAAATGTAATGTATATGAGACTGTTCAACCATCCTGTGTTTTGCTGTAGCTATTTACTAATCTTTACAAACTTGACTCATTTATATTCCGCTCCCTACTACATTAGGAATTTTGTTGCTAAAAATATTCAAAAAATGGTCCCTTTTATTCTCATCTAGGTTCAAATATACCTTTTAAAATGTTTCCCATGGTGAAGTGAAAAGAGTTATTTCAAAATTGAGTTAAATAATTTGAGAAAAAAAAAACATAGTAGAACACATTAATTTTGATATGTACTGAGAAAATACTATGTGGCATCCTGCTTCTCAAATAGCATCTCTGGAAAACCTCACATTCTGTTGAAAATAGTTGTGCCTACAACAACAATTATGCCAAGAAGATGCCATTGAACACAAATTGAATTACATCTTTTGACAAAATGGAAAAACTCATTTTCACAATTTATCCTACATCCATCATTTCTTCAGCAGTAAACGTGTTAAAGGCGGAGCCTCCCTTTAAAAATACGCGAAGTTATGGCGGCGTTCACTGTATAAGTAGACACCAAACAGGCAACACGCAGGCACACGCTCCAGAAAATGCAACTTTTTAGTTTTCCCCGGCGGCAAAAACACAGACAGACTGCCAAGCGGTCAGCGCGAAGTTGCTGACGCTCGAGCTCTGTGGTTATATTCAAAGTCTAACGCGACTGGAAGACAATTTTTTAGGAAATTCAAGCGTTTATGGTGGGGAATCAATGACCGTTGGCGATTTGAACCGACCGTCAATCAAAACCTTGCATAAACTCTGTTTGCAGGATTAGCAAAATGTGACAAAAGGTTGAAATCAGTTTGTGTAATCATTGTTATAGAAATCAAACATCGTACTGGCCAAGTGTTTGACTGGGAGGAGAACTCCACTAATGCGAGAACCTGGGATTGAAAAGTGCGGCTTTGAGAAAAACAACAAAACATGTATTTTTGACCTTTGTAGAATCTATGAAAAATTTTACTTGCTGACAAATTATGCCTAATGCTTGTAGTTCTCAATTCAAGGTGTTCTATATTCTTAATTATATCATAGCTTTGTCAATACCAGTGAATTTTGTGATGTCATATTCTCAGATTATTACTGATAATGTATCCGATTATTAACATTGTTACCCAAGATGTTTCCTACATCTACAAATTCACTGGCATCGCTAAAACTATAAAATAATAGCAATAATCTACACCTGGCTCATAACGGACTCAAAGAAACTTTGCACTCCATAATGTACTCCGCATTTTGTTGTGTGAAGTTTGCTTTCGGCCATTACAGGCCAGGAGGGGGTACATTATTGCTTACATATTCTGTTACTCAGTTCATATTATGTGAATCTAATATTTGTAACCCCATACAACTCTGATATTTGTAACCCCATACAACACTGATATTTGTAATCCCATACAACACTGATATTTGTAACCACATACAACACTGATATTTGTAACCCTGGCACAACACTGATATTTTTAACCCCATACAACACTGATATTTGTAACCCTTGGCACAACACTGATATTTTTAACCCCATACAACACTGATATTTGTAACCCTGGGCACAACACTGATATTTGTAACCCCATGCAACACTGATATTTGTAACCCCATACAACACTGATATTTGTAACCCCATACAACACTGATATTTGTAACCCTATACAACACTGATATTTGTAACCCCATACAACACTGATATTTGTAACCCCATACAACACTGATATCACATGGCTTACCTTCACCTGGCAGTGTTGTACATCCTCAGCAGTGATTTATGACCTTCAGTTACAGTATTATATTTATCCACTGAGATAAACTTCCATTGACAAAAACAACATTTTATTGAATGGCATTCTATTACCCCCGTAAATTACTACATGTAGTCAGACCATGACAATGTTCTATCAATCAAACAGTGTTTCACAAATATGACTATGAGTGATTATGCTATAACTCTACTGTGATGACTCTGACAGTATTCTAGACACCTTAGCAATATTTTAAAGGTATACAGTCACCTGAAATCTAAATATGCCCATATATGGTCAAAGGGGCGTTCCTTGGTATTCAAAATGCTGATGTGAGGGTGCTGTTTTTAAAAAGCAACCACCCGCTTAAAATCTGTTATTGGTTAGATTTGCTCTTTCCATGGTAACTGTGGCAAAATTGGAACAGGTGACAGTATACCTTTAAGATCCAAATTTTGACCACTGATGGTACTGTGTGTCGATGCTTACCTAATATTGTAGTTGACCCATCTAACTCTAACACTTCTATGGAACCACGAGCAATAAAGTAAAGTGAGTTCAACGCATCACCCCGATGAACTATGACATCACTTGGGGCAGTGTGTGTAGTTTTGAACTTGGTGGACATTGCTCTACGACAACCCTCTGAAGCATCTTTGAAAACTTCACAACTGTCCAACAATTTCCTATTCAGGTGAACACAGACATCAGCTTGCAAGTAATCTGGAAATTCCAACATTACCTGGGATAAAGTGATTATAAGGAAGAGAACAAAATCCATAAATACATCAGATATCACATACATTTGACATAAACTTGTAAATCCAATGATTGCATTAATGGTCAGGATAGCAGGAAGTTAATCATTACAAACACTTGTCAATGATACAATGATGATGAGAAAATTCTGAGAATCAAGGGTGTGCAAGGTTAATAGAAGTTTCCACCGTTCACTGTTTGTGTCTGTAATAGGTACTACAATTTCCAAAACACTTTCCTAATCATTTTCTTTTTATAGCCATCATTTTCAGAATCGTGTCACAATGACAAAGCTGAAAGGGATATTAAGTACCACATCAAAGTCTCCATGGTGATATAAGATATAAGCAATGCTTATATCTTATTTAACATATCACCATGGAGACTTTGATGTGGTACTTAATATCCCTTTCAGCTTTGTCATTGTGACATGATTCTGAAAATGATGGCTATAAAAAGAAAATGATTAGGAAAGTGTTAGATGGTCATGCATGTACCTGTGTTCTGAGCATAAACTCCTGATTCACGTGAACGTTTTGAGAAATTGCCACCAACGGCAGCAGTTTCGATGTAAGCATACCTCATTAATATCCATGCCATTAGTAAATGACCAGGAATGTTTGTAATAATCTTGAAGTCTGTGATTCAGAGGTGATGGAATCTGATGAAACTTGATGAACTCTTTCAACAGTTGCATTTGTTGATGAAACTTTGTCATTCCTGAGTAAAGACGTTCGATGATGGCTGTGACGTTTCCAAACACGCATGCGTACATCAGTGCTGAAATAACAATTGAGATTATTACCATGCAAAGACACTTAAATCATCAAATTTAACCATTTTAGCCTCATGCACAGATAGAGTTAAAAAAGACTTTTCGTAAGTGACATCAGAGCTGTGCACACAACTACCTGTTAAACCGTATACTTGCTTTGAAAGAAGATAGGGTTCACTGTTTCTAATCTAAGGGTGAATTATATTCCAAAAAGTCGCACAACAGAAAAAGAAAGACAGACTATTGCAATTTCGGATTTGGAAGATACAAATTTCATACCATGACTGACATCAACGATGATCGATGAAATGCGTTGGAAAACGTCAGTCAAATACTTGGGTGCGAGGCCATTCAATGATTTGAATGTCAATAAAGCAGTGAAATAGACAGTGCGGAGGTCAATGGGCAACCAGTGTGAAGTCAAAAAGAGATCTGACTTTGATCATAGGCACCACCGTGGTTAAAGGTCTTTTTTAAGTGTAGTAGCTACTACACTTATCAACTACGGTGGTGCCTGTGATTTGATGTATTGCCCCAAACAGTGCGACAACAATCAAGCAAAGAAGGGAACAGTTCATTGTTTCCGACTAAAAGTTCCCAAAGTGGAAGTTTGCGAAGGATATCAATTCTTACGGAAAGTTTCTTTCAAAGAGTTAGCAACATGAACATCCCAAGATTATATCGCAACGCGTAAGAGGAAGAGTGGGAATAAACATTGAAGATAATTTTACAACTTATCAATATTGTGGCACGAATAGGGGTTCAGTGTAAGCAATATGTGTAATTTTAGGGCGTGAAGCAACGACCAGTGTGAGGGCAAATTGTTAAATAACAGTAATTACATTCTATCAAGGAGAAAATTGCAGTGTCAAACTGCCGAATCATTAAGATCGTTGCATCTATTAGTGATATATTCAATCTAACCCACAGGTTCTTACCTCCCAGCAGCATTGCACAAATACAAAATATTTTCTCGCCGTCGGTATTTGCGGCTACGTTTCCAAATCCTACCGTAGTAACGGTTGTCAACGTAAAATATAATGACGTTATATATTTGGATTTCATAGATGGTCCACTTTCTGTTACATTATCAATGAATGGTTGCATCATATCGTCACTCAGCTGATCTAACCAACCGATTGGTGCGTGCAAGTTAGGTCTTTCATACGAAGCAATGGCGTAGAAGATGCATGCCATCCAGTGAGCAATTAGTGCAAAGGTACACATCAGGAGAATTAAGACAGCTGGGGCATACTGGGAGTAACGATCAACTTTGCGGGCCACGCGAACCATACGTAGTAATCTTGCCGTCTTCAAAAGACCGAGAGCTTTAGTCGTAGTCTGAAAACAAATTAAAAAGTGGTGCTCTGAAACACGTCATTTCAACAATAAATGTTTTAGAAATAACCTAGCAAACTTCAGATTGAAAACACCGTATATTCAGTATAATATTACATTTTTAAAACATGGATAGCCAACCGTAGGTGGCGTATTTCGATGTTAAGGAAATTCTCATGAAACAAGCGACAAATTATGAGGGACAAAATATCGACAACAATTAGACGAAACGTCTCCTGGTTTATATATCTATGCAGAATTCGATAGGTTTTCTATCCCAGTCACCAATGATAAACCTTCACATTAGAGATAAGGACTACATTTCGAAACGAGTCTCTTCCATCTGCAAATGGAAATTATTCAAAGCACTTTAAAGGCCGATAGTGTGCACACATAAATTTGCCAAATTTCTTTGAGTGAAGTGTTTCCTAGCAATAGTATATATGATGTACAATTCATTGGATTGTACATCTATAGCATGGAAGTCGGATAAAGAAGGAATCGGTATCTTACATCTGAAGAACTCAAAATTTTCAACCATTGTAAGAAATCTCACTTAAAATAGGCAAATATCGCCTAGCTATATCTTTTGCGGGTCTAGACGCTGTTAGTTAATTGCTTTACCTTAGTATACATTCATAACAGAGATGAAAAGATGGTTTTCCGACATGACAACAGAAAATGCACCAAGGTAACGGAACTCTATACAAGTTTGTGTCATGTTGTGAAGCAGACATAATGTGGGTGACTTTCTATGATTTCCTTGAGTTTCCATGACTTAGTTTAAGTCCAGCTCTGAGTTCATCTGAAGAGTAGCATGTCAATGTGTATCAAAAGATGGCGTTACATAGCAACAAACATTCAAACTGTGAGCGTTGGGAGATGAAGTACTGTTTTGTAACATTATGTAACTTACCTCATCCTGTCTAACCCATAGCTGAATTAAATCAAACGGAATTGCTGCAATGGCATCGATAATGAACCAACTTTTTAGGTAGTGCAGAGCAATTTTTTTGGGTGACGATACAACCTGTTGGCCAAAACAGAAATTCAGGTCTGTCAGGCATTAAATCAAGACCACTAGGCCTACTGCTATGGACATTTCCGGAAAGCACACTAACACAATATGGTCATTTTGACTATATTAGTAGGTTAAAAGTTATATTTTTCGACTTTGGGGAAGTTTAATATGTTATAGTTCCCATTACTCACGACGTATCGATATCTACCCCTCTCTTCGTGGAATTTTACGAATAATGATTTACTCTGTGTTAGTCATTTTCCCTGGAATTTCTGATTTCCAATCAAAGATATCCAAACAACGATAACTTGAATGATTTTGTTTTGTTCTTTGCATTACATTATTGGTATTGACCATAGAATCGTGTACGCCATTTTATGTCCTCACTGGTTGTACTCCTCATCGGATCTGTTACATATGTTCAGTTATTCGCAAATGAAAACAACTAAAGAGTAGACCTAGGTCAAAATCGATTGTTTTGTGGTTTAGTTTGATGTAACACAGTCACTCCTTCGTGAGGACAAAGCATAATTAAAACGTTCGTCTTTTTAGAGAACGACGCCATTATGTAATGTTTAATCAATACTTAACATAGCTGATTCTCTTAGTGTCTATTGATTGTTGTCAGAAACTACCCCATGTTCCACGTCGGCGCTGAAGGTTATGTCGACAGCCATAGTTTACTTCCTCCCAAACAGTGTTTACTTTACCGCACTCTCCCAGAGTGTGTTTTTGAGCAATAAAGTGATTGATTGATTGATTGATTGACTGACATCCGCTGAGTACTGATTATTTCTTTGCGAGATACAATTTTACTGGCAAACGATCATGTTACACTGTTTCTTGTATGAAATGCATGAATCGTACTTTCCGCCTTTTAATTTTATGTTGAACGATATATGGTGGACATGATGGTTTTTGTTATACTCAACAAATGCTTCGACATCACGCTTTCTCTAGTTGATGTTCTTTCACCATCAGTGCAAATCGAAAAGAAAAAAATGTCCGGCATTTAGTCAACTCTCATTAAAATATTCAGGCAAAAAGAAAACATTCGTCACTGTTAACTTGCCATGGTCACTTTCAACTACTAAATGTTAGAAATACGTAATGAAATCAATTGTTTGTTGAACATCTGCACGAATACTTTGGTTGTAGGAATCGATAACACATTAAAAAATAAATGTTTACACCACTCATACTCAATTATTGACAACATTGTGCACGTCAGCGCTGCAAAACTTCATGATATATCTTGAGTTACTCTACAAAGAAATAATCTGACAGGAATAGAGTCACGATCACCAAATCCAGGACTAGTTTTCTGTTTCAATATTCACAGATACAAAATTAAAGACGCATAATATCACTAGGTGTCGATTTAACGACTCATCATATTCAGAGACTGAGAGTATCATTTTTTCAACTCTATCGGGTATGTACCTTTGTGATCAATTTCTGAAAGTCACATTTCGGGGAGTTCAGTTTACAAACATTATTGATGACATGAAACATAATGAAAATGATGATTGCTTTAGGTTCGTCTACGTTTTTCTGAAAAGATCATAAAGGAGTTACTCCACGTTTATTTTTTAAAACTTTTTTAGTCGGTTTGATGATACTCTGTTTAGGCCTCATACCGCAACTTATACCACAACCCATATCACAAACCCATGCCACAACCCATACCACAACACATACCAAAACCCATACCAAAACGCATACCACAACACATACCACAACCCATACCACAAAACATACCACAACACATACGACAACACAAACCACAACTCATACCACAAATCATAACACAATACATACCACATTTGATACCACAACGTATACCACAACCCGATATACCACAACCCGATATACCACAACCTGTACAATAACTCACACAACACTTTAAGCTCCACTTTGATTGGGCATGTTGTTTGTTGTTGTTCGCTTGCTTTGTATGAATAAAGCTGTATATTTAATATGCATTTTATTGATAATTAACGTGAATAACTCTGTTATCTCATATTGTTTTTAATACCACAAAATGAAATCAATTAGACGATACACGATGTGGTTGGGCGAATGGTAAACTGCAAGACCTGTATACACTGTACTAAACATCTATACACAAAGATGAAGATATATATTTGTTATTCATTTTTTATTTTTTTTATTTATTTATTTACACTTTTCTTGAGCGGCCGAGTTACTAGACAGTAATTTTCATCGGGGCTCATTCAGAGAAAAAAAACAACTGAAATAACTACTGATCACAGAAATACGTACCAGAAGACAGAAACCACAGGGAAATATTCCTTGTGATATTTCAAGTTACATCTGAAGGTATAAACACTAGTACTTTGTTTGATATATGTAAGTATGGCATTCCACACTTTAGATCCTCGGTAATGAGACCTACGTTGGTCAGCTATTGAAATACATCTTGGTACATAAAAGTTTGACAGCTCAACCTATTTGAAAATGTTTCTAAAAATGCTGAATTTTAGAATATAGAAAATAGACATTGAACATACAGAAAGGGTGTCTTGCAGGTAATGCACCCGCGGGAACATTACGTCACTTTGGCAATTATGTCTTTATTTATTTATTTATTTTATTTATTTATTTATACTTTTATACATTTATTAATTTATTTCGAAATTTGAAAATTGGTGTGTTACTTCACACTCCCTGACACGAGATCGCTAAGTTTTTATTGATTTTGAATGTCTGTATTTGCTTTTGTGACAATTCATCGAACAGTAATACTCTCTTCGTCTCACAAGGTGACAATTCATCGAAAAGTGATACTTTTAGTGCGTAATCAAACTGACGAAATATGAAAGTACGATCAAGTTTGGGCAGGTTGTATAATTTATCTATCACGGCCGATGTTAAAAGTATTTCTTATTTCAAAAGAGTCGTTACAATCATGGTCACTATGGTAACAAATCCGGGCTACCTTTTGATTTATTCGCAATACATTTGTATGTGTGTTCGTTGTTCCTTTACATTTTAGAAAGGGGTCAAATTAGTTCTTTCGATTGAATTGTCAAGTTTTAAATTTAACGTCTGTTTTGATCATCCTGAACATTCTTTCTTTCAAACGGAGCTTTTGGAGCAAAGACGCTACATTGAAAAATCAATCGACCATGATGATTATTGCCAAAGTATTGAGTTACTCCAACATAAGTAAACAATGCAATCTCTGCCTACCAGATGCAAATAATCAATGCTGATAAATTTACATCTATTAAATAAACATTCTGTGTTTTTATTAAATTGTCGCCACCTTAAATTATTTATCGAACTTCAGCACAATCTGAGATTGTAGTATACTGGTACGCCACACACATACTCAACGAAAGGAAAGAAAAGCTAGATTTGTCTGAAGATTTCAAGATGTATGAAACTTTAGTAACAGATATTATTACTTTGTACTTAAAGTAATTTGTGTTATTTAAAACGCTTTTGTTTGGGCACCAAGTACTTTAATTTCTCACAAGCACATCTGTATACTTAGGTACATACAAAGAGACACACAGATATGCATACAGAGAGACACACACAGATATGCATACAGAGAGACACACACAGATATGTACACAATTGACGGACAAGAGTAGTGCGATTTAAAAATAAGATGAATATATTAAAACGTCAAGGTTCTTGCGGTGACGGTCGGTCATGTGACTTTTGATATCCTGATAATAGTGTTAGAGGAAATTTAACACATGTCTGTAACTGTCGTTAACTTCCTTCCAAAAATGTCCGCTCATTGTAATTTCTCAGTAACATTAAGATTTATTCATGAAGGACTTTGATCTTTATTTTTAGTGCTAATTATTAAACACAATCAGCTTCAACTTTAAATCAAACAGAAATTTGTATTTTGTTTTTATTGATTAATGAAGAATCAATCGTAGACTGTCATTGGAGCGGAAGAGGTGCAGGTGAATTTGTCACAGACAAAGCTACTGTGTAGATGACAAAACGGAAACGTCCTTTTCAATTTATACTTACAAAATCTATAAATGGACGCATTAGCGATTCCATTGACGGAAACTGACAACTACGCAAGCTCGATATGAAAATTAATACCAGTTGTTCGAAGAGCGAATGCTGCACAGTGGAGTTTTGTTAACCTCTATCCAATCTACACTAGATTTTACCTCCTTGGCGAAAACGGTCATACTTATAATTATCATAATGGCTAAAATTTATCCATTTTAAGCCTCTCTTATTTCCCGTAATCCAATCTGAACAGCTTCAGTTGGTGAGCTAAGTCAGTCTCGTTTGTAAATATGGTAAACATTCGTTTCGATTCGCCAACGTAAATTCAACAATCCACAGAGTGTATAGGCGAAGTCATAACTAATATTAAAATTTTAAAGATATTGTCCCAACGCTAAGAAGTTTATACCTTTATGTCGTTGGCCATTATCTGGATAAGAGAGTGTCAAATGTTTGTTGTGAGAATATCATTTCATTTTGAAAGTATTTTGTTTTCAATCGTAAAATGCTATAATGTCAGACTCATTGAGTACGTGCAATAGAAGGCGGCGAGGGAAAATTGACAGATTACATCAAGTACCATGATGACGCTGATTTTAAACAATGGTGTTAATTAGCAAATCAATATTTTAGCTTACTAATCAGACTAATCATTGTAACTGTGGCATCGAACATACGCCTATATCGACGGCGTGGTTGTTGATGCTGCATTGTGTCAGTTTAGGCCTAAGTGTTCAATGCACTATGTAATGCATTCCACACTGAACTTATTCGAAAAAGAAAAAGTATGCCGTTTGTTTCGTTGTCAAATGTGATGTCATCTTTTGTTCTGTGTTCGTTGCGCTAAGCTCATGTTCTGGCAATGACAATTATGTGCTCTGTAGTTCAGTAACTGTGTATACCCGGCAGTGTGATTAAATTACCCTATGGCCTAACTGTGGCGGGCTGTGACCTTACCAACCAACATGTAAACAAATGTCTAACAACAACAAACAAATAAAACAGAAATAAAACATGAGGGTAAATGTAGATGGCTGCATTATGATTTATTCGCTTATTGACGCGTTCGGTATATACATGTCGCAGGAATGTACTGGTGATAAAGAGAATGTACAAGTTTGTTAGAGAAGAAACATGTTAACTTGGGTGTCAGAGAAAGAAGAGCAAAAGCACGTTTACTTACCTCACCTAGATTCTGATCCACGTATGTTGTGCGAAAGTTAATGATAATATCGAAAAGAAACATGATATCTACTATAAGGTCAACTATCACCAAGGGATTTTGGTAGTTTTGACCAGTTTCTTCACCAGGTCGTAGCATAATGCAGCTGAGTAAGGCGTTAGGATTGCCGTGTAGATTACCAACAAGAGAATTAACCAGTCCCAACATGCCTTAAAAGGCGAGTAGTGGAGTATTGTAAATCGTGGAATGTGCTTGGTGGACGCAGTTTTCTCTGAAGTGTCGGCTGCTGGATCATCCTGTTCCAAATTAAGATGAACCAAGAAATAATGACAACACTGCAGTATACTTTCCATGGTGTAGCAAAAACGTGTTGGATCTAAGAGCACTCTCAAAATTATGAATAACAGTGTGTGAGAGCCAATTAATATGTATGATTAGATTAACATTACAAAATCTCGTTTACTCTTTCATCTCGTGAGATTGTCTGACTATAAAGGTCTTCGTTTCTTATTGATAAATCATAAATTCTAGAGTTACATGTTGTAAACAACGAAAGTACATTGCTGGTTTTGGCTGACTGTTAGTGTTGGGTGATGTTATTTAAAAATCGATAGAATAGAGAATAGACATAATATATTTCCTTAGGAATTTTGACATGATGTATAGGAATTTTCTTCTGCATAAGACGATCGTTTTAATATCAAAGTTTTCTCCCTTAAAATAAATGTATGCAAAGTTACTTGCGGGATTAGATCGATTTAAAGAAGTTTCAACGAATTTTATTTATCATCACTATTTAAAGGAACATTAGCTGTAACTTTTGACTAATTTTTCACTACTCTGTTTCAATGTATCAACTACAGAATTTTACTATGATCCGATCTTCATGACCAATGCCTGGTGTCTTGCTTGCCAACACAGCCTGTATATGTGAAATGACCATTGTTATTGTTGATAAATGTATTCTAGTCCGGACCTGAATACAAAATTTAAGCAATAACAATGCAGATTATACTCATATAGGGTATATTTATGAGCTAAATATTAGGAATTTCTCCATGGTTCAGGGATTCACACCAGAAACTGCAGATGATACACAGAACAAACAAAATAAAAAATGACCACAGTTACAGCTAATGGATCTTTAAAATAAAGTTTCCTGAACAATGTTCCTGCCGAGCCTAACGGTAAAAAGCGTCTCATTTGTCTTGCGAAATAAATAAAGTCTTTTCAAAAATCGTTATCCACTTAGGCTACAAGAGAAATTTGACAAATTTATAGATTAAAATACAAATGCAAGACTGTATTAGAAATGTATGTTCGAAAAAAATAAAACGACAGGGTAAACGCTTTGGACACTTTTGACTTCAATAAGTGTACACAGCATTGTATGTAAATGGAAAATTCTGTAAATTGTATGCAAATTCGTATTTCACGGCATTTGATCGTATACGAGGCGTTATTTGTCTCCTACTTTGGCTGGAACAGATTTTACAATTTTGAAGGAAAATAAATATACGAGGCGTTATTTGTCTCCTACTTTGGCTGGAACAGATTTTACAATTTTGAAGGAAAATAAATCGGTTCTACCGTTAGCTACGTAGAGACACTGATGCAAGGAGAAGAAATAAGAAAACATACACGATTTGAACAAATTTGGGATAATTGGATGGTGAAGTAATGTCGATTTAATCTACAAATGTTATCTCATCAGCTTTTCTTTTTATATGACACACTTGTTTTTATGAGTAATTTGTAATATTGCAACATTCAGCTATATGGCACCTAACGCTTTTGAGAAATTCGCAAAATATTAAAATCCAATTATCAAAAATTAGTTCCAATCGTGTTAAGAGAACAGAAAATTATTCGTTTTAGTATTTAGGAATCTGTGTCTTGAGTGATGGATGCTCTCTCGTTGCTTTAGTTACAATACCTAATATTAAAATCTCTTTGTCTGTGTGTTTAAACTTTGAACTTGACTGGTGAAATCTCGAGATATCAAATGAAGACAAAATACCACTTCTTCAGAAGCTGACCTCTAATTTTACTCAACTTTTCATTATTACTTTCATACAGAGAATCCCTTCGTGGGGACAGAAGTAAAACGTGGTGATTGATAAAATTAATGTCTTTCAATATTCCGTATCATTGCTATACTACAACGTCTTACTTTCATTAATTAGCTATTTTGACGTTCGATATTGATAATGAAAACCTTAACAGGATCGTCTTGTCACATGAATATGTGTAGAACACTACACATACAATATGTCTAGAACACTACACATACAACAAACGATATGTCTAGAACACTACACATACAACAAACGATATTTCCAAAAGTAGAATGAACGTTACAGTAATCGTCCAAGTATTACAAAGTTTCAGTCACGGAAAATCTGAGTCCAATAACGAAAGCGTGGGAGTCGAGTCCTACAAATAGTAATATTATTTTCATTACGTTTCTCGTTTCATATTGACAGTGTTAGATTTAAGGGTATACAAACTCTTTGTGACAAATATACAGTAGTTTTCGTCAGGTTCATATATCTAACATCCATTGACCAGTGACGTCACATTTCCATTGTACTTACAATTTGAGGATAACTTGGAACTTCTAGTTCATCAGTGGCACATGTGTCGTGGAAACAGTCACGTAGATATTGTAGAGTGGCGCTCATACTTGACGCCAAGGATCTGAAAAAGACATTTTATAGGTCGTTTTGTAAATAGGCATGACATCTGTTCTGCCTGGCAGTAGCACTCCCAGAAGGGCTTGGTACCATGCTTGCTCAGCAAAATTTTAAAACTCACCTTATCGGGAATTTTTCAGCAAAAATTACACTCTTCTTTTGAGAAATATTGAAGAAATTTGATCACTGCTAATTTCACCGAACAGTGGCTAAAATTACCTCTCATTCTGCACTTAATGAAGTTCAATGTTACCAAACATTTACATACAAAAACAATTTAGGAACTGAAAATAAGATAATTCTACCGATGCCATTGTTATGTAAGATGGTTAGGCCTAGAACTCGTACAAAAATTGACCTGGCAATGCTACGTTTGAAGATTCAGGGCATTCCGTTAGACTATGCCATGGCATCGTTTCAGCAGAAATAAATATCTTCCAGTTTTGACCAAAATCATAGTTCTCTGAGTTTGTGGATTAAAAACTTGATTGAGCTTGACAGTTAATTTAGCTCTCATAACAGTGCGGTGATGACATCCCACAAATCAGTGCGGTGACGACATCCCAAACAACTTCAAATTCAGAGATCTCTTAAAAGTTTCCGATAATGTTTTCGTTAATATTATGATCATAGTCCTTTGTCGAACATATTGTGTATTGTCATCCCATGAAAATAAGGTGACGCGTTGTCGAGGATTTCATCGACTTTATATCTAGTAAACATGCGATCCAAAACCATTTCAAAACAATAAAGATCCGCTTGTAAATGTGCCTACCAAACCATTGAACAGTCAACATCCGAGCAAATACTTTCAGTTTGGTTGTAAATCTTTGGGAGTCAGACATTCCCTGGCACGCATTACACCGCCAGGGGAAGTAAAAACGTAGACTGGGCAAGGCAGAGGTAGTCGATTGGTATAATTTATCTCGATTGGACCAAAAGCCCTGCTAAACAGTAACTTGAACAACGACAATGATGAAAGAAAGATTTACACATTGTGAGATGACGTTACCTGCAGCAGATATATATATATATATATATATATATATATATATATATATATATATATATATATATATATATATATATATATATATATATATATATATATATACAATACACACACACACACACACACACACATATTTCAGAAAAATAGTCGCACTGCGACAAAGATGTTAGATTGACGCTGATCCCAGCTTACTTGAACATCTGTATTTTAACTAGAAAGTAATAAACGCTGGGATAAAATGCATGGTTAATTCTCGGGTCTTCGCGCTAGCAACGATCCTCCAGGACTCTCCCCGCCCCTTTTTGCTTTTTTCCTACCTTTCTCAAATTTTAATCGAATTACTTCCAAAGTCTTGGTGCCAATTTGAATTTAGTTCCGAAGCTACAATGGACGTTTGTCCCGATGTGCCGATGAGCCAAGACAAGCTACCAATTTTTTTAGGTTGGATAGTTCCTCGTGCCGCCAAGTACGAAAAGAGAACATAGACGTTGATGTTTATTGTGTCGAAATGAGAACTCATCTAGCAGAAAATGCAAATCCGTTTTTGAACAATGACCAAACCAAACCAAGCCAAAGAAAACAATAGATACAATAAATGACAAACAAGTGTATAAGAGATAAACATCTGAAATATAAAATAAATTTTGATATTCTGCAAGTGATATTGCTGGCGTTACAGACCAATAAAAATCTCGCCCGAAAAGTTGAAACTATCGAACAGAGTTGATGTTGTATTGTTTGAAGAAAGTGAATTTTAACGAATTAATTCACTCTCAAAGTTTGAGTGAAAGTACTGGAGTCAAGGATATCATAATTACATGCTGGATGCATTGATATCCTTGACAAGAAGACTGATTGTACCACCTGGAGGAAACTACTATCAAAAACAAGGAAATTGAATTTGGGTATAAATTGCTTACAGATAGTACACAATGACTTTATAACTACCTATAAATCAATATAATTAAACGATTCCGTAAATCAGAAATTGTTGAGAGATATTTGAACAGATCATGCCAGTTTTTTATCACAGTTCCATCCGTTGGCCAATTAATACAAGTTAATCATTGTAATTTCTAATGCCATCAAATTCTGTTTGGAAGAGAGTATACTGTACTGGAGGTGATTGATATTAGCTGGCGTCATTCCATGCCAGTAGTTAGCGTTCATGATCATCATGGCGTAGTGTCATGACAGTTTTAAGGGCATAAATCTGCCAAAATCATGGAGTCATCGGATCCATAGACAATGCGCCATTATGAAATGGGGATGTTCTTTAAAATGTGTTCATCACGGAAGCTGTGTTGTCTTAATGTCGACTTGGAATAACCTGTGCACACACAAACATATAATTGAGGAATATTTACCGATCTTAATCCTGTAAACACACTCCAATGCTTGAACGACCTTGTCTAGAAACTTTTCCAACGAATTACGTTTCGTTCTTGTTCACGTATAAGCTGTGTGAACTATTACATCTGGGCTTTGAAGGGTAGCCTGATTCGGCACCTGGAACATTCCATTGCAGAAAGGGTGTCATCCACTCCCTCTAAGACGTGTGACATTGGCTGTACACGTTTCCTCTTTTAAATGCACAAGTAGCAATGTCTTACCTGGGCGGCTTCACTATATTTTCGGGGGAATATGTTGGAGAAAGACACCAGAAAGAAAAGTGACGCGAAATTGAACGTTTACTTTTCAACATCGGTCGTTGAATAGTAAAAAAAGTAACAGACTATTCATGGCGCGATCAATCCAAGCTCATTGTTATGCACCTGTGCATTGTTCAAAAGGTATTGTTCAAAATAAAGTAAACCTATTGTTCTCGATTCACCCGAATATGAATGCCGACCGATGCAGTATGACGCAGCCTGTGATAACGGTACTTTCCTGGTTAGATAATTCTTAACAATATAATATAGCCCTATTTCTACTTCAAAATATGGGAATCTGTTCTTGTGACATTTAATTTAATAATTTACATTACTAAAACAATGGAGCCTTAAAATGAAACAAAGTACACTTTTGTGTAAAGAATACTGAACAATTGAATGTATTGATGGCTATGTTTGAAAATGTCGTTTCAAAACAAGGCAATGAATAAACGATCAATTATTAACTGCGTAAGACCAGGGACCATAGACCCTCGAGAAAAACTCGAGGGTCTATGCAGGGACCGAATGCACAGTGTTTACACTTTGTGTTCATCATGCGTTTGTGTTGTTGCATCAATAAATGTCCATCGAAACTTTTCACTTCGCTTGCAACGTTGCTGTTGAATTGAATCGAATGGATATTGAAGGTGAATTGACGTTTGATGTGAGTCAGCGACCGATACTTTGACAAAATGCTCAAAATGTCTTACACGAGAACCTACACCGTTCGCTGAAATACTGACCGTTTTGTTCATAAATAGGTGCCAGTACATCATATTGTACTTTTAAACCAACATTTTAACAGTGTCTCTTATCAACTTTTGTACTCATACCACTACGGTATCGCTCGTATGGAAATAGCACCAACTCACGTTATTGTCTCAACGTACCGTATGGCATATGCAGGTGCGAAATGTAGCACATTCGCACCGTACACAGCAAGGTGCAGTTACGGACAAAAATGATTAGGCTGCGTTCACAAAAACCGGGAGGGGGGGGGTCTTGAGGAATTCAGGGGATTCGTAAATTTTGGGAGTAGTGGAGGGGGGACTTGAAAATTTGCACTGCCTAGCCTATAGGTGGACCTGAAAATTTTGGGGTTCCCTTTTACCTTTACATTTTCCAATTTTAATGTTTGTCAGGTAATTCAATGAAAAATGAATAACATTTTAATGCCATCTAATTGTTCTAATGTTAGTAATAATTAAACAAAATCTAGAACCATTTTGTCACATTTCATGATTTTTATATCGAATCTAAACATGATTTTTTCGTAAAAACCCCAAACAGGTAGGCCTAGCAAAGGGGCAGAAGCTGCATTTGTTGATAATTTTTCCGTATTTGTATGCAATATATCAACTACAGTTTCTCGCTGTCTCCGTACAGTACACTGAAACACACAATATTCTGTTTTTCGACAAACCATATATACGTATTGGATAATATATGAATTAAAGTCCAGACTGAAAGTCATTTGTGCATATGAGAATAATCAAATATCAAAGAAAAAAGATAGGTCACCTTCCTTGATTTTCTAAATTTTCACATTCTCATCGTACAATTAAAAAAAAGCAAAACTTCGAACAGTAAATACTTTACTTAAAACGAAAAAAAATGTGTGACTGAATGAAATTATTTATTTTCTACCAAATTTGCGATTATTACACTCAAAATTATAGAGATTAAAAAGTTTATTTGATGGAATATTTTAACCTTCCAGTATTGTCAATTGTGAGCATCTAAGTCATAGTCTCGTACTTTGAAAAAAATAATTTTTTTGGAAGGTCAGTGTGCTCAGTTTTTCCCAATATGGCAAAGTGTAGCCAGGAATTCACAATTTGCATACTCTCATGATTGTCATTTTGTGTGCTCTTCAGCAGGTACCATTGACAGGCAAGAATTGGATGAACTTAAGTCAGCTTAGACTGATAAAAATGAAAAAAATCCACTAAAGTATTGTAAAAATGAATCAAATTAAGGACTTGCCTTATAGGAATATGGCTCTAAAAACTGCTAATAACAGGTTGTGTTGAACATCTGTGAGTAGAACTGCCAATACATGTTTATTTTTTGTGCATCCCAAATAAGTATGTGGCTATATGATATTGGGGGGGGGGGGGGAGGAAGGGGCTTGAAAATTTTTGATCATATTGACGGGGGAGACTTGAACATTTTTGATCATATAGACGGGGGAGACTTGAAAATTTTTGAGGGCACTGAGGGGGGATTCTGAATAAAAATACGATTCCAATCACGATTCTTCCCAGCTCTCCACTAACAGTTATTTGTGAACGCAGCCTTAGGAAAGAATTGTGTTCACCTTCAAGTTATACCTTGTAGATAGAAGAGGAAGGCGACGTACAAGTAGTACAAAAAGGAGAGAACAAAAACTATGATGACAATTAATATCTCATAACAGGATTGAGGTCTAGGCACAAGTATTTAAATTTTGCAGTATTTAAAAAGGGACTGGGGAGTTTCTTCAGCTGGGGGGTGGATTATTTTTTGGTGATGTCAAAAAGTGGCTGACCCCCTCCCCCTATTCCAACTTTTGAAAACAGGGTGCACCTCCCACGACAAAGGTAAAACAAAAGGTGAAATATAAATTTTATATACATATATACATATATATATATATATATATATATATATATATATATATATATATATATATATATATATATATATACATATACATATATATATATATATATATATATATATATATATATATATATATATATATATATATATTTATATATATGAAGCAAGAATATTTAATCTAAATGGGGCTTGGTGTGGGGTTTATACAACAGATAAGGTACAATTCTTTCATCGATAGAGGGCAGCAGGTGTACATCAATAAAATGTTTATAAGTTTTTACTACTCAGCTGTATAGAATGGTACCATGTTTTTCATCAACCTTTACTGAAAACTCGGACCATACTGATCTAAGGTTTTAGTGAAGCCCTATTTCTTGATAAACCGATGTCATTGGTGACCACATCTTCAAACCATCATTCGTCATCAAAAATATATTGACCTCCTTCTTTCCCATTAAGCTATTAGATTATTAAAGTAGAAAAATGGGCGAACACATTTCAAATTCAACAAATGGGAGAAACTCCATAGACTATGGTAGCTATGGTGTCAAGACATGTAGCTACATCGAACTATTCTAATAGGAATACAGTTTGAAAATGTGCAGAATTGTAGTGTTTTAGCAATATTAGCAGCCTACTAAAAATCTTTGGAAACAATTCTTAATGAGGAAATTAAATCGTAGAATAGTAGCATCAATGACACTGCACTCCTAGTTGATCAGCACTGACACATGCATATACAACAGGTGATTATGTAGGATTTCACTTGCTGTACTAGTGAGCAACTGATTCAGTGGTATAGATTTGAATACATATTGCAGACAACAAAATGTTGACCAATGATATGATAATTATCAAATGGTGATATTTGGATATGACAATTATCAAATTGTGATATTTGCATAAGATAATTATCCTAATGTAACAGATAGAGTGACAGAAGGCCGTGAGGATTTGGTTGTCACTCAGTAAATTTTTATATACAATGGTGTCACTACAGAAGGCCGTGAGGATTTGGATGTCATTCAGTAAATTTTTATATACAATGGTATCACTACAGAAGGCCGTGAGGATTTGGTTGTCACTCAGTAAATTTTTATATACAATAGTGTCACTGTTGAAATTCTCTACTAGACATCACAACTGTATCTGATGGTATGATCATAATGTTTAATGCAGATTAGAAAACATTACATAGATTGTCTCATTGAGATTACAGGTTGTTACAAAAAGAACACAAATCATGGTAATGCTACTGATGAGTGTTGTGATATTACATTACAGTCTGCTCCTGACTCTTGTAAATTTTGAATTTGTTGATTAGGTGAACACCTTGAGCATAGACTCAATAATCTTGAAGACATGATTAAGAAAACTTGACATTATGATGTACAAAGATTAACATGGCTTAGAGGAAAACTGGTATACACTGAATACTTTTGTAAAAGGCCTCTGGAAATAAGACCATCATACCTTGAATACAAATGTCTCTTTCTTGACAAATAAAAACTAAAAACAATATAAAAAAATTCATTATCTATATAGGTCATGTTGTACAGTAAACAATCCAATTGTGATATACACATATACCTGTGCATATACACAAACATACCTTTACATGCATGCCTGTTCCTGTTGTAATGTTAATATCCTTTTGTATTCCTAAAAACAGACTAAATGTTCACTTTCCAGAACAGTTCAACACCAAAACCTTTTTAACTTCACGTGCGCTAAGTTACCAATGTTCTTGTGTGGTATATCACCCTCAGCTTTCTCTACAACCAAAGGACAATTGTGTGGTATATCACCCTCAGCTTTCTCTACAACCAAAGGACAATTGTGTGGTATATCACCCTCAGCTTTCTCTACAACCAAAGGACAATTGTGTGGTATATCACCCTCAGCTTTCTCTACAACCAAAGGACAATTGTGTGGTATATCACCCTCAGCTTTCTCTACAACCAAAGGACAATTGTGTGGTATATCACCCTCAGCTTTCTCTACAACCAAAGGACAATTGTGTGGTATATCACCCTCAGCTTTCTCTACAACCAAAGGACAATTGTGTGGTATATCACCCTCAGCTTTCTCTACAACCAAAGGACAATTTCTTTGCCCCTTTTACAGCATTACTGCCTTTTGACTTTTCTGTTGTGCATTCTTGCTATCAATATGCCGCACTCATCCAACATCATCCAACATAATTAAATCAAACCAAAGTATCTTTGAAATCCAATCAAATTCAGTTAAGGTAAAGGGCGACGAATTCGCAGATTTAACTCCAGCCTGCCGCAAATGGGTTATTTTGTAGCGCATGTATTTAACATCACCTGTCATTGTTGAAATTGCGCTTTTGCCTAATTTTTTGACCCAGTCTCTTAGAAATACATGTGACCTTTAACCTTGTCATATTTTGAACCCCTAGGAAGCTGGTTTTTATTCAATATGAGCGCAAAATTAACATTTCTCTCCCATTTACATGGCGCAAATTACCCATTCACCTGGAGATATTGTAAAAAGTAGTGTGGTGACACCCTTTTATTAAAAGTGTAAACTAAATGGTACTATGTCAGGATTTAATTTGCCAAATTGGTCAAAATGACACCATTCAAAGCGACAGGAAGAAAGTTCGAAAATTATGTAGTGATATAATTTCGATATCGTCATTTTGTAATCGATACTTATGTTACAATTTCTTTACAAACCTCATGAAAACTATACATTCGATAGATATGGATCTTAAATCTTGGTATTTATTAAAATTAACTCATTTGCTAAGCATTTTATAATTGCTTTCTTTAGTTTAAGTGAATTATATAATTTTTATTTATTTCTAATGACGCCATTTTAACGTCCGTTTCCATGGAAACGAGCGCGGTGACCTCCATTTTTTATTTAATTTTTGCACTTGCACAACTTCCAAGAATATTTGTCCAAAGTTTCAAGAAAATGACACCACAACCTAATTTTGACGTAATTCGTAGTACTTCACCTTAATGACAAATTGCAAATTTAAGAATTTCATTAAATATGCAAATAAGCTATTATCAGTATGTCGGGATTTGATCAAATTCAGTACATTCAGTTATGATATATGACCTAGCACAAATTCATTAATTATGAAAAATGAGCTAATAATGAGAATATAATGCTCATAAAACTGTCAACATAATCAAATCTAAGTTTGAAGGAAATTAGACAACAATCCAGTAGCACTATTTTTGCAAAATTTCAAAGGTCTAGGTCATGAAGTTATGGTATCTGAAATTTTTTTATTATTTTTGCATTTAGCTCTTTCAAATATTTTTGGCGCCATCACATTAAGATCTTCAAAATTCCATCCTTCATCAAACAAATTTCAAGCTGATAAGTCTCACCATTTCCAAGAAAACTGATTAGACAGGCAGAATAACATAGATACAAACACACAGACAGGCAATGGACACTGGTAAGCTACTTCTTTTGTGGTATTTCTATATTGCAACTGGATGCCAAACATAGCATAAACAAGTCTCTACATTCTAATTTCATTAGATTGAATGTTGTGTGACGATTTCTTTGATTTGATTTCATTAGATTGAATGTTGTGTGACGATTTCTTTGATTTGCAAGATTTTTCCTTCATTTGTGACTTCTTATAATTCAACAGTTCATGATCCAAAGTAAAGAAAGCTCTCAAAGCTTTATCCAAACTATTTCTACTGTGTTGAAACATGAAATTTATAGTTCGATGTGAAGACAGATTGTGAATAAGTTTCTGCACAAAGTGATACTGATGTCCATTAAAAATTATTCTTCTTGAAAGATGTTTTTTTAATCAGATTCCAATCAGAATCAATAATGGAACTCAAGACTTCTGTTACATGAGATGGTTTGATGATGCAAGACGAAAAACAAAATTAAAAAACTTAAATCTGCTGATCATTTCATCCTATTTAAAGGGATATAGTTGTCGGAACTGCGCTCAAAGGTCGTATGGGACCCATACGACCCATGGCAACAATGTATCCAAGGCACAATGGTGATTGATGACAGTTAAAATATGTCTGTCATAATCTACATCATATAATTTAAATGTTGCAGCTATGATTTTGAGGTGTATCTAGATATCCTGCACGAAATACATTGTTTGTAAACAAGAAACTCGCACAGGTGCAGTTCCGATGACTATATCCCTTTAATGAACTTTAACTCTAAATTGGCACACACACTGTTTAGTAGTATATATAGAATGGTTCTGAACTACAAATGTATGTCTTGTGTTCCTTAACATGACTGACACATAACCACTCTATATTCATACGTTCTTATCATCAAATATCACAAGTTAACTGAAATCTCTCATGACATATGCCAGCACATGAAGAGGGAAAATACTAAGTGAAAGACTGCAGTTAGACTGGCACAGCTGTGGTATTTAATTTGACATACATATGTAATTGGCTGAATGCAAAATGCCACACACTAGTCTAATCGGCATGACTTCTGTTGATGTCAAATATTTATGAGGTATGATGACGTCACAACCACGCCTTCAAAATACTGTCACACCTGTAGTTCATTTCACCACAAATTCCTCAGTGAAATTTTGCATTTCCAGTTGACTTTGATTCCTTAGTCCTACCATCCATGTGTTCTACTCATTTGCATAAACTTGTTCCTGAAAAATCAGTAACATTTGTACAGAATAGACCAGGCTGTGGTTTTATGGATCATCTGTAGAATGTTGCACCTAAACTAATTTGCGTGTTTGAAAACCTGAGCCAGGAGCCAGGTTAGGCTTTAATGTACTCCCAGTCTGACAATATCTGACTTGCTCAGGCATCAGGACAGAAGATGATTAACAATGACTAAAATAATTGACTGTAATAATCTGATTGGTAGACATGACATTGTTAGAATTTCAAGTTGATCAGATGAATCATAGACAGAAGAGGGGGAAAGAATGAAAGTGCTCTCCACTCGTCTGCATATTGCATGAGTGAGAGACCACTCTACACTTGGAAAAGAAGATAACCCTGTAAAGAAAAACATAGATTGCTTGAATGTTTTGACAATATGCCTGATATGGCATTAGAGACTGTTCGTATCATAAATATGTAATTCTATGAAATTGTCCTTAGTTTGACATCACCATATAGTCATGTTTTGCAGAGCTATAAAACTTCTCACTGCCATCCTGTCAAACCGAGATAAATTTCATAGAAACATCATGTAATTTTATAAATTGAATATGGTCGACTGGCAGACATTTAACCTTTAATATGGTTTTAGCTGTCGTCTTACAGTGGAACACACGTAAGACATGGGATACACGCAAATGTTAGCAAATTACTTGTACAATGCTGGTTCAATATTTCTAGTTTAATGCGCTAGTAAAGTTAACTTTCATTTTTTTTTTAGTTGTTTTGCCTTGTACCTTTGAAATGCTGAAAAATAGCTATATTTATTATGTTCCTGTTATGTTGCATTAGCATTGCCTGTATGTACATGTGTATGGCATGGATTGTATTTGTTGACAATTACCAATTAGAAGATGAACACACATTCAGCATGAATAACGATGCATGGCACTATGCTACAGGCTTTAATTGACAATACATATACTGCATATGTAACATGGGTTTACAAACTACATCGACGAATTCTTCTTGACATAGCTATCACAAATATTGAAAGAAATACAAAATAGTTACACTTACTGGGGTTTTAGAACATAAATACTTTATAATTCAGTTGACCATTTTGTTTCATAAAAAGTTTGAAAGAATTGGCGTGGTTTTTTGTGTGGCCTCAGGGTAAATACAGTGACTTCATATAACTTGTAAATTCATTTTGTAATAAATGAGCTTCAAAAAAATCTGAGTTATAACATTTACCAAAATGGCTAATATTTGACAAAAAATCAGAATAAAGGAATAAAAAGGAAATATAAAAAGCATCTTCCCAAAGAGATTACTATTTAGTTTGGAATATTAAAGGAATATTATAGATATAAAGTAAACTTTAAGTCATTAGACGTATGAAAATATTGTTGGTAGAAAATTTATGACAATGTATAAACATGTGTGACTTTTCTTGCATTCTTTGTCACAATTTCAGTTCCTGAGGATTCTCCAATCAAATCTAGGATTTGGTCCATGTGTTAGTGTTGGGAAAGGTGTCTGAATCAGATCCCAAATTCCAGTACCTTGAATTTCTTCTAGTGTCACAACTCCGCAGTAGGGGATCTGTTGGAAGAAAACAACATCTTTGTTAAGTAAACATTTGTTTCACCCTTTCACCACCATGGTTTGGCCCAACCACCCTTTCACCACAATGGTTTGGTCCAACCAAATGGTGTCAATGATAATTGTGGCCCTGTTTATAGAAAATAGGGGGTGAAAAGATTGACACCATAAAATGTCTACATCTTACGTTTGATATGTATAATTTCATAGACAGAAAGGCAACAGAATAAAATTGAGTTACTAATTGAATATTGAGTGATGTCAATATTCAATTAGTCGTATCCAACACATACAAAACATTGCTGCCAGGATTGTTACCCTTTTAAATCGTCATGCTCACACTACTCCACTTTTGTAGGAAATGCACTGGTTGCCAGTTCATCAAAGGATTACTTTTAAAATCTTGATAATCACTTTCAGATGTATTCATTGTTCTGCCCCCAAATATCTCACAGAAATGTTACATCTTTACACCCCACGGCGTGATCTATGTTCGGAAGAGCATTTCAAGTTGTGTTCGGTCAGAGTGAGAACCAAGAAATATAGTGACAGAGCTTTTAGTGTTCCTTTTCCCAAATCGTGAACACTCTCCTGCTGAACATCTGTTTGTGTTCAAATTTTCATAGTTTTAAGCGTTTGCTAAAAACCTACCTTTTAAAACTTGCATTTTAAATTGTGTTTGATTTTAATTTGTTTTAATATCTGAATTTTCAATTTTGTAGACTTTTTAAAATTGCTGGTACATTTACTTTTTTTAAAGTGTATTTTAAGCATCTCTGATCACTGTTTTTATATGGATTTAGACGTTATAGAAATAAATTATTATTATTATTATACTGTATAATTATATCTGTCACCAACTGTTTACAAAAATTTCAGACATTAAGTTAATATACAAAGTAATAGTAATGACACTTTCAGCTACAACAGGGGAATAGCAGCCGTTGTGGTGTTGTTTTGTCTATTAGCTTATGAAAACTTAATGCTACAACAGGGGAATAGCAGCCGTTGTGGTGTTGTTTTGTCTATTAGCTTATGAAAACTTAATGAAGAGAGAAAAACAAGAGAATTGTTGGATCATATCTACACTCAAAAGATTTGCTTCCCCTAAATACATACAATATTAGACATATCTTGACATCTACACTCTAACACAACAGTGTTTGTTTGATTTGTAATTAGCAGGGCAGTCAAAATAGCATCAATGGCACTCTACGGTACTCAAATTTGGTCAGAATCAACATACCTTTGGTAAAGTGAGAAAATTGACCCCAAAAATTTAAATATGCAATTGTTACTTTTATTTTAACAAATACAAATGAGTTAACCCTAAACAAAATGCAAACCAAATTTGAAAGTTTTTGGGTTAGTGGGTTAAGCAGGTGTTTTGACCAAAAGTGAGAAAATTTGTTTGAAAATTCCATCATTATTTTATCAAAATGAGTAGGGTTATGCCCAGTAACCTAAAATAAAACTTCACACATCCTGTCAATGTCTAAGAGCAGCAAACTTGGGAGAAAAATTCAAAAAAATTACACATTATGGAAATATTATGCTAATTAAAAAATGTGAATAAGGTTTCTGTAAGGAATATATGGATCAAATATCAAGCAATTGGGCCAGTATTTCTAGAGTTTCTGATTTTGAACTTTTTCAATCTTTTGAAGTTCATTTGTACATTTTTTAAGAATAATATATTCATTTGAACAATGATTTATATTCATGCTGACTACTGAGGTGGTACATGTAGTGGTCTGTATGTTTTTGCAGTAAACAACATACAGACATACCTGCAGAGAGCAGGCATTGACTGATCCTGACATATATATGCTCTACATGTATTGCAATTGGGTGCTGACAATAATAGCTATAATGAATGTGCATAACAACCAGACATAAATCACATTACCTATTTCTGATTACAATTTTATAGCAAAACTGGCAAATTTTAGAAAGCCATATTTCCGGAAATAATACCTAAAATTTATTGGTTTTGGTATCATCTTGGCAGTATTTACTCCATGCAATACAGATATTTAACATTATATCATACCTGGTCCAGTATATTGATTGTGCAAATACAGCGATCTGATTGGTTGAGACGTAAAAAGAACTGTGGTATATTGGTGATATACCACAGCTGGCATAAACGCAAACTCTCAGCTTGAGCAAAAATCAGTTTTTTAACATGCTACGCCAGAATTTCAATATACTGTTATGATATAATAGCAATAAATCACACCCAGCATTGGTATACCACTCGATTTGGACCAGTTCACTTTCTATATGCACTCACTATTGCTCGTGCATATATGTTGTTATAACTGGTCAAAATCTCATGGTATACCGTGGCTAGGTGTGCTTTATCAGTTTACTATACCCTTTGTTTGGTAAAAAATTAGAAATATAGAAAATAAGAACCTAAAAAGCACAATTTATCCTAAACAAGTCATCATAAATGACACAGTTGCCACTTGTTAATTGGTAATTTGATTATCGTAAAAGCATGTGACTTCTAAATTGACATGAAGTTGAAAACTGACAAATACAGTATAATGCCTAAAGACAACAGGACCATGTCCATGTGCAAAAACTACTGCATGGTCCTGGATCATGCAGTAGTTTTTGCACATGGACACATTAACTCAGTGTGTTAAAAGATAAATATTTGATGACAACTAGATTTAGATTTACCTTTTGAACAATTTTTGTGAATTCCGTTGGATTTCTGTATGATAATCCTGTTAGCTGTCGACTGCAACCATCAAGAGTGCCTGCATGGCCAACTAACAAAACGTTGCCACCTGTAAATGTTATATGACAGTTTGCAAGTCAGAGTAAAATCTTTGATGTCAGCCAATAGAGGTCAAGTGTCATATTTCAAGTCAGAACAAGTCCTACTGGATTACAAGGTCCAAAGGGAGACTTACGGTAGTAAGTGACATTGAATTTGAGTGAGAACTTGGGAAGGGAACTTGAGTGACATTGATTGATAAAGAACATGTATTAAGGAAAGTCTAAAATAAATAATTTTGCATTCAAGGAGGCATTGTAAATCATTGCTGGATAAACTGTTTGATTGAACTGTTGATCCCTGTTTGGAATGTAACGGCTCTAGTCTATAATTGGTGAATTACTGACAGTGTGACAGATTACACTTTGAGCTCTGTGTGTGATGGATTACACTTTGGGCTCTGTGTGTGATCGATTACACTTTGGGCTCTGTGTGTGATGGAGTACACTTTGGGCTCTGTGTGTGATAGATTACACTTTGGGCTCTGTGTGTGATGGATTACAATTTGGGCTCTGTGTGTGATGGATTACACTTTGGGCTCTGTGTGTGATGGATTACACTTTGGGCTCTGTGTGTGATGGATTACACTTTGGGCTCTGTGTGTGATAGATTACACTTTGTGCTCTGAAAATCTTTTAAAATCGCTAATTGCTAGGAGCTAAGCTATACATTGTTTGAAGTGTTGAAAGAAAATAAGGAATGAAACATTACTAATTTTGTCATTGCAGGTTTTATCAACATGCCAGCATTTGTAAAATGCATAACACAGTCTGGCTTGTGTAAAGCTGCTAAACAATACTGATGTATGTCATCGCACACTCATTGTTTCGCCATACAAATTGACTACCATGTACATCACAGTACATCGTTCTTATATCAAGATTGATTGAAATCTGTCCGTTCAGACATGTAAAAAAAGTGACAATGTCACTATTCCCTCCCATATAGTTATCAAAACAAGCAAACAATTGTATGAAACATGGACATACATACAGACAGACTAACATACACAGACTGGCACAGAGTGATGACATTGGCCCTCGAGTGTGCCTTGGCCCATGGAGAATGATAAAGATATAACAAACAGCTGAATGTAATGATAAAATAGTTAAGTATAGGCCTATACAGGCACTGAGAGTGAATATGTTACAGCAATTTGATTAGTTTCTTTCCCTTTTCTACTTCTGTCATAATTTTTAAGACAATCACTCTGCAAGGTAGTTTATGTATTGACAAATATATATGTTATCTTTTACAAGCACACAGCAAACTGTTCTTGATTTTTCATTTACAATATTTGACACAGACTGAAATACATAACATGCAACCAATTTTTATATTTTACCCATACACCAGATACATGGAGAAATTTCAACATACAATCATTAATTCAGAAACCCTACAGGGAAAAGTAAACATTGTTTTCTTCCAGAACAACTGGTGCATCCACATCTGGAATAACTTACAAACTTAACCAATTACACAAGGATGATGACACAAGAGATAAAGTAAAGAAATTTAACTGTGGTGAACTTGACTATTCCTTCCAAATCCTTACCTAACTTGACATCTTAAACTAATATACACTGCATGGTTAATTGCCCGCAAAAATACATCAGGGGTGGACCATTTGATAAAGGGGGTTGTCTGGAAGATTGATGAGGTACATATCTTTTTATCTGATCCATTGTACATTCTTTTTCCCCACTCTCCCACCTTTTCTTTTTGTCAAACCTTCTCTGGCTGATTTTTTTTATTGACATTTGTTTGGAATTTTTTTCAAAATCTGCCAGGAACCCCCCAGGATATCAAATGGTCCACCCCTTTGTATTGACCATCTTTGCATGAGATATACCGTACTCGTCCAAGTATAAGCCCGTTCGTGTATAAGCCCCCTACTGATTTCAGAGGATTTTTTAAAATGCATTACATCCGTGTATAAGCCCCTACCCTAGTGTAACTCAAATACAGAAATGTTAGGAGAGTATATTTGGGCATTCAACTTGGTAAAATTACTTTTAGATAATAAAGAAACTATTAAAAGATGTTAAAACAATTGGAAACTGGAGTTCCCTTGACAGCATCGTAAGGAAAAGGAAACGTTTTTCCAGTACTTTCTTGATTCTTTGACCCTGCTCACCCCCGTTCCCTAAATAGAATAGTCTCACTCAGGTCTGCCATGTTTATTTTCATTCACGACCACGATGTTTTCATCCTCTAAACATGCAGCTTCTTTTGTTTGAAGCAATATGCTTTCCTTTGTGAAGACTTTTTCCTGGTGACTATTACAATTTTCACTGCTATGTTGTTGCTTTCAAAAGATGTAGATTGTTTAATACTGGAATGTTGAGTTGCCTTTCCGTGTAGGCAGTGCATGCCAGTTCACATTACTGACCCTGTTGATCAGCAGCATACATGACGTCTTTATTTCAAGTTTGGGGTTTTTTCGACGCTGAAATTTCACCAAAATGTCACTTCTGTATTCAGAGATTGTATAATCAATTTCTTTGGATGTATCAGTCGATTTTGAAAGCGATAGAAAGATTGAGTGGTGTTGAAAAAAGTCGTGCATAACATTAGCATAAATTAAGCATCCATGGCAGATAACATGGGGTTGCTCGAGTATAAGCCCCTCCCAGAGTTTTACCGCCGGTTTGTGTTGCCGAACTGGGGGCTTATACTCAGGCAAGTACGGTACAATAACCAGATGGCAGGAAGTGTGTCAACTATTTACAACCTTAAACATTGAAAAAATTTTGAAATATATCTGTTGGAAACCAAACCTGCTAAAATTTCCTCAGCTATGATTTATAATAATTTTTTTACCACATTTCAACACCAAATACAGTTTACCATATCAAATACTTACAAAATCACCACATTATATACTCTTAGTTCCAGTAGGTATAAAATTACCAAAAAAAAATCTTAAAATACAAAATGAAAGATATCCCTGTAAAATTGAGAGTTTCGCAAAGTTGGCCCGAAAATTCAAAATTCCAGATTTCAACCTAATTTCAATATACATTGTATCATATTAACCATATTAACATAAATCCTAGGAACTATTTACTAAATATCAAAGCAATCAGACTGGTAAATTTTGAGAAACAAATTTTTTGACCAAAAATGACAAGAATTGCCCCCAAAAATACAAAATTGCAGATTTCATCCTTACTTCAATATATCTTATTTACATTATAAACCCTAAGAACCTGTACACTAAATATCAAACCTACCTGATCAGTTGTTTTTCGGAGAAAAAAATTTTTGACCAAAAAAGACAAAAATTGCCCCAAAAATAAAAAAATTTTCAGTTTCAACCTAACTTCCATTCATTATATTGAGATAAAACTTAGATACCTGCATACCAAATATCAAAGCTATCGGATCAGTACTTTTTAAATAAAAAAATTTCTGACCAAAAATTGAGAAAATTCCTAAAATTACAAATATGATAATATCAATACAATTTGTACAAACTTGACTGAGGTCATTCTGAGGAACAAGAATATTAACTTTCAGAGTGATCAGATGAGCAATTTCAGAGAACAAGACTGACTAAAAATGGAAAAAATACCCTAAAAATACAAACATAAACATTTCACCCAAATTTGTGCACACATAATTTAGGATACCTAAAGGAATCTGCATACTAAGTTTCAACCTAATCTGACCAATGCTTACTGAGTTTTAGCCATTTGCAGGATTTTTCCTTTTTTCCCTCATTTGCATATTTTCGGCACTGACATGTTCATTTGAACAAATTCACATCCCCACCCCTAGGTGAACCTGTACACCAAATACTAAGATGGCAGCCATTGCGGTTTAGGAATTTTTGATCTGGACGAACTAACAGACAGACATACATACACACAGACACCATTTTGCTACCTTATAATAATACCTTCTATTTGCATATATACATATGCATATATGGGAGTTAAAAATTGTAACAGACTGGCTGCCCGGCAGTCATGTTGAATCATATTGGAAGTGAATCAAGTTGACTGTATATATAAATAGGTCACTGTATCTGTTCACGTGTGAGTAAGAATTTTGAAAGGTCATTAATATACAAATAACAAGTCAGCTGACATAGCAACTTTTATCAGCTTTATAGGTCAATTCTTTCGAGTTTAATGTACTGAATTTAGAGTGTTCATTCAACCTGAAAATTATCAACTTGACGCAGGTATGTAAGGGTATAGCTCCAACCTCCAACTGGGACCACCAACTGGGACGCCCAGTTGGCTGCAAATCCACTATGGGATCCGTCCCAGTGGGCCTCCAGAACTGGTCCCAGTTTGCTTCTAAGGACATGTCCAAGTTTGCCTCCAGAACCAGTCCCAGTTCACTTCAGGAACACGCATACGTCCAATTTGTTAACTGGGACCACTATGAGAGAACTCAGTTACTGGTACTTAGTACTAAGAATCTGTTAAATGTTTTTACCATATAAATCTGCAAAAATTATGGGTATATAACACATTTAATAGATCCAGACTATGGCCAAAGTAATTTAATTCTTTGTTCTGTGCTCACATAAGTTTTTTGAAGTTTTCATGAAAAAAAATCAGTGTTTGAATAGAATTTTACCAAGTAGCTTTTCTGCCTACAACTCTTTATTTACAAAATTCCACATCTTATACTATAACTCATGATGATAAAAGGAAGTTTCTGATATGAGTCTTGATTAGACACTTATTTTGTTAAATGAATATAATCAAGACAATACAAGCGACCCAGCAGCTGATATAGCTCCGCTGTGTTCATGTTGAGAATAAGTATTTTTGACACATGTTGATGAAGAAGGTGGAAATCTTTGATAGCTCAATGCAGTGGCCAGAAAAAAGTGGCTAAAATAGCTGCAAAAATACACAATCGAAGATTTCATCATACTTTGAATATATCACATCGGATCATCGGATCATCGGATCAGAAATTCAATATATATTACTTAGCTCATCTGTAGAAACCTGTATACCAAATTTCAAAGCTTTTTGAGAAACACATTTATTGACCAAAAATGGAAAAAATTGCCCCAAAAATACAAAATTGCAGATTTCATCATAATTTCAAAAATATCATTTAGTTCATCTGTAGAAATCTGTATACCAAATTTCAAAGCTATCAGATGAGTAGTTTTGGAAATACACATTTTTTGAACAAAAATGGCAAAAATTGCCCCAAAAATACAAAATTACAGATTTCATCAGAAATTCAATATATATTACTAAGTTCATCTATAGAAACCTGTATACCAAATTTCAAAACTATCAGACCAGTACTTTTTGAGAAATACATTTTTTGACCAAAAATGGCAAAAATTGCCTTAAAAATGCAAATTTGCATATTTCTGTACAATTTGTACAAATCTGAAATCGATCATCCCTAGGGACATATGTACCAAATATCACAGCTATCTGACCGGTAGTTTTGAAGAAGAAGATTTTTAAAGATTTTTTTACCAAAAATGACAAAAATTGCCTTAAAAATACAAATATGCAAATTTCACCATGATTTGAACAAATCTCACTAAAGTCACCCTAAGTAAACTGCATATCAAATTTCAAAGCAATCGAACGAGCGGTTTCAGGGAAGAAGATTTTTTTACCAAAAACACAGAAAAATGCACCAAAAATACAAATATGCAAATTTCACCACGATTTGAACAAACTTCAGTGAGGTCACCCCAAGTGAACTGCATATAAAATTTCAAAGCAATTGGAATTGTGGTTACAGAGGAGAAGGCAATTGTTAACAGACGACGGACGTCGATGGAAAATCAACCTATTTGATGAGCTCCGCGTTGCTGACAGCGGAGCTAATAACAGTTAGGTGTGCATAAAACAAAGTATTTGATTACTTTGGCCTAACTGTGATATGCCCAATCTTAGCAGTAGTATATTCTGTGCTTAGTGTGTGTGGAAATCTTATTGTACTGATAAAGGTGATAGAGAGATTGCGTAATGATGAAAAGAGGAGATGAATAAACCTGTGCAAGACTAGCAACACATCAAGGCATACAAATTTACATTAATATACAGCAAACAAAACAAAACTGTGTTTTATGAAATTGCAGTTCATGTGAAGTATGAGTCATATCTTAATTTGGACCTAGTTTTATTTCTGAACAGGTAGACATGAACTTGAGAGAGGCAACCATCGGTGGTTAGGTCTTCAACAATAGAAATGCATGTAAAGCAGAATCAATTCCTGTTTTGGGAGGAAACATCAATGAGGCGATAACATTTTAAGACAAAGGGTTTTGGATATACAAGCATTGCTTCAAAATTCACTGACAGATACTAGATATGTTGCATATGTTAATTTCTGTCTAAGTGCTTCAAAAAACATTATAGTGGGATGGGAAACCTCTAGTGGGGTGGGAAACTTCTTTACCATTTTATAGTATGGTTTCAGTTACATCCTTGTTCATCTCCTTGGCCAGTCCTGGAGGCCAACTTGGACTGGTCCTAGAGGCCAACTGGGACCGGTCCCAGAGTGCATTTTGAGCCAACTGGGAGTCCCAGTTGCAGTCCCAGTTTGGGGTTTGAGCTACCCTTACATACCTTGATCCTTGAAGACATGAAAGCAGAAAATGTCTTTCATGAATACAACATCATAATGATCGTATCTCTAATTTGCCCAGCAAGTCTATTGACTTTCATCAGAGTCATTGTAATGTTACATCATAGTATTTTGAATGTACATCTGTGTGGCTGGTTTTGTCATTTTTGATCAAGTCAATTAAAGGGACAAAGTCGGTCATTTTTCATGAATTTTGCTTGATGCCTGATACTACTTATATTGTTTGACATGTCGAAAGATACTGAATGAATGGGTGATCATGCATATATTCGACCCCGATTTTAGACACGATACATGAAACCATTGCAAAAATGAATTAATGGTCATGACCATTAATTCATTTTGGAGATGGTTTTGTTTATCATGTCTAAAACCGTGGTTGAATATATGCATGGTCACCCATTCATTATCTTTCGACATGTCAAACAATGTAAGTAGTATCAGGCATCAAGCAAAATTCACAAAAAATGACCGACTTTGTCCCTTTAAGACATATCCTTAGATAGGACAGTTTGTTATGTATGCATATTAGTAGTTAGCTAATCTCAAAATGCTAAAAGACCTTAATTAATTCATATTATAGTATCTGCAATGTACATATCAAGTTTTGTAAACTTATGGTTGAGTAAATCCAGATACATATATCCCTAATTATGAAAGTTCATCAAATATGCAAATATCTTTCATAGCTGATATAACATTGTGTGATGACATTTGAAGCAAATCTAATCAAATTTTGTGCAGCCATTCTCAATGTCTATCTTGTTTTTCGAAACCATTAATTATGCAACATTGCATAACATATGCAAGACACACTAAACAAAATCTAATCAGTTCTTGCCATTCCCAAACAAAATGTATGTATTGAATTTGATTTGCAATCTTGAGATGTCATGCTGACAGAAAGACTGACACACAGACATAAGTGCGACAATAGCTCATGTTTGTAAACATACAAGCTGAAAATGGCTGCCTGGTGGCCGTATTGGATTGTATCATGAAACAGATTGTAGTCAGCATGAGTAAAGTTAGTGATTTGTGTTTGGGAAAAAAATGCTCAAACCACTGACCTCTAAACTATGAAGCTTGGATTCTGGAAATGAGGCAGAACAAGAAGACTTGGTTTACTACAAACCTACATGTACATACCTTCCTTTTCACACAGTTTCAGTACATTTTGTGTAAATATATGACTGCGCTTGTAGTACTGTTCACATTTTTCTTTGGGATCCAATTGATGAACTGTCACAAATGGTTTATATTCTGTATCAACTCTAAGTCCACATGCCGCCATGTCGGAGGGAGTCATCCAGTTTGGTATACCTAGTGGACTCCAAGCTAACCATTCAAATAAACCTGCATCAACTCTAATTTTTACAGAGTCATCTGCTCCTATACCTACAGTCAAAAACAGACAATAACAATCATTGGTAAAAAATGATGAGATGCTTAACTCACAAACAGACATTGTACTTCATGAATCATGATCTGCTAAACTATCCATGGGGGGTCATCAAACATTTGGTGACTTTGATTTTATCTTGAATAGATACATTACAGCTCTTGGCAGTGACCATGAGCCAACATAGTTCACACATCAACATTGCTAAATGAAGTTAGGTAACTCTTCTATGTGTATAGAAGTTCAAACATTTAGTTTCAGTATCTTTGAAATCCAGATTTGGCTCTTAAGGTAGCTAGATACCTTGTAGACACCTTCAGATTTTTATTTGTTTCTCAGTTATAAAAGTACAAAACCCCAATAAAATATATATTTTCTGAAAGCCTGATAATGAGAAATCCAATCCTGCACAGTACATGGTCATTATGTGCATAATAGTCTCATGACAAGCATTTTCCAAAAATTGGTTTTTCCTCCCTTTAGCAAATATGCTGCACAATTTCCAGTTGAAATTTATGCATTGACAGGCTTTAGCAATACCCTCCAAATCCGTGTGAGTGAGTTTTTCTCCAAGTCTACATTCAAATTATATAGCGTGACAATTACAATTCCTTGAAAAGCACCTTAGTCTAACACCTTTAATAGTGCATAACAAAAAAATCGAAGGCATAAAAAGGAAATCCCAGACACAGGTTTGAAGGGTATAACCAAAGCTTGTCAATGCACAAATTTCAACAGGAAATCGTGCAGCGAGTTCGCTAAAGGGAGGAAAAACCGATTTTTGGAAGGTTCAGCAAAACGCTTGTCACATGACTATTATGCAAATAATAACTGTGCATGGTCAGATTTCCCAATATCAGGGCTTTCAGAAAATATTTACTTTATTGGGGTTTCAGACTTTTATAACTGAGAAAAAAATACAAATCTGAAAGTGTCTATACGGTATCTAGCTACCTTAAAGTGTTTTTCATTGCAAAGTAAGAGAGATTTGGAAAATGTTTATCTTGCAGAAGGAGACTGCCATACCAATGGGACTTATGTTCACCATGCTGTACCCATGATGTATCTACGGTATTATCATAATTCACAGCTATGTGATCATCACACCTAACCACAGTAACATAGATTAAATGTTTTTATGCTAAAGTCTCTTTGAATCATCTCAGTACAGTCAGTAGGTATAGATATCATCATATATAATAAACATAGGGCCAAAGTCCCTAAAGCTACTATAGACATGGATACAAAATTAAGTATTTCCTAACTGCATGAAATTGTCTCACCAAGGTCATCCTAGGGACTTGTAAACCAAATATTAAAGCTGTCTGACCAGCGGTTTTGAAAAACAAGCGACTTAACAGTTGACAGAGCTCTGCTGTGTTATGTAGAGAATAACCTTTTGTGACACATATATTGATGAAGAAGGTGGATATCTTTGATCGCTCATTTCAGGATGGCCTGACCAAAAATGGAAAAAAAAATTCTGTAAAAATACAGATTTTATCACAATTTGAACAAATCTAAGTTGGGTTATCCCTAGGGACCTGTATACCAAATAACAAAGCTGTCTGACTAGTGGTTATGAAGAAGAAGATTTTTTACCAAAAACGCCTTTTTTGGTGCTAATTTGCATATTTTCAACAATATCAAAAAATTAATAAAAATAGTTTCTCAAAAATCATATAGTTTATCCACATAACAAATATCAAATCAGTAAGTACTGCAGTTCTCAAGATATTTGAGTGGACGGACGCCTCACAAACGGACATACATACATACATACATACATACATACATGTACATACATGTACATATGGTACATACTACATTAGTCTATAGTAGCTAATAAACGAGAGTTAATTACATTCTATTTAAAGTAAACAAGACTTGCTTAAATCAAGCTTTACGTCATAAAAATACAGCATATCTGTCAGGTTATAAAGAATTTTAAGCTGGTTATTTTCATCTTAACCAAGCACATTTTAACTTTCAAATTAACATTGTAAGTAAGTTCTGTTGAATAAGTTGAGACTGTGCGTACTCAGAGAAAGCACACTGAAGAGACAAATGTTTGAAACTTAAGAAGTTCAAGGTCATCAAAAGCATTGTAAGGAATCATGTAACACTTTCATTGCACTGTTTACACAGATTGCATAATTGCTAAAAATAGCACATGAGGAATCTTACAGCCCAGCTTTACCATAAAAACCCTATCACTTTGACCACTCTTTTAATTGACCACTTTTTTTCCCTCAAAAAGTAATTTTATCCTCAGCAAGTCAACCATACATGAAGATTAGAACTTTCTCTATCTCTATTTAGTTGACCACCCTATCATGACAAACTATTACGAGCAATTTCTTTGAGATAACATACAGGGCACAATAAATGACGGTCCAGAATATGTCAAAGTTGGGATTCAGGAAAGTTGCCTTTACATGTTTTAATCCTCTAAGATGGTAAGCATTTCACTATGAACTGTCAAAAAAAGTTGAAGTTTCTGATAATTCTACACTAAAATTATTTTGGCTTTGATGATTATTCAATTATTTAAAATCATATTAATTATTTTTTCTGGGTGAATTGATAGGGTTTATACAGTACAAGAATTACATACAATGTAAGTCAAATTTTGACCAAAAATGACAAAAAAATTCCTTAAAAATACAGATTTGCATATTGCATCACAATTTGAACAAATCTAAGTTGGGTTGTCCCTAGGGACCTGTATACCAAATAACAAAGCTGTCTGACCAGCGGTTATGAAGAAGATTTTTTACCAAAAACGCCTTTTTTGGCATTAATTTGCCTATTTTCAACAATATCAAAAAATTAAAAAAAATTGTTTCTCAAAATCATATTTTTCATCTACACAACAAATATCAAATCAGTAAGTACTGCGGTTCTCAAGATATTTGAGTGGACGGACACCTCACAAACGGACATACATACATACATACATACATACATACATACAGACTGACGCCGGACGGATACCCATCCCAATAGCTTCTATAGACTATAGTCTATAGTAGCTAATAAACATGGTAACAACTGCACATTTTCACACAATTTTTCTTCACTCTTAAACTCCTTTACGCGGGAAATATTCTGAAACATTAGGAGCATGTTTGGAAATATCAACATTAGAGTCTGACGGCCCCTCTGCTATCAGTCATGTAGTTCTGCAGAATTCACACTGTAACAAGAACCAAGTCTTAATTTTACATACCTTGTAAAATAGCATCAGCTGTTTGTACACATCTCAATGCAGATGATGAAAATACATGTTTCACTGTGATACCTTCATCTCTCATGGCCTCTCCTAAACAGTAATCAACATGAACTTTGTTTAGAAATTTTATTGACACATAGAGGAAAAATTTTCTTGACAGATTAGTAAGTCCATGGGTAGAAAGCTTCTGCAAATCCATGGGCGAAACACACCCTCAGACCATCCTATATGCTCTATGAGCAACTGACTTTTTATATGTCCTTGCAACAAGAAGTATAGTAACTGTACATGAATGAAACATTACCATCACCAATATGTTGACATGGATTGTGACACTAGCTTAAGGTACAATGAATTACGTCAAAATTAAAAACAAATTTTTGACCAAAAACGGCAAAAAATTGCCTTAAAAATACAAACTGCAGATTTCATCATAATTTTGGTATATCATGTTTAGTTTATCTGGATGAGCCTGTATACTAAATTTCAAAGCTATCAGACCGGTACTTTTTGAGAAACACATTTTTTGACCAAAAATGGCAAGAATTGCCTTAAAAAGACAAAATTCAAAAATATATAACTTAATTTAAACACAACATATAGATAGCTGCATGATATTTTTTTGTGAAACTGTGTCAGCTGCACTGCAAACTTCTGTCCTCAAATTTGCTCGTATTTACTTATAATTTCATCAATATTTTGATATATGGTAATCAAATGATCCTCAAGAACTTAAAATCCAAATTTGATACCTGGTATCTGACATGCGATTCCAACTAGACTTTTGACCAAAAGTCGGGAAAGAATTCAACGCTTACACGATTCCATTCAATTATAGATAACCATCTAAGCATTCTGAAGCTCCACAAACTCGGTCTACAGAAAGACTGGCGGATGGATGGACATACAGACACACAGACACACATAGCTGGCTGTGATGACATTGACCCCTTTGTGTGCTTTGGCCCATGGAGAGTGATAAAGATATAACAAACAGCTGGATGTAATGATAAAATCGTTATATATACAGGCACTCAGGGTGAATATTATACATCAATTTGATTACTTTCTTGTCCTCTTTCTACTTAATGTGATAATGTTTAAGACAATCAACCCAAAAGGCAGTGTGTTGACAAATACAGGCAAACAGCTACCTTTTCTTGATTTTCATGAACAAGAGATGACTTTGACTGAAATGCTTAACATGCAACCAATGTTTACATTTTGCATCTTATGGCTAGAGGTCACGGAACTAAAGGTCGCATTTACATATGATCATATTCCCCGTTGAGGGCACACTATACATGCCAATACGAGCTACACAAAAGACAGCTACACAAGTGTTGTGCTCTTCAGCTGGTTTATTTGTAAGATTGAAAAAGCAAGAAAAACGCTGTAATATTGACTTAAATAGCCACTTGTGAGGCCCATGTCGAGATCTGAGTTATC
Organism: Ptychodera flava; assembly: GCF_041260155.1. Lineage (NCBI taxonomy): Eukaryota > Metazoa > Hemichordata > Enteropneusta > Ptychoderidae > Ptychodera > Ptychodera flava. Next base: position 1,169,154 of record NW_027248281.1, on the reverse strand, counting down.
GTTTCCAAAACTAATACTGATTGAAATGACTGAGACTAAAGTTGCGCAAAACATGAAATTTCAATGCGCGAGCAGTCAGAGACACTGCGCAATTAGCGCGCAAATAAGCCTTAGCGGGAACACTGCTACTGATGATAGTTACGCGAGTAAGTGATTGTGAATAGTTTTCCTCCAATACCTGTCAGTCGTGCTTGAAATAATCCTATTTCAGTGATGGGTGAATCTTTGTTGAAACTTTTTGGTCCTCCTTGTCTCTGAGGTACTGTCCTTGGCATATTCAGATTTTTTCTTGTATACTTTCCTGTTGGAGATGAGATGACATGACAATATCACAAACTTATCAACCTTAGAAATACCTAAAATAAGTTTGTCAATATAATTTTTGTTGGCAAAAGTGACCTATTTATCCAAGTAGTCTCATTTAAAGGTATACAGTCACCTGTAATCTAAATATGCCCATATATGGTCAAAATGCCCTGTGAGGGCGCTGTTTTTAAAAAGTGGCCACCCGCTTAAAATATGTGATTGTTAGATTTTCCCTTTCCATGGTAACTGTGGCAAAATTGGAACAGGTGACAGTATATCTTTAATTTATTACATGCCTTGATGTGAGTGCAAATTAGTGCATTGATTTGAATAGGAACATCCGCGGAGTTAGTGGGCTGTGTGAACGATGTATGGACCAGTTACAATAGTTACCAGTCCGGTGAATACCTTCAATGCCAAGGTAGATGCTTAATGCTAGATGTCCAATATCCATGCGCAAACTGCTATTTTGACTTGCTTTAAAACTGTTTGATGCTAGTCAATAATGTTGTTTGAGAATGCCCTGCATGTAACTAAATGTCATATAGCGTTAACTGTGAAGGGGCATGTAATAAAAATATTTTTGGCTGAGTATATGGGTTTACGTGCTCTCGCAGCAGGAAGCAATTTGCTCTACTGGCCTCAGGCAAATTGTCACCTGTGTCAGGCAATAAACTCATGACTCGGGCAATAATCTATATTGCTGACTGAAAAAAGTCAATAATACTTCACTTCCTTATATTTTTGTAAACTGGCTTATTTACACTTAAGGTGTTTTGATTTGTACTTGCATGTGAGATTTATCATAATTGATTATAATTGATTATAATTATAATTCTGTTGTGAAAAACAGTGTCAATGACACTGTGCTCCCATTTTACAGTAAAATACTGCCAATGAAAAGATGTTGCTAACATTTGATCAGAATTGGTAGATACTAGCATTGGTTCCAAAGTACAATGATGAATGTTGTTTCTATCTGTTCAGTGCAGCAAAATTCTGCGTTGATGTTATGATAATGATTTCTACACAGTACAACCAGAAACATAGGGCCAATGTCCCTGAAGCTACTATAGACATGGATACGAAATTAAGTATTTCCTGAATGTATGAAATTATCTCACTAAGGTCATCCTAGGGACCTGTATACCAAATATTAAAGCCGTCTGACCAGCGATTTTGAAAAATACCATCAAGGACAGTGTGTTCACATTCGGTTTGAATTGGTCCATCCAAGAAATATTTAAACCAGAAAAACAAGAATGACAAAAGCAAGTAAGGTCTCCAACTTAGGTACTGGAGGTCATCTTTAGAAACATGCATATCAACTTCTATAGCAATGGGACAAGCAGATCCTAAATACATAAGCAAATGTCAACAAAAAAATTAGCCAGAGATGGCTTGACAAAAAGTAAAGGTTGGAAGAGTGGGGGAAAAAATAAAGAGGGGGAAAAAATGTACAAGGGACCTGGTAAAAAGTAATGCTACCTCATCAATCTTCTAGACCCTACCCCCTCCTGAATATCAAATGTTCCACCCCTTGGTTGACCATGTTTACATAAGACCAGATGGCAGGAAATGTATTTACAACCTTGGGGATTTTTCAATTAATGCTATGAGTGCTATCATACAAATGAAAACAGTACTTAAGTTAGTTACAGATAGTGAAATGCCTTTCACTGTGGGAGGGGGGGGGGGGGACAATTACGACATCTTGAATTATCCTGGATCCAAATTTCTCATCAGTTCTTATTTGTCTCACATTAAAAAGGTTCCAAAAATTGATCCGCAATGAAAAGATTTACCTCCATTTTGTTTTCTGGATCAAATTTTTCTACAAATTGATACCAAATATGACAAAATTATGTTCACAACCTTCGAAACTGTCTCACAACATATCCTGGGTTGGTGTAGGTCATTTAAGGTCACAAAATAAGAAAATTACCTAAAACATAAAAATTTGGGGGTTTCCCAACACTTTGAGCTAAAAAATTTATCGAATAACATCCCCTGGGACTTTTGTACCAAATTACAAAGCTATCAGACAAGTAATTTTGAGAACAAGTTTTCTTGACATATGTCATTGACTGATATTAGAACTCTGTGAGAAAAACATCTGCACAAAGTTTCATCAAATTTGGCACAGCTGTACCAGAAACAGTGCTCTAACCCTGAATTATGCAAATTACCTGAACTATACAAATATGGGGGGTTCACATCACTTTGAGCAGAAAATTTATCTAATAACATGCCTCGGGACTTTTGTACTAAATTACAAAGCTATCAGACAAGTAATTTTGAGAACAAGTTTTCTTGACCAAAAATGACAAAATTGTCTTAAAAAATACAAATTTGTATATTTCAGGACAATTTCACATCTCTAACTATTGTCATCTCTGTATGTCTGTGTACCAAATATAAAAGCTGTCTGTCCAGTGGCTTTAAAAAGAAGATATTTCTTAAGATTTTTTGACGTCACATTGATATGACATCTATACTCAAGGAGTTACATTGGCTTCCAGTAGAAGAACGAATCCGTTTTAAAATTCTTTGTTTGGTTTTTAAAATTGTCCATCAAGATGAATTGGTTCCAAATTACTTATCAGAACTAGTAACAATTGATAGCCCAGTACATAATACCAGAAGGAGTGTCGATGTAAGATTGAATCCCTTTTCTGTCAAAGTTCACGGGAAACAACTTTCTAGAACATATGGTGACAGAGCTTTTAGCGTATATGCCCCTAAACTGTGGAATAGTTTGCCGCCCGAACTTAGGATGATAAAGAAATTCGCTCTTTTTAAGAAGTCTCTTAAAACCATTATTTTTCGTCAATGCTACTGTTGACCTGGATATAATTTTTACCTGCATGTTTTATAGTTTATTTATGTTTTATCATTTTTAGTGAAATTTTTTAAAATACTTTCTTTGCTGTTTTTAGGTAGGATCCTTTAGTCTAGATTTTAGCTTGCTTGATTTTATCGATTGTTTTTAAGTACACTCTTTTCTCTGTGAGTTATTTTGTATTTTCTGCATTTATTTTAGTTCTTCCAGTAATTTTCTGTAATGTACAGACCACTGAGACAAGGTGTGTAGTGGTCTTTAAACAATAAATTATATTATATATTAAGATTTTTTGACAAAAAATGACAAAAATTGCCCCAAAACAGTAATTTTTCAAATTTTGTCAGAATTTCAACAAATTAGAAGGTTGACATCCTTTGAAACATCATGTCTCTATTATCTCAATCTATATTAATTCAACCAACCTATCATGACAAACTGTTTTAAACAATATCTTTTTAATAACATACACAAAACAATACATGTAAAGTACAGAATATGTCTCATTTGGGACTTCTGGAAAGTTGCGTTTATATGTTTTAATCATCCAAAAAGTGGAACTTTTCATAATTCTACACTAAAATTATTTCAGCTTTGTTGATTTCCAAATTAATTCAATTATTTAACCCTTTTCCTGCCAGAGTATCACTTCCCCATCAGCCAAGTCAGTAAAAAGTGGTATTGAGCCAAAACATGATGTATTTTCACCCACTTGGCTTGGTCTGTTATAGTAGCTTTAGTCCAAAAACATCAAGTGTACAGTATTTTTGTTTTCAACAGCCTTCAAATGTACAGTATTATGTTAAAATACACCATATGGAATATGTTGTGTTTCATTAATTTTAACCATCTTGACCTAATGGTGAAATATGGACTTGGCAGGAAAAGGGTTAAAATCGTAATTATTTTTTCTGTGTACTTCCATTACTTGCCAATATGTATGCGTGCCGCCCAATGGGGTGGGTATTTCAGCAACTTGGTCTAAAATGGGGGTATCAATTCACAGTAAACCAGGGTCTAAAATGGGGTCGATTTTTGAGTGCCACACAAGAACAAATTCAAACTGTCAGTTCCCGTCTTCCTAGCAGGGTTTTGAGCTGCACTCAATAAGCATCAATATCTTTTTGTGTGGCAGGGGAACCATTAAAGAGACCCCCCCTGCTTTAGCCAAAGTAAATATAGACTTTGTTTTAAAACACTGTCACTAATTGGTCAGAATTCCATATATGGAAGAATTTTGCCCAATAGAAAATATCGAAACAAAGTGGCTCTACTACTACTATCATAACAGGTTGACCATGGGAAAACTAGCAGTGCCTTATGGACGAACGGCAAGGCTTCTTGTAGTTTAGAATTTTAAAAATCACTAGTCAGACTGTAACTGCAGATAACTGATAATTTCAGAAGCTGGACAAAACTTTGGTGAGGGTAAAAGATAGTTTCTTTCACCCAAATTTTTTAGTATTTCCAAAAACGTTTTTCGGAAATCATGGTTTGGCCAGCAACAACATAGCTGTAAATGCAGTATAGTGGTAGGCTCTGCCGGTAACTCGGTCATGCAAATGCTTGCTTTTTACCCAATTACGTTTTTGCAAATTTTGACACTATGACTTTTGACCTGGGTCAAAGGTCATAAGGTCTAAAATGGGGTCCTAAAATAATGAGATTTTAGGTCTAAAATGGGCCCTGGGTTTTTTACGTGCGGCCGCACACCCTACCACTTCTCAGAGCAGAGAATGTTTGAATGTGTATTTATAGTGTGGCTGGGAGGGCGCTAGTGTTGGAATTTGAATAAATTGTCATTGTCTTTATCCAAATTCCAACACTAGCGCCCTCCCAGCCACACTATAAATACACATTCAAACATTCTCCCAATTGCCATTCAACATCTGAGCCATTCAAATAGGTAAGAAACAACTCCTGTATTTTCACCATACTTTCACTTAGTATTTTCTCTGACATGTAACTTTTGTACGAAAAATACCACTGTAACTCAATCCGTGTTGAAACTTTTTGATCTGTAGCACCTGAGGAATCCACAGTTTAAATCCACGTAATTATCCTTCTCTTGTTTCTTGGTCCACTTCAAAACCGCAGATCGTACAGAGAAGCTTTACCTTGCGATCTCTTCCGTCTTCATTTGTTCATCGACCATTTTGAATTAAGCTAATGACAGCCGACAGGTGTAGTACGCACGTTTTTATTGCCGTATATAAAGGTCACCACATCTGGATCAGCAATTCTGGTAGCCAATAGAATCGTCCGTTGCAATTCTGATATTTATTATGGCAGTATACGTAAGACCGTGCTGCATCGTAGTACAAGGCGATCGTAGTTGTCGCTCGTCTTCCAAATTTTGTTTCACATAAAAGCCGTTGCAAAGTTTGACTACACAGTTTGTGAAACTTGTCGGTATCATTTAAGAAGGTAAAAAATATTTCAGTGATGAAAGAGTTCAAATTTTCCGAAAAAGTAGCAGGCGAAATCGTGAGAGTAACCGGACAATTTTGCCGGCTGCCGGCTCTTAATGAAACCCCTGGAGTGTACGCAGCCCAACTATCTGCATACATGATGAAGTCATTAAGAATTGTTGTTCCTTTTCTTTCTTTTCATGAAGTAATTTCATACCTGATAAATCAAAACAATACTTCAACCATTGCTGACCAAATGTAATATCCACTCTCTCTGCATGGCGCATTATGAACAATTTTCTCGGTTCCTTCTTTGTTTGCTCTGAAGAATTCACAACATTGGGTTTCTTCTGTTTGTGGACCTAAAGATGATGTGAAATGATTTACAGAGTTTAATAATCCTCATAGTTGAAGTATTTTTCCTAAGAACTAACACACAGCAAGAAATACACAGCATGTGAACAACACTGTATATGGTGTGATCAAGCTGAAATTTCAAAGCCATCTGAACATTTTTCTGAGCAAAATTTGACATATTTGCAGCCACACAAATGTAAGATTTGGTAATTCACAGCCTGACCCTGCTTAATTCGGGCGACAAGTTTGTTATCTTTAGAGATTATATTTTTGTTTTGTTTGTATACATTTACATCATCCTGTACTGGTATACTCATAAATGATGAACAACTGGTTAACTAGATCAGTACCCAAAACTTCTTGTAGACAACACCTGAATACTACCGTGCTACAATTTTTGTATTACATTGTGTGTTAGCTGCTCTGGTTAAATATTAACTAACTTCTTAGCTGCTCTGGTTAAATATTAACTAACTTCTTGTAGACAACATATGAATACTACCGTGCTACAATTTTTGTATAACATAATGTGTTAGCTGCTCTGGTTAAATATTAACTAACTTCTTGTAGACAACATATGAATACTACCGTGCTACAATTTTTGTATTACATTGTGTGTTAGATGCTCTGGTTAAATATTAACTAACTTCTTGTAGACAACATATGAATACTACTGTGCAACAATTTTTGTATTACATTGTGTGTTAACTACTCTGGTTAAATATTAACTAACTTCTGTCTTCCAATGGGCTTCATGGTTTCTGGAAAAATTATAACAATAATGATACAAATTGGCCATATGATATTGATATTTTGATACAAATTGGCCATATGATATTGATATTTTGATACAAATTGGCCATATGATATTGATATTTTGATACAAATTGGCCATATGATATTGATATTTTGACATAAATTGGCCATATGATATTGATATTTTGATACAAATTGGCCATATGATATTGATATTTTGATACAAATTGGCCATATGATATTGATATTTTGATACAAATTGGCCATATATTGATATTTTGATACAAATTGGCCATATGATATTGATATTTTGATACAAATTGGCCATATGATATTGATATTTTGATACAAATTGGCCATATGATATTGATATTTTCATCATAATTGTTATACATCATAAAGACAATGCCCAACGGTCCTGCAAACCAGATTTCAAAGCAACCCGATAGGCATATTCTGAGAATAAATATTTTGACCAAAGTGACAAAAATATCCTTAAAAATATATTTCACTTTGTTTTGCCAAGATTTGTACTAAACCCAAGTTTCAAAGTGATCAGGTAAGTGGTAGCAGGCAGATGCAGAAAAGATTATTTAAAACCAAAATCGAAAAAATAAAAGCATACATGAAAAATAGACAATTCCAGATATCAGCTAAAAAGTTGGCAGCACATTTGAGATCTACCTAAGGTACTTACAAACAAATTTTCAAAGGAAGCTGATGAGAAGCTATCAAGTTTTTACCAATTTTGCATATTTTCTGCTCATTGACATATGTTCGGTAATGATAACTTTATTTGTACATATTCTCATATACTGTTCAGCATGCAACTAACCACCAAAAATACCGTCAAGGACACAGTGCGCTCACATTCGGCTTGAATCGGTACATTCAAGAAATATTTAAACCATGAAAAACAAGAATGACAGAAGCAAATAAGGTCTCCCCTTTAGGTACTGGAGGTCATCTTTAGGAACATGCATATCAACTTCTACAAGCAGATCCTAAATACATAGCAAATGTCAACAATAAAAAATAGACAGAGAAGGCTTGATAAAAAGAAAGGGCGGGAGTGGGCAAAAAAATGTACAAGGGATCTGGTAAAAAAGTAATGCTACCTCATCAATCTTCTAGACCCTACCCCCTCCTGAATATCAAATGTTCCACCCCTTGGTATTACATAAGGCCAGATGACAGGAAATGTATTTACAACCTTGGGGATTTTTTAATTAATGCTATAATTCAACGTAAACCGCACTTGAATCAGTTACAGATAGTGAAATTCCTTCCACTGTGGGGGGTGATTACAACATCTGGAATTATCCTGGATCCAAATTTCTCATCAGTTCTTGTGTGTCTTACACAGAAAAGTTGCAAAAATTTGTCGGCAATGAAAAAAATCACCTCAGCTTTGTTTTCTGGACCAAATTTTCCTACAAATCAATACCGAATATGACAAAATTATGTTCACAACCTTCGAAACTGTCTCACAACATATCCTGGGTTGGTGTAGGTCATTTGAGGTCACAAACTGAGAAAATTACCTAAAATATAAAAATTTGGGGGTTTCACAAGACTTAAGCAAAAAATTTATCTAATAACATCCCTCGGGACTTTATACCAAATTACAAAGCTATCAGACAAGTAATTTTGAGAACAAGTTTTCTTGACCAAAAATGACAATATTGTCTTAAAAATAAAAATTTGTATATTTCAGGACAATTTCCACATATCTAAAACTGTTGTCATCCCTGGACGTCTGTGAACCAAATAGAAAGCTGTCTGTCCAGGGGCTTTAAAAAGAAAATACTGTTAAAGATCTTTAGACCAAAAATGACAAAATTGCTCCAAAATAGTAATTTTCCAAATTTTGTCATAATTTCAACAAATTAGAAAAGTAACACCCTCTCAAAGATCCCACCCAAATTTGAGAGCGATTGGGTTGGCGGTTGCAGAGAAGAAGAATTTTTACTAAACATAGGGCCAATGTCCCTGAAGCTACTATAGACATGGATACAAAATTAAGTATTTCCTGACTCTATGAAATTATCTCACTAAGGTCATCCTAGGGACATGTAAACCAAACATTAAGAGCTGTCTGACCAGCCGTTTTGAAAAAACAAGCGACTCAACAGTTGACAGAGCTCTGCTGTGTTATGTAGAGAATAACCTTTTGTGACACATGTATTGTTGAAGAAGGTGGATATCTTTGATAGCTCATTTCAGGATGGCCTTACCAAAAATGGAAAAAAATTCCATAAAAATACAGATTTGCATATTTCATCAGACTATATTAGTCTATAATAGCAAATAAACGAGAGTTAATTACATTCTAATTAAAGTAAACAAGACTTGCTTAAATCAAGATTTACGTCATAATAAAACAGCAATTCTGTCAGGTTATAAAGAATCTTCAGCTGGTTATCTATATCTGTATTTTCATCCTATTAACCAAGCACATTTTAACTTTCAAATTAACATTGTAAGTAAGTTCTGTTGAATAAGTTGAGACTGTACGTACTCAGAGAAAGCACACTGAAGAGACAAATGTTTGTAACTTAAGAAGTTCAAGGTCATCAAAAGCATTATAAGGAATCATGTTACACTTTCATTGCACTGTTTACACAGATTGCATAATTGCTATAAATAGCACATGAGGAATCTTACAGCCCAGCTTTACCATAAAAACCCTATCACTTTGACCACTCTTTTAATTGACCACTCTATTTTTCTTCTCAAAAAGTAATCTTATTTTATCCTTACCAAGTCAACCATAAGCGGAAATTAGAACTTTCTCTATCTCTATTTATTTGACCACCCTATCATGACAAACTATTATGAGCAATTTCTTTTAGATAACATAAATGGTGGTTCAGAATATATCAAAGTTGGGATTCAGGAAAGTTGCCTTTACATGTTTTAATCCTCCAAGATGGTAAGCACTTCACTATGAACTGTCAAAAAAAGTTGAACGTTCTGATAATTCCACACTAAAATTATTTTGGCTTTGATGATTTCCTAATTAATTCAATTATTTAAAATCATATTAATTATTTTTTCTGGGTGAATTGATAGGGTTTATACAGTACAAGAATTACATACAATGTAAGTCAAATTTTGACCAAAAATGACAAAAAATTCCTTAAAAATACACATTTGCATATTTCATCATAATTTGAACAAATCTAAGTTGGGTTATCCCTAGGGACCTGTATACCAAATAACAAAGCTGTCTGACCAGCGGTTATGAAGAAGAAGATTTTTTACCAAAAACACCTTTTTTGGCATTAATTTGCCTATTTTCAACAATATCAAAAAATTAAAAAAAATAGTTTCTCAAAATCATATTTTTCATCTACACAACAAATATCAAATCAGTAAGTACTGCGGTTCTCAAGATATTTGAGTGGATGGACGCCTCACAAACGGACATACATACATACATACATACATACATACATACATACATACATACATACATACAGACTGACGACGGACGCCGGACGGATACCCATCCCAATAGCTTCTATAGACTATAGTCTATAGTAGCTAAAAATGAGAAAATCACCAAAAAATTCAGTAAAAATACAAAATTAAAGATATCTTCACAATATTCGTAAAACTGTATGAGGTTCACCTAAGGTACTTGCACACAAATTTTCAAAGCAATCAAAACAGTAGTTCTTGAGTTATTTATTTTTTACCATTTTCACATTTTGTGAGCTCATTTGCATAATTTTGGCAATGCAGACTTCATTTAAACAAAATCCCATCTCTAGCCCAGGATGTATCCACAAACCAAATACAAAGCTGAAACATGCAGCGGTTTGAGGGTTTTTGCTGTTGACGGACATACTTTACCTACTTACATACATACATACATACATACACACATGCATACATACAGACGCCATCGACTTCAGATTATACGATAACCTCACATTGGTATACCAAATGTGAGCTAATAAAAACTTCAAGGTGAAATACGCAGTTGTTCTAAAGTTTTTGCAATTGTGTTAGGGAATTCAATGATATGATATTTGGTATTTTTTTACCAAAATTAGGTAAATTGCCCCAAAATACAAATTTAAGCACAATTTGAACAAATCTGACTGAGGTTAACTACAAACAAATGTTAATTTGAACACTAAATGGCTATCTCCACCCTTGGGTGCACCTGTACACCAAATACTGAGATGTTAGGTATTGTAGTCTTCAAGTTTTTGATTTGGATGGACATACATATATACACACATACACACAATCAACAGACAGCATAAGCTCTAATTTTGGTATAATATATCCAGATGCTAAAAGTCAGCTAAAAATGAAAAGAAGCTTACATTCAGTGAGCAATACCAATCATACTTTACCATATATTACTTTGAAATCATAGGTAATTACAAAGTCATATCAAATTTCATTCATTAATTGTTAAAATGTTGTATGTCAGCCATAATAATTAATTAGGCAAATTGGTCTTACTTCTCATCTGTCTGGGACTACTGGTGTATTGCCATTGCCATTGACATTGTATCTGGGACTACTGATACATTGTCATCTATCTGGGACTACTGATATATTGTCATCTGGGACTACTGATATATTGTCAGCTATCTGGGACTACTGATACATTGTCATCTATCTGGGACTACTGATACATTGTCATCTATCTGGGACAACTGATATATTGTCAGCTATCTGGGACTACTGATACATTGTCATCTATCTGGGACTACTGATACATTGTCATCTATCTGGGACAACTGATATATTGTCAGCTATCTGGGACTACTGATACATTGTCATCTATCTGGGACAACTGATACATTGTCATCTATCTGGGACAACTGATATATTGTCAGCTATCTGGGACTACTGATACATTGTCATCTATCTGGGACTACTGATACATTGTCATCTATCTGGGACTACTGATATATTGTCATCTATCTGGGACAACTGATATATTGTCAGCTATCTGGGACTACTGATAAATTGTCATCTATCTGGGACAACTGATATATTGTCAGCTATCTGGGACTACTGATACATTGTCAGCTATCTGGGACTACTGATACATTGTCAGCTATCTGGGACTACTGATACATTGTCATCTATCTGGGACTACTGATACATTGTCATCTATCTGGGACTACTGATAAATTGTCATCTATCTGGGACTACTGATACATTGTCAGCTATCTGGGACTACTGATAAATTGTCAGCTATCTGGGACTACTGATACATTGTCATCTATCTGGGACTACTGATACATTGTCATCTATCTGGGACTACTGATACATTGTCATCTATCTGGGACTACTGATACATTGTCATCTATCTGGGACTACTGATACATTGTCATCTATCTGGGACTACTGATACATTGTCATCTATCTGGGACTACTGATACATTGTCATCTATCTGGGACTACTGATACATTGTCATCTATCTGGGACAACTGATACATTGTCATCTATCTGGGACTACTGATAAATTGTCATCTATCTGGGACTACTGATACATTGTTATCTATCTGGGACTACTTATACATTGTCATCTATCTGGGACAACTGATACATTGTCATCTATCTGGGACTACTGATAAATTGTCATCTATCTGGGACTACTATTACATTGTCATCTATCTGGGACTACTGATACATTGTCATCTATCTGGGACTACTGATAAATTGTCATCTATCTGGGACTACTGATACATTGTCATCTATCTGGGACTACTGATAAATTGTCATCCATCTGGGACTACTGATACATTGTCATCTATCTGGGACTACTGATACATTGTCATCTATCTGGGACTACTGATACATTGTCATCTATCTGGGACTACTGATAAATTGTCATCTTTGTGGCACAATTGGTACATTACCATCTATGTGGCACTATTGGTACATTACAATCTATGTGGAACTATTGGTACATTACCATCTATCTGGCACTATTGGTACATTACCATCTATGTGGCACTATTGGTACATTACCATCTATGTGGCACTATTGCAATTACTGTCTATGTGGCACTTTTGGTACATTACTGTCTATGTGGAACTATTGGTACATTACCATCTAACTGGAACTATTGGTACATTACCATCTATGTGGCACTATTGGTACATTACCGTCTGTGTGGAACCATTGGTACATTACCGTCTATGTGGCACTATTGGTACATTACCATCTATGTGGAACTATTGGTACATTACCATCTATGTGGCACTATTGGTACATTACCATCTATGTGGCACTATTGGTACATTACCATCTATGTGGCACTATTGGTACATTACCATCTATGTGGCACTATTGGTACATTACCATCTATGTGGCACTATTGGTACATTACTGTCTATGTGGCACTTTTGGTACATTACCGTCTATGTGGAACTATTGGTACATTACCATCTAACTGGAACTATTGGTACATAACCATCTATGTGGCACTATTGGTACATTACCGTCTGTGTGGAACTATTGGTACATTACCATCTATGTGGCACTATTGGTACATTACCATCTATGTGGCACTATTGGTACATTACCATCTATGTGGCACTATTGGTACATTACCATCTATGTGGAACTATTGGTACATTACCATCTATGTGGCACTATTGGTACATAACCATCTATGTGGCACTATTGGTACATTACCGTCTGTGTGGAACTATTGGTACATTACCATCTATGTGGCACTATTGGTACATTACCATCTATGTGGCACTATTGGTACATTACTATCTATGTGGCACTATTGGTACATAACCATCTATGTGGCACTATTGGTACATTACCGTCTGTGTGGAACTATTGGTACATTTTTATTTTATTTTAAATATCTTTATTCAGGGTATCTCAATAAGCCTCGCAAACTAGTTGATCAGCTTCTTTCCATTGAGGCCCTCACTCAGTATAAAAAAAACAGCAAACACTCAATAAATATACATAGAATCACAAGGACAATAAATTACAGAACTGTGACAAAAATTACATACTCTACAGTAACTATACATAATGATCTTTATACAGTGATTTGAAGTGATTAAAAGTATTTGCCTGCTTTACGTGATCAGGTAATGAATTCCATAGCTTTCCACCTCTATGAGTAAACTTACGTGTTGCATAATTATTATGAGCTGGTTTAATGTAAACAGTGCTAGCATAACTGAAACGTGTATTGTATTTATGTGTATTGGAGACTCGTGTGAAGCATTCTAACAAATAGTGTGGAGCTATACCATGGTAACATTTAAACATCAATGAGCAAATATGAAAATTCTGTCTTTCTAGTAGCGAATACCAGTTTAAAGTTTGCCTTACTTGACATGACGGGGTGTAAGGGTGGCAATTTAGTATTAATTTACCAGCTCTATTATGTAATATTTGGAGTTTAGACAGTAACTTACTAGTACAGTTTGACCAAACGACATCCCCATAATCAAAAATTGGCAAAACCATAGATGTAACTAACATTTTGGCAGTTTTCTGCGGTAAAGCAGACCTGATTCTACGAATTATACCAAGCCTCTGTGAAATTTTTGCACTTATTTTGGCAATATGTGGGTCCCAGGTGAGAAGTTTGTCGAACCACAAACCCAAATATTTGAAAGTATCAACTTGTTCCAAAGATTCATTACTAACTTTGATATTTAAATTAGTTGAATCGCCGCGCAGTTTTCTACGCGGTCCAAACATCATACACTTTGTTTTCTTAACATTCAGTGTCAACTTGTTTTCGCTTAACCAATCATTGATTGACATCATATCTTCTTGCAGTTTAGTTTCAATTTCTTTAGTATCCTTTGAAGCGTAAAACAGGGCAGTGTCATCTGCATACAGAACCACTTTTGAGTTGCTAACCTGACCATGAAGGTCATTGATGTAAATGATAAATAATAAGGGGCCAAGGACGGATCCTTGAGGAACCCGTAGTCAACTGGGAGAAGATCAGAGGTCACACCATTTACAGAGACACATTGCTTTCTGTTGAATAAGTAGTTTTTAAACCAGGTATACTCATTGTCCTGCAGTCCAATAGCTGAAAGCTTATCTAAAAGAAGTGAAACATCAACGGTGTCGAATGCTTTCTTTAGATCTAGAAAGACGACACCCGTGTACAAACCCTTGTGCGTATTTTCTAAAATGTAGTCAGTGACATCTACAAGAGCAGTAGCAGTGGAATGAGATGGGCGGAACCCCGATTGATGTACACTAAGAAAATTATTTGAAGTTAAGTAGAAATACAGTTGTTGGTGGACAATTTTCTCAAATACTTTAAGGCAGATAGACAGCAATGATATAGGTCTATAGTTTGAAGTATCTAGTACTGACCCATCCTTATACACAGGACAGACCTTTGCAATTTTCCAATCATTGGGTAGATCACCCGTTACCGTCTATGTGGCACTATTGGTACATTACCATCTATGTGGCACTATTGGTACATTACCATCTATGTGGCACTATTGGTACATAACCATCTATGTGGCACTATTGGTACATAACCATCTATGTGGCACTATTGGTAAATTACCGTCTGTGTGGAACTATTGGTACATTACCATCTATGTGGCACTATTGGTACATTACCATCTATGTGGCACTATTGGTACATTACCATCTATGTTGCACTATTGGTACATTACCATCTATGTTGCACTATTGGTACATTACCATCTATGTGGCACTATTGGTACATTACCATCTATGTGGCACTATTGGTACATTACCATCTATGTGGCACTATTGGTACATTACCATTTATGTGGCACTATTGGTACATTACCATCTATGTGGCACTATTGGTACATTACCATCTATGTGGCACTATTGGTACATTACCATCTATGTGGCACTATTGGTACATTACCATCTATGTGGCACTATTGGTACATTACCATCTTTGTGGCACTATTGGTACATTACCGTCTGTGTGGAACTATTGGTACATTACCATCTATGTGGCACTATTGGTACATTACCATCTATGTGGAACTATTGGTACATTACCATCTATGTGGCACTATTGGTACATTACCATCTATGTGGCACTATTGGTACATTACCATCTATGTGGCACTATTGGTACATTACCATCTATGTGGCACTATTGGTACATTACCATCTATGTGGCACTATTGGTACATTACCATCTATGTGGCACTATTGGTACATTACCATCTATGTGGCACTATTGGTACATTACCATCTATGTGGCACTATTGGTACATTACCATCTATGTGGCACTATTGGTACATTACCATCTATGTGGCACTATTGGTACATTACCATCTATGTGGCACTATTGGTACATTACCATTTATGTGGCACTATTGGTACATTACCATCTATGTGGCACTATTGGTACATTACCATCTATGTGGCACTATTGGTACATTACTGTCTATGTGGCACTATTGGTACCTTACCATCTATGTGGCACTATTGGTACATTACCATCTATGTGGCACTATTGGTACATTACCATCTATGTGGCACTATAGGTACATTACCATTTATGTGGCACTATTGATACATTAACATCTATGTGGCACTATTGGTACATTACCATCTATGAGGCACTATTGGTACATTACCATCTATGAGGCACTTCCGATTCATGGTCATCTATCTGTCACCAACATATTGCCATCAATGTGGCACTACCAGTACATTGCCATTTACACATTATTACCACATTTATTATTTTAATAAAGATTGCTGAGACACATACGGTATATCAATGCAAAGAGTAGAAAAGCACAAGGTATATGGTACATTCAACAGTAACGCCCTAAAAAAGACAAATATGATTGACCATACTGTGTCTTCAGAATAGCTGTTGTTTTCATGATAAGTGGTTTATGAAGAAGGATGGGTAGAGAAGCAGAGGATTTTGTTCAATAATGTTGACTGTCATAGTTCTGACATTAGACAATTGATCAGCAACAGAGTTTTGTTATGGAGATATGTGCTATTACTCTTAAGTGATATTGCACTGAAATAAATATCTCTTGCAATATATAAATACCTTTGCATAGAGTGGCTCTGTTAAAAGTCCTTCTGGTGAGTTGTACTTGCTACCTCTTGATTCATCTGATCCACATAACAATTCCGCTAGGATTGGTGATGGACTTACATTCTGTCCACTTCCACTTTTGGTTCTTGTCAATGGTAACACCCTGACAACAACAGTGAACAAGAAATCATGAAAAAATCATGAAAACCAAAAAATTGCTTGGATTTGAGTCTTATTCATACATATACATGCTGTCTTAGCCCTTTCACCCCCATTTCCCTGCATAGAGGTCCAGATTTACCACAGAAAACAATGGGTTTGGACCAAACCATGGTGGTGAAAGGGTTAAGGTAGAACGCACCTCACGGACAGACATTCGGATTGTTTTTGAAATGAGTTCAGACATCTGCTCGTACTTTAAACTTCTCAGGGCGAAGTTTTATTGGCGTGAAATGCACGTCAGCCTACTAAAATTTGAACTGCAATAAATCGGGAAGTTTTTTCGTGAGAAAAAAATCGGGTTTTGCCTTCAAAAACAGTTTGGATCCACATATTTATTCTTCTCTTGTTCCTTGGTGTGCTTTAAAACCCAAATTCGTACGGCAAAGCTTGACCTTGTGATTGCTTCTTCCTTGTGCATTGGCCATTTTGAATTGAGCTTATGACAGCCGACAAGTGGAGTACGAACGATTTCATTGGCGGATATAAAGGTCACCACATAAAAGTCAGTGATTGCAGTATCAAATAGAATAGTCCATTGCAATTCCTATTTTTTTCAGGCAATACATGCTTGACGGTGCTATATGGCAATCGTGGTCGTGACTAGTCGCTCAAGTACTAAACTTTGATTCACATAAAAGCCATTGAATAGTTTGATTACATAGTTTGTGATACTTGTCCGAACCATTTCACAAGGTAAAAAAATATCTTGGCAATGAAAGAGTCAATTTTCCCAATAACGTAGCGCTTGAACTTGTGAGAGTAACTGGTCAATTTTGCTGGCTGCCGGCTCTTAATGAAACCCCTGTCTGTACATACCGTAAATACATGTTACATACAAACATTTTTACAGCATATAACCTCCCATATTAGACTGACCTATAAATATTAGCTTGCTCAACTTGATACTGCTGCTCATAATAACATAAACAAAAGTTTATTATATTCTAATTAAAGTAAACATGCCTTGCTTATTAAGTTCACATCATAAGTAAAACAGCCTGTCTGTCACTTTATAATGAAAATTCAGCTGTCACTGTGAATTTTCTTCACCTGTGTTTTTAATTTTTAATTACGCAGATTACAGTTTAATTTTTGAAAATATTATAGTACAGTGATGACAACAATGCAGCATTTATCATTATGAATGCAACACAAGTTGAAAATGACACAGCACGTTTTGTTGTGCACTTTTGTCTACAGTATGTGGATTTCTAGTAGCAACACAAACCTGTGAAGTGTCCATGTGTCAGATTCCGCTGTTTTTTCTGTGTAATTTCCAGGAAACACTCCAGAACATCCAGTTAGCCATGATGTTCCCTCAAACCATCCATCACTACTGTTCTGATACTCGGCACTTGACATGAAAATGTAATCATCACTAATGAGTTCCAATTCATCTGGTGATCTTGGTGTATGTGAATACAATACACGAAGAACCTGCAATAAGCAATACATTATTGAAATGAAGATATTTAAAAATATAGTCAGCTAGAGCTCCTAGAGCTGCTTGAAGAGAAAATCCAAATTCATTTTGTGAAATACTACCATGTAGACTTATCCATCATTGACTCTTTGGTTTGTCATTCTAATTACCAGGGCTCGTAATACTTTTTTCAACCACCTGTCCACTGGACAAGTCAAAATAAAAAGAGAAAAGTACCTGTCCAAAATGGCATAATTTACTCTAAGAAACTATGCCAGTTTCAATTCAATTCAACAAACTCATGCCTGTATCATATACAAACTGGCGTAACAGCGGTGTCAAGATAGCTCTGAGAATCTCCCAATCTAAGAGATTTGAGACATGACCTTAGATAAATCAATATGGCTGCCTCCTGTAAACAGTGATTAGATATTATCAAATTTTCTTTTACTTTTTTTCTGACAGGTAAATATCCAAATAATGATTTTCAAAATTGTAAAAGGTACTGTATATGCTGTAACAGCGTTTCGGTTAACGCAAAATCCTGCGTATTTTACACAAAATAGTCTGAAATACGCAAAAAAAATCATGACTGCGTAAACTAATTAATACGCCTTGATAAATGCCGCCCAGTGACATGGACGTACGTGGCTCACACTACATTGCCTCAACGTGGTTCAATGCAGGACAAAAATAGAACATATGCACCTGCTTGCAAGTGACATTTATCATGATATTGCAACATTTTAGACTTTAGCAGACGGCAACTCTTTAGGAAACCTTGTATTTCATCATCACAAAGCATCGTGTCAATCAGTTCTGTATAGACAATGACACTACAGGTGCAAAAAATTCGAGAATTCATCAAGTCTACGTTGTTGGTAACACAATACAGTTAATCATGGTCATTAGGTCGCATGTTATTTGGAAAGTGTTTACGGGTGACGATTTACACTCTGTAGGGTTGCATCTTGAGAGGTCCCGCTGGACTTTGATCAGTATCTGCTTTTTGTTGGCCCTTTGCAAACACTAATTTCATTGTCAGAAAGTATTTTCTTTGAAACTTTGAACATGAAGTCATTAGGCTGCTCAACGATCATATACGAGACATGCATCACGGCATTCATTGCAAGCGTTCAGCTACTATACCTTGAAGCCCCCAATGTTATTGTTTTTTGTTGATAGAGCATGCGCATTAAAGGAAACCGCCAAGTTCGACAGAAAAGACTGCCTAACTCACTTCAGATACCGATTCCCACCGACACCGTACGAGTTGTTGATACCTTTTACGCAAATAAGAACCAAGTTGCGTAAAATCATACGCAAGTTTTGAAATTGTAACGGAAACGCTGTTATATAAATTTAAACTTATGAATATTTGCTGTAGTCAATAGGTTGAAATACTGGTTGCAGGCTGAAAAAACCTACCTGTCCACTTGGACAAGTACTTTTCAAAACTACTTGTCCCAGGCCAATTTTCACTTGTCCGGGACAGGCAGACAGGTAATATTTCGAGCCCTGATTACCTCGATTTCAATTTCTCAATTCTAAATCTGATTGTTACTTTTCATGTCAAAAGTTGGTATTTTGAATGGGATATTTTTTCATTTCCGGAAATGAGTTCAAACTCTAAGTATGATGAAAGTGAATTCTGTTATGGTATGTATGAATAACTATTTTATCATCAACTGACATGAATGGTCATCATGACACAGTATTTCAATTTATAACCAAATTTAAAGACTTTTTTGACATCATACTTTGACTTTTAGGTTGCTGACTCTAACCACGTAAAACCATATCTGCCGTTTGTTTTTAAATGTGATGGAGAAATGCCAAGAAATACATGTACCTAACTCACAGAAATACCCCTGGGACAAATTTGGCCATTTTTAATGAATTTTGTTTGATACGAGACTCTATTTATATTGTTTGACATGTTGAAAGATACTTAATGAATGGGTAAGCATGCATATATACTATCATATACGATCCTGGTTTTAGACATGATAGATAAAACCATGGTGAGAAAGAATAAATGGTCTGTACCATTAATTTGACTATTCACTGCTGTGAGCAGGAAAGAGAATTATATGGCTCCAGATCGAGAATGCAATGTTACAGTTTTTGGATTCAAATAGCGTGGAAGCCCAGACAAACATTGAACATTGCGGTAAAGAGCAAGAAGGTGGTTTTATATATCCTTGAAGCCATCTATGGTCACTATTTGGGTCAAATATTGATTTGACGGGGGATTTTTGCCATCGAGAAATTTGTAGAAAATGGCCGATTTTGTCCCTTTAACACAAGTCCACACTCGCCATTGAAAACACTGAAGTTGTGCCAAACAATGGTGGTGAAGGTTCAGTAACAACAGTATATTGTACTGGATGACTACACATGACATGGTGATCAAAGTCAAATGATCCAAGTAAAATTCATCTCACACTAATCAGTATTTTCAATGGACCAAGATTTATTATGTCCATGTTTGTCAGATATCTATGAGATGGTAGCAATCGATAAACACTCTCAATAGTTCAGCCTCAGCTCTTTCAATTTCATCATTAGCACTTTAACGACATCTGCAAATTTTCAGTTAATTTGCATATTACGCCGTTTATTCAGTATCACAACTGGAGAATCCATCCAAGCATAGCTTTGATGATATCATAATGCAGCAGAAACTCTCTGCAAAGTAGACATGTTTCTCGTTGTTGTCTTTGATGGAAAAAATAATCGAAATGAGGAAATTGTCTTACTTCTGCCTTTGCAATCCGTGGATCCCTGGAATACAATCGGAATTCCCACCGTGCTGGCCCTTTGAAGTCTAATTCTTTGGATAACTTAACTAAGACATCAAAGTGACTTGAATGAAATTGATAGGCTAACGTCAGATGGAGCTGTTTCTTGTGAGGCTCTATCTTTGTGCCTGGACATGTTAAACAGATAAAAAAGTAAACAAAGGTACAATTTTGTAAATGTACACAGAGAAATATCAACAGACTCAAAAGACAACCGACTAAATGTCATTTAATGTATACACAAAACTCTAAATATTGAATATTGAGCTAGATAGTTGTCATTTTATATACACATAATTCTGTGACAACCGATAGTTGTCATGTTATATACACACAATTCTGTGACAACCGATAGTTGTCATGTTATGCATACACAATTCTGTGATAACCAGATAGATGTCATGTTATGCACACACAATTCTGTGATAACCAGATAGTTGTCATGTTATACACACACAATTCTGTGATAACCAGATAGATGTCATGTTATGCATACACAATTCTGTGATAACCAGATAGATGTCATGTTATGCACACACAATTCTGTGATAACCGATAGTTGTCATGTTATGCACACACAATTCTGTGATAACCGATAGTTGTCATGTTATGCACACACAATTCTGTGATAACCAGATAGATGTCATGTTATGCATACACAATTCTGTGATAACCAGATAGATGTCATGTTATGCATACACAATTCTGTGAATACCAGATAGTTGTCATGTTATGCACACACAATTCTGTGATAACCGATAGTTGTCATGTTATGCACACACAATTCTGTGATAACCAGATAGTTGTCATGTTATACACACACAATTCTGTGATAACCAGATAGATGTCATGTTATGCATACACAATTCTGTGATAACCAGATAGATGTCATGTTATGCATACACAATTCTGTGATAACCAGATAGTTGTCATGTTATGCACACACAATTCTGTGATAACCGATAGTTGTCATGTTATGCACACACAATTCTGTGATAACCGATAGTTGTCATGTTATGCATACACAATTCTGTGATAACCAGATAGATGTCATGTTATGCATACACAATTCTGTGATAACCAGATAGATGTCATGTTATGCATACACAATTCTGTGATAACCAGATAGTTGTCATGTTATGCACACACAATTCTGTGATAACCAGATAGTTGTCATGTTATGCACACACAATTCTGTGATAACCAGATAGATGTCATGTTATGCACACACAATTCTGTGATAACCAGATAGTTGTCATGTTATGCACACACAATTCTGTGATAACCAGATAGATGTCATGTTATGCATACACAATTCTGTGAATACCAGATAGTTGTCATGTTATGCACACACAATTCTGTGAAAACCGACTGCATGTCATTTTGTTTAATTTTGCAATGTTTCATTGGGTGTGCATTAATTATTCACATTAAATCCATTTAATTGTTTTTTTTCTCTGTACAATAAATAAATAGATGTATAAATAAAGTATAGATACAGTATAAAGTAAGCGACATAAGTGATGTAGTAGGGGTTGCCACTATTTCAAATGAGACTGTAATTTGTTATTTTTCTTTGCAATAAAATATTCAATATGATAGATTCTCTTGACAAAGGAAAGTACACCTCTATAATTTGGTTTGCATTTTACAGTAGTAAATAAATATGTTTTCTAATAAGTAAACAAATAAAGTTGACTAAACAATGTATGGATCAGATAAAATTTGACATAGTCTACTTGGTCTACCAGTAAGGTTCAATGGTTGTCCCCAGACAAAAATTATATCTCTCCATAAAGCTACAGTATAGTAACACTGGTGAAAAAGATGTTTCAGAGTTTCTGGGGCGACACCACACAAAGTACACAACTCAGATGGAAATTTCTGAGGATTTAATTTGTGAAGTTTTTCATTAGTAAACAAAATATTGTGAAGAATTTTATACTGAAATTCTCTTAATTTACAATCTACTGACATTTTGTAAATCAACTTGTATAATTTGTCCCACTGTACATTGTTGACGTTGAGGACCTCTTAAAGTTGTCTTTGACTCACAGGTACAGTAAAGATCCTCTCTATTAACATGTGTTTTATTTCAGACTTAGAAAGTGAATATAACAGTGTTTGACAACCAGAAAAAGAAAAACTAACTTCATCAATTGTATTTCCTTATTCTTTAACTCCTCGGGGATGGCAGATAAAATACCCAGCCACTGTAATCTATGGATTTTCTTGAACAATTTTCTTGAACAATTGTTGTCCAGAGAATCACTCCACTCTCATCAAATAAGTATGAAATATTCTAGAAAGACTTTCCATGGATGTGAAAATTCATTGTTTAACAAACGATTAACCCACAAGATTCTCTGTTGTTTTTTCATAATATGTAAGTTGGGCATGTTTAAGCTGCCTTGGCCCACATCTCCGGTCATAGTTTTCCTCCGACTTTATCTTTCCCTTCCCATAGAAAATCAAACAGCATTCCGTGAACGTCTTGGAGAATGTAACAAAACTGTGAAATACCAAATGTTTTGATAATTTGAACCTTACCAAATAAAGATAAATTCCTACTTTTCCAAAGGTTGAGCATTTTTTCATATTTTCTATAGAGTTACTGAAGTTCCTTCTCTTAGCTTCTGACTACATTTCATTTCACGTACACACAATACTGGGACCAAGGAACAGCAAATGAGTATGTTTCGAATTCTGCAGTAAGTGTTCCGCATACTGTCCTTGTGCAACTTTATTTTTAAAGGCTGTCAACATCAAAACTTTTTGAAACAAAAATGGCTGCAAGGTAACTATGTTGGATTAAATTACAAAACAAATACATATGCATATTTACTTCAATGTAATTGCGCCAAGTTTGTCTGACATTCACTCAGGCATGTCAGTCAATGACTCAAAATGGACGGACAGATAGTGAGAGCACAATCTACAAGTATTGGTACCCCAGACTACATCCCATGAAAACCAATCAGACATAGTTACCGTATCTCACTAACCATGAATTAGATAAGGAACTGCTGAGAAACTTCTGTGTCTGGATGAATTAATGGGTAGACCCAACATATACCAGTTCCCTTGGACTACTTCCAAAGTAGTCTTACTTTTCATAAAGTTGTAATTATAAAACCCAGTAGCACTACTCAGTGAATAAGGCAAGTGATATCTCTCTTGAAACAATAAAATTACGAAAAAATTTTATGACAAGAACTTTGCCTTACCAGATAATTTATCAGCCTCAACAGCAAAGTCCTGACAAACTTGTCTCATAAAATCTGCACTTTTATCATCTAAGAAGAGGCCAATGTAATTTGGTGAATCAAAATACTCCAACAGTACATTTTCTGGACTGTAACTTTGGTATTTGTCCACAGCCTTCTGAAGAGCATGCTCTAGATGGGCCACATTGCTATCTTCACACTGAAATACAAAGTAATCTTATTAGTACCAAGTTATTGTTGATGACATAAAACCACTTTAATTAGTAGTTGTTATTTTATTCATAGCAGGAGCAACGGGCTTTCGCCCAGATACAGCCCCCATAAGAATAACAAAGTCTACAAAGCAAAATATCATAATTTTCATAACGAAACAACATAAAAAATATTAAATGCTAAAAAACTCAAACAACTTAGTTGGAAAAACATCCATTAAAATAACATTATAGTATATAAATAGTATATAAATAAAAAAATAAAAATAACACAACATATTACATGGCAGAATGTAAATTGAGACGCATAATATTAGGAAACTCTTGGTAAGAACAGTTAAAAATATCCATGTCATGTTAACATACAAAACTGTTAAAATGATTCATCGATCGTTGTAAAAAAGATGACGAGTAAACTTTATTCTGGAAATATGTGGTTTGAATGTTGCTTTGAAACGGAGTGAATGAGATAGAACTGCAAAATTGATACCACAAAGAATATCTGGACAGTAGTAAAATGAAAGTATAAATTTAAAAAAGAAAGATGCATCTAAAAACTGTCGATGTGATTCTAGGCTAGGCAACTGGAAAAAGGAGGTTAGAAAATTGTAATTGTAAATCAATCTTATATCCAAGCAAAATGAAATGCTCCATCTCATAATGACATTTGCACCAACTTTGAAAGTGATGGGATAAACAGTTTCAAAGAAGAGTCTTTGACAAAAAATGGCAAAAATTGCCCAAAAATACAAATATGCAAATGTTACCATGATTTCAAAGGATCCTATTATGGTCATCCTTAGGGACCTATAAATCAAATTTCAAAGCAATAGGACCTTTGGTTTTAGATATTTTTGGACAAAAGTAGAAAACATAAGGCCATTGTCCCTGAAGCTACTATAGACATGGATACAAAATTAAGTATTTCCTGAATGTATGAAATTATCTCATTAAAGTCATCCTAGGGACCTGTATACCAAATATTAAAGCAGTCTGACCAGTGGTTTTGAAAAACCAAGCGACCTAACAGTTGACAGAGCTCCACTGTGTTATGTAGAGAATAACTTTTTGTGACACATGTTGATGATGGTGGATATCTTTGATAGCTCATTTCAGGAAGGCCTGACCAAAAATGGCAAAATTAGCTGCAAAAATACAAAATTGAAGATTTCATCATAATCTTAATACATCTAATAATTCTACACTAAAATTATTTCGGCTTTCTTGATTTCCTAATACAGGGCTGTCAATTATAGCCGGTCAACGGCGGCAAATCGCCGTCTGACACAGGTCTTGCCGCCGCCTGTTTTCCCTATCCAAGGCCTGCAAAATGATATCTTTACACACGTTATGAATTCTTTCCTGTCCCAATTCTACTGTTGGCTGCGCTGTGCTACAGAGGCACAACCCCTAGGGCTCATTGGTAGCCGGTTTCTGCAATCGGTTCTGTCAAAAAGCTTTGCATGTTCTGATTGGTTTTCAGACGAACACGATCGATATGGCTACAAAAAGAACGACAGCCACGTTGGATTTTGGGTCCAAAAAAGACCCCGAAAGGCTTACATGAACTTTGGAGATAAAAGTAATGTCAATATTTGTACATCATTTTATTTTCCTGAAGAATTTTAGTGATCGGGGTTCAATCTATCAATGGTATAGCATGCATTGTAGATTTCAAGCCGCATCGGAGCAAAGTGTCATCGCATTACGTGTATTTAGGAGACTGGAATTTTGATTTGTTTTCCCTTTTGCAGATTGTGAACACTCTTTACAATGAGTAACAATTGTTTACTCATACCCAAAAAAATTTTGTGGGGGTTGACATAATTTTTAATGAGTTTTGACTGCCACTGAATTTGTTTGCACCAAGCCTCAGTTCTATGAAACATATACTTAGTACATGCTGTATGGTTGTTTCGAAGGCCCGAGTATTGAAGTTTGATAAATATTTTCCGACATCCGAAATCTTTTCTCAAAAGCAAATATCAGTATTCCGATCCTTCAAAATCATTTACCAACACCAGCATAGTAGTACATGCTGTGTACTGTGGTTGTTTTGAAGGCCCGAGTATTGAAGTTTGATAAATATTTTCCGACACCCGAAATCTTTTCTCAAAAGCAAATATCGGTATTCCGATCCTTCAAAATCATTTATCGAGACCGACATTTTTAATGTTTAAGACAATCACAAAATTCAGCTAGGCTTGACTTTCGCAGTATCTTGCACATACGTGCGGCGGTAAACCATGTTTTGAATATGGATATCATGCATGTAGTGAACCTACCCACTTGGCTGGCATGGTTTTCGACAAAACTCGGACTACTGTGAGGGGTATCAGAATAAAATATTCATCAGGAGAAAAGATTTGATCATTAACTTTCACGCATAAGGATTTACTACGTAAATAAATCAACGTATTCTCAATCTTGTTGATTGAGAGGCCGAAGGACAACGAAGCCATGCAATTTCATTAGCAGATGTAATTATGAGTATGTAATTATTGGTATGACGTGGCGTCTACTCAAATTGTCTCTTATGGTCACGTATTTACCCCTTTAAATTTTCACAAGTAGCCGGTAACTCTGAGGAGAGGTCTTGAAGCAGACAAAGTGAAATTTCAGCAGTATCAGCCAGACGAAGATCAGAAATTTCTGTCAGTATGACATCAGTTTTGCAGTGGGGACAAGATTTGTTTTTAATAACGATTAGCTGTTTTTGAATGGGAACATATTACAATTGTTGAATTACTTTCTGCAGAATCAGTGATGTTGTTTCTTAAGAAATAGTTTCTGAAGCTACCGTTTCATCAGCCTGAGAATCACACAATATTGAGGTATTGTCAGCTGGTACTGCCATACAAGCCTTGGTCTTAGATGAGTACTACAGTGATTCTGATTATGGTTCAGATTATGATCTTTATTAAGCAGGTTTTAATTCAACAGACTTTGTATGCAAATAATAACCTGGTATATCAATAAATATATAAACTCTGTAATACTTTCTGTTTGTCTTTCATAATTTATTTCACAAGATCCAATTTCATGTTACTTTTGATACTTCAGTTAGGCACCGTAAAATATATTCTTTGTTTGCTGTCCACGTGCGGGTAGGTTTTTGGACGAAATCTGAAAAACAAACACAGATCGTTGTGCCCTTCCTTTGTTCGCAATGTCGCAGCAATTTACTTAAATGTCGCAAAAACGTAAATGTCGTACGATCGTTCCAATACAAATCAGATTACCTATCGTAAAGGGGTACATCAACTGCTGTACATAAAGTGTACATGTGCACCTCCTGTTGTTGTTGTATGGCCGCCATGCGGCCATATTGAATCATACTGTGAAACAAATAAACATACATATGTATGACATAAGTCAATGTCCTTGTACAAACTTTGAATAAAATTGGTTGATACATGTCTGAGTTATGGTTCAGCACATGGAAAAATTGTAACAAAATGGCCACCACGTGACCATATTGAATTGTATTGTAAAACAAATTGACATGACATATGTATGATAAAAGTTGATGTACTTGTACCAACTTACACTAAAATCAGTTGAGAAGTGCCTGAATGATGGCTCTTTACATGAAAAAAGTCATAAGAAAATGGCAGCATGGCGGCCATATTGGATCGTATCACAAAACAAATTGATGTGCATACGTATGACAAGGAGTAATCCTTGTACAAGGTTTGAATAAAATCGCTCCAGGCATCTCTGAGATATCTGTGTGAACGGACACAGGCACACACGGATGCAAGCTTGCATGCACGGACATGACTAAAGCTATAAGTCCCCCCAGTGTCCATGGGGACTAAAAAAAAACATTCACACAGGAAGTACCGTACTTGAATTTGGATGAATGATGACCTACTACATGTACATTTTACCTGTGTACCAAATTTGAAAGCATGGTAAGAAAGTACCAAAAGATAGGCAAATTTTGTCTTCAGTTCACCAAGTCATTTTCAGGTCACTCCTGGGAACCTACACACCCAATTTGAAAGTAATGGCATACACAGTTTTAAAGATGACTTTTTGACCAAAAATGGCCCCAAAATATGAATTTCATCACAATTTCAATGAATCCTATTTTGGTCATTACAAGAAATCTGTGCACCAAATTTTAAAGCAGTTCGGACCATTGATTTTAGAGAAAATTTTTTCACTAAAATTGCAAAAAATAAAGAAAAAATTGATTAACAAGTCATCGTTGATGACACAGTCCCCACTTGTAAATTGGTAATTTGATTACAGGTCCTTGGAGAGTGAGGATAAAGTCCTGTTCATTAACTGGGTCTGTGATTAAAAATACCGCAATACATATGAGGCTTAATGGCCGAGAATGAGCTCCATGGTGGTGAAAATGTAAAACCAATCTGGGCTGCCACCCTAATTACAACAAATCATCGTTGATGACACAGTCCCCATGTTTTAACGGGTACTTTGATTACAAGTCCTTGGCGAGGATAGAGTCCTGTTCATTAATTAGATCTGTGACTAAAGATGAGTTCCATGGTAGTGAAAACGTAAAACCAATGTGAACTGCCACCCTAATTACATAGGGTCATTAAATAAGTCAATTAGTAATTAATCAACAGGATGCTGCCAAACATTTTCGCATCCTATTATAACACTGACAGATTATCACGTGTACCATATTTCATAAACGATACCGCCAAGTGTCAATGAACTGTATTACAACACTGTGAGATCAACATCTTTACACAGTTTCATCAAATTTGATGATGTTTCTGGACATATCATTCTGATTAGGAAAGTTCATTACATATGTTAATTAAATATTAATTGACATAACACTGCATAGTGTCTTTATTCAATGTTGAAGCAATATGAGCTCAACATCTGTATCAAGTGTTTGATGGACCATTTCTCGCCATATCAACCTAATTATAAAAATTTATTCAATATGCAAATCAGCAGTTAATTGACATGATACTATTACATATTTTTGCATGCCATAGCACTACTGGACGATCGACATCTGTAACACCAGGGCTTATTTTTTGAAAATGGCAGGAGAGCTAAAATTCACTCTCCTGAAACTATCCAGGCGAGTGGTAGGCGAGTGACTTAGCAGCTCCCCTGAAAATAGTCAGGCGAGTGAAAAGAAAAATTGTGTCATCTCTTGTGATTTGAATATGGCACTGCTGACATTAGGAGAGTGACTGGACAGGTCCCCTGAAAACAGTATGGAGAGTGCATGAATAAAATTTTTAATGAAAGCAATATGCAAGAGCTGTCTTTCTTATTGTTATGTAATAGAGAAGGGAGAAAATACGGGTTATGTATTTTGATAGATGGAACAGGATAAGCAGTGTTCTCCACCCAAATGTTCATAGCATATTGGCTAACTTTCAACATTTTTCGAACAATAAATATGCAGAAATGTGGGCTCTGTTGCATTCATGGACAAATAGATGAAGTTATACTTTTTAAAAGGACGTGTAACTTTTTCATTATTTTTTTTCATACAAGCCTTTTAAAAATACTATAAGCTTATGGTATGCACTACAAAGACAAAAGTGCTGTCATCAAACATATTTGGTTTTGAACATGGAAGTAATTTTTACCTCCATAGTTTGAACTACGCTGAATACGCGTACAGAACTAGATTTTACACTGAATCGTGCTACCAGCAGTCCACAGTCAAGTTATATTGTTTTGTTTATGTTTGCGGCCCACTGAAACATCCTGCATGCTCGTTGGTCTTCAACCAAAGTTAACTTGGCCGATTGTTACCACGATATATCGAAGTGATCACAATTTTACATCTCACAAAACAAAACGAATTTATCATAACAGCCACGTCGAGGTACATGATCCGCGGTGTGTACACTCACAAGTGACGGTTGGTCGGTTTTCTCCATAGTGGGAAAATACAGATTTTCGTTAAAGCGCTCCATAGATTTTCAAGTTGTCCGTTCTATTCGTTCCTAACAAGTGTTATCATAGTCTGGAGGGAAAAAAATCAACTTCTGTGGAGTAGTTTTTCATGAATCCCCGATGTTATTTTTGACCGCGGCCAGTGCAAGGTCCTCTTAAAAAGTGCGTCCTTTTCGTTAACAAGTCTTTGACGACCCCAATTGGTATTTTCTCCAAGACCAGACCTGCATTACTTTGTGTAACTAATTATTTTTGGTGTTCAAGGTCTAGTTACTGAAAAATCGCCGGCGAAACTTTGCTCTAAATCTGACTTCGCCTCTCCCTATTCATACTAAGATGGCCGCCAGTTTACACGCACGTATACAATGACTGTGGACGTACCACTTCAGTTACAGGGTTCGTGGGTATCTGTACGTAATGTCCCTCAATGCACAGTGTCACGCGTGTCTGTGCAGCGTCTGTGGCTTCGCCGACACACATGCACTGTGTAGTTATTTATACGGCAAAACAACGTCCGGGTTTACATGTCACTTTTAATCGACAATTAACACAACCAATTTCAAAAGAAATGTATACAGAATCTTTATACACGAGATGAACTTCATGAAAGCATTAAACATCTTACCACCGGGTATCAAATACGTGGAGTTTTCTGAACACTGGGGTGAGGTCATGGCATAGTTACAGTGCTGTAAAAGTGCGTCGTTCGCGTTAACATAGTCCTACACTGTTCCAATTCATACAGAACGCGGGAAAACCAATCATGAATATGTATACAGAGTTTGAATGGGGTTCACAGCCTTTAACCCTTGTTTCTTAGCCAATCAGTCTACAGATGCGTATCCCTCTATGTTTTAGACGTTGCTATGGACCAGGCCACAATGCTATGGGGAAAATAAATGTCTGTTTCGCTTACTTTATTGCTATAAAACTGCACAAACAAGGAACCTGGTGGTTCATTACTCTTCAAAATGCTTATACATGATATTCGTTTGTTTGAAAAGGAACGATTTCGGATTAATAGAGCAAGAAATTTCAGGTGATCCGTATCCTACGGTCGGCAGGGCTGCCATGATGCTTCTCAAGGCTGCATCTCAAAGAGAGGCTGTCCCTCATTATAATATCATTTGCATGCCTTGAATTTATGCAAATCTGGTACCCAGCTCTCAGCGTGTTGAAATCATAATTTTATTCGCTACACTGTGCTTCGCTCGTCGATCGGAGGAGATTAGAGTATGTTACATTTTGGATACAACATGTGCCTTTGGTCTCAAAAACTTGGGTTCCAGCCATGGCGAGCAGCTAATCGCTCTCGCGGAATTCGATTTGCGCGAGTGGTAGTGAGCGGAGCAATCTCTCGCCTCAAAACATAAGGTCTGTAACATGTGAATTTGATACAGCATTTCTAGACATATCATACTAATTATGAAAGTTCATTAAACATGCAACATAGCAAACAATTGACTTGATACTGCTTAATGTCTTTTCACAGTATTACATTACTGAAAGATCAATATCTGTACCATGTTTCATCAAATTTGATGTAGTATTTCTGGACATAGCCCCCTAATTAGGAAAGTTCATTAAATATGCAAATTAGCAATTTATTTGAATGATACTGATACATGTCTTCATTCAAATGTTAAAGCAATGTAAGCTCAACATCCATTTGATGAATAATTTCTTGACATATCTGCTTAATTACGAAAATTCATTAAATATGCAAAATCAGCAATTAATCGACATGATACTACTACATATCAATGCATGCCATTACGCCACCAAAAGATCTACATCTGTGCCATGTTTCATCAAATTTGATACATTTCTAGACATATCACACTAATTACAAAAATTCATCACATATGCAAATTAGCAATTAATTTACATGACACTGCTTAATGTCTTCACACAGTATTGAAGTACTGCAAGATCAACATCTGTACTTTGTTTCATAAAATTTGATGAAGTGGTTCTGCACATAGCCCACTAATTTAGAAAGTTGATTAATTATGCAAATTAGCAATCAATTCGCATGACACCATTAAGTGCCTTTGTAAACTTATATGACACTGCGTGCTAAAGATCTACCCCTAGTTTCATCAAATTTGCTGCAGTATTTCTATACATATCACCCTAATTACAAAATTTCATCAAATATGCAAATTAGCAATTAATTGATGAATACTGACTGTGTGCTATCAGAGCTCTGTGTGACGAACATCTTTACAAGGTTTCAACAAATTAAGTGCAGTCGCTTTAGAAAATAGAGCTCTTTTTCAAAAAGTCATTGTCAATGACATAGTCCCTGTTTTTTTCAATAAAATGACCGTCACATGGACATATTTGGTCGGATCGCAAAACAATTTGACGTGCATATGCCTGACATGAGGAGTAGTCCTTGTAACAAGTTTGAATGAAATTGCGCCAGACC
The DNA here is from genome assembly GCF_041260155.1 of Ptychodera flava. Lineage (NCBI taxonomy): Eukaryota > Metazoa > Hemichordata > Enteropneusta > Ptychoderidae > Ptychodera > Ptychodera flava. The sequence goes on along the minus strand of NW_027248281.1, from coordinate 1,136,205 downwards.
TCTCTGAGATATCTGCGCAAATGGACGGACGGACAGACGCACGCACGCACAGACATGACCAAACCTATAAGTCTCCCGGACAGTGTCTGTTGGGACTAAAAATAACTCAAGAAGTAATTAATCAACAGGATGCTGCAAATCATTTTTCATTCAATTATAATACTGACAGATTATCACCTGTATCACATTTCATCACCTAGACATCACCCTAATTATAAAAATACCGTCAAGGACAGTGTGCTCACATTCGGTTTGAATTGGTAAATTCAAGAAATATCTAAACCAGAAAATCAAGAATGACAAAAGCAAATAAGGTCTGCAACTTAGGTACTGGAGGTCATCTTTAGGAACATGCATATCAACTTCTATAGCAAGGGGACAAGCAGATCCTACATACATAAGCAAATGTCAACAGAAAAATTAGCCAGAGAAGCTTGACAAAAAGAAAAGATGGGAGAGTGGGGAAAAATAAAGAGTGGGTATTTTTTAAAAATGTACAAGGGATCTGGTAAAAAGTAACGCTACCTCATCAATCTTCTATCCCCTACCCCCTCCTTAATATCAAATGTTCCACCACTTACATAAGACCAGCTGGCAGGAAATGTATTTACAACCTTGGGGATGTTTTAATTAATGCTGTGAGTGCTATCATTCGAATGTAAACAGCACTTAAATCAGTTAAAGATAGTGAAATGCCTTCCACTGTGGGGGGATTACGACATCTGGAATTATCCTGGATCAAAATTTCTTATCAGTTCTTGTGTGTCTTACATGCAAAAGTTGCAAAAATTGGTTCGCAATGAAAAAATTTACCTCAGGTTTGTTTTCTGGATCAAATTTTACTACAAATTGATATTAAATATGACAAAATTATGTTCACAGCCTTAAAAACTCTCTCACAACATATCCTGGGTTGGTGTAGGTCATTTAAGGTCACAAAAGAAATTACCTAAAATATAAAAATTCGGGGGTTTCCCAACACTTTGAGCAGAAAATTAATCTCATAACATCCCTCGGGACTTCTGTACCAAATTACAAAGCTATCAGACAAGTAATAAAATAATTTAGAGAACAAGTTTTCTTGACAAAAAATGACGAAATTGTCTTAAAATACAAATTTGTATATTTCAGGACAATTTCCACATATCTAACTATTGTCATCTCTGGACATCTGTACACCAAATATGAAAGCTGTTTGTCCAGGGGCTTTAAAAAGAATATATCTTTTAAGATTTTTTGACCAAAAATGACAAAAGTTGCCCCAAAACAGTAATATTTCCAATTTTGTCGTAATTTCAACAATTAGAAGGGTAACACCCTTGCAAACATCCATTCCAACTTTGAGAGCAATTGAGCTAGCGGTTTCAGAGAAGAAGAAATTTTACTTAAAATGAGAAAAGTAACCGAAAAATTCAGCAAAAATACAAAATTCAAGATATCTTCACGATATTCATTAAACTGATTTTGATCAACCTTAGGAACCTGTATACCAAATATCAAAGCTATCAGATTAGTAATTTTTCAATAAAAAAAGTTTTGACCAAAAATTTGGGAAATCTCCCCAAAATTACAAATATTATAATTTCAATTCAATTTGTATACACTTGACTGAGGTCATCCTGAGGAACATGTATACCAACTTTCAAAGCAATCAGATGAGTGGTTTCAGAGAAAAACATATTTTGACTAAAAACTGAAAAAATTACCCTAAAAATAGAAACATGCAAATTTTATCCGAAATTTTAAACACCTACTTTAGAATGCCTAAAGGAACCTGCACACAAAGTTTGAACCCAATCTGACCAACGGTTACAGAGTTTTAGCAATTTGCAGGGTTTTTCCTTTTTTCCCCTCATTTGCATATTTTTGGCACTGACATGTTCATTTGAACAAATTCACATCTCCAACCCTAGGTGCACCTGTACACCAAATACTAAGATAGTAGGTGGTGCGGTTTAGCTGTTTTTGACGTGGACGGACGTACATACATACATACAGACATGCAAATGGCATGCAAATGAACTGATTCAGTTTATACGATTACCTTACATTGATATACTAAATGTAAGCTAAAAACCCATCAAATATGCAAATTAGCAATTTATTTGTGCCATACTGACATATGTCAATGAGTGATATTAAAACTCTGTGTGAAAAACATCTGTACAAAGTTTCATCAAATTTGGCAGAGTCGTACCAGAAACAGCACTCTAATCCCAAATTATACAAATTTAGCACTAATTATGCATGCCACACCAATATAAATGGACCTGCATATGTATGCCATAGTGTAGTATCCTTGTACTATGTTCATTTGAACAACGTCACATCTCAACCCCTTGGTCTACCTGTACACCAAATACTGTGATGGTAGGTGTGGCAGTTTGGGAGCTTTTGCATGTGACAGACATACATCCGCACATACATACATACATACATACATACATACAGACGCCACAGACTCACCATATAGGCTGTCATTATACACACTTCAAATATGAGCTAAAAATGACCAAAGAGGTGATGGATGTTGTTGATGAAGATGGATAATCACGTACCATGCAGCGGTTATTGTATACATACAGTAAAGCAGCACTTGTAAAATGCAACCTAAAAACTGAATTTTACTTTTCTGTCCTACAGGAGAAGAAGTTTTAGTCTAAATATAATAGTAAAAAAGTCATTATTACCTTAAAAAACGAACACAAAGTGACATGTGGAAAGAGATTATGAGCACTATTTCTTCCACATTGAGCCAAAGATCTATCCCAGAAATCATTGAGCTGAACACCAATATCTCCAGCAGGACAGGCATACAGAACGTACTCCCTTGGTAGACGCTGATCTAGCTCTGGATCATGTACATGGGATAATAACCTATCAAAATGTAATCAATATCATTATCTTACAATAATTATGACAACAACGAATACATATTCCATTGTCTAGGTGCATGAACTGCATGCAGTTTAAATACAGTAAATTCTGGTTACATAGTAAAGTTCACTCAGTGTACCGGTATACAATTTTATGTAAAGAACAAGTCACATAAATGGACTGCAAGAAATAATACAAATACTTTTCCATACTGATTGTAAAAAAATAAACCAGCAATAAAAAATCTTATAAGATCATCATTTAAATAATTATAAGCAAATTTCATGGTAATGATCTTATGCCGAAGTCATCCTCAAAAACCTATCAGCTGTCAGACACGGTATGGTTTCAGGGAAGCTGGCATGTGTGAGTCATGGCTTTAGACATGGCAAAATCAGAACAATTTGGCTGCCTGGTGACCACATTGGATCATATTGTTGAATATATTAGACAAGAATATGTCATGGTGTGTTGTCCTTGTGGTAAATTTGAAAGAAAAAGTCACATTACATGTCTGTGTGATGGCTTTAAACTTTTAAATATCAGAATACAATGGCCACATGGCAGCTATATTGGCTCATACTACAGAATAATTCTTTGTGAGAATGTAAGTCACAGTGTTTAGTCTTTGTGCAAAGTTTGAAAGAAATCAATTATGGCATGTCTCAGTAATGGTTTAAGACATGAAAAAATCTAGACAAATTGGCTGCCTGGCAGCCATATTGAATCATATGTCCCTGAAGCTACTATGGACGTGGAAGGTGTTAGCGGACATGTACATAACATGATACCAGATGCAGTGAGTGTGGAGGTCCTTTGGAAATACAGTGAAGAATTGTTTCAGTATGGCTCATACTTACAAACCCCCTATATACACAGACATTCATCAATAGCCAGCATAGCAAACTACCACCTATGCCTACAGTGAAATAATTGTAACCATACCAATCCATAATCCGAAAAACCCAAGGTCAAAATTCATAATACAATAGTTATAAACATAGACACAGAACAGCACAGAAGAGACAGTAAAGCACTGGTACACACAACAAAGTAAAATCATGCAAGAAAGATATATGGACCTCTGGCCAAAAGACCAATTAGTGATGTCAGGTTTTTGAAAATGGTAAGCGCATCCTGCCCAACATGTGGCACCCGCCATATATCAATCTGTAAGTCAGATAGGTAGTGGTCACTAAGGTCCAATGTCACTGATGCCATCGACGATCATTTGTCGAAAAGAGATATCGTATTTATATACCAGCTTGTGATACCTGCCAAAAAAGTGTCTGAATGTCAAGACAAGTCTTTCTCTGGTGTACCGGTATATAACCTTAATTTAACAGTTTTTAAGAGAGAGATAGCTATATCTCTCTACCAAAATCACCACATGAACTGTATGCTCTTGCAAATCGAATAAGCTAGGAAATGTATACCGCATAAGCAGGTGAGAGTGGAATATTACTGATGAGGTGTGGGAAATTGATAAAGTTGCAATCATCTCTCTTGTCATATAGCCACTAGAAAGGTGACCATTGGAGTCAAATTGAAGGAAAATATCCAGATATGAAGCAGAAGAGGCAGTTTCTATAGTTTCTTTAACCTCCTTTTTTTTACCTTATTTACATATTTTCAACACGAACATGTTCATTTGAACAAATTCACATCTTCACCCTATGATGCACCTGCATGACAAATACTAAAACAGAAGGTGCTGCAGTTCTCAAGCTTTTGATGTGGACAGACATACATACAGACAGATATACCGTACATATATACCGCACATACATACATACACAGGAGAGGAGAGAGATTTTTCTGGCCTTTAAGAATAGCTTCCATTGCTATACACGACAGCATCTCTGAGATACCGGTATCAGCATGAATGAATGGACACACGCACAGACGCATGCATGCACGACGGACATGACCAAACCTATAAGTTCCCCCGGAGGGTGTCAGTGGGGACTAGTCAACCAATCGAGACACCTTTGGGAAAGACATTTACAGAAGAAGATAATTTTAATGGCCTCACTCCACCTGATGTCGATATCCATTCCATAAAGGTCAATGAGTCCCTGCCAAAGGAAACGAGCAAGTTTATGTTTCTTTTTCCAGTGTCTGATCATGAATCCTGCACTGCACCCATGTATCGGTCGATATGGACAAACACACAAAAAACCACTATTGTACTCATTAAAATAAACTTCCCTACACCTATTCTAAATAAACCAGACACTATTATAACACTGACAATTAGATAGTAACGTGGGGATTCTATTTCACACATATCCAAAACAAAACAAACACCACTGCAACATAAACTTTTGGATAGTAAGGTGGGGGACATCAGTTTTTCTACCTTTGCTACTAAAATGTTTGTTGTTGGAGACTGTTTTGAATTGGGCTCACAACCATTTGATTTTGGTGTGACATTGATTCACGGTTCTCTTGATTCCTTTCTCCCTGGCCCTGCAGGGATGACCTCATAAACTTGCCTATCCCTTGACCATGGATGTGAAGGAAAGATATTTTAAGTCCATGCTTTGACCGTCCATCATATGGATGACATTTTCATCTCTCCAGATGGAAATGAGTAGTTTGATTTCATCCTGTGACCAATTGCTGCCGCAATCGCCCTAATTTCTTGCTTGACCACCATCCATTGTGGTAATAACCGCAAGACAAAAGAGAGGATATAGTTCGGTGTTTAGTTCAGTGTGCTGATCATATGCGTAAATAGGCCAATGTTTAGAACGGAGCACCAAACCTGGACCAGCCCTTCCACACCGAATTAATTTAGTTCTTTGTCAGTTTGATGTTGTTTGGTCACATGTCCAACTGACACAGGTTTAAATTTAATCCAGTGTCAGCTCTTGAGTAAACAGGCACGTGTAAACCCCACTATAACTTTTCTTACTGATATCTCAGTCTCTAAAAGCCTAGGGTGTGAGCAAATCTGATTAGTAAAAATATTGTGCATGCATGTCCTATAGTCTTCCTTCAAACAGTCCAATCCTTCTTCCATACTATGCAACATTGTGTATCAACTATTCTAAACAAATTTTGTATGTGATGTTGTACATCAGCTGAATGTGACATAGTAAATATAAACAGACAAAGGAAGATATCATATACATAAACAAAATGGGAGCCATGTAGCAAAACACACTGAAATAGTTTTACACAAATTCTATCTGCCCAACATGATGACAATCAGTAACAAAAGGGAATTTCATTGTAAAAATTTTCAGCATTTGGAGTAAATCCATCAATGCCAGTTAATGAGCAGTCCATGTCTACCAGTTCATTGTACTTCACAACTGCACTACTATGTTTTTTCAAGGTATTCTGTACTAGACATGTCATGGAAACTGCTGTGCAAATTCCATGTGAAGCCAGTAATTGGAAGGTGGACCAGACTGTACTTTGACAATGTTACTACATTACTGTACAATATTTGAAGTTACCAAAATACCATACACTGACAAAGTCTATCTACAGTGAGTACTTACCAATCAGATGCTAACTGTACTCCTTTGTTGCCAGTGGCAGCCAATGCTTTTTCACTGTCAAAATATACAAATGAAATTTATGATGTATTTCTGTAGGGAAAGGTTCAATGTGGTAGGATACATCTCATTAAAATGCTTACCATAACATATGATTGGATACATCTGACCTAAACAATAATCACAGTATTCTAACTCAATTACACTTCCCTAAAATATGCAGTGTTGTCCTTAGAAGCCGGGTGCCGGGTAAATAACCCGGCTGTTTTGCATTTTTTCCCGGCTACTTTTAACGTCATTAGATTATTTTTATAGACCTGTAATTTCGGGATTGCACTGCCAGCTGTTAGACGGCACACGTACGTACGATTAGCAGTTTCGCGACCCCTGTCCCCGCATGGAACTGCACAAACATAAAACAGTTTCTAAATACCCGTTTGTGGCTTTTTGAGCCCGATCTTTTGTTTGTTAAATAGCGTGATTGGCTGATGGACGCGCCAATGATGTTGTCTTTGTTACGAGCAGTGTAATTGGTTTGATTAGTATGAAGGTCATCTTAGGTCATGATTTTTAGCGATGGCGTCAAAAAGAAATGTTGCATCGACCACTGGCACCTTGCCGATGGAATATTTTTTCCCGAAAAAAGCCCGTTCGAAAGGCATACTTAATTCCAAAAATATATTTAGTTTATGAATGAAAAACTTCAATTTCGCTGAATTTGTGAGAAAAAAGCGCCGAAAAGATGTGATTTTGATCGACGATTCGAAGTTCATGAGACTGCAGCTAGTTTTCCGCCGCCGCGCTGGCTGCCAACGTCACGGTCACTACGAGTATGATCTTCTCAACAAGTCAAGTTATTCTCAGAGCAATACCGACGCATTTTCTAGATTTAAAAAAAATGAGCTAGAACTGATTTTTAGAAGCAACTGTTTATTTGAATGGGTATTGTTTTCATTGATTATTTTTACGTACTAGAATCCACGGTCACAGGCATGTGTGTTGCCGACCGTTGCCGACCGGCGCATCATCGTCACGGCTCACGGCTTCACCGTGGCGCTGATCCCCTGTTGGACAATACGTCGTGGATTCCGGCATGGGTTCAATTTCACTGCGCCTCTCCATGTTCTCCGTGTTGGGTTGCCCGACACTGGCGACAGTGTATTTCGATGGACCCTCTGAATCATTTTTTTCACGGACTCGTGGAGCAAATTTGAAAGAAAATAGAGTTGTTTCCTCCCGACGCCATGCTGCATATCTGCTTTGATCAAATTTGGGGACAGCGAGACGCGATGATCGTGCGCGGTTTGCATTTAATTTGTTGCAACATTTCTGTCAATCACTCACTTTGTGTCATAAGTTTCAGAAACTATCGCTAGCCTGAAAATTAGCAACGTAGTAAGTTCATAGGCACAGCTGACATGATAAGTGCCTCGGACTCGACGATGCCGATTTTTCAGACTACACTCAGAGAATCCGAAACTTTCCACACAAAATGAATGATTGACGGAAATGTTGCAACAAATTTAATGTTAAGCGGGCACTCATCTCGTCTGGTTGTCGCCTAAGCTCAGTCGCGGAGAGTGCTTTCGCAAACATTTTACTATTATCGTTTGCGTATAGAAAACTCATAACAATGAAAAAATGGGTAGAGACTCAATCCAATGCGTAATATTATTACGCATTGATCGACTCTACGCATTTTTTCATTGTTATGAGTTTTCTATATACGCATTTTTTTCGTAAATGCGAACACTGTAACAGTGAATTATCTTACCGATGTTTTTCTTAATAAAAGCGAATTTGTTTTGATTAGAATAGAATGAGTTTGAGGGTTTTGGGGAAACTACTATGTGGTAATGAAGAATGGGAAATGAGCAATGAAATGAGCAGACAGCACGTGATTTAAGATTAAATGTTACATCTTCACGGCAAATAAAACCATATGTGAGTCATAAATAATACAAACAAAACAAAAATCATGTTTGTTTGATTTTTTGTATGTGAGCCACGTCTAAGACACACAACAAAAGTACTGTTTCAGTCTCAGCTAAATGTCACCTCAGATGCCACCAGAGAACACCATTTCCACTCCAAAATTTCATTTTTCGCCTTGCGAGAGGGGGGACACCCCCCTCTCGCGCCTCTCCCCCCCACTCGTTCGCTACGCTCACTCGCCGCTCGCCCGCTTCGCAGTCCACCCGTCTACTTTCTTAATTTACCCGGCTACTTTTAAATATAAGGACAACACTGAATATGTACACTGCCCTGAAGATGTGGGTACCACAACTTTTCAGGTTTGCCTTATATAAATGGCTGGGTTGTACACTATTAATCTATGGTCCTGGATAGATTCAAAGTTACATAAACACTTGTAATATTTGTTTTTTAAACTATATAGTGTATCCAGGACCATAGAATAGTGGTTTGACCTCACCATTTATTAAGGCAGAGCCCTAGACAGTTGTGTACGTTGCTGTCTGATGATTGTAAAATGCATGAAACTAACAGATTATCATACCACAACAAAACAAGTTCATCATGATTACTACTCTGAACTTTAAATCTCAAAACAAACAATGTCAACAAATATTTGTTGGTCATCCAAACAAATATCTAAAGTTATACAACATCAGTATCAAAGAGTCTCCAACCTCTCACCATGTTTTTCACAACTCACATTTGTTCGGGATACATTCACTGCAAGAAATGTGCATTTTTCACATTCAGACATTTTATCTAAAATGTTCTGTCACATATATTTATTTTTTGTGGCAGCACTCCTTGAAGTGGATCATAAAAATTACAACTGCCATGGCATTTGAAATTTTGAAATAACACTGAAGTTAAGTTTGAATGTGTCAAAACTTTAGGAAGTAAAAACTTGCTTATAAATAAAATTCAGGGCTTTACACTAGGGTGTAAATCATATATTCACAAATTCCAGTTTAGTTATGAAAGGAGACTGACACATGTTCTAACATAAACTGGTACTTCTGCTTTCAAGGATTTATTTTGGTCAAGTTGACCACACTGTTTCATCACAACATTGATGTAACTTCACAGAAACCCCTGAATTTTCATATTTTTCATAAACGTCTGCTCTCCCTAGATGTAAATGATAATGATATAAAAATCTTAAAGTATACTCACAAATTAGATGTAATTAGTCTTCCTGATATGTACCTATCACTGTCCAATAATTCTGCATTACTGCACACATCTAGACTATAGCAACATTTTTTGCAATGTTTTCCGTGATTCACTACATAGATTTAAGTAATGTATACATATCTTTATCTCTTTATGGTTTGTAGCTCGAGGTTTTGCCTGCGTATGTGGGCCGGACCACAACCCGTCCGACCCACATACACAAGCTAGAGTACTGCAGCTTCTTTTACATGTAATGTGGTGCTGTTTTACGAGTACACAGAGACAGGAAGTGCAAAATTGGTAAAGCTGCTGACTGGTGATGGCAACGATCAGTCGCAATGCGATCGGAATTTCTCAGTCCAAAAAGCTTCGACACTAATGACATATTTTCATCAATACAGAAATGACGGCCATCCTTTTGATTTGAAAGGATTAAAGTTTGTGAACGAGTTCAAGTGAACGGCATAAACTTAGCATGGGGAGTGACCATGAAGTATGGCAAAGCAAAGGAATACGATAAATGTCATATTAGTGTGTGATTGGTATCGGAAAGACAAACTTTCTTGCAATTTTATCAATGACAGTTACTGATATACTTTGAAATGTTTGTATGCAAAACCATAAAACCTATGAAACCTGGATCTAGTAGTCACGACTCGCAGCCACTGGGAGGAGCCCAAGTTATAGTTTTTGCAAGCACTTCCTGGTAGAGAATTGGTGTACGATCACCGCTTTCCGATATGCACGAAGTGTTTGCAACAAAGACCTACCTATATGGAATGGCGAAATTTTGTTTCAACAAAAGGCTACTTACACCCTATGTTTGGAAAATCCCATATTCATGAGAATCTGCAAAGATGACAGGTTTTTCTTGATAGTGGCTGCATCTTCACTTCGCCTCCGTGTGGGAAGTCTCGCAGCCATTTTCGGTGCATTACGACCCTTTAAGACTGGATAAAATAATATACTACCCTTTCAGAACCCCCTAGCCCCATAGTAAGCTGTCCAATCAAACATCACATGCGCAGACGCGGTGCTAAAAGTGACAATATCTTCCAAGTTTTGTGTTGATATATATCTGCTTGCAAATATACACATAAATTCATCCTATTGCACGACCAATACAACATTGACCCCTTTTGAATGTCTGCACAAAAAGATTTTTGATAGCATGATCTAACCTTTTGATTACTGAGTTATCATTTGGACATATATTGAAACATTGGAGAAGGGTTCTTTATTAAGTTTTTGCTCATATTTAACTTCTGTCTATCTTTTTGTATCTATGTATTTTATATTATGGGCATTTATGGCCTGAAATAAAGATTAATAATAATAATATGTATATATAATTACTCCTATATAGTAAAATCTTTTTGACATGCACGATTGTAATCTCGTTTCTTATTTTGCCCCATTCTCACGCTATAGGTCGAAGAACGGCGTGATTTTGAGGCTCCAGGTTCTCTATGATTTCAGGAATACGGTGGTAACGTATACAAATTATGTGATAAAATCCTGAAATTTGACTAAAACTGTCATTCTTTTAACTCCCGTTTCAGTCTCGCGAGAGAGATTATTGTTTAAATATTCCATCAGTCGTTGATATCCCCGGCCCCGTTGGAGGTTCTGGTGGTGAATTTTTGCAAAACAAAATTGAAGTCGGTAACCCCTAATTTGTATGTCATTAAATTTATCATATTTTCATGCGCTAAGAAATTAAATTTCTTCGATTTTCGGCAGAATTTTCACTTTTCTGTATTTAAGTCAGTCAAGTGCGTGAGTGACGCTCTTCCATTTACTGCCTGACACCATTTTCGAACGCCATTGATACGTGACCCCTGTCGCTTACCCTATGCACTTCTGTGGTTTTATGATGCCAAAGGAAAACAAACTATAAATGGTTTAGAATCGGCACATATTGATTGATTTAACCTTTAAGATATATTGCAAATTTGTATGTTAATCATTATTTCGCCCTTGCCCATAAATAACATTAATGGTCAGCGTGTTGCCCATTATTTCTATATTAACTACAGGCCAATTGGAAATAAATAGTCTAAAATATGATATTTTTTCATAATTATTAAAAAATAATAAATCATAATTATGAAATATTGCTATTAGTCTAAAATACGACATTTTTCATAATTATTAAAAGTAATTAATTGTAATTATGAAATATTGATATCACATAACCGAGTTCGTATTTCATCTGGGTTGACAATTGCGCTTCCTTTATGAAAAGAGTACATGCACGGCCAGGCCGTCCTCCTTTAGGATGGCCTTGCCATGCACTCGTGAACTCAGTTATGTAATATCAATATCTCATAATTATGATTAATTACTTTTAGTAATTATGAAAAAAATATCATATTTTAGATATCAATATTTCATAATTATGATTTATTATTTTTAATAATTGTGAAAAAATATCATATTTTAGACTATTAATTTCCAATTGGCCTGTGTACTAACTTTCCCGGACTCTTACGTAGGTCAAAATTAGCCATTGCCATAGCTTAAGCAGCAGAGGTATAGCACAGGTCAAAGGCCATTGAAAATGTAAAACATAATACTTTAAAAATCTTCCTCTCTAAATCAAATTGGAAATTTGGCATTAAGGAGCATTGACCTATAGTCTACAAATATTGTCAACAGAACTTTGATTGATTAATTTATACACAAATGAGATGGAACACTTTTGCCCAGAGGTCCATATATCTTTATTTCATGAATTTGACTTTGTTGTGTGTACCGGTGCTTTACTGTCTGTTCTGTGCTATTTTGTGTCTATGTTTATAACTAATTTATTACAAATTTTGACCTAGTGTTATGGATTATGGATAGGTATGATTGCGATTATTTTAAATATTTCAATTGAAGGCAACTACTTGGTCATGTGACTAATCCGCATGGTAACCAAATAAAAAAATATCGTCTTTCAGTTTAACCTATTTGTAAAAATGCAAGTAATTTGGTGCAATGGTCTTTGAATGGGAGCCGTAATAAATAAAAGTAGGTTGAAGGTCATTCAAGGTCATTCAAAAAAGGTCAAAAAACTTTTGGTCCAATCTAACTCCTGTGAACCAGAAAGCAAGCCTGTAGCCCCTGTAGTTCCTGAGATACATTGACTTTGCATAATTAATTACTTGTGTTTTTTGTGTATAAATTTATTTATTTATTTGTTTGTTTGTATGCTTGTTTGTTTATTTTTTCCTGGCTTCCCTGTGTATAGTGAGTAGTGGTACTGCCATCGCATGTATGTTGAATATGTTGCATGAGCTGTTCAGTGAATCATTTCAATCTTTTTTCAATATGCTGTTGTCTCTTACACTCACGTGCACATATATTACATAAATGAATAAATAAACATACACACGAATATATATAGATAGATAGATAGATATAGATATAGATAGATAGATATAGATATAGATGTAGATATATATATATATATCTCAAAGTATACAGATGTCTTCGTGGGAAATTACAGTGCTCGATGCTAAAGCAGAGCGTTATAAATACTATTGTCTGATGATTGCAGGATTCATGAGACTTAAGTAACAGATATCATTACTTTGTACTTGATGTAATATATATATATAAGGGTTGCTGGAGAATTGATTTTACAATTTCATTTCTACAATGTTGTTTCATTATTTGTTTGTATGTTTACTTATTCAACGTTCTATGATATTGCATGTTTGTTTCTTTATTTATCTATTTGTTTATGTTTGTCTGTGTTTATTATTTATTTATGTATTTGTATACTTGTTTGTATCTTTGTTTGTTTATTTATTTGTTTTATATTTTTCCTGATGCCCTGTGGAATGTCCAGCCTGTCACAAGTTGAGCAGTTGAGCCATGCATAGTATTAACCCAACAACGCAAAGGACTGTGGGTATACAGGTTGTGGTACGAGCCAACTACATTTACATAGCAAAGCCACATCCCGCAGCGCGTCCATCTTGCCTTCACGGATGAGCTGGACATGAGTGGAATTTACTCGTAGTATTCACTCCTTTTTGGCACGATTTGTCCACTACGTAGAATTTTGGGTATGTATGCTAGACTTGTCATGAATATTACTGTAAGTATTTTTGGGAATATAACCGTCAAATCTTGTTGGATACTCATGATCGAGCGCGTTTATAAATTTACAGGCGGCACACAGCAGAATCCAAATTAGTTGATTTTGTACTGGGCTACCCTGCGCTGCTTGCTATCTGGTTCGTAAGTAAAGAGAGTAACAGGCTTAAAATATCAGTAAAAAAATGCTGTTACAGGGCTGGCATTGCAGTTTCATATGTAGCCGTAAGTATATGGAATTCACCACGTTTTTGTAGTTCACGGAAGTACAAAACGCAATGCGTGCGAGTCGTGCCCCAAAACACGCGAAATCAACAAGAGTCGTGCCCCGAAATCAAAGAGGGTCGTGCCCGACTGATGCGACGTGCTATGCGAACAACACAATTTTTGACAACAGTAGTATGTTTTATCGAAAAAGATTTACATATATCTTATTTTGGAACTCGTATCAAATGTTTGACTGTCTTGGACTAATCGCCATATTCACAACAAAAAAGCAATGGCGATGGCGTCCTGTTGCATGTTAGGACGTCTCGAAAATTTGAATACCAGTAGGAGGCGGAGATAAGATTTCGCGTGGCCTCGTATGGTCTCGGTGGGCAAGTGGGATTAGCGTAAATCTTCTTGATAGATCTACGTCTGTAAATGGCATGTGTACACTATGATAGTCAATGTCAAAGTATTGTTATTGTAAGTGGTGATTTTAATGTATCACAAAGCAGGGCAACTTTGGGCTCCGCCATCGATGCTTTGTTTGACCACGTCCTATGCGAGAAATGGGCCTGACTGGGCAGCAAAGAGGAAGTGTTGTTGCGCTCCGCTATTGATATTTGCAATTGTATGACCGAGTCCAGAAGACAACAAATTAGGCCTGACTAGCACAGAGGAAGTATGGCATAAATAATTTGCAATATGTGGTAGAAAGGCAATGGGTGACAATTCTGTTATATGTGTAAATGTTGGAAATTTATCACTGGCCCTCCGTGCAGATAATGGTGTACTGACAATATCAATGCAAAATAGCGATTATGTTATCTTTGTAGAGTAAATGGCAATGTTAATACATAAGTGGAACAACTTCAACAAGGAAATTTAACAAATAAGCAAGAAAAGATTTCTGCATGAAAGCCAGAATCTTTAGGGAAATAGCAACCATGAACGTATGAGGTGAAAAAAATTGCCAAATTGGGTTGGTTTAGCTATGTTTAACCTGTAAATTTGGCCTGTGGTGACGGGTATGGCCCCCACATTGTCCACTCACAGTAACACAGTAGTAAATAGCAACACAAAATCTGACAGTGGACAGTTTATTGTAAGTGATTCATCGTTTATGCAAGGATACTCAGTATAAACAAAAGTTATATAAATACACACAGCCTGGTTTAACCCTTTTCCTGCCAAGTCGTACTTCTCCGTGCCGTTTTGTCGAAAGCAGACGATGACTCCCTGAGTGCAGATGAGATCGCATGAACTGTCAACGTTCTCGATGCCTGCCACTTGATTGTTTGGTCTTGGAGTGAAGTTACCAGGGAGACTATTTCAAGCTGCTTCAGGAAAGCTTGGTTTCCTACCACCACTTCTGATGGAGATGTCACCGAAGAGCCGACCGAAGGCGGTCAACTTGACCGTCTTGTTGAAGCAGCTGGCCGTGTCCTTGGTATGGCGCAAACTCTGAGTGGTTTGGACTTTGTCAGCCTTGACAGTGACGTTGCAACCGATGCCGACGTGGATGATGGCTGGGAAGAAGAGTTTCTGCGTGATCGACGTGGTGAAGTTGATTGCAGTGACTGTGATGATGACCCAGTGGCAGAAGAAAACAAGGAAAACAAAGACCCACAACCAGTGAAATTGACTTCTGATGCACTTTGATTGATTGGTAACATCAAGAAGTTTACCCTAGACAAGCATCCTCAGATCATCAACAGCCTCATCAGCATTGAAGAAGAAGAACTCCAGAAAGCAATCGCGAATCGTCATCACTCAGCCAGACAGCAGACACTTGATAGGTTTTTCAGCAGAACTTAGTTGATGAACTCCAACTCCAAAATATGAAGTCTTACTTCTTCGACGATTTTTTTATTAAAGATTTTAAGATCTTCATTTTACATTTACGCAATTTATGAGTTGAGTTTTACAATGTAGACTTCCTTTCCTTTTATTTATGTATCTTTGTATCTTTTTTTCAATTTATCAATAATAATAACAGTACGGTAATAAAACGTGAATGAAAAGTGGGATTTTATTGTGTTGTTTATACATGTACGTAAAAATTGTGTGAGTGCCGTGAGTGTTCGTTACATTGTTAGCCATTAAAGGTAGGTCTACGTTGAGGTAACGAGTCAAGTCAGGCATGTCCGATCATGAATATTAATGAGTTTTACAATTACGGACACCTCTAAATAACGGACAGTAAGGCTATTCCCAAGGGGGTCCGTAATTGACAGGTTTCACGGTATTTTGATAATCAGACCGATCTAAGGGTTATTTTCATACATTATAGACAGAACCGACATGATTAACGATGGTGCACGCTGTTTATAAGTTGTGCTGCTATGCTGGCCGGCATGAACTCAATACCCTTCATGCTTGCATCCTGACGCAACATACGTTGTCAAATGTTTTGTACGATGCTTGCAGCGTTTATGCTGGAAAATTTGGATTGCAGAAAATAACGTAGACTTATTTGTAAAAACGACTAGTTGTTAGAATAGTAGACTACATAAATAATGAACACCCGCATATTGAAAGTCTTGGTCCTTCAGGAAAACAGTCGATCTGGGATCGCAGGATTGACGTGACTTTCAAAGGCATCCAGGGTCAATGATCCCATCACGGCACCTGGTCACGAGCTTTCGCCACACGTGGCGAAGATGTAGCAATTTTTTTTGCCACATCGGACATTTATTTGTAATTTGCGACTGTGGCGAACGTTAGCGCAAAACCTGGTATTTTTGCAGCTATTTAATTTAACCACTTTTTTCTGGCCACTGAAATGAGCTTTCAAAGATTTACACCTTCTTCATCAACATGTGTCAAAATAGTTATTCTCTACATAAACATGGTGGAGCTATATCAGCCGTTAGGTCACTTGTTCACATTTGCATAGTCTAACGGTAATTCTCCTTTTATAGGAGACATTGGCGTTTATTTTCCAGTGACAGCAGCAAATGTCGTATACACATGGCTATATAACTACATTCGCAATCAGGGTTATTGGCTGGAAAAAAAATTGGGGGGGCAAACCTCTCATACTTCCAACTAACGGAATTATGCATATATCATTTTGTCTGAAACCTCTTTACTGAAAACTTTCAAATTTGGCTCAAATATACAGCCTAGGGATGACTTTCAGATTTCTCTGTGTGTAAATGATGATGAAATTTAAGATTTAACTTAATATGGGTCTGTATTTCATATTTTTCAGATTGGCATCAACTCAACTGTTAAAGTAACCAGGAAGACTGTTCCTTCATTATTCAACAGGAGAGAGACACTGTACAGATTAACTTCTAAATTTACTGCCAGTGAAAATATTCACATCTCTTTGAAGCAAGAGACAATCCCAAAGAAGAAATTACACTACAAATTGTTCCCAATATAGTTATCAGCATGAACATGCTATAGTACAATTTTATCCAATACAAATTTGTTTGATCAGAAATTGGTAAAGTACAGAGTAAATTAATAATTTGGGAAAGTTCAGACCATGATGAAAGAATTTGTTCAAAAGCTGTAGCCGCTGTAAAAAGGAGACAATACGGCAGCAATTCATATCCCATTCTCAGACTCTGCAAGATGACATCAGCATATGAGTTTTTGAACCTAGGACTTATTTTAGTGCCTTCTGAAGTCTGTAGTAGAAAGAAGTTAAAACAATTATGGCTTTGGTACAATAGGCTTGCTGTACTTCCTGCTAGTTTTGGGAAATTGAAAAGACTGGAAGAGCTATACCTTAACAATAATAACTTTTCAATCTTTCCAGTTGAAGTATGCACACTAAGCAAACTGAGGTTGTTAGATTTGTCAAATAATAGGCTCAATTGTTTACCACCACAAGTTATCACACTTAAAGTAAGGAAACTTATCCTTTCAAATAATGAGTTCAAGGAATTTCCAAGAGAAATAACTCAACTGAAGGAATTAGAGAAATTGTACTTTGGTTGGAATCAGCTGAGCTTTCTTCCAGCTAGTGTATGCAGCATGACAAAACTTCAAGTTCTCATGGTCAATAACAATAAGATAAGTGTCATTCCAGATGAAATATGTGAACTTAAGAGTTTACAGGAACTGAACATTGAATGCAACCAAATAATTGGTGTAAGTGCTTCTGTAAAGTCTTATTTGAAGTCATTAGTGTCTCACTGCCGTGACAACCCATTTCGCTGCCCTGACAACTGCAACCCCACCAACACTGCTGCCAGTGTTACTCATACTATTGTGTCTATCCAGAGCAGCACTAACGAGAATGATGTCTCCAGTACTGGTAGTACCAGCATTACTCCTTCTACCAACAAGACAAGCCCAGACAATGATGATATGTATGATTGTTATAGAATGAATACACAACCATGTGGTATTGCTGTAATTATTAACAATACCAATTTTAAGAGGAGTGCTGAAAATCCGAAGAGTAGACAGTTAACAGACAGACGTGGATCTGAAACTGACGCTGGTACGTACACATTTACAATTTTAGCTACAGTCTGCTCGACAACCCGGCTTTTGGAGTGGTGGCTGGTACCAGTTATTTGATTGGCTGTTATCTGGTTATTGGCATTTACGTCATCATGGCAGAAAACCATTGTTTTTGATGGGTGGGTTCATCCTCGTAATGCATGAATAGCAATCTTTGTCATCACATGAATAAATTCTACAATAATTTGACAACTTTTGTAATCGATCTGGTCAAAATAATCATTTTGTTAACAATTTGAGAACGTTGCTGATATACCAAAGCCGTAACAGTATGCAAAGACATTTGGCAGGATCATGTCATTTAATGCTAATTTGCATATTTTATGAATTTCTGTAATTAAGGAAATGTGTTTAGAAATACGACAGCAAATTTGATGAAACTCGGTATAAATGTTGATCTCACAGTGTTGTAAAAACGAAAGCAAAGACAATCAGCAGTATCTTGTCAATTGATTGCTAATTTGCATATTTCATGAACTTTCCTAACTCATGTGCTATGTCCAGAAATATTACACCGAATTTGATGAAACTCGGTGCAGATGTTGATCTCAAAGTGTTGTAGTAGCATGCAAAGACATTAATCATATCATGTCAATTAATTGCGTATTTGCATATTTAATGAATTTTCATAATTAGGCTGATATATCAAGAAATACTTCTTCAGATTTGTTGAAACTTGGTATAGATGTTGATCTCATCTTGCTTTAACTGTGTATAAGGACATAAATCAGTATCACGTTGTGATATTTAATGAACTTTCCTTATTAGTGTGATAGGTCCAGAAATCCCGCATCAAATTTTATGAAACATGGTACAGATATTGATCTTCTAGTTGTGTAAAACTGGAAAGTGACATCCTGTTGATAAATTATTTATTGATGTATTTAATGACCTTTTGTGATTTGGGTGGCGGCCCAGATTGGCTGAATAGGGAAACAATGTATCTATATTCTGAATGACTGCACTAAATGTGATGACACTTGCTGCAGATGTTGATCATACAAAAATTAACCAGTCAAGAAAGGCGTTTTAATTTTAGCAGTATCAAAAGCTAATTATAGGTCTCTTCTGTACTGAACATGAGGACATTTTTGGTTCACATCTGGCATTCTGACTTTTTTATGTCTAGAGCCATTACGCAGACATGCCTTGGCCAGTTTCTTGCATATAATTTGAATTTTGACATATAAAAAGCCAGGGCATGGCATACCTAATTCTGTCAAACTTGGTAAAAGGACATAAACGTGTGCCACTACTTGTTTACAATCCAATCCAATAAGGGCATCAGTCACAGACAGGGCTTTGGTACCCGCATTCCTTGTTTCATGCGCATCATATTGACTTCAATTTTTAGTCACTTCCGGGGACTATGTCATAGTCAATGACTTGTTTATAATGCATTTATGTAATGAAGAAATCTGCAATTTCATATTTTTCGGTCAATTTTTGCCATTTTTATGGGCATAGATGGCAGTTTTCGATCCTATCTTAGTATTGATGAATGTCTGTGTATATAGGGGCTCTGTAAGAATGAGCCATACTGAAAGTTCTCCTGCCATAAGAATACACTGTATTGCCAAAGGACCTCTGCTCTCACTTTATCAGGTATTATGCTATGTATGTCTTCTGTACCATCTATAGCAGCTTCAGGGACATTGGCCCTATGTTTTTCTAAAGTTGTAAGGCATTACACATATGACTAATAAAGATGTGCGTCTTTTCTTTCTTAGTTGTGCATTTTCATCTAAATGATGATGTAACTCCTGTGGCTGCTTTTGAATCTGTTATTTTTATGTCATTTTTTATTTAATATAGAGAATCTGAAGAGTGTATTCCAGAAACTTGGATTTAATGTTCTGCCTTACAACAATCTTAGTTCAGAAGAAATGCTACAAACCCTGCATACCATCAGTTTATTAGATCACAGCGGATGGTCTTGTTTAGTTGTATGTGTTCTGTCTCATGGTAAACAAGGAGAAATTGCAGGTTGCAATGGAGTTACTGTCACTATCAAGCAGTTGGCAAAAGCATTCACAGCAACAAACTGTCCAGGATTGATAAAGAAGCCAAAATTATTCTTCATCCAAGCATGCCAAGGTGAAAGTAAACACCCTGGAATTCCAGTACCATCTTCTAATGAGTCAACCAGGCGCAACAATCCTATTGGAATTCGTGATGCCTTACCATCAGAGGGCATTTCTGTTCAAGAATGTAGCAGTTCATCTGTTAACACTCGTCAGCTGAGGACAACTGAAAACTCACCTTGCACATCAGTTGATAGATCAAATAACACATGGAATGATGATGCACTACCTACAACTGTACCAGATGAGGCTGACTTTCTCTACGGTCTATGTACAGTGCCTGGTTATGAAGCATACCGCCATCCAGAACCTTCTAAAGGGTCTTGGTATATAAGTAAATTAGTTGAAGTTCTTGAGAGAAGTGCTGCCAGCAAACATTTGGTAGATATTTTGACTGAAGTCAACAATGAAGTGTCCAAGGAGGGAAATCCTGACTACAAACAAATGCCAGCCTTACACTCCCATCTAACAAAGAAAGTACAATTTAGATTTTATGACAAAGCTATTTGAACCCAAACATCAGCCAAGATGTGGTGTATGTTGCTGAAGCCATTGTAAACTACCAATTAACATTTCTAATTTGTTATCCTTTTGTTAATAATACAAGATAAAATTTAGCTTTTTTATCTGTATGAGGAGATGAAACTGATCATCTGTCATCTGGAGTTAAAAATATTCCTTGCTATGTAAGAAAGACAGTTTTCACACTTTGTATATCACCATAAATCACCAGTGAACATCTCCAATTATTTTTGGCTACTATTCAAACTTTATTGATATCTATGTGATATCCTGGCAATTTTGATACTGAATGTGACCTAGAACTTTTGTAAAAATTACATGAAGTGTAAAGTACAGTATCTTTGCATTAATTTTTTGAATAGCAAATATATAAATGGAAAACAAAGTTGTAAGATTAGACAATTATCAAGGGCGATGTCAAAAGCTCAATATCTGATAAAAACAAAAAGTTTTAAGTTTTGCTCCAAACTTAATTGTTGAATGTTTATTAAAGATTCCCATTAGTTCCTGACTGTAATCAGTGTTCTCCATTACTTGAAAAAACAGAAGCACCTAAATTTACATACCACTATAATTTGCGCATTCTTGTAGTGAAAATGTACTCCTGTATAGTTATTAAGGTAAAGGGCGACGAATTCGGACGCGCACACGCTTTAGAACGTTTCTGCGCAGATTTAACTCCAGCCTGTCGCAAATGGGTTACTTTGTAGTGCATGTATTTAATATCACCTGTCATTGTTGAAATTGCGCTTTTACCTAATTTTTTGACCCAGTCTCTTAGAAATACATGTGAACTATAACCTTGTCATATTTTGACCCCCTAGGAAGCTGGTTTTTATTCAATATGAGCGAAAAATTAACATTTCTCTCCCATTTACATGGCGCATATTACCCATTCACCCGGAGATATTGTAAAAAGTAGCGTGGTGACACCCTTTTATTAAAAGTGTAAACTAAATGGTATTATGTCAGGATTTTATTCGCCAAGTTTGGTCAAAATGACACCATTCAAAGCGACAGGAAGAAAGTTCGAAAATTATGTAGTGATATAATTTCGATATCGTCATTTTGTAATCGATACTTATGTAAAAATTTCTTTACAAACATCATGAAAACTATACATTCGATAGATATGCATCTTAACTCTTGGTATTTATTAAAATTAACTCATTTGCTAAGCTTTTTATAATTGCTTTCTTTAGTTTAAGTGAATTATATCATTTTTATTTATTTCTAACGACGCCATTTTAACGTCCGTTTCCATGGAAACGAGCGTGGTGACCCCCATTTTTTATTTTATTTTTGCACTTGCACAACTTCCAAGAATATTTGTGCAAAGTTTCAAGAAAATGACACCACAACTTAATTTTGACGTAATTCGTCGTACTTCACCTTAAAGGCACATGAGCTGCAACTTTTGGCATTATTTTCATGATTTTATATTCAGATGAAAATTAGTTCAAAGATATGTTCTTAGAGATGTTTATACTCAAGTTTAATTATCTGCTGAGTGGGACTGCACAAGGGAGGTTTCAGTAAGACAAACAATCAGTGCGTGCCACACTTGAATATGGCTGCCTCCGTACAACTATATGATAAACAGCGTAAACAGTGCGTGTGCACATTTGAATCTTTACAAATACAACATGGTGCAACCCACTGAAAGGACGGGAAAGGGATTCAATCCACTCTTTAAAAATCTCTGTTTTTCACATAACATGGCAAGATTTTGAAAATGAAGGAAATTTAAAATCTGTTCAATTTCTTGCCTATTCTGCATGTTGTTGAGGCAGAGTTAATTGTTCAATTTGCAGATTGCAATGAATATCTGAGGAAATTGGAGGTACCTTGAGGTTGGACAAATTTTGCAGAGTTGCAGCTCATAGGCCCTTTAACATATGAATAGATTGCCCAAAAAAAACTAAGGTTGGCCAAACCCAAAAATCCTGTTTTGGAGAACCTTTGGGGTCCTTGGTAATACTTCCAATCATGTGAATGAAATAAATTCAGCCAGGTAAAATATTATTTCACCAGACAATATATTACTTCGTTTAATCATATTTTGAGGGTATGTGCATGTACATAGCAAAATTATGACGTCAACAGATCTGTATGTGTATTACTGTGTATTTTTAGCTTTTTAGGTCCTGCTGGATGAAGTCCAGAAGGGGACTTAAGTAATGGATTCAGTCAGTGAGAGTGTCATTGCATCAGTCTGGAGCCATTTCTCATATATGCTAGTAATGATTTCAATCAAACTTAGGACAAGTATCACTCACATGTATGTGTGAGGTTTTCCTGTATCATTCATATGCTTGTCAATTTTTTTGGCAATCCAATTTGATACTCAAATTATAGTTATCTCAAAAATTGTATGATCAGCGCTGTTACTCAGACACATCCAAACCAATACATCTCAGGCTGTAGAACAATACATATAAATGTTATTCACGTGTATGTGTGCATTTTTTTCTGACGAAACAAAATGCATGTGCTGTTGCACGGTTCCTCCAGAGTTCCAAGAGTGCTTGATGGCTCATTAATATTAATGAAAAACTGTAACATTTTATATGCTTGTGTGTTCACTTTTGTAGAGCTTGATGTAGAAATAAAAACAGCCATTTCCACTGTACTTTCAAGGTGTTGTAACTGAACTATACACCAATAAAAACTTATTAAGTAGTTATAAAAGAATGTTTTGAAGCTTCTGAAAAATCATGTATCATTTTGTCATCATTTTCCTGTCCTTATATCATCCGTGACCACTATAAAGTTTGGAATACCATTGCACTATACCAGTATCCTATGTTTTTCAAATGACCTAGGTGGTCTTGTTAATTCTCATGTGCAGACCCAGCAGAGTTTAACCCTTGCAACACCATGGTTTGGCCCAAATCCATTGTTATCAATGGTGATTGTGGACCTGTTTACAAGGAATTGGGGTTGAACAGGTTAAACCAACGACTGAAGGTCTTTACTAATCGGCAATGTGTTTTATGAAAGCTGAATTTCTCGATGTCAAATTTGCTCCAATTGCTTCTTGATAGTCATTTATTTTACAATGGAAAAATTCACAAACAGAGAGGGTGGTTGCCACAGACCAGTAACGTTTGGCTTTAACTCAAAGATAAATGATTATTCATTGATTATTCAAAGACTGGATCTGTAGATGCCAGAGATTCTTTGTGACGTCTATTGAATGCAACCTTCCCCAATGACACTCAGTAAGTGAACTGAACGTTGAAGAGTACGTTTTAGTTAAAGTCATATTTTTTGTGCTAATTTTCGCTACAGTACTTTATTAGCTCATATTTGGTATGTATATAAATACCAAAAAGAGCTTAATGGTGAGTTGGTGGCGTCTGTATGTATGTGTAGATGTCCATCTGTCAAATGCAAAAGCTCCCAAACCGCCACACCTACCATCACAGTATTTGGTGTACAGGTACACCAAGGGGTTGAGATGTGACGTCGTTGAACTTGTCAGTGAAATAAATATGCAAATGAAGTAAGAAAAGGGGGAAATCCTGCAAATGTGCGGGAGTGGTGGCATTAACTGAAACAGCCCACACATCTTAGTTGGAGATTCTGTAATCTCTAACCTATTTGTATGCAGTGTACCTATTACCGGTATGTGTAGGAATGGTGGCAGTGACTGAAAGGGGCTACTCCACTGACCTTGAGTCATTTCCTGTCATTGTTCATGAACTGATACATATTGGCAGACCTGCTGAAACCATGAAGGACTGCGTTGAAACATTCCTCTGCTAAGACTGTTCCTAAAGTTGACCTCCAGGACCTAAAGTTTCAGACCTTATTTACTTTTGTTATTCTTGTTTTTCTGGTTTAAATATTGCTTGATGGACCAATTCAAATCAAATATGAGCACACTGTCCTTGACGGTATTTTCACCATTTATGGTAAAAAAATTTGTTACTCAAAAAGTGCTGGTCTGATAGCTGTTAATATTAAAGTGTTCGCTTACGAGCGTGTCTAAGGTTGAGGTTAGGACTGCATGAAGAGTTGGCCTGAATGGTGGAAATCAAAACAAACAAGACTCCCTAGGTCAGCTGAAAAAAACATGGACAAGAAGTATGGGATGAGCATTGGTGAAAGCAAATTACCAGTCTTTTCTGTTGATACCAGTGGGAGGATGAAAGAGTGCCCAGGGAATTACTGTAATAATTTTAAGTTTCTTTGGAAGTGGTCAATATTGTGACCAGGTTTATGGAAGTGATGGGCGACCAGGGTATCTTTGTGTGTAATTTACCAATGAAGTTCACGTTTTGTTTCACCAATATACAATGTATTGCATGTAGCACAGACAATGGCATAGATAATATTGCATGTTTTGCATGTCAATTGGCCAGTGACAGGATATGATTTGTCATTGACTTTGTTGATTATTTTAATTGTTCTGAATTATGGAATTGCACATACTCTACAGGTGTTACATGGTTTACAGTTTCCTGGATCAGCATCTTGAGTTTTCGTCTTCAGGCTGGCTTTTACTATATCGTCTTGAGGTTTGGTGGCTGTCTGTAGTCGCAACAAAAGGGGACATGGTGAATGTTGATCTCCATTGTATACTGCTTGGATTTAAGGATGTGCCAGTGTTTCTTGATTATTGATGATATGCTGGGAAGGGAAATGGGGTCCGTCTTGGTGAGTTTATGTTTTTGTCCTGGTAGTTGATGAGCCAGTCACGTGACATGTTGTTAACTTGGTCGATACAATGGAAATAGCAGAGTGCATACACTGCAGTTGGACTATTTCATTCAACAAACTCATACAATGTGCATGTATACAGACCACATCCCCATTGTCGGATTTATACTTCAAAACTTTGCATAAATGAACATAATTATGTCACACTTTGAGCATATTAATTGGCAAAGTGCTTTTGTTGTCAGCCGTTCAGTTAAAGTTGCAATCAGTGGTACATGTACAGCCAATCTATTATGTAAAATGACTGGATTAGGTAAGCATGTGATGGATGTATCACACAAAATCATTTGAACACTAGAAATACAGTAGATCATTTAACTAAAATTGACATCGGGTAAAATGTTTTTACCAGGTTTTCTTCTACTGTTTGATCTGTCAACTTGTTGGACTAAAACAAAATCTGTCAACTTGTTGGACACAAACTTCCTAAAATTTGCAAAAGTGGATTGGTAATATTGTGTATTTTATCAACAGAATGCTTGGCAACTTTGATGTTACAACTTGCCACCAGAATGACTAAGTATACATGACTCCCAACGGCTTGTGGGTAAAGTTCAATTGTTTGTCAACAGAAAAATATGTACATGTGCACCTGAGATCTATGTCCTGTAAACAACCAGCAAACTTTAGCAAAACATGTATGAGAAAGCTTTACATATCAACCCTGTCCTATGGAAATATGACAAATAAGTGATCAATAAGATCAAAATGTTTCTGATTCATTAAATATACATACCAAATATGAGCTAAAAATACTCTGATAAGATCTGCATATATAGATTTGAAACGAAATGCTGAAGTGGTATTTAATAATTAAAAAATACCGTCAAGGACACTATGTGCTCACATTAGGTTTGAATTGGTCCATTCAAGAAATATTTAAACCAGGGAAAACAAGAATGACAAAAGCAACTAAGGTCTCCAACTTAGGTACTGGAGGTCATCTTGAGGAACATGCATATCAACTTCTATAGCAATGGGACAAGCAGGTCCTACATGCATAAGCAAATGTAAAAAATAAAAAATAGACAAGGCTTGATAAAATGAAAAGGTGGGAGTGGGCAAAAAAATGTAGAAGGGATCTCAGGTAAAAAAGTAATGCTACCTCATCGATCTTCTACCCTCTCCTGAATATCAAATGTTCCATCCCTTGGTATTATATAAGGCCAGATGACAGGAATGTATTTACAACCTTGGGGATTTTTTAATTATGCGATGGGTGTTATCATTCTAATGTAAGTACTTAAGTTAGTTACAGATAGTGAAATGCCTTCCACTGTGGGCGGTGATTACAACATCTGGAATTATCCTGGATCCAAATTTCTCATCAGTTCTTGTGTGTTTTATATAGAAAAGTTGCAAAAATTGGTCCGCAATGGAAAAATTCACCTCAGCTTTGTTTTCTGGATCAAATTTTCCTACAAATTGATACCAAATATGACAAAATTGTGTTCACAGCCTTCGAAACTGTCTCTCAACATATCCTGGGTTGGTGTAGGTCATTTAAGGTCACAAACTGAGAAAATTACCTAAAATATATAAATTTGGGGTTTCCCAACACTTTGAGCAGAAAATTTATCTAATAACATCCGTCGGGACTTTATACCAAATTACAAAGCTATCAAACAAGTAATTTTGAGAACAAGTTTTCTTGACCAAAAATGACAATATAGTCTTAAAAATCCAAATTTGTATATATTTCAGGACAATTTCCACATATCTAACTATTGTCATCTCTATATGTACCAAATATAAAAGCTGTCTGTCCATGGGCTTTAAAAAGAAAATACTGTTTAAGATTTTTCGACCCAAACTGACAAAATTGCTCCAAAATAGTAATTTTTCCAATTTTGTCATAATTTCAACAAATTAGAACAGTAACACCTTCGCAAACATCCAACCCAAATTTGAAAGCGATTGGGCTGGAGGTTTCAGACAAGAAGAATTTTTACTGAAAATGAGAAAAATCACCAAAAAATTCAGCAAAAATACAAAATTACGGATATCTTCACAGTCAATATTAGTAAAACTGTGTAAGGTTCACCTAAGGTACTTTCAAAATTTCAAAGCAATAAAAAAAACCAGCCGTTCTTGAGTTATTAATTCTTGACCATTTTCACATTTTGTAAGCTCATTTGCATAATTTTGGCAATGCAGACTTCATTTGAACAAAATCCCATCTATAGCCCAGGATGCATCCACACACCAAATACCAAGCTGCAACATGCAGCGGTTTGCATGTTTTTGATGTTGACGGACATACTGTACGTATTTACATTAATACATACATACTCACATACATACAGACGCCATCAACTTCAGCTTATACGATAACCTCACATTGGTGTACCAAATGTGAGCTAAAAAATGTACACAATGTAATGGCATAAAGCAATTGTAACTTACATGTATTTTTGTCTAGTTCCAAAAATTGATTCATCTTGTTAACGATTGCTTACAATTATGTTGCAAATTTCTTATGTGCACAAAGATAGACTGCTTTCTCTGATAGGTCTTCACAAAGTGAAATATGCTACAGATAGACCGCTTTCTCTGATAGGTCTTCACAAAGTGAAATATGCTAGCAGATAGACCGCTTTCTCTGATTAGGTACCGTTCAGTTTTTACGGCCGGGGGGGGGCCGGCAAAATCCAGGGGGGGGTCATCATAATTTTGGAATCCGCAAAGGGGGGGTCATCGCTTTTTCACTGGTAAGAAAGGGGGGGTCACCACATTTTCAAAAACATAATACCAACAATAAAGTTCACTTTATGCCTTGGCCATGATCGACCCTCTTTACCGGCGGGCCGCCATTTTGGCGGCCCTTTACAATAAATATACATTATGTATTACCCATGACCCTCTTAACGGGCAGACGCCTTTGGCGGCCCACTCCAATTAGGTTTACTTCATGCAATGGCCATGATTGACCCTCTTTACCAGCGGACCGCCTTCGGCGGCCCACTACAATAAATATACATTATGTATTACCCATGACCCTCTTAACGGGCAGACGCCTTTGGCGGCCCACTCCAATTAGGTTTACTTCATGCAATGGCCATGATTGACCCTTTTTACCAGCGGGCCGCCTGCGGCGGCCCACTACAATAAATTGACTTTATGTAATACCCCACGGCAATCTTACCGTAAAATTCCCAATTGAAGCCGCGGCTTGTATTAGAAACATTTTTAGGGACCCCTGGGATCACGCACTGAATAATGTAATGGCTGCGCGCCTTCAGCGGCCCTGTCAAGTAAAGTCTACTTTATGCAATAGCCATGATCGACCCTCTTTACCGGCGTGCCACCTTTGGTGGCCCACTAGAATAAAGTTGACTTTACGTAATGGCCCATGACCCTCTTAACCGGAGGGCTGCCTTTGGCGAACCACTCCAATAAAGTTTACTTTATACAATGTCCATGGACATGAGTTGTCTATGGAAATGAAGTTAAAAATTGCCTTACAGTCGTCCTAATTAACAGACGTTTCAATGGATGTGGCTGAGAAGTTTGTGCACTGGCATCGAATAAAGTGCGCCGCGTACCGGAGTTCAAATCCAAACCATGCGGGTAAATTTGACATATGGGTTTTGGTTATTTTCAGGGGGGGGGGTCATCAATTTTTTTCGTCTGACAAAGGGGGGGTCATCTTTTTTTCACAAAAAATGCAGGGGGGGTCTATATTTTTTTGAACACCGGCGACAAGATTTTGCCGGCCCCCCCCCAGGCCGTAAAAACTGAACGCTCCCTTATAGGTCTTCACAAAGTCAAATATGCTAGCAGATAGACTGCTTTCTCTGATAGGTCTTCACAAATATGCTACAGATAGACCGCTTTCTCTGATAGGTCTTCACAAAGTGAAATATGCTAGCAGATAGACTGCTTTCTCTGATAGGTCTTCACAAAGTGAAATATGCTAGCAGATAGACCGCTTTCTCTGATTATAGGTCTTCACAAAGTGAAATATGCTAGCAGATAGACTGCTTTCTCTGATAGGTCTTCACAAATATGCTACAGATAGACCGCTTTCTCTGATACCGGTAGGTCTTCACAAAGTGAAATATGCTAGCAGATAGACTGCTTTCTCTGATAGGTCCTCACAAAGTGAAATATGATAGCAGATAGACCGCTTTCTCTGATAGGTCTTCACAAAGTGAAATATGCTAGCAGATAGACTGCTTTCTCTGATAGGTCTTCACAAATATGCTACAGATAGACCGCTTTCTCTGGTAGGTCTTCACAAAGTGAAATATGCTAGCAGATAGACTGCTTTCTCTGATAGGTCTTCACAAAGTGAAATATGCTAGCAGACTGCTTTCTCTGATAGGTCCTCACAAAGTGAAATATGCCAGTAAATAGACCACTTTCTCTGATAGGTCCTCACAAAGTAAAATATGCTAGAAAGATGCCATTAGTGGTTAAGACAAAATGCACCTTTGGGAAAATGCTTTAAATCTAAACTACATATTTTGCTGCCAGAGGCTCTACAACTTGAGTTGACTCATTTGAAAGTTGCAAAAGTCAACTTTCACTGTTTTCTCATGAAAACTGAAAATTACATTTTTTCCTTACAGTATAAAAAGAGCATGGCAGACATTTTGAATTTCAAGTATTGATTACAATACTTTGCTTTCGTACTCCAAACATTGCACAAGTACATCCAATATTTTTTTGCAATTACTAAAGAGTAATACATTAGAATATCCTTGGACATAAAAAATAATTGAAGTCACACTGATATAACAGATGTTAATATGATAGATCTGTTTGTTGTCTGATAAACTCATATTGCCTGGTAGCATTCCTTGCATTTTGCTTACCATTTGCTACAAATAAAAGCAATTACATGCATCACCTTAGTTGCTGATCAATATTGAAATCTTACACTGGCAAAACAAACCCAAGGACATGTTCTCTTAAAATTCATACTCAAAGTATACTCTGGCAAAGGAATATTATAACAAATCCTACCTTAAATTTTATGAGAGATTCCTGAAATTTTTTTAACTCATACATCAAGTATCTGTTCCATCAAATATCTTTTATCAATTTGGGATGATTAACATTCATACATGATACAATTACATCTACTTTGATTGGGGTATGCCATTACAGTGGCATATTACATCAGCCAATTCTTCATAGACAGTGGTGAAAAAAATGAAAATGAATACTGCCTTAACCCTTTCACCACCATGGTTTGTCCCAAATCCATTGTTTTCTATGGTAAAGTTGGACCTGTATACAGGGAACTGGAAGTGAAAGAGTTAAATTTCAGTACTTATATTGATGAGCATATAATGATGGGAAGAGTAACAATTGATATGTACGTAGTTATGTGTTAAATAGCACCCTTATCCATTTTGTTACGTGCAGAGATAACGAACAAAAGGGTGAACTCAGCAGTTAACGTTTAAAACAAAATTTATTACGAAAAAAAACTAATTGCTAAGTCAGGGATAGAGTACAAGCTTTAAAAGTGTACAGACTACTTATCTCAGCTGGGACGGCAAAGCTCCAGTCTCAGAGTTGTAACAGTCAGTGAATGAATGAACAGTCCTTGCAGGCTTGCAGCTGCACAAAGTCCACAGTATAAATCCAGCGTTGACAGTGAAGGTCTTGAAAAGTCTTGAGAATGACTACTGCTGGAGTTTATAGTAACACACAAGAGACACGATCCCAAAAGTCTGACTGGAAGCTGTGCACGTCCCTTTTATAAAGGCATATAAGAACAATCTAGAATTTTTATTGACATGCTAATTACTGTTCTAAAATTATCTCCCTTACACAACTAATCAACTTTCCAGAACATTCCAAACATGACTAATTGAATTCAAGGTTGTGAGGTCATCAAGGCAGTGACCTTGAGAATGTTCTAGACTAATTGAACTCAGGTCATGATGAGTGTGGGGGAAATGACCTACATAACACACCCCCTCTTCAAAAAGAAAATTTTCAATGAAAAATCTTTCTTTTACAAATGTAATCTTAAAAGTGTGAACAACAATAAGTTCTAAATACGAGAGAGACAGTCTGCAATTAAATTGTCTCTGCCTTTGATATGTCTAATGTCAAGATTAAACTCCTGTAACATTAAACTCCATCTTAGCAATCTCTGATTTTTGCCTTTGAATTTCTGCAGAAAAACAAGAGGGTTGTGATCAATATAAACCACTATTGGCTGATTTGAAGAAGTAACATAAACTTCAAAATGCTGTAAAGCTAATATCAAAGATAAACACTCTTTTTCAATTGTAGAGTAGTTTCTCTGGGATTTGTTAATTTGCGTGAAAAATAGCAAACAGGATGATCTATACCATGACTATCCTCTTGCAATAAAACAGCACCAGCAGCCGTATCACTAGCATCTACAGCTAATTTGAATGGCAAAGTGAAATCTGGTGCAGACAACACTGGGGCACTTTGCAGTATGGCTTTAAGTGTATCAAATGCCTGTTGGCATTGCTCTGACCAAACAAACTTTACTTTCTTTTTAAGTAAGTTAGTCAAAGGCTCAGTAATTGTGGAGAAATTTGGACAGAATTTTCTGTAGTAACCAGCCATACCGAGAAAGCGCATCAGTTGTCGTTTGCAGTTTGGTATGGGAAAACTTGAAATGGCACTGATTTTGGCATCAACAGGTTTACCTCACCCTGTCCTACAGTATGTCCGAGGTAAGTTACCCTTGCCCATACAAACTCAGATTTGGCAAGGTTGACAGTCAACATTGCTTTACTCAGTCTCTCAAAGAACTTCCGCATGAGCTTGATGTGTTCCTCCCAGGTGTCACCATACAGAATGACGTCGTCAACGTAAGCTGCACACCCGTCTAGCCCGGATATGACGTCGTTGATCATCCGTTGGAACGTTGCCGGAGAGTTCTTCATTCCAAATGGCATCACCTTGTACTGGAACAATCCGTCTGGCGTAACAAAGGCGGATATTTCACGAGCACGATCTGTCAGAGGGACTTGCCAAAATCCCTTCAGTAGGTCAAATTTCGTCACATACTTGGCTTTTCCCACTCGGTCGATGCAGTCATCAATCCTCGGGATTGGGAAAGTGTCTGTCTTTGTTAAAGTGTTGACCTTCCTAAAGTCCGTGCACATACGATAACTGTGATCTGGTTTGGGAACAAGTATGCACGGCGAACTCCAGTTACTTTTACTGGGTTCAATAAAGTCATTGTCCAGCAGGTATTTGACTTCTTCCTGGAGATATTTTGCTTTTGTTGGATTCAGTCTGTATGGATGTTGTTTACAGGCTTACTGTCCCCAACATCAACGTCGTGATAGATGACGTTTGTCCTCGTTGGAACATCTTGAAACAGGTGTTTATATTCATGGAGCAGTTCTTTCACCTGTTGTTGTTGTTCTGGCTGGAGGTGTGCCAACTTTGTAGACTCCAGCTTCTCCAGGATTTCTGAGTTCTGAAGCTTGACCGAGCCCAGCTTTGAGTTTAGAGTATTTTCACTCAAGTCAGTTTCAGTATCACTATCTTCATAATGGTTTGAACTGACTGCACTGACAGGCTGAGTTATAGTAGGATTATCCCTATCCAAATATGGCTTAAGCATATTTATGGACATAGCTGTTTTTGTTTTCGCCTGTCAGGTGTTATTATGATGTAATTTAAATCACTCAATTTCTTATCGATTAGATATGGCCCAAAGTAACGAGCATGGAGTGGTTTGCCAGGAATTGGAAGTAGAACAAGAACTTTTGACCTGGTTCAAACTTCCGTTTTGAGGTGTTTTTATCGTATTTGGTTTTCATTGACTGCTGAGATGACTCAAGATTTTCTCTGGCTAATTCACATGCTTTAGAGAGTTTTGTACGAAAATCTGACACATATTGCAAAATATTCAGACAATCATCATCGTCTGATAGGAATTTCTCTTTAACGAGCTTAAGTGGGCCACGGACTGTATGTCCAAATACAAGCTCAAATGGGCTAAAACCAAGAGACTCCTGAATTGACTCTCTAACAGCAAAGAGCAGAAAATGAATTCCTTCATCCCACTGCTTCTCAGTGTCAAAACAGTAGGTCCTAATCATGTTTTTCAAAGTTTGATGAAATCGCTCAAGAGCACCCTGACTTTCTGGATGATAGGCGGAGGACCTATACTGTTTAATGCCTAGCTGATCCATTACTTGTTGAAAAATACCAGACATAAAGTTGGAGCCTTGATCGGACTGGACACATTTAGGGAGGCCAAATAAAGTGAAAAATTTGACTAAAGCTTTCACTATAGTCTTTGTCTTTATATTTCTCAGTGGTATGGCTTCTGGGAACCGAGTTGATGTACACATTATTGTCAGCATGTACTCATTTCCTGATCTTGTTTTTGGTAGGGGCCCAACACAGTCTATTAGTATCCTACTAAATGGTTCTTGAAATGCAGGAATTGGCTGTAAAGGGGCCTTTGGAATGGTCTGATTTGGCTTTCCTACCATTTGACATGTGTGACAAGTTTTACAGAAATGTGTTACATCCTGCCTGAGATTAGGCCAATAAAAGTGACTGAGAATTTTATGATAAGTTTTCCTGACTCCTAAGTGACCAGCCCAGGGGGTTTCATGGGCTAGGCGCAATATTTCAGCACGATAGGGCTTTGGAACGACAATTTGATGTTTTATAGCCCAATCGTCATCAACCAAGACATCTGGAGGTCTCCATTTACGCATGAGAATACCAGATTTTGTATAATAGGAAACAGAGCTATCTGAAGTTTTACCTTCATCATCTACCCTGTCAAACAAAGACAAAATATCTGGGTCTTTGTGTTGTTCTGCAATGAGATTTGATCTAGAAAATGTCTGACTTTGGTCAGCAGAAGTTTTACTGGAAGTTTCAAATCCACGAGGGATAACGGAATGATCCGTGTCAAACACCTGACTGAGAAAGGTGTCATTTAAGTCAACATCTGTGACATTATTTTTGAGAGAATTTTGATTCTCGGAAGTTTTCTTTGACATGGCTCGAGTAATGGCACATGAAGGAAATAAATCGGGTATCTCTTGTTCAATTGGCTCTGGATCCTGATCTAAACTAGGATTATCAGTCACAAGTGGATTAGTAATGACCTTGTCCCCAGCAAGGTCGTTTCCAAGAAGAAGGTGAATCCCTTCAAAAGGCAAAAAAGGCCTAATACCTAAAGCCACAGGTCCAGAAACAAAGTCCGAAGACAAATAGACATTATGGAGAGGAACAGGAATGTAGTCATTACAATCTACCCCCTTAATAAGAACTTTAGAACCTGAAAATGACTTTTCAGAAAACGGCAGGGTATCTGCCAACAAAAGAGACTGGGAAGCCCCGGTATCTCTTAAAATTTGACAGGGGTAGCGGAAGAGAAATCACTAGAAAGTGATATAAAACCATTATGAATAAATGGTTCGAAAATACCCATAATGCTATCTTGAGAAGAATTGACCTTGACCTCATTAATTGGGGATAAGAGGGGTTTAACCTCAGAAAATGTGTTGCACACATTATTAGACTCTAATTGAGTTGATGAAGAAATAAAGCCGGTTGGCTTAGATCCACTTTGACCACTTTGACCTTCACGTTTTCTTTTCAATTGAAACACTCTGACATTAAATGGCCGTCTTTCTTACAATAATTACAAGAAAGTGTACCAAACTGTTTGTCGGAAGGAGATTGAGACTTGGGATCTGATGATGTGGGAGTGTTACTTGAACTCTGTGAACTGTTGTCATTTGATTTCTACTCTCCTTTGAAAAATTCTTGGATGAAAAGGAGGAGTTAAATTTACCTGCATTGTTTCTGTATGAAAAGGACTGGGATGGTTTGCTGAGAAATGAAGATTTGTGGGTCAATGAATAATCATCGGCCAAACGTGCAGCAACCTCTAATGTATCTGCCTTTTGTTCATTGATAAACGTCTTGATGTCACTCCGGATGCACCTTTTAAATTCCTCAATCAAAACAAGTTGTCGTAATTTGTCATAATTCTGACTGACCTTTACAGAAGAACACCAGCGATCAAACAGTTGTTCTTTTGTTCGAGCAAATTCAACATAAGTTTGATCCTTCACCTTCTCACAATCCCTAAATTTCTGACGGTAAGCTTCAGGCACCAACTCATAGCCCTTGAGAATTAATTCCTTCACAGAATCATAATTTGAAGCCTGCTCTACTGACAACTGAATGTAAATTTCTCTGGCTTTACCCACCAAAGCACTCTGCAAAAGCATAGACCAGGACTCCTTAGGCCAATTCAGACTCTGAGCAATTTTCTCAAAATGAAGGAAATATTTATCAACATCCTTTTCTTGGAAAGGGGGAACTAACCTGAAATGCTTAGTGATGTCGAACTTGTCTGAAGGGAAGAATTTTCCTGATTGTCCAAGCTCTAAACGTCTCATTTCTAACTGTAGTCGATGTTCTTCCAATTCTCTCTCCTTTTCTCTCTGTCTTTCTTCCATTTGTCTCTGTCTGTCTTCCATTTGTAATTCTTTGTCTTTCATTTGTAATTCTTTGTCTTTCATTTGTAATTTTTCCTGCCTTTCCCTTTCTTCCATTTGCAATTTTTCCTTTTCTAATTCCAATTTCTTAAGCTCCAAATCTGCCTGTATTTCTAATTCTAATTTTTGAGTTCGAAGGAAGACTCAGGCTCATAATCTTTTAAGGCAGACTCCTCAAAATGGCCAGAATTAACTAAATGTTTTGCAATCTTGAACTGAATTTCTCGCTTGCGCATAGATCTTTTGACATCTACTTTAAGGAAATTTGCCAGTGCTATGAGGTTGTCTTTTCTGAGGGAATTAAATGTGTCCTGATCAAGGTCATCCATAAATTCGTCTGGCTTGAATTCGCCATGATTGAATTTCGCTGAGTTCACAGTATACAGTAGTTTTGAAAAGGCTGTCAAAATGTTGTCAAACGGCTCAAAATATTCGTAATCCCGGACGAGCCCCCAATTTGTTACGTGCAGAGAAAACGAACAAAAGGGTGAACTCAGCAGTTAACGTTTAAACAAAATTTATTACGAAAATAAAACTAATTGCTAAGTCAGGGATAGAGTACAAGCTTTAAAAGTGTACAGACTACTTATCTCAGCTGGGACGGCAAAGCTCCAGTCTCAGAGTTGTAACAGTCAGTTGAATGAATGAACAGTCCTTGCAGGCTTGCAGCTGCACAAAGTCCACAGTATAAATCCAGCGTTGACAGTGAAGGTCTTGAAAAGTCTTGAGAATGACTACTGCTGGAGTTTATAGTAACACACAAGAGACACGATCCCAAAAGTCTGACTGGAAGCTGTGCACGTCCCTTTTATAAAGGCATATAAGAACAATCTAGAACTTTTATTGACATGCTAATTACTGTTCTAAAATTATCTCCCTTACACAACTAATCAACTTTCCAGAACATTCCAAACATGACTAATTGAATTCAAGGTTGTGAGGTCATCAAGGGCAGTGACCTTGAGAATGTTCTAGACTAATTGAACTCAGGTCATGATGAGTGTGGGGGAAATGACCTACATAACAATTTGTATCTTGGACAGTTATGTATTAAATAGCACCCTTATCCATTTGTATCTTGGACAGTTATGTGTTAAATAGCACCCTTATCCATTTGTATCTTGGACTGTTATGTGTTAATAAATAGCACCCTTATCCATTTGTATCTTGGACTGTTATGTGTTAAATAGCACCCTTATCCATTTGTATCTTGGACAGTGTTTTCTTGGCACTTGCCGTAATCTTCCACTAAGGCACTGAATTAATATGGCATGTCAATTGTTTATATATTTACAATTGTTTCTCTTGTACATTTTGTTGTTTGATTTTCAGCAACTTGGCAATAGTAGCATGTCTGACACTGATCTCATGACACAGAGAATCTCTGGCTTGCAGAATCTTCACAAGCTGGCATGATGCATCTGTAAGAAATAAAAATGTATCGTTAAATTCTGTAAAAGATATTGCCATTTGAAATCCATTTGCAATACCATTGGTTTAGCAGTTCAGTATCACCGTGTTGGCTTTTTGAATGGCATGATAATTAATGACGATGTTTCAAGTTCGATATAGACGGTAGGGATGCAATTGTTTTTCATTTCCTTTGAAAATACATCGTTTTTTAATTCCAAATTGAACCATGAAATTGCTGCTCATTCTTTGTGTTGAACATGCATGTTCAATGTAGGGCAGTGTGGAGTGCATGTAAATTTATACAGTATACAGAGTCAGAGGGCAAATCATGCCGGACAACGCTCACTGGCTTCAAACTCAGTTTAAATTTCCTTTTTTATTCGTTTTCTACAACTACAAATTCACTGGCATTGCCAAAACTATAAAATAATAGCAATAGTGTACCCCTCTCGGCCAATAATGGACTCAAGCAAACTTTGCACTCCATGTACTCGGCTTCGCCTCGTACATTATGTCATGCAAAGTTTGCTTTCGTCCATTAAGGGCCAGGAGAGGGGGTTCATTATTGCTTAAATATTATGCTTTCACTGAAATGAAAAGCGAACAGCCATTCTAAATTGTTTTTCTCACTATAAAATTTCTAAACTTGTTCACCCAATATTGCATATTTAATAAATAAGTTTATAATCATTCATAACACTGAATTTAGGCCAAACCATTGTGGTGAAAGAGTTAAAGATACTGCATCCAAAGTAGATGTTCAGCCAAAAATTTGAAAACACTAATAATCAATTATTTTTCAGCTTATACCGGTAATATTGCACAAAGGAACATTATGATTACCTTCAACTCTTGCTGACATTTCACTAACAATTTGCATTATATCTGTACAGGAACATTTTTGCACTGTGAATAGAAAGAGGAAAACAGATATTGCATATTACATTCAACTCTAAACTTATTTGTGAAGAAATGCGTTTAATGTAAAGTCTTTCACCATTGGTTCTTTACAATACATGATTGTAAAGTCTTTCACCATTGGTTTTGGAATTTCTGATATGGACGCGCATTTGCACACAGTCACATACTTATGGTACATACATACAGATGCCACTGACTTACCATTAAGCTCTCTTTGGTATGTATACATACACCAAATGTGAGCTAATAACTATTCATGGTCCAATACGGTATTGCAATTATCTATGAAGAACTGTCCTGTCCCTCGAAACCCTTCAAATTTTGATTGCACAGAAGATATTCATATAGAGCAGAGAATAGTGTCATGTGGCAACTACCTGTTTGGAGGTAGACTGTGCTGACATGTTTTCTGGAGCTTGTACAAAGTGACAAATATTTCAATAGAACTATAAGATAACATTACAAGGTTTACCATGCCATCACTGTTCAATTTAGCTACCCAAAATATCCTTTTTCCTAAAAGCACTTAAAAGTTCCATGTTATGAGAGAGTGGCAGCATTTTGTTTGATTACTTTGTTTACTGGCAAGTTCAAAATGTAGTTTGCAAACACTCCAAAACTGGTCATGTTGGATATGCAGATCTTTAACTTTACAGTAACTGTACATTTTACATTATATTACCATGCCCTGTCCATTGCGTTTTAATTGGTCGAGCTGCACCATATGACTGCCCACAAATACACAGTAATGATTTGTTTTCATGCCCTTTTTTTCAAACAAATCTCCCGATTTGCAAAATTTTTGCAGCGCGCGCACTACTCACTGACAGGTTCTGGGGCCCCGTTGTCGTTAATTGTCAGCATGTCGTCCGTTATTTCTGTAGTAAACATCATCAGGATGATGCAATATAGGCATGGATAAATGATAATTGATAAACAACAATTATATTCATGTTGGATGACCTATTGCAAAGTCACAGACTTATGTTTATTGTTATCTCTCCGCAGGCCACTCAACTCTTTCCCTGAAGGGTACAATGGCTTTTTCAAGACATTATATGTTATGCTTGCTTTCATATTAGCATTTGGAATGATGTGAACGTTCAATTTTGTTCTTTTTATGCACAACGTAAACAGGAAGGCTGAAGTGGGCTGAAAAATGATAGAAGCAGCAACGCCATTGCATTAATGGCATCACAGAGTATTTATAGCCAAGCTTTATCTTGGATCTGACAAGCAAAGGAAACAAAAAGGTGTGAATAGAGAAATGAGTGACTGGAGGATTTAGCTTGGGCATTGCATTTTCATTGAAAGTTTGATTGATGGAAGGGAATTTTAGATTTAAAAAATTTGACTGCTGACCATTTTCATTCAAAGGACACATCCACTCTGGTGAAAACCGAAGTTACATCAACATGTCTGATAAAATTAAGAGATTTTAACATTTGTAACATTTGGCAGGAGAAGGTCTGTAGTAACACAGTAATATAGACAACTTACACTGCTTTTCAGAATAAACTTGAAATGTTTGTTGTGTTTCCACTCCATTTTCAAGTTTGGGCATCATGCTTTCATCTTGATTTCCGGGTGAAGAAACCACTGATTTATAAACATTATGACAATTGTTCACTTCAGTGTCTTCAAGTTCACAAAGTGACATCACAGCACTGGCTTTACAATCTTCTTTGTCTTCTCTTCTTATTTGATCACAATCCTGTTTATCAGCTTCAAATTCAACAACATGGCCTAGAAATCTTTGGTTAAAAGGTTCATCATTTCCAAGTTTGAAGGCAGTTCCTTGAGTGGAATATCTGACTTCGTCTCTCTGTTCATAAAATACCGATGATGAAAATACTGATGGCTCTGTTTTCTTGCATGCATATTTTTCATTGATGTTCCATTCATTGGGTATTTTACCACCAAATAGATACTTAATATAACTATCCTGCAATGCTGCTGCAGAGTCTGTGTAGGGTGTTGCTGTTAGCTCTGCATGCTGCTTAACTCTTTCCATAGCATTGCTGTCATACCTCTTGGCATTTCTCAACTCATTTGTTGTACTACAACATGGAATACTATTGTTGTACAGATTGTTGCATTCATGCTGTAGTTGTAGCACCTTCTGACTCCACTTTGACTTCCAGGACAATCTTGTAAGGCACTGAATTTTATCATTGATCATCTCTTTGCTATGTTGAAGTACATTATTGTCCCTGTGAGCACAGACCCCAGTGTGTTGGCACATGTTGGATGTCTTGGCAATGTCATTATTGTGACTGCTGTGACAGCCCACCTCATGGTTTCTGGCAAAGCAACTAGTGTGTGCTTTGGTATTTACATGGGTGACTTTGTTGAAACCTTCTTTCACAGATTTCAAAGTTCCAAGTCCCAGACAAAAATGGCATGATTCTAATGTTTCTCCAGTGTCTTCGTGGCATATTTCACACTCTTGACTATCTAAATTTATTGTCACAAAAGAATCCTCTACATCCATTTATTGATATTGTTTTCAAAGTTCAACTCCACTGTTATATCCACTGTTTTTCTGGTTCTCGATACGTTATAAAGTCAATGCTACTTCTGTGAATTCAAGGTCAAGGTCGTGGAGATCCCTGAAAAAGTATAAATCAATGTACACTGCTATCAGTACAATAACACCAAGAAATGTAGGTATAACATTATCCTCTTCATTCTGATCATTGACACTAAGTGCTGATGTGCTTTCAGCAATGTACAAGACATGAGTGCTAAGAACAGCCCCACATGTAACTTTCATTCTCTGTGCCTGTATGTTTCTATAACAATCACAGAACCATTTCATACACCACCTGCAGCAAGTTACCATCTGTGATTTCAGTATACTAAGGAAACATTCAAATATGTTAAGAAATGATATACAGTCCAAAAATGCTGCCGCAAAACAATACCAATTATGCAGAAAGCCGATGCCAAGTACTTGTAGTAGTACTGACTGGTTAATAAAGTTAAACTGAATTTCGATTTTTTCAAATTGATCTTTTTCATAATCTCAAACTGCTTAATTTATGGTAGCACATAGGGCACATGGAATCTGGGTTAGCTGACTAAATTGTTTGAACAAAGTGAGCAGAGTTTCAATATGGTTGGTCACAGTTCATTTGCTGCATGTAATTGCCACAATAACACTTTACTTCACTTCTATAACAAACGGGGATGTACAACACAAATCAGTATGTTTTTTGTTGTTTTTATGGTGGTTGATATATCCACTGC
Organism: Ptychodera flava; assembly: GCF_041260155.1. Taxonomy (NCBI): domain Eukaryota; kingdom Metazoa; phylum Hemichordata; class Enteropneusta; family Ptychoderidae; genus Ptychodera; species Ptychodera flava. Next base: position 1,094,469 of record NW_027248281.1, on the reverse strand, counting down.
AATGCATTGTGGGATGACCGGGAAAAGGTCTATTGAGCCAAAACCACATGTATTTTCACCCACTTAGTGTGTTATAGAAGTTTTTTCATGTAAAAATCATGTTAACAGTATCTCTGTCTTCAGGGACTTTCAATTTGATCTTCAAGTCTTTGTTAAAAATACACCATATGAGACATGTTTTGCTTCGCTAGTTTCAATCTTACCAACTGGACCTGATGATAGTGAAACATGAACTTGGCAGGAAAAGGGAGACAATTCTAGATGTCTCAGTTTTAGGTACATTTACGTGGCCTACCTGACAATTAATACATCAAATCAAGGAGGTAGAAGAAAGACTACCTCCATGACTCTGAAAGTAATGGCCACATTAGTGTAGCTGGTGTAGGCACTGTAGGCACAGTGAAAGACATTTTGGTGTTCGAATTAAGGCACAGCTGGTAGCTGGTTTTGTGTTGACCAGTATGATGTCAATAATTTGATTACCTTGATTTATCCATTTTTTTCGCCCATGTTACAAGATAATATTATTTCTGAAGAATGCTTGAAAACCAGGTCGACCCATTTTCTCCTCTCGGGTCAGTCACAATCAGGGTGCGCTAGATGATTTTCATTTGTTATGGACATATATCTGCTATTCAGACTGATATCATATTGCTTATTTGTTTCTAATAAATAATAATAGTTGTAACTAACTTGGTCACATAAAGAAATATTGCATATATTGTGCAGGTTTGGTTGTACATCCACAAAAATGCCTTTAAAAACTGTAAAAAGTAGCGTTATGCTGTTTCACTTCAAAATGTACTTAATTTTAAAATGTTTTTTGAAACACAGTGTTAAAATTGTGGAATTTTTAGCTTACATATGTTATTGCAGAATACCTAACCTTTCTTTCACAAGTTATTTCATGTGATTATGTGCATCGGAACAGAAACTGTGGTATTTTTACCAAAACTGTAACATCGTTATGTTTTTTGTGTTTTATGACCATAAGTACATATACCTTTAGTTTATATGTAGAAAAATAGATAAAATATTGTAATATTGAATTTAATTCCAACCTCAACATCCATGGCAAGCATTTTATACACCAAAATTTAAATAAAATTGCATATTGTATTGTTTTGTGAATAAATGAAAATGGACATCGTAGTGGTCGGAATTTCTTGTAGCGTCCGTGACACACTCATATCTTAAGGACAACAGGAGTTATAAAAGATCTGATGTCACAGGCCTAAGTGTCAATAGGTGCCTACCTTAAATAAACAAATTATATAATTACTGTCCCTTGCGTTCACTATTAATATTCCTAAAATATGGAAATGTAGCATCCGTGACGGTGTAGCGTCTGTGACGGTGTTTACTACATAGTCATAATTAATAACTATTTAAAACATTTTAAAGCAGTTAATCCACTGAAACATATAAATACTAGTGTATATTGTGTATACATACATGGAGTTGGGTTACAAAATGTCTTGAAGGCATAAAATTGTAAATTTGCACAAAATTGATTTTTTAAAAAGTAATAAAACACTCAAAAAGTTATGTTGAGCCTCAACTGTAACACTTAGATTGGTGTTTTTTAAGAATGCAGTAATTATATTGAATATGTTATTAGAATTATAGTGAAAAGAAGAATGAATTCTGTGCTGTATATGCATTTATTATTGTGTATTCCATTTCAATTCATTATGTCACGGATGCTACAATAAAATGCAAATATTGTTTTTCAGATTACAAGCCAATCTAAATGTGAAATAACCACCACATTTTAAGGAAAATGAGGGCAACTCCACACATCGGCTCTACCAAGATTGTTTAGTATTACGATATGGTGAATAAAAGGATCATTGCATTTATTTTGTGTGGAATACATGGCGAGACACCGGTGAATCGATAGTGCTTTGACCCTAGTCATGTGATCTGGGTCCCCAGTAAACCGGTTTGTTGATTGAGTGACTCGTCTTAACGGTGTTTTGGAACCAAAAATGGGGGTCCTTCATCAGTCGCTCTCTTGTTTTGTATCTCCCCCGCTTGGTTGTGTGAGGAAGTCATCTTCGTCCTCGAGGAGGAGAAGCCAGATTCGTTATTTGAGAGAGTTAGCCACTATTGACTGACTCTATAGTGAGCGATCCGGTGTGTGGTGTCATATTATAATTAACATGACCCAGCATCGACTGGAGTTTCTGGACGCTTATAAGGATTTTTGTTTTAGGGCATATTTTGAGCGTTGCTAGGGCTCGTTATGTTAACAGTAAATGTTGTACTAATTTGATAACGATTACTTGTTTTAGGCATTAAAATCGATTATCCGAACTTTTATTTTTGTGTCAATTTTTCGTGGACTTTGTAATAGATTTCGGGTCGATATTGGTGCCTGCTTTCCGGTGTTTGAAAAGCATGTTGTGAAAGGCTGTTTCGAGAAATAAATCTTATTTCTCTGTGTTTAGCCATTCCCAGGTTTCATGGTTTCGTTAACAATATTTGCTGTAAACGATTTGAAATCGGTTTGGTCTGAGGAGAGTATTGGTTTATTTAATTCATGCCGCCAACTTTGATTACTTAAAAGGCAGCTCTCTCAGGTTTTGATTTTCTTTACCAGATGATGTTTTCTGTATTGCTCAGCAATCTTTTCAGTTTGGTTGATTGTAGTACCAATTCGATGACTGATTGCATCTTGGTTTTATACGATAAGTTGTGGCATAAAATGGAGACAAATTAAAAAAAAAATTCAGTTTCCCCGTTGTTAAAACCGCTATCATGAAACCTTTTAAGTGTTTGAGCGATATGGGCAAAGTGTGTTTGAATTAACTCACCGGACTTTTTGGTTGTCGTTCTGGATATCGACGGACTGCTTACTCCTTCACATGTTGGTCAAAGTTACATAACGAGCTATGATTTTGTAAGAAGGATTTGTTTTAGATGCTCGTTTTATAGACCATGAGGAGTGTCGTTAGAAAACGACTTGAGGGTTGATCCCAGACTAAGCTCAGCTGCAGTGATTTTTTACTCCAACTGATTTTTGCAGTAGTTGCTATAGCTTTCTTGTTCAATTTAAAAAAATTGTCAATGTTTTGACACAATTTTCACAATTTAAATGTTTGATAGAGAAAGGTTTTAAAGAAAAGAGAAAGAAAAAACCGGATTGTTAATTGCTTTTTATATTTCAAATTGACCTAACTTTCAAGTTTGATTATGGTAGCGTCCCTGACAAAATTACATGTCATACTAAACAGAAAATATTTTAGAAAGAAGTTCATTTTGATTACACTGAATGGTATTAATATTGTTGCTATAGCATGGTTAATTAATAACAATAAAACTCTTTATACCAGCAGCATGGTTAATTAATAACAATAAAACTCTTTATACCAGCAGAAGGACATAGAGAAGTTGAAAGTCCTATTAAAAATTATGATCAATATTGTTGTATTTCTCACTAAACTTGAGGTTGTGTTTATTCATGGAAAAATTAAGTAAATCATACCAAGTATAGCTTATTTTAATGCCAATTTGCATCTTTTATATTGTAATAACATAAGAAAGCATTAACAAATAATTGTTTAAAATTTTATTATGACATTTGTGTTTCATGTACAACAATTCTGTAGCGTCCGTGACAGTGCGTCGACCATATAAAACAATGTGCACTGTGGTAATACTAATGACGTTTGTTTCACCAAATTTTAGGAAGATATGCCCCATACCATAACCTTTCAACATATTATTTAACTGGACAGTTATCATGAACTTGAAATTTTGACCTAAGTGACACACTCTAGCGCACCCTGATTGTGACTGACCCGTCTGATCATAATCATTTAAGGACATTTAATTCTTCATTTTGCGATCCTTATAACTATTACAAATTTGGCAACCCAGGTCGAGTTCGAGCAGCAGTGAGTTTCTCCTGAGAAACTCCCTGTTCGCATACATCCCTGGCTCTCATTGCTGTCACCCCACTTGCACGTTTCATATGAAAACAGAACACATTATAATCTCGTTAAGACCCGTGCACCCCCTCCTTCCCAAACATTCACAAATCACAGACTTGAACCATGGAGGTAGCTTGAACCAAGTCTTGTCTTCGACGTGTATCAAAACTGGAGAAAAAACTTTCTTCGTTCGTGCATCAAAACATTAGGCAGCGTTCACAAATAATGATTAGGGGGGCTGGAGGAATCTCGATTGAAATCTTATTTTTTTTCAGATCCCCCCTAAGTACCCTAAAAATTTCCAAATGCCCCCCCCCCTCTATATGGTCAAAATTTTTCAAGTCCCCCCCCCCCAACTATCACAGGCCCGCATATTTGTAAAGGATGTGAGCGCAGAAAAAATAAAAATGTATTGCACTGTTCTGCTCAAAGGTGTTCAACACTATCTGTATTAGCACTTTGTATAGTCATATTCCAAAGGCAAGTTCTTTAAATGCATCGGTGAAATTTTTAGATTTATTGGTCTAAAAGCTAACTTGAGTTAATCCGAACTCTGGCCAGGTCAATTGCTCCTGCTGAATGCAATCATGAGAGAGTAGGCAAATTGTGAATTCTGGCTAATTGCCATATTGCACAGTGACCTACCAAAAATTTGTTTCAAAACTACATGACATATATGGATTAGATGCTACTCAAAATTGACAATACTGGAAGGTTAAAATATTCCATCAAATAAATGTTTAATCTCTGAAATTTTGGGTGTAATAATTGCAAATTTGGTTAAAATATAAATAATTCCATTTGGTCACATATTTTTTCTTTAGTCTTTACTGTTCAAAGTTTTACTTCTGTATCATTTTATAACACGAATGTGAAAATTTAGAAAATCAAGCGTGGTGACCCCATCTTTTTTCTTTCATATTTAATTATTCTCATATGCCAGAATTCAAAAATTTCCATGTGTTCTTCCATGTGTTGCTCTCTGGCCTGATCTTGTGTATAAGTATGTTTCACTGTCATGAACATCATTTGACCCAAAGTCTTCTTCAACTACCATGTACATCAGAGTCAGAGCTATCTCTGTCACTGTTCAGGTATGCAGTGACAGTGACACTGCAGTAGCAAAGCATTAATGATAGTGACACTACCCATAGGCAGTAGCTGTATTAACTGTGATAATTTTGGAAATATTTTTGTTCAGTTTCTTGTTCTACTCCCTACAGCATGTTGAATTGTCTAGTATTCAGCTTGCTATCACAGCCTATGTACGTGTACCATGCATTTGTATCACTGACAACTGACTGTCAGTCTGGACTCCAATTAAATTATCACCAAATACATATTTATATTTATATATACAGGCTTTGTCGACAAACTAAATATTGTGTATTTGAGCATGCTGTACGGAGATAGCAAGAAACTGTAGTTGTTGTATTGCATAGAAATATTGCAGAAATCATTAACAGTTGCAGCTTCTGCCCTGTTACTAGGCTCAAGTTTGTTTTTTTACGACAAATCACACGTTTCGATTTTTTCGAGATAAAAGTCATGAAATGTGACAAAATGGTACTAGATTTTGTTAAATTATTACTAACATTACAACATTTTGATGACATAAAAATTGTATTCGTTTTTCATTGAATTACCTACAAAGAAAACTTGGAATTGGAAAATGTAAAACACAAAAGGGAACCAAAAATTTTCAAGTCCCCCATTTAGAGAAATGCTCGCTGTTGTTTGGATAATCCTGTCACTTGTTTTAAATACTATAAAGTATCTCGTATCAGGTGTTATATGACTAAATCCACTTACCTACGGGTACGGGTAATTTTTACCTTAACACACTTCTTGAGTGTGTTGTTGAGCAAAAAGTAAAGCAAAGTATAAACCTTTGTTTCAAGCTTTGTTTTCTTCACGCTGCGTGCGGAAGTGACGTTCGTCGCCGGAACACCGACCCGATTCACGGCGAAATGATATTCATCGACGCCACGCTGCAGCGTTTCTGTAATTACGGTGTTACCTACCTTCAGTAAAAGAGAAAAGTGCTCGACAAGAAGCATCTACTGTAGTGATTTTCGGACTTGTTGTCTAACACCACAACTTTTCGGGGAATCTGAATATGTCATTGACTTCTTAGGTGACATCATCTACCAGAAATAGACAGAACCACAAGTATCTTAGCAACGAAGGCTGGTTTCTGAAAACAAGCATAACGTCATCAAAATAGAGTGATCTGATTGGATGAATAATTGATAGTATAAACGTCATACTTCCTATTTATAAATATGTTCCTGCCTGACCGCCATTTCCAAGTCGAGTCGTACGTTGGTAGTTTCTCGGAAACCCCTATACGGTTCACTTGTATTCAAGATATAAATAATTATTGTAGTATACACGCATTTCACTGAAGTAAACGGCGCTAAATCGTGAAAAAAGCCGGATTAGAGCTGTTGCTAGTCGAAAATCTGAAGCAGTAGATGGTTCCACAATATCTTTGTTTTGAAAATCGATTGTAGCGTCGCCCCTAAAGTGTCGTAACTTACAACCTGTTTCAAACTGCGACTGCTGCGAGTATATACGCAGAAAAACCTTTACATTAAATCGCCGCGCCAACTTCGAGCCATTGAACGTACATGACAACGAACTCGTCACGATGAAAGACGAAATAGCTGCGGCAGTGGTATTCCTGACACGTATGGTTAGAAACGGCAACCAACTCAACAAGGAACAGATCGATGACTTCTCTGACAGACTAACGGCAGCGTTGGTGGAGAAATTCAAAAACCATTGGTATACAGACAATCCTATCAGAGGCCAAGGGTATCGATGCCTGCGGTTAAACGATTCCTTTCGACCAGAACCACTCCTAGAGAGCGTAGCGAATGAGTGTGGCTTCAAGTATTCAGACCTGAACTTGCCAAAGGAAATGACACTCTGGGTTGACCCATGTGAAGTTACATGCAGGTACCGATATGTTTTAACTATTTTCTCAAATCTGTAAAACTAGTATAAACATGTCAATTATCCAATTATGACGTATACAATATGATTACGGCCTCAACTCGATTCGGCACCGCTCCATTTCCGGATTCCAAATAAGGCAGCCATGTTAGGCTGCAATCACAAACACCTCGGGGGGGGGGGGGGTGTTGAAAATATCAAGGGTAAGTTCGGGGAGGGGGCATTTTGAGGGACTTGGAACGAAATTCTCTGTTGATATCAAATATGTTTGGTTGCCTCTTCAAAAGTCATAAAAATAAATTGTATGGAAAAAACTACACATTCTCTGGTGTGTATTTATAGAAGAACAAATAGAAATACACATTGTGAATGTACTGTTTGCTGAAAATTCCATTAATAATCGTAACTTTGGCTAACTTTTTTATGGTTTTGTGTATCTACCAAACTTTCTTGTTCTACTCCTTGAAGAGTAATGAAAATTACAGTTTTTAGCTTATCAACACAGCTTATCATCTTATATAAATACACATAGTACACTCAATGTGACAGTTTTCGGACAGGGTAGAGAATTTCGCCCAAAGTCGTTTCGTAAATGACCAGCAATACAAAATCTTATTACCATACCTTTCAAAACTTTAGTGCGGTTATCCTCCAACTCAGTTGACACGACGGGAGTGGTATTTCGGGATCAAAAATGCCAAAGTTTTGACCCCATGTTGAAGGCGTAATAATCGGACAGCAATCCCAGAAATCGGACGTCGTGTTTGGAATGTGATTAGGAGCGAAGTATTGATAATTTGAAACTTCAAACCACCGATTTTTAATTTCGATGTGTTTTGAAAACTGTATATAAGAATATTTCATGATAATCAGTTATGTTTAATCCATGGACGACTCAACTATATTTTGACATGTATAGCGCTTAGATATTGGACACGGGCTGTCTCTGTGTGTGTTGCTTTCGGCATCCCGTATCATACGGTGTGGCTAACTTTGCTTTCCATTGCATATTTTGTTGTATTAGAATAGCACAGGCATAATTTAATAAAAATAGCGAGGATATTTCATCATATGGAATTATTTACCTGCACCATACACCCTATGGGTCTATGATAAAACTAAAATGATGTAAGATTGCTGTGGTGATAGTGAAACAGGTACAGAGTATATGCATTTTCGTGAACAATAATACGTTTTTTATTGTAATTTAAATGGTCGGGTTAGAGGCTATGAGTGGGACGGTCCTGAGACGAGGCCACCTAACAGTTAATCACAATTGGTTTTGACCTTAGGGTGTTCGCATGTGGATTGTCTTTGTCCACAAAGCTATTGTTCCCGCCAACAAATAGAAACAATGGCAGACAAAGCACAAAGTTTCTGCGAATGGTGTGAGACAGCAGGCATGACAGAGGATATACATGCGACGTGCTAACTACACAAGATGGCGGCGTTGAATGGCGACACTTCACGTCACCATTTATAGACATCTTTCAATAAGTCAAACAACATCGGCAACTGCTCGTTTGCAACTATTACAGGTAGTGAAAAAAAAAAAAAACGGTCAAAAAATAGTCGCTTTGTCCCTTTAACAAACATTCATGATCTACCAAGTTGACAATCAGTAACTGGACTGCTGTTAATAATACCCTGTACCAAAGTCAATTGGGCCCTAAAACATTTTTTAGGACCCTGGCACCGGTAATTTCACTAGAAAGAGTTACTTACAAGGTTAGGATTTTCTACTTGTGTCGGCATTCTGGAATTTATGAAAGCAAATCAAAAGTCAACCCCTTAGAACAAACAAAGTTTGTGAATTTTCCCATTCTCCAAGGAGGAAGGACCGTGCTTGAAGGTACAGTGGAAATGGCTGTTGTTATTATGTCCTTCTCATGAAGTGGTTCTTTCATTACGAAGGCTAAATCAACCAAATAATTCAATGGTATATCATATTCTTGCCTTTTTTTGCACCAACATGAAGCTTACAGTTATCACACCAATGTTATTGTTTCCAGAGTGCTTCTTCACACAGCTGCCTCTGCTAGAAATCCACTCTCCATACTTTCAGCATTTAGATTGACCATAGACCCAGTTTTCTCTACAGTCTGTGAATTTACATACCCTATACTGAGTCTGTATTTCTGATAATAATTCTCTATGCTACATCAAGTTATGCATTAAACCCTCTTACTGTATGATTAAACCTTTCACCCAACCACAATCCCTCTCACTGGATGGACTGTGAAACAACCCATTATTTATCAAAAGGGCCAAAGTAAATTCTTTGTTTTGTGTCCGCGCCTATGTAGGTTCTTGGAAATTTTTTGGGAAAAAAAACAAACTTTCCTCTTGAAATTTCGCCGCTAGTGGCACTATTTTGTCAAAAAAACAAGTCATGGCTTTTAAATTTTAAGAGTGACCGTTTATTTTGATCCATTATGATGAAAATGCAATCAGCAATCATACAGTTTGTCACACTATGACAGGATTATTCATGTTGTTTGAGGAAATATGTCCAATTAAGGCAAACTGATTTTGTATTAAATTTTCTGTGTGTGTTTTTTAACCACTTTCCCACATACCTTTTGGGACTTTGAGTGGATACTAAACAAAAAATTTACTTACTTGGCCTAGTGGCTGTGGACTTGTTCAGCGGGAATTGGGATGAGTAGGTTCAGTAAAGAAAGGGCAACCCAAATAACCCATGTCATATTGATTTTGTATTTTTAGCTACTATAGACTATAGTCTATAGAAGCTATTGGGATGGGTATCCGTCCGGCGTCAGTCTGTATGTATGTATGTATGTATGTATGTATGTATGTCCGTTTGTGAGGTGTCCGTCCACTCAAATATCTGAGAACCGCAGTACTTACTGATTTGATATGTGTTGTGTAGATGAAAAATATGATTTTGAGAAACTGTTTTTTTTTAATTTTTTGATATTGTTTAAAATAGGCAAATTAATGCCAAAAAAGGTGTTTTTGGTAAAAAATCTTCTTCATAACTGCTGGTCAGACAGCTTTGTTATTTGGTATACAGGTCCCTAAGGATAACCCAACTTAGATTTGTTCAAATTGTTATCAAATATGCAAATGTGTATTTTTAGCTCCGCTGTCAGCGACGCGGAGCTTATCAAATAGGTTGATTTTCCGTCGTCGTCCGTCGTCGTCCGTCGTCCGTCGTCCGTCGTCGTCGTCGTCGTCGTCGTCCGTCAACAATTGCCTTCTCCTCTGAAACTGCAAGTCCGATTGCTTTGAAATTTTATATGCACTTCAATTGGGGTGACCTCACTTCAGTTTGTTCAAATCGTGGTGAAATTTGCATATTTGTATTTTTGGGGCATTTTTTTGTGTTTTTGGTAAAAAAATCTTCTTCTCTGAAACCGCATGTCCGATTGCTTTGAAATTTAATATTCAGTTTACTTAGGGTGACTTCAGTCAGATTTGTTCAAATCGTGGTGAAATTTGCATATTTGTATTTTTAAGGCAATTTTTGTCATTTTTGGTAAACAAATCTTTAAAAATCTTCTTCTTCAAAACTGCCGGTCAGATAGCTTTGATATTTAGTACATATGTCCCTAGGGATGATCTATTTCAGATTTTTTCAAATTGTGCAGAAATATGCAAATTTGCATTTTTAAGGCAATTTTTGCCATTTTTGGTAAAAAAATGTATTTCTCAAAAAATACTAGTCTGATAGTTTTGAAATTCGGTATACAGGTTTCTATAGATGAACTAAGTAAGATATATTGTATTTCTGATGAAATCTGTAATTTTGTATTTTTGGGGCAATTTTTGCCATTTTTGGTCAAAAAATGTGTATTTCCAAAACTACTCATCTCATAGCTTTGCAATTTTGTATACACGTTCCTACAGATCACCTTAATGATATTTATTGAAATTATGATGAAATCTGCAATTTTGTAATTTTGGGCAATTTTTGCCATTTTTGGTCAAAAAATGTATTTCTCAAAAAGTGCTGGTCTGATAGTTTTGAAATTTAGTATACAGGTTTCTATAGATGAACTAAGTAATATGTATTGAGTTTCTGATGAAATCTGTAATTTTGTATTTTTGGGGCAATTTTTGCCATTTTTGGTCAAAAAATGTGTATTTTCAAAAGTACTCATCTGATAGCTTTGAAATTTGGTATACAGGTTTCTATAGATGAACTAAATGATATTTATTGAAATTATGATGAAATCTGCAATTTTGAATTTTTTGGGCAATTTTATCCATTTTTGGTCAAAACATGTGTTTCTCAAAAAGTACTGGTCTAACAGCTTTGAAATTTGGTATACAGGTTTCTATAGATAAACTGAATTTGATCTTTTGAAGTTATGATGAAATCTGCAATTTTTTTTTAGGGGGGGGGGCAATTGTTGCCATTTTTGGTCAGAAAATTTTATTCTCAAAAAACTACTCATCTGATAGCTTTTGTTGACATGTTCTTAGGGATGATCCGATGTGATATATTCAAAGTATGATGAAATCTTCAATTGTGTATTTTTGCAGCTATTTAAGCCACTTTTTTCTGGCCACTGCATTGAGCTATCAAAGATTTCCACCTTCTTCATCAACATGTGTCAAAAATAGTTATTCTCTACATAAACACAGCGGAGCTATATCGGCCGCTAGGTCGCTTGTTAAGGAATTTTTTTGTCATTTTTGGTCAAAGTTTGACTTACATTGTATGTAATTCTTGTACTGTATAAACCCTATCAATTCACCCAGAAAAAAATAATTAATATGATTTTAAATAATTGAATTAATTAGGAAATCATCAAAGCCAAAATAATTTTAGTGTGGAATTATCAGAAAGTTCAACTTTTTTTGACAGTTCATAGTGAATTGAGGATTAAAACATGTAAAGGCAACTTTCCTGAATCCCAACTTTGATATATTCTGAACCACCATTTATGTTATCTAAAAGAAATTGCTCATAATAGTTTGTCATGATAGGGTGGTCAAATAAATAGAGATAGAGAAAGTTCTAATTTCCATTTATGGTTGACTTGGTAAGGATAAAATAAAATTACTTTTTGAGGAAAAAAATAGAGTGGTCAATTAAAAGAGTGGTCAAAGTGATAGGGTTTTTATGGTAAAGCTGGGCTGTAAGATTCCTCATGTGCTATTTATAGCAATTATGCAATCTGTGTAAACAGTGCAATGAAAGTGTAACATGATTCCTTATAATGCTTTTAATGACCTTGAACTTCTTAAGTTTCAAACATTTGTCTCTTCAGTGTGCTTTCTCTGAGTACGTACAGTCTCAACTTATTCAACAGAACTTACTTACAATGTTAATTTGAAAGTTAAAATGTGCTTGGTTAATAGGAAGAAAATACTGATATTAAAAGATAACCAGCTGAAGATTCTTTATAACCTGACAGATATGCTGTTTTTTTATGACGTAAATCTTGATTTAAGCAAGTCTTGTTTACTTTAATTAGAATGTCATTAACTCTCGTTTATTTGCTATTATAGACTAATAAAGTCTGATGAAATATGCAAATCTGTATTTTTACAGAATTTTTTTTTCCATTTTTGGTCAGGCCATCCTGAAATGAGCTATCAAAGATATCCACCTTCTTCATCAATACATGTGTCACAAAAGGTTATTCTCTACATAACACAGCAGAGCTCTGTCAACTGTTGAGTCGCTTGTTTTTTCAAAACCGCTGGTCAGACAGCTTTAATATTTGGTTTACATGTCCCTAGGATGACCCTAGTGAGATAATTTCATACAGTCAGGAAATACTTAATTTTGTATCCATGTCTATAGTAGCTTCAGGGACTTTGGCCCTATGTTTACATTTTCTATAAATTTATAAGATTTTGAATTGCATTTTAATGTTGTAGGTTTGGAGAGATACAAGGTACATGGTGTACTGTAGCTGCATTTGAATCAACAGAAGACAATAGAGAAGTAGAAAACAGAAATAACAAAGGAAGCATAACTTCAACAAATGGTAAAAGAGGTCACAAGAATTTTCACAAAAGGTACTCATCATTGAGTCAGAAAGTCATAATTACAAATGACCCATACCATTGGACATCAACAGCTGTCAATGTAACAGTTACGTAGGCTGGAAAGCAAACACCAGACAGTCTTGAGACCTTGACAGTTTTTATCAGATGAAGAACTTCAGATTTCACCTTGAATATGATTCCAGTGTTGCTGTATTTTACCTTGTCCCAGTTAAGAAAGTCAAGCATTTTCCCCATTGTTCAGATGAGAGGTCAGAATGTGTGGATTGGAGCACAAATGTCTTTCAGTTTCTTTTTTATGAAGAATTTTGATAATATTCACACTATTTCACACTAATCAGGGATCTTTATGTTTGCTTCTATGTTTTAATTAAGAACAAAATATATAATTCTTTCAAACAATTTAAAATAAGTACACTATTTATTCTACATAAATCACCAGTTGACAAATGCTTCAAATGAAGGCTAGTATATTCCGAACTGTTCCATATAGAATACACATTTGTCACACACAGACCACAGACCATACCTTTTGTATTAATTTTATTATTTAAGAATTTTCAAAGTGAACAGCCTTTGGTGAGGCTGCAGGTTCAGTGTTGTTCTTTAGATGTAGGTCAGTATTGTCACTCACTCACTGAGTGGTTTGTTTCCTGATACTTCATTAATCTATCTTTTCTGAAGACCATTCTTTAGTTTCTTCTCGCAGTGATCTGTACTTTGGCATTAACACTCAAATAACTTTTATGTGTGATGTGTTGGTACTATAGTCTGATTTTATCTGGCCTACATATCAATTGAATTGATTTTAACATTGTTTTAAGGGGATAAGTAGAATTTGCAGTAACTTTGCCATTCAAATTAAGGATGCCAGTGTATCAAGTAAATGCTGTAATCAGTATTGTTGGGCTTCAAAGATTTTCAGAGTTTTAGCTAATTGGTACCATAACTTACAGCATGTGTATGCAAATATTCAAGGGACTCTTGACTATTTCTTGTGTCACTCATGTTGTTTTTTTCTTGCTCTTTAAAACTCCTTTAAGTTCTATTCTGCAGAGCTATATCTCTTTGATTTTATTGACATCAAACAAATCACTGAAACATTTGGTAAGATCAAATTTAGCCGTTTGACAGAATAACCACATTTTTATATTAACTTTGCATGAAATAGATAATGGACATGTGACTGGTGTAGATTGTTTACAGCCTTTAAGGTCAAAAGTCATAAGTTGCATAAAAGGAGAAGAGCCGATATCTTGTAAACATTTTTGATGTTGAAGAGGTGTTAATGATTGCATTGTGAAAATTGTACGAAAAGTCTATGTTGTTAGCAGTTTGTGCAGACCCGATATTTGTATTATTATTCAGGTTCTCCTTTATATGGCTAGTTTTTTTCCAATTGATCTTCCATTACATGCCAGCCATATTCCATGGTCGATAATCAATAATTCAGTTTATGTGGTTAAATATATGAGAACTGCTTCTTTTATGAGTAAGTGCATGTACATGTAGGTTATAGATATTTTCTTGCAAAAAACTATGACACAATTTATTGTTCATACTCAGTGATTTTCCAATGGACTGCCGTCTCAAGAAACTTCAGATTATAAATTCTGTTCTGTAATTACAAAGTTTGGGAATTTTTTAATGATTCCATACATTCCTATATCCTGTAATCTTGTTAGTCAGACAGATCAGAAAATGTGTAAAGGAGCTGCAGCTTTCAATTACATATTCAAATTTTGGTTCTAGAAAATGAACACTTTTTTCAACAGAAATGCTCACATGGAATCAATATTTAGTTTTGGAAGCAACAAAGTAATACTGATAGAGTTTAAGATTTAATGCCTGGCTGCTCAATGTCACCACTTCTGAGGGACAGCCTGTCCCATATTACTTACCAAAGTCAGCCTGGCTTTGGTCAGTAATATATAAATTTAAAAGCACTGCCACCGTGACATCACAACTATTTGTTACAGCATGGGTGTAGTGCAATTGAAAACTTTTATAACAGGAAATGTAAGTCATGCTTCATGTCAGTGCATTTCTTCAGAAACTGAATGCTCTCAGAATCCTGCCACATTGAGCCAATTAAACAAATGTGTGAATGCTTTGGTAATGGAAAGACAAATAATGTTCATCATCTTGTAAAAATTAACGAAACTATTTGCCTACTCATTTTAATAATAATCCAAGAACGTTCAGAGTTTTCAAATATAACCAGTTTTACTGGAATTACAAGTGATATAGCACTAATCAACAAGAGTTTTAAGGACTTTCATTTTCATTATGTTTATCACTCTTTGTCTTGTAATTGAAGTTGAAATCTGATTTAGATACCAGCTTTGATTTGGATCAGTTTGTAAATTTACGGTAACAAATCATGTATGGTTATTGCAATGGTTAATGCAGGAAAACAAGATGTCTTGGTTCTCAAGAGATATATTGTTAGGATCATGCATAGAATTATTGTCTCCTTAATATGATGTATTTGTTGTCATGTTACAAAGTTATTGCTGTCATTGTTCTGCCATTCAATCAGCCTACGTTTTGCCATTCAGTCTGTTTCAACCATTTCCGAAGGTTGCAATTTTCGTATTTTTGACATTCAACATGATTCAAGAATTGTTTCAGAACTGAGCAGTATTGGAATTTCCTGAGGTGGATTGTATATAGAATATATGTGAGATCTTTTCTTCATTTTATAGAAGTGAAACTGAAATGCAATTTAAAAGAATATTTCTAAAGTTTTAATTACCTTATATTTGAAAATAAAACATTAAACCTAAGTATGGATTAAATTTGTTAAATTTCATGCTTGTCTATAGAAATCATGTTAAGTTATACAGTTAATTAGTATCATTAAGAATAATCAGTAGATAATGTGCAATTATAAAAACAACAGAAGAAATTGAAGGCACTCATCATGTGAATAAATGATGTCATACATCTGTGACTGTAACCAATGGAGTTTCTTTATACACTAATTTGCAGTATCAGAGGATGAAGACTACAATAACTTTATGTGTTACTGGACCCTATTTGACCTCAAAACACCTTTACGTCATCACAGGGGAAAACAAAATTTTATATTGTTAAAAATACATCTAAAAATACAGTGTGTCATGCCGTGAATGATGTCAGTCCTAAACCTATGAATTTGAGTGAAATTATACTGCTGAACCATAATTTAAAACACATGCACTGCACTGTGCAGGTCAAAGTTTCCTTCTTTGCACTAAAGTACAAGCTGAATGCATTCCCAGTCTGCTTGCGATCGCTTGATGCAGTGCACAATAGGCATCCTGAAAATACTATACAGACACTTTTTTCCAACTTATAAAAACTTTTCATCATTGACAAAACGGCCTATATCCTCTGAATTGTGCAGCATGTGCAGCCAATTCAGGGGTTATTAGGCCGTTTTGTCAATGATGTCAGCATCTTTATAAATGCTAATGATCACCCTCCCAAACGTCATGCAAGTGTGACATGCATTAATTTTGAATATGCAAATCAGATACATTGCCGATTGAGTTGGAATGCCCTGAAAATGGCCTGAACTCTCAATGATGCATTTCTAGATGGCCCAGGCTTTACATGTCGCACAGCGGCCAGGAGTCTAAAACCAGACCAGTTCAATGCCTGACATATTAACTTGCCCCAGTGCAGTAGAAATTTTGGAAATCAACAAGCAGCAAGGAAGAAATTTTGAGCTCTTTGAAGGCCTGTGCACTGCTTTGACGGTCAAAGTCAGCCCCCTTCCTATTATTTACTGTTTAGAAAGTCTGTAGGGGCAGTATAATTGCACCCATGAAGTTACTGTGCAATGCTACTGATGCAACTATATTGACCAGATTTCTGAGGGTCTGTGCTACAACTGCGTGAGTTTGGCATTGATACTACTCATCTAGGATTTTATAGGGTACTTTTGGAAGTTTTCAATATTGACAGAAAAATTAATTTTTTATCAAGAATTTCAATCAAAAATTTATTGATAACAGGGTCTATAGTACAACTGCGCATGACGATCAATGTAAGACCACAGGGGGTCGCCTACGTGTCCGTCCCCAGGGGTGGGTAGGTGTTTCTTTGTATTGCTAATAAAAATATATTCTACCAACCTTTGGTATTTTGGTCTTAACTTAGCACTGCCCTTGACAATCTTGCGTAAACGTTTTATCAACATACTGCGTCTATTATCTGATGGGTTTGAGTGCCTAATTTGCCAAAGTAAGCAAGGGTAGATTACTAATCTTAGGCGCTGTCACCAGATTATCACCGGATTAACTTTGACAAAGTCAGCAACGAACGCACCAGCAAGGTAAACAAGAGGTCCTGTTATACCTTGCTGATGCGTTGAAACTTGGTGTGCAGGTTCCTTTAGGTATTGTAAATTAGGTGTTTAAAATTTTGGATGAAATTTGCATGTTTCTATTTTTGGGGTAATTTTTTCAGTTTTTAGTCAAAAAATGTTTTTCTCTGAAACCACTCATCTGATTGCTTTGAAAGTTGGTATACATGTTCCTCAGGATGACCTTAGTCAAGTTTATACAAATTGAATTGAAATTTTCATATTTGTAATTTTGGGGCAATTTTCCGAATTTTTGGTCAAAGATTTTTTAATTCAAAAACCACTAATCTGATTGCTTTGATATTTGGTATACAGGTTCCTAAGGTTGATCAAAATCAGTTTTATGAATATCATGAAGATATCTCGAATTTTGTATTTTTGCTGAATTTTTTGGTTATTTTTCTCATTTTAAGTAAAATTTCTTCTTCTCTGAAACCGCTAGCCCATTTGCTCTCAAATTTGGATTGGATGTTTGCAAGGGTGTTACCATTCTAATTGTTGAAATTATGACAAAATTTGAAATATTACTGTTTTGGGGCAATTTTTGTCATTTTTGGTCAAAAAATTTTAAAAAATATTTTCTTTTTAAAGCCCCTGGACAGACGGCTTTTATATTTGGTGTACAGATGTCCAGGGATGACAATAGTTAGATATGTGGAATTTGTCCTGAAATATACAAATTTGTAGTTTTTAGACAATTTTGTCATTTTTGGTCAAGAAAACTTGTTCTCAAAATTACTTGTCTGATAGCTTTGTAATGTGGTACAAAAGTCCTGAGGGATGTTATCAGATAAATTTTCTGCTCAAAGTGTTGGGAAACCCCCAAATTTTTCTATTTTAGGTAATTTTCTCAGTTTGTGACCTTAAACGACCTACACCAACCCAGGATGTTGTGAGAGAGTTTCGAAGGCTGTGAACATAATTTTGTCATATTTAATATAAATTTGTTGTAAAATTCGATCCAGAAAACAAACCTGAGGTAAATTTTTTCATTGCGTACCAATTTTTGCAACTTTTGTATGTAAGACACACAAGAACTGATGAGAAATTTGGATCCAGGATAATTCCAGATGTTGGAATCCCCCCACAGTGGAAGGCATTTCACTATCTGTAACTGATTTAAGTGCTGTTTACATTCGAATGATAGCACTCAATGCATTAATTAAAACATCCCATTTTAAGCCAGCTGGTCTTTTGTAACAATGGTCAACCAAGGGGTGGAACATTTTATTCAGGAGGGGGTAGGGGCTAGAAGATTGATGAGGTAGCATTACTTTTTACCAGATCCCTTGTACATTTTTTCCCACTCTTTATTTTTTCCCCACTCTCCCACCTTTTCTTTTTGTCAAGCTTCTCTGGCTAATTTTTTGTTGACATTTGCTTATTTATGTAGGATCTGCTTGTCCCATTGCTATAGAAGTTGATATGCATGTTCCTAAAGATGACCTCCAGTACCTAAGTTGCAGACCTTATTTGCTTTTGTGATTCTTGTTTTTCTGGTTTAAATATTTCTTTAATGGACCAATTCAAACCGAATGTGAGCACACTGTCCTTGACGGCATTTTTTCCTTTTAATACAGCGCCATAACTTAGACATGTTTCAACCGAATTTATTCAAAGTTGGTACAACTACGGGGGTATACAAAACGAAGACCGAAGATCGAAGACCGAACACCGAAGATCGAAGACCGAAGACCGAAGACCCCTGAATTTGGATTAAAGGCACGATGCACTCTAACCGGCAAGGACGGATCGAACGTTATAGTATTTAGTACGCAGTAATTACGCTGTTTCAGACATGATACACGCCAAATTACCATCACATCGGAGTCAAACTGAAACACTCGCCTGCGCGACTTGATAACGATGGCGGCTAACATTTCAAACACAATACACGAAGTTCAACCGAAATTAAGCAATACGGCGAAATATGGCCCTTAAATACCGGAGATATCACAGTTCTTTGATTTGTACTTTTGACTTTGACAGATACGGCAAGCCGCTAGTATTGGTTTCGGATTGTAATTCTCAAATAGGCGCAACTATTTTAAGTTTTAATGTTTCATATAGCCAATTTAGCTATAGTTGTGGATGAATAACTCTCACCTTGACCAATTGAAACAATCCCGACGAAATATGGACGATTATTACGAAAGATATGCCAGGGTCTTCGTTTTGTACATTTGGACTTGAAAAACGCCCAAAATTAGTAGGTTTTTCTTAAATTACTCCAAAAATATACGTCCAAATTTTGTTTTTGGCACGGAATTGACTTCCTCCCACTATTCGTCACAAAATAAACCAATACCGACAATGAAGGGTCCTTAAATACCGGAGATATCAAGGGTCTTCGTTTTGTACTTTTGACTTTGACAGATACGGTAAGCCGCTGGCGTTCGTTCGGAATCCGATTCTTAAATAAACGCAACGATTTTAGGTTTTAATGTTTCATATGGCCATTTTTGATATAGTTGTGGATGAATAACTCTCTCCTTGACCAAATGAAATAATCCCAACGAAAAATGGACGATTTTTATGAGAGATATGCCAGGGTCTTCGTTTTGTACATTTGGACTTGAAAACCGCCCAAAATTAGTAGGTTTTTTTGACATTACTCCAAAAATATAGGTCCAAATTTTGTTTTTGGCACGGGATTGACTTCCTCCCACTATTCGTCACAAAATAAACCAATACCGACGAAATATGGTCAATAAATACCGGAGATATAAAGGGTCTTCGTTTTGTACTTTTGACTTTGACAGATACGGTAAGCCGCAAGTATTGGTTTCGGATTGTAATTCTCAAATAGGCGCAACGATTTTAGGTTTTAATGTTTCATATGGCCATTTTTGATATAGTTGTGGATGAATAACTCTCTCCTTGACCAATTGAAATAATCCCGACGAAATATGGACGATTTTTACGAGAGATATGCCAGGTTTTTTTTTAAACTTCTTCTTAGTTTTTGTCTTTTTCATTATTTTCGGTCAGTTCTATTATATTTTTACCCAATACCACATAGATATCAGTTTTTACCTGTAAAATATTAGTTAGCCGCCTCTGATGACTACATTTTGTCGTCTGCCACACAGTTACGCGTGGTTCGCGGCCGCCGCGCGCGGTATGCGTGCATACCACGCGGCGGCCGCTATGTATCAACCGCACGTATGTGCTAGTCACCTATGCGAATTCTGGCGGAATCAGCAAACTTTGTTTTCCGTCTTTTCTCCGAGTCAGTAAGACTCGGCTTTCCCCCATGGGGCATGACCGATCACCGACGCGAGTGGTACTGTGGCATACAGCAGCGTAAGCGTAGACTCGTACTCCATAGCTTAGTTGACAATGGCCCCAGTGCCGAACGTTCGATGTTCGGAAGCTGAATTGAGGTGGGCCACCGGAATTCAAACTTTTACTTTTTTGAGGACATGTTTTTATCGATATCTTGCGATCCGCGCGCAGCCGCCACGTCAAATATCGACCGTTGGCATTAAAAAATACGTTTTAAAAATGTTACCAAGTGGGAGTGCCTCTTTAAGTAGCACATAGTGGATAAATCGAATGGTCGTACTGGAATTTG
The DNA here is from genome assembly GCF_041260155.1 of Ptychodera flava. Lineage (NCBI taxonomy): Eukaryota > Metazoa > Hemichordata > Enteropneusta > Ptychoderidae > Ptychodera > Ptychodera flava. The sequence continues at coordinate 1,073,651 of NW_027248281.1, read as the reverse complement.
TTTCATGCATCAAAATTGACTAATGTTTACTTTAACATGGTATTGTGGATATATTGAAATGGCTTGAGTGGTTACACAAATTCGTTTTTTGTATTGTTATTGCCAAGTACGTGACCTAAACAACTATGTGTTTCTTGTAACGTGTCTCCGAAAATTTGGTCAGTAGGACGACGATTGTTTTTGTTGATAACACGATTGGAACTAATTTGAGATAATGGGATTTTCATATTTTTCAAATTTCTCAAAAATTGTACGTGCCCTATAGCGGACTGATGCAATATTACAAATTACTCATAAAAACAAATGCATTTGTCACTTAAAAAGACAAGCAACCTAACGGAAGATATAGCTACGCTGTGTTTATGTAGAGAATAACTATTTTTGACACATGTTGATGAAGAAGGTGGAAATCTTTGATAGCTCAATTCAGGAGCCGGAAAAAAGTGGCTAAAATAGCTGCAAAAATACACAATTTCATCATAATTTGAATATATCTCATCAGATCATCCCTAAGAACATGTCAACCAAAGCTATCTGACGAGTAGTTTTTTGAGAATAAAATTTTCTGACCGAAAATGGTAAAGATTGCCCCAAAAATAAACATTGCAGATTTCACCATAATTTCAATATATCATATATTACAATAGCCCCTTGGAAACTGTATACCAAGTATCAAAGGAGAATCACAGTTACTTATACGGCGATGTCAGGATGGCTATTAAAATGCACATCACCAAGTTAGGGTCTGTCGTACTACTTATTAAGCAACATGTTCACATGTACCTTGTGTAAAAATGTTTCAACAGTATCATAAACCGATGACCCTCGCTGTAATTGTTCTAAGCAATTGTTTTCCTTCGTAAGATAATACCGATCACAATACAGTAGTTATCTTGAAGTTCGAATTGCTACAAATTTGATGTTTTACCATTACAAAGGACTGTGTAAGGTCAGCGTAAAGTTGACAGTTCATTTTGTTTTAATAAAAAAACTTTCAAAGTGCATTAAGCTTGTTATATATATATATATATATATATATATATATATATATATATATATATATATATATATATATATATATATATATATAATCTATCTATCTATCTATCTATCTATCTACCTCTCTATCTATCTCTATCTGTCTGCATGTCTGTATGTATGTATGTATGTATGTATACATGTATGTATGTATGTATGTATGTATGTATGTATGTATGTATGTATGTATGTATGTATGTATGTATGTATGTATGTTAATTAATATAAATAAATAATTTATTTAACTCTTCGATATTCATTTATGCATTTATTATTATAAATGTAGTAAAAATGCCTCACAACAAATAAAACAAATATAATTCAGTGAATTTAAGATTCGTAATCTGTAATCAACGCTAGATCATGCTTTCGTACCTGTCAACGTCAAAAGTACAAAACGAAGACCCTTGATATCTCCGGTATTTAAGGACCATTCATTGTCGGTATTGGTTTATTTTGTGAAGAATAGTGGGAGGAAGTCAATTCCGTGCCAAAAACAAAATTTGGACGTATATTTTTGGAGTAATTTAAGAAAAACCTACTAATTTTCGGCGGTTTTCAAGTCTAAATGTACAAAACGAAGACCCTGGCATAGTTCTCGTAAAAATCGTCCATATTTCGTCGGGATTGTTTCAATTGGTCAAGGTGAGATTTATTCATCCACAACTATATCAAAAATCGAAATATTGAACATTAAATCCTAAAAACAATGCGTTTATTTGAGAATCGGAGTCCGAAACGAATACTAGCGATTAGCCGTATCTGTCAAAGTCAAAAGTACAAAACGAAGACCCTTGATATCTCCGGTATTTAAGGACCATTCATTGTCGGTATTGGTTTATATTTTGAAGAATAGTGAGAGGAAGTCAATTCCGTACCAAAAACAAAATTTGGACGTATATTTTTGGAGTAATTTCAAAAAAACCTACTAATTTTGGGCGTTTTTCAAGTCCAAATGTACAAAACGAAGACCCTGGCATATCTTTCGTAATAATCGTCCATATTTCGTCGGGATTGTTTCAATTGGTCAAGGTGAGATTTATTCATCCACAACTATATCAAAAATCGAAATATTGAACATTAAATCCTAAAAAAATTGCGTTTATTTGAGAATCGGAATCCGAAACGAATACTAGCGATTAGCCGTATATGTCAAAGTCAAAAGTACAAAACGAAGACCCTTGATATCTCCGGTATTTATTGACCATATTTCGTCGGTATTGGTTTAATTTGTGAAGAATAGTGGGAGGAAGTCAATTCCGTGCCAAAAACAAAATTTGGACGTATGTTTTTGGAGTAATTTAAGAAAAACCTACTAATTTTGGGTGTTTTTCAAGTCCAAATGTACAAAACGAAGACCCTGGCATATCTCTCGTAAAAATCGTCCATTTCTCGTCGGGATTATTTCATTTGGTCAAGGAGAGAGTTATTCATCCACAACTATATCAAAAATGGCCATATGAAACATTAAAACCTAAAATAGTTGCATTTATTTGAGAATCAGAATCCGAAACTAATGCCAGCGGCTAGTACCGTATCCGAGTCTGTCAAAGTCAAAAGTACAAAACGAAGACCCTTGATATCTCCGGTATTTATTGACCATATTTCGTCGGTATTGGTTTAATTTGTGAAGAATAGTGGGAGGAAGTCAATTCCGAGCCAAAAACAAAATTTGGACGCATATTTTTGGAGTAATTTCAAAAAACCTACTAATTTTCGGCGGTTTTCAAGTCCAAATGTACAAAACGAAGACCCTGGCATATCTTTCGTAATAATCGTCCATATTTCGTCGGGATTGTTTCAATTGGTCAAGGTGAGAGTTATTCATCCACAACTATAGCTAAATTGGCTATATGAAACATTAAAACTTAAAATAGTTGCGCCTATTTGAGAATTACAATCCGAAACCAATACTAGCGGCTTGCCGTATCTGTCAAAGTCAAAAGTACAAATCAAAGAACTGTGATATCTCCGGTATTTAAGGGCCATATTTCGCCGTATTGGCTTAATTTCGGTTGAACTTCGTGTATTGTGTTTGAAATGTTAGCCGCCATCGTTATCAAGTCGCGCAGGCGAGTGTTTCAGTTTGACTCCGATGTGATGGTAATTTGGCGTGTATCATGTCTGAAACAGCGTAATTACTGCGTACTAGCACTATAACGTTCGATCCGTCCTTGCCGGTTAGAGTGCATTGTGCCTTTAATCCAAATTCAGGGGTCTTCGGTCTTCGATCTTCGGTCTTCGTTTTGTATACCCCCGTACAACTACAAGGACATTGACCAATTTCATAGGTATGCACGTCAATTTTTTTTGTGATATGATCCAATATGGCAGCTGTGCGGCCATTTTGTTACGATTTTTTCGTGTACAGAGCCATAATACAGGCATATCTCAACTGATTTTATTCAAAGTTGGTACGAGGACGTTGAGCTATGTCATACATATGCACATTGATTTGTTTTGTGTTACGATCCAATATGGCCGCCGTGTGGCCATTTTTTTACGATTTTCCATGTCCTGAACCATAACTCAGACATGTATCAAGCAAATTTATTCAAAGTTGGTACAAGGACATTGACTTATAGTATACATATGTACGTTGATTTGTTTCTCGATATGGTCCAATATGGCCACATGGTGGCAATTTTGTTACGATTTTCTCATGTACTGAGCCATAACTCAGACATATTTCCACTAGTATCATTCAAAGTTGGTACAAGGACATTGACCTATTTCATACATGCTCGTCAATTTGTTTCACGTCATGTAGCAGTATCATGTCAATTATTGAAGTTTCATAATAGGCTGATATGTCAAGAAATACTGCATCAAATTTCATGAAACTTTGTACAGATGTTAAGCTCACATTGCTTTAACAGTGAAAAAGACATTTATCAGTGTCATTTTAATTAATTTGTAATTGCATATGTAATGAACTTTCCTAATTAGAGTGATGTATCCACAAATACAACGTCAAATTTGGTGAAACTTGATACAGATGTTGATCTCATAGTGTTGTAAATACTGCATTAAACTTTATGAAATATGGTACCGGTCACAATCTATTAGTGTTAGGATAGTATGAAAAAATGTTTTGCAACATCCTGTCAACTAATTCCCAGTTGACTCATTTAATGACCTTTATGTTTTCATCACCATGGAACTCATTCTTGGCCATTGAGTGCCATCTGTATCAATACGGATAGTTTTCAATCGGATTCGAAGCCACAACATACGGCATCAGTCGCCTAGCTGAAATTTTTATTTGTATTTTTATCACAGACCTAATGAAGAGGACTCTATCCTCTCTGAGGACCTGTAATCAAAGTACCCATTAACAAGCGGGGACTGTGTCATCAACGATGACTTGTTTCTTAAATGTTGACTATAGATGGAGACTCGAGCATATTGGAGGATGCTATGGACTGAGCTTGATTGGTAATTTCTTGACCTGGACGGAATTTTAACCTTAGTGCAGTTTGCTCCGAGCTGAGACATTTTGATAATTTTGACACATAGCGTGTCGGATATTCCTGCAAAGTGATGAAATTGTTCGTAAGCATGGACTATAGATATTATTAATATTATTATTATTATTATTATTATTATTATTATTATTACAAGTTTAGGGGCTATAAGTATTATACAGAAATCCAAAAAACAATTAATTGAAGCTGTGAGACTTCTGAAAAAAAAATGTTGTTACTCCTGAATGGTTGCCATGGAAACATCTCACATTAAAATGAGTGTGATTTTTTTTGGTGTGCTAACCAGAAAACCCCTTATTATCAATTGTTTACATCAATTTATAGTTCTTTAATAGGAATTAGGGAAAAAGTAACATTTTCAATCCCAAAATAGTTACTATGGCAACTCGAAACATTAAAATAAGTCTGACATTTGTGTTCTCTGACCTGAACTTCCCCACTAGATAATTTTCATATCAATCAAAGTAACTTTTCAAGGGATATTAGAAAAACTGAAATTTTCAACACCTAAAATGGTTACCATGGAAACATGGGGCAGTGAAATCGATATCATATTTGGTCTTTTCGACCCAAAATACCCTTATGGTGAAATTTTCACGGAAATTGAACCTATTATTATTCGTGTTATTATTTCTATATAATACTTTATTATTATTAATTATTATTATTGTACTTGGGCCTCAGCCCAAGTACATTTGTTTTCATTCCGTGGGAAAAAACTCTGTAAGGTATAACCATTCCTGGCTGAGACCAGGGAGGGCAAAATGTCTTGGCTTCATCTTTCTTGGCATAATAAATGGCGTAATGATGTTAACTGAATGGAAGTGCTGCTCTCAGCCAGTCTTGAATAAGTGAGATGTGAATATTAATGCTTCTCTATCTGAGTTTTTGCCACAAAATCTTCTGAATATAATCAAAATGTGCATCGAAATGCAACAATTAATGCACCCTCCGTTTCCTAGGCGATGGCACGACCCTTGCCACACCCACTGGACGAGCCAAAGTGGGAGGGGTAATTTCAGTTTGGTCGAACAAGAGGGCTCGAGACCAGAATTTAACATTTAAACTTGAAACATGTTTAATCGCTGACAAGATGTGGACTAGTGTTAATCGAAGTAAAATTGTGAAAAGGAAAGGTTTTATATCCCGGACACATTGAAAAACATTACGACTGGAAACTGTACCCCCAGTTGAGAATAGTAATGCCCACAGCGATGGAGAACACTTATCCTTGAGCTGAGAAAACCAGACCATCATTTCGAAAGAGAGCTGCAGATTCGAGAAGCTCGTTCAAAATAGCTAGGTACACCCCATAAAGGGGTGGTTTCGAGTTTTGAGGGCAAATTTCGCCTCCTTCATATAGAAATCGTACGTTTGTTTTTTCCAGGAGAACACACCATTTGACACAAAATTTGCATGTAAAGGGGTCGCCAGTAAGCACGTGGTCAAATCTGGCATAAGAAACAATATGAAATGTTGGGTAAAGCCAGTCCAAAATAAACTGATTTGAACTTTTGTGTTTTGTAATTTATACCACTGCAGTAACATTACCTTTTTTTTGACAACATCACACAATGTAATACGTTTTGAAACTGAATACTCCGACGTATTCTGTGTCTCCTTTGCTAAAAAATACGGTATGCCGATTACCATGTAAGGAGATGATGACGTCAAGACAGATTTGTAGTGTGTTTGGTCCTGGATGGTGCACGAAGTTTTGTCAAAAGGTACTAGCTTGTGTATTTATTTCCTAAATGGGAGAGATTAGGGTCGATCTAAACGAAGGCCGAAGAATGTTATGATCCTCTAAGCAAGCTGAACTCTAACGCGAATGGTTGGATAATTTGGAGGATGTCTAGAATGATCGCGTCTCATTAAGATTATTTGGCGGTCAGTATTGAATTTCAACTGCGTCACAAGTTTGCGAAATGAGTATTCCGTCGAACGTTCAACGAACGATATTTTAGAAATCTGGAGACATGGCACATCGCATTTTTATTTTAATATTTTATATTTTACAAAAGATGTAAGAAGCAATGATTTTGTCGAAAATTCTGAAAAAAATATAGGAAGATTTGATCGCGAACACATTTTCACTTGGGGTCAACTAGCTCTGCGTACGATGCTGTGTGTTCCGCTACAGCTAATCGCCCCGCTCACCACAGCCCTGCAAAGACCCGTACGCGTACGTAGGGTCGGTGACTTCAAATCCATTTTGGGACTTGACGTAAAAAGCCAAATTACTGCCGAAATTCAGCGTTCTTGGGCCCAAGTCGTATCCCAGCCTACCTCAGCTACTCGATCGCTTCCAAAAATGACAGTCTTTTATTCACTTCTCGTAAATAACCGTCGATGTCGGCAACTCTCTCGCTAGCCCTGCGTTTGATGCTGTGTGTTAGCTGTAGCACATAGCATCGTACGCAGGGCTAGGGGTCAACATGGGGTCGCAGCCATGTTGCCTCAAAACTTATTTCTGTCTGCACTCAAAACTCAAAAATGTCAGATATGAACCTGAAAGATCGATGCAATTTTGTCAAACTTCGGCGAAATTTCAGCATATAGACAAAATTTCGTCTAGGTAAGGTAAATTTACTGAAATTTGATCGACAAATAATCCTTAGCTTGAACGTGACAGCTCGCCTTCTCCGGGAAGTCAAGTATCCAGCTGCTCATACACAGTTGCCCATATGGCCAGGTTTATGAGATTGTTTTCAAGCGACGGCGGCAGACCGTACGGGGCTCTGGATATGAACCTACCGCCGGTGTAGCTGTAATAACTGTTGCGTTGTTTTTAGTGCCCACGGACGAAGTCCTGGGGAGTTATAGGTTTGGTCATGTCAGTCCGTCCGTCCGTCCGTTCACGCAGATATCTCAGACATGCCCTGGTCAATTTCTTTCAAACTTTGCACAAGAATAGTACCCAACCCCATACAGATGCACGTCGATTTGTTTCACAATGCGATCGAATTTGGCCGTGTTAGAGGACTTTTTAGTTTACACCTCCATAGACTCCCATGTATAAGGCAGTTCTCCATAGACTTCCATGTATAAGGCCAAGAAAATAAAAATTTAGTTTCTCATCGTATTCATATTGCCTAAAGGATGCAGTGACACAGTTTTTTGTCCCCACGGATAAAGTCCAGGGGGCTTATAGATTGGGTCATAACCGTCCGTGAGTCCATCAGTGAGTCCATCGGTTCACGCAGATATCTCAGACATTTTGACAAAATATCATGTGACCTTGGTGACCTTTGACCTCAAATATACATTATTGTCCATAACTCAGTAACCACAAGTGCTAAACCTTTCATATTTAGTATGATGGGACACCTTATGACGCCACATATTGTACCTCATTAATTATGCGCATATCTAATTTTGAGCGAGCCAATAGAGCTAGAGGTCTGATTTTTGGTATATAGGGATAAGTTAACAATATAATTTGTTTGACAAAACGTCACGTGACCTCAATGACCTTTGACCTCAAATATACATATTTGTCCACAACTCAGTAACCACAAGTGCTACACCCTTCATATTTCGTATGATATGACACCTTATGACACCATATATTGTACCTCATTAATTATGTGCATATCTTATTTTGAGCGAGCCAATAGAGCTAGAGGTCTGATTTTTGGTATATAGGAATAACTTAGCAATACAATTATTATGACAAAATGTTACGTGACCTCAATGACCTTTGACCTCAAATATATATATTTGTCCACAACTCAGTAACCACAAGTGCTACATCCTTCATATTTGGTATGATAAGACACCTAACGACACCACATATTGTACCTTATTAAATATGCGCATATCTAATTTTGAGCGAGCCAATAGAGCTAGAGGTCTGATTTTTGGTATATAGGAATAACTTAGCAATACAATTATTTTGACAAAATGTCATGTGACCTCAATGACCTTTGACCTCAAATTTATATATTTGTCCACAACTCAGTAACCACAAGTGCTACACCCTTCATATTTGGTATGATGGACACCTTATGACACCACATATTGTACCTCATTAATTATTAGCATATCTAATTCTGAGCAAGCCAATAGAGCTAGATGTCCGATTTTTGGTATATAGGGATAACTATAGGGTAGAAATCTAAATATGCCTATCTAAATATTAGACATCTACCATCGAGAACAAAAGAAATTTGCTGTAATTTGAATATTTAAGGAGTTTAAGCAATTTCACTATAAATAAAGAACCCCTGCCTCAAACTCCACAAAAGTTGCTAGACATATTTTGCCGTTGTCATGCGATTGCTTCGTTTAATAACCAGTAAATCAAATGCCTAATTGACAGGAGGAAATTCAAGACCATATTTGAATAGTAGTATATATTGTCCTCAAAATTACTCTATCTCGGCCCAAGTACTCATTGCCTTCAGCAATACTGCCTTGTTATTATTATTATTATTATTATTAATCTTTATTTAAACTCGATAACTCCATAGATGAAGCACCTCTTTTCATGGAGGTCGAATAGACAAAAGAAAATCATATAACAGCACCAACTTGAAAACACGAAAAACACAGAAGTACAAATATCAAAAAAAAACCACGAAGAGGCATCAGACTAAGGGACTGGTCAGTTTCTTCAGCCTGGGGGGGGCCGGTGGATTCATGGAGGGGGGTCACCCTGTTTTTGACTTTGGTGATAGGGGGGGTCACCATGTTTTTGAAATGCCCAATAGGGGGGGTCAGTGTGTTTTTGAATTTTGACACAGGCTCATCGTTGCCTAAAATGCTAGTGTCAGCCACAAATTTCATCATTCAGTTGTATTTTTCGGTGCGCCCTTCGGGCGCGTAACTTTAATAATCAGTCATATTTTTCAGCACGCCCAACTTTAACATATCAAGCATACATACATCAGAGATATCTGTATGTTCAATATTTTTCAGCGTGCTCTTCAAGCTCATTACTTTTATATATCAAACATTTTTCAGCATGCCCTTCAGGTGCATGACTTTAATATACAAGGCATATATATCGGAGATATCAGGATGTTTCATACTTTTCGGCGCGCCCTTCGGGCGCCATACTTTAATATTTCAGAGATATCTTGATGTTTGCTAAGTGAAAGTGTACCTTTATGAAATCTGCATTTCATATGAAAAGGATGACAAATTCCTGATACTTTTCTGTTCTCTCTATGAGAATTCAGTATGAGAAAGCAACATGCACAAATATTTCACAATATATATTTGATACAGTGACTTATTTTAGAAATAGAAAAATGACAAGATATCTTTCCTTCTCATTGATGCAATTATTTTCCTTTGTGTCACTGGTTTTCTGTAGAAAGATGCTTTTTTATGAACAAATTACAGTTAAAAAAGGCAGTTTTTGTCATTATTACCTGTGCTTTTATGGTTTCAATGTTACAAGAAAAGGTCCTCTCAGACACTGTACACATCAGATTTGGCTAAAAAAGCTCTCTATTGCTCCTCATGAGATTTAATTGGATGGTTAGCAAGTCTTAACACCCATAAAAGTTTTTGATTCACTGCTTTTTCCTCTTTGATATTAATGATTGACATCCATTTCTGTACAACAGTTCAGGACATCTGGTTAAGCATAGAAAGTGTGAAATACATTCACAGCTCATTCAAAATACAGCTCATTCAAAATGTACTGTATTCAAACTTTAAGATTTACATTTTGAAATTCCTATCTTACAACTGACATGTCAACAATTTCATTAAAACATAGAATGACTATTTAAAATATAAATATATGTAAAATGTAAAATATAATATATATATACATACATATATATATATATATATATATATATATATATATATATATATATATATATATATATATATATATATATATAATTTATGTCCACCTTTTGTTTTACCTATGTCGCGCGTCGGGGGGGGGGGTCACCCTGTTTTCGAAATTTGGAATAGGGGGGGTCACCCTGTTTTCAAAATTTGGAATAGGGGGGGGGTCAACCAGTTTTTGACGTCGGCAAAAAATAATCCACCGCCCCCCCCCCCCCAGGCTGAAGAAACTGACCAGTCCCTAATAGAATACAGAAAGTTGTTACAAGATTTTTAAAAACTATGATCTTGATTTGGGGAGATTGTTATATTCATCCACACCCGCAACAGACAAGGTGTTTTGATAAAGAAGTGTACGTGCTTTGGGAACTTTAAGGAGGTTCTGATTGGAAGAACGAAGTGATCTGGAAGGGATATAATTATTGAACACACTGGTTACATAGTCAGGTGTTAGATTGTGAGTTGCTCTGTAAAGTTGGGCCAAGATATAGTCCTGAGATTATTGTGGATGCAACCGAACGTGAGTGATTGGTCATTTTTTGGCCTTGACGGAGTTTTAACGTTAGAGCTGAGACATCATAACTTTTCCGTCATATACACAGCGTATTGGATCTTGCACATTGCTGCCAATGGTTGACATTTCGTATCCATGGCCTTAAGATAGAGTTATGAGCTTATAGGAGGATACAACGGACTGAGATAGATTTTAAATTTCGAAGCCTGGACGTAGTGTTCATCTGCAGTTTGCTCCGAGTTGAGACATTTTAAAAGTCTCGTCATATAGGCCAACACAGCGTATTGGATATTGCAGTTTGTTGGAAACTTAGCGTTTTTTCTTTAAAATATTGACTATAGATAGAGTGCCGAGCATAATGGAGGATGCTATGAACTGAGATAGATTTGAAATTTCTTATCATGGAAATAGTTTTAACGTTAGTGCAGTTTGCTCCGAGCTGAGACATTTAAAAGTTTCGTCATATACACAGCGTATTGGATATTGGGGTTTGTTGGAAACTCGGCGTTTGTTCTTAAATGTTGACTATAAACGGAAACTCGAGCATATTGGAGGATGCTACGGACTGAGATTGATTGGTAATTTCTTGACATGGACTGAGTTTTACATTAGTGCAGTTTGCTCCGAGCTGAGTTTTGATAATTTATGTACTACACATAGCGTGTCGGCAAAGTGATTAAGTTTTTCGTAAGCATGGACTTTAGATATAGTCCTGAGATTATTGTGGATGCAACCGAACGTGAGTGATTTGCCATTTTTTTGGCCTGGACGGAGTTTTAACAGTTTTAACGTTAGTGCAGTATGCTCCGAGCTGAGACATTATAACCGTTTTGTCATATACATAGCGTATTGGATCTTGCACATTGCTGCAATAATGGTTGACTTTTCGTATCACTGGCCTTTAGATAGAGTTGTGAGCTTATTGGAGGATATAACGGACTGAGATAGATTTGAAATTTGTTAACATTGTCGGAGTTTTTAGCTCAGTGCAGATTGCTCTGAGCTGAGACATTTGATAATTTTTTTATTACACAGATATTTCAGATTGCTGCAAAGTGATTGACTTTTCATATCTGTGGACTTTGATAGAGTCCTGAGTGTCTGGAGAATGCTACGGACTGAGATAGATCAGTAATTTCTCAGCCTTGACGGAGTTTAACGTCAATGCAGTTTGCTCCGAGCTGAGACTAATAATTTTTGTACCTACACTTAACATGTTGGATATCTGTGGACTTTTATAGAGTCCTGAGTGTATTGGAGGATGCCGCAGACTAAGATAGATTGGTAATTTTTTAGCCTAGACGGAGTTTTAACGTTAGTGAAGGTTACTCGGAGCCGAGTCACATATTGTCGGATATTGCAGATTGCAGCAAAGTGAAACTGAAGACAATTGATAGCCCTGAACATATTGAAGAATGCTTGGAATTGAGATGATTTCGTCGTTTCTTAACAAAAGAGGAGTTTAACGCTATAGTGCAGGTTACTCAGTTCTGAGACAATTAAATAATTTTGTTACACGCATAGCTGGTACGGTCACATAGTACAGATTGCTGCAAACTATTTTCGTGTCACAACTACACGCTACTGTAATCTTATCAATTCATGGAGGGTATTCTCGTGTCAACTTTGTTATCTCATAATTCGACGATCAGCATCGTAAAGTTGGTAATTATTTGCGTCACAATGTGTGTTGTACCATGGAGAGAATGAAATGTAGAAGTTTTCTTTAATCCTCGAACACTTACTTGACAAGTGTTCACAAAATAACTTCGCAAATTGCGAAAATGACCTCTATTCGCAAGTACTGTTAACTTTTAGAAATCTCGTGATGTTTTCGTTGTAAATATTTGCTAAATTGCCATGGAGATAATTTTGACACTCTCATCAAAATTGAAAATTAACCTTGTGAACTCCATAATGTGTCTGTAGGCCAAGCTGTAATAAAATATTAAAATTTTTTGCAGCGGAAAATATGTGTTTAGCTAGAGTTAATCCTCTAATATGGCTTTCAGCTGGCGTTTCCTGTCCTGTCAAAATGTTAGTCTCTTTCGTTTTATGCAAGCTTTGGAAACCATCAAATAATAATAATAATAATAATAATACAGGAAATCAGTACGGAAGAATTTCCCCTCTGCCTTTTGACCGTGACGTACAACTTTTAAAATATCACTTGTGAGCAAATGCATTTTAAAATCGTTACAATGAGTTCACTGAATAGGTATTTGGTTGTGGGAAAATAAATAAATTTCTTTCAGGGGAAAATTTTCTATTTGGCGAAATGGTTTTTTCTCAGCTTCCTAAAAGGTTGGTCAAGTAAAACAAGGTTCTTTTACAAGGTAAAGCGAAAAAAATCTTGTAGATTATATTGGCAATGTCGACTTCGCAAGCGCAATGAACTATGGAAATTTTACGACCTGCTCCGCCACAGGACGGAGATAATGTCTGAGCTCGGAGGGAGGCCAGCGGATACTGATTGGGGATGGAGCCCCAGCTATCTATTGGTAAACTCAGTTGAGCCAGTGGCGTCGGCTTTGCGTATGCCAAGGATGTCCAGCAGCAGTGCAGTGAGCAGTGAATAAGTGTGAGAAGTTTGATCTCTCCCCCTCCCTCCCTCCCCAATCTGTTCGGTATGTTAACGTTAGCCTAGCGCCGCCAGCGGTAGAAATTGGGCAGGGAGCAGGGAGCCAGACAAGAAATTCACGTACCAAATCTCGCGCGATCTTCTTGACATTACATGCGTACGGTCAGATATATACAAAATGGCTGCTTCGGTGTTCCTACGTTCATCTCGAGGTAAGTTTTAACTCTTTGCAAAAGTCTCATCCGAAAACAAACCATAGCCAAGTTCAATATACAATGATTTAATTATTGGAACGGAGTATAACATTTGCATTGTCGTCGTGAGCTTTACTTGACAAAATACTGAGTACTTTCTCGACCTTGTTTGACCTTAGTTTAGATTGCGTGACAGTGCAGTGTCGCTCGGTACACGTAGTTCGCGTTGTCCACGGGTAGAGGCGTTATGTCTTATTTCCTGAATCTGTACACGATACATCTGAGACGAATGATTTATTTTTAAATCTATAACACAGTAATAATTTGTATATTTTATTCACTTTACGGAGTGAGGACATAACTGAAATGCAAATTCATCTCTGTCTCATCAGCTTTCCTGTTGGGACCGAGGGCCGTGACCCAGGCCTTTATCAAACCGAAGAACACATTAGGTCATCCAGCTATTGGCACAACATTGCATACAAATGCGAATCATCAACAACAAGGTTTGAAATTATTTACATGATGTCACTTAATTAATAAGTTCTGCAACACATTGACATCATGAACACATGGACTATATAGCTGCAAAATTGTAGCTCTACGGTGAGGCGGTCGGTGAGTTTTGGTTTTTGCGACGTCGCTCACCAGTAGAGCTACAATGCCGAAGGCCCTGTAGCATACAAAATAAGCGCGCCACAAATGGCGCGGCATTTTCATGTAAAATCCCGCATATTAACTGCATTTGGTTCGTACCGATTTATCACTACTGAAGACTAAACACTATACTACACTAACCTTGTCGTTTATGGGGTTTGGTATTAGCGCGAACACGTCGATCGCGTTGCACGTGACCATTTTGTCCACCGAAGAACGTCCCCGGATCATATGTCCCGGGGACATTCACGAGATTTCGCGAGAACTGTATTCGGCGCAATGTCCCTGGATCATTCACAGAAGAAAGTCCCTGGATCATTTTAAGTGGTAAATGTCCAAGGATCATTTGTATTGGTAAATGTAATGTCCCTGGATCATTTGTATTGGTAAATGTCTACTGCAATGTCCCAAGATCATTCACAGAAGAATGTCCCTGGATCATTTTAAGTGGTAAATGTCCTAGGATCATTTGTATTCGTAAATGTAATGTCCCTGAATCATTTGTAGTGCTAAATGTCCCTGGATCACTTGAAGTGATATGTCCCCGGATCATTTGTATTGGTAAATGTCCCTGGATCATTTGTATTGGTAGATGTCCCTGGATCATTTGTAGTGCTAAATGTCCCTGGATCACTTGTAGTGCTAAATGTCCCTGGATCATTTGTTGTGCTAAATGTCCCTGGATCATTTGTTGTCCTAAATGTCCCTGGATCATTTGTAGTGGTAAATGTCCCTGGATCATTTGTAGTGCTAAATGTCCCAAGATCATTTGTAGTGCTAAATGTCCCTGGATCATTTGTTGTGCTAAATGTCCCTGGATCATTTGTATTGCAGGGGTTTCACTAAGTTTTAAAACAGGGGGCCAAATGAAAATTACAGGCGGCCAAGCCGTACCAACGTTCAAGCATGAGGATGTTTGGATATGGCGCGGCAGCCCCCCCCCCCCCCCCCCCCCCCCCCCCGACACGGTTCCAAATTAGCTATAATAGCTCGACAAAACGGTACATCAATCACACATGATAAATTTTCCTACTTCCTGCATTACCGTGTACGGTGTATGAAACCACAAACAACTGTGCTACAGCACGGTCTCTCCGGACCGTTTTTACAGTCTACCACTCAACGTCACAGTCTGCTAAAGTTTACACCTTCAATTTATTCTGTTTTGATATTTATATGCCCACAGAGTTGAAGCAAGTCAAACGTTTGGCTCTCAGTCATTAAAATCAAAGAACGAACGCGAACGTTGACTACATTGACAAGCAAGCCGTTGTTTTTTTACACAAT
Source organism: Ptychodera flava (assembly GCF_041260155.1). Lineage (NCBI taxonomy): Eukaryota > Metazoa > Hemichordata > Enteropneusta > Ptychoderidae > Ptychodera > Ptychodera flava. Next base: position 1,058,078 of record NW_027248281.1, on the reverse strand, counting down.
CTGCGGCCACGGATAGCTGTGGGCGATTGCTGATGCATTCAGAAGAAACCTTTCCTCAGAGATATTCATAAAATGCCACATAAGTATCAAAATGATCTGAGAAATTGCCATCCCCTGTACCCTTCTTAATCAACCAACCCGTCTAACTGATTCCATTTCGACCGAACTGAGTAACTTCAACTACGTATGGCCGACATTATGTTGCGTTACTGCACATGCTCGATGACCCCTAACCTCCAACCACCCTGTGTATGTACGTTGTACAGACGGGTTCCGTGCTGTATAGCTGTACCAGTATCGCACGATACACGAATGCGAACCAACGACCACAAACTTTTCACTGAAAACCTCGCAAAAGCGTTGAAAACAAGTTATTCAGCATGAAGGATACAGATCATTGTAAACTTTTACCGATATGCTGTATTTGTTACCAGCTATTCATTCCTGTAAGCGGCACAACAATTACATGATTTTCAGGTAATTACAGGCGGCCGTGATCGCCTTACAGCCGGCCATATGGCCGGTGGCCGGCTTTTAACGAAACCCCTGTATTGGTAAATGTCCCTGGATCATTTGTAGTGGTAAATGTCCCTGGATCATTTGTTGTGCGAAATGTCCCTGGATCATTTGTAGTGGTAAACGTCCCTTGATCATTTGTAGTGCGAAATGTCCCTGGATCATTTGTAATGCTAAATGTCCCTGGATCATTTGTAGTGGTAAATGTCCCAGGATCATTTGTAGTGGTAAATGTCCCTGGATCATTCACAGCACACACCTTACAGTTACACGCGCACCATAAATCAAACATGGCTGTCCGCATGCGCCGAATACAGTTCTCGCGAAATCTCTTGAATGTCCCCGGGACATACATGTATGATCCGGGGACGTTCTTCGGTGGACAAAATAGTCGCATGCCGATCGCGTTCCATAAACATTGAGCGTGTTTCTGGGAGCCGCCATTACCGGAAGTTGGTAATGGCGGCTCCAAGAAATGATTTTGGAACGCGATCGACGTATTTGAACAAATACCAAACCCCATAAACGACAAGGTTAGAGCAGTCTACTGTTTAGTCTTCAGTAGTGATAAATCGGTGTGACCAAATGCAGTAAATGTATGGGATTTTACATCAAAATGCCGTGCCATGTGCAGCGTGCTTATTTTGTATGCTACAGGGCCTTCGGCATTGTAGCTCTACTGGTGAGCGATGTCGCAAAAACCAAAACTCACCGACCGCCTCACCGTAGAGCTACAATTTTGCAGCTACATGGACTAGAACTAGTCTACGGCAACAGTCTATGGGAGTATGGCCTTCTTGAAGTACTTGGCTACCTCTGTGCCTATTAGCATTGCATGAGAAGTGGTGTTGTATAAATTTTATATACACGATGCTTCGCAATATCCTGCTGAAGGAAATAGCTCCTGATCATGTAGTACCAGTGTTTGTGTAAGGGATAGTTTCCCTATGGTTCCAAAATCTTCTAGCAAATTTGGTCTAGTAGAAGCCCTGAAATATTATTTGCCAAACCAGACATTCAATTAGCCAAACGTATACCACTCATCACAAATGATGTCATTTTTAGCTCACATTTGGTTATACCAATGTGAGATTATCATATAAGCTGAAGTCGGTGGCGTCTGTATGTATGTATGTGTATGTATGTTATGTATGTACGTATAGTATGTCCGTCAACTTCAAAAACTCACGAACCGCTACTCTTTTTAGCGCGGTATTTAGTCTGTGGATGCATCCTGGGCTGTAGATGGGATTTTGTTCAAATGAAGTTTGCAGTGCCCAAATTATGCAAATGAGCTTAAAAAATGTGAAAATGGTCAAAAATCAATAACTCAAGAACTGCTGGTTTGATTGCTTTGAAAATTACTATGCAAGTACCTTAGGTAGACCTTATACAGTTTTATGAATATCGCGAAGATATCTTGAATTTTGTATTTTTGCTGAATTTTTATCTACTATAGACTATACTCTATAGAAGCTATTGGGATGGGTATCCGTCCAGCATTGGTCATCAGTCTGTATGTATGTATGTATGTATATGTATGTATGTCCGTTTGTGAGGTGTCTGTCCACTCAAATATCTTGAGAACCGCAGTACTTACTGATTTGATATTTGTTGTGTAGATGAAAAATATGATTTTGAGAAATCCTTTTTTTAAATTTTTTGATATTGTTGAAAATATGCAAATCAGTGCCAAAAAGGCATTTTGGGTAAAAAATCTTCTTCTTCATAACCGCTGGTCAGACAGCTTTGATATTTGGTATACAGGTTCCTAGGGATAACCCAACTTGGATTTATTCAAATTGTGATGAAATGTGCAAATCTGTATTTTTAAGGAATTTTTGTCATTTTTGTTCAAAAATTTATTTTTTCAAAACCGCTCGTCTGACAGCTTTGATATTTGGAATAGAGGTTCCTACAGATTAACTAAATGGTCAGAAATGTTAAAATTGTGGTCATTTATTATGTATTATTTTTAAATAATACTTTTATCTACTTTTACTTTATAATCAGTTTATTTTCAGTCGATTTTGCTAAAGCTACCGTCTGTGCATGCACACAATTGAAAGACAAAAATGAGAGAAATAGATGCCATCTTGTTTCTCGGACTAGTCCTATTTTTTATGTTGTAAATGTTTCAGTGTGTATTTGAATATGTTTCATAAATGTATAGTTGACAGTGATGGTACTTTTTCCGACGTCATGTATTTTTTGGTTCGAAAGGTGCCTTCGATCAACTGAACAATGATGGCCTCTGTAGGCGATAATCAACGGATACCAGCGAATCTGTTATTGGCGGCAGATGTATCAGTCTTACTGAGGAAGGCAACCACTGGCCCGTAGTAGGTTAGGCTATGCTTAGTATGCGCATGCACATATAACAAGTTAGCCTTGGTTTGCAAGGAATAAGGATATAATACAGCTAGTTTTCAATCGGGTTCGAACCCACAACATATGGCATCAGTCGCCTAGCGGAGAGGCCACAGAGAGAACCGCTCGGCTAGATCTCCACTCCCAAAAAAGAGTGGTTCAATAGCCGATTAAGTTGTTACATTTTTCTGACTGAGACCGCTCCACACGTTGTAGAGTTTGTGACGCACTTACACACGCACGCTCACTATCACACATCGCACATACAAACTTTATCGAAGCGAAATAACGAATACATTAACTTTCACTGGGCGAACGATAACCTCGGGGACAATTCTGTCCACCAGCAGAGCTACCAACCCAGGGTAGAAATAGGTATCCCAAACGCATAGTGGATAGAGGTGTACAATGTAGCCATTGAAGAAAAAATAAAAAATGTCAGATTTTAAACTCTAACAACTTATTTATATTTTTTTATATTTTCTACAAAATTAGTTTCATATGAAAGACAATTATCTCAGCTTTCTGTTGATATGAGTGGTTATTATGTTAACGAAATGAAAATTCAAGAAAAATTAACTTCAATCCACGTGATCACGCACGTACGCGTGCGGGACGGCAAACTGAACGCACTCTACAAAATCACGGATTGCAACGATGTTCTGTATCTCCCTTCGCGCTCGGTGTTGGATTGGCAAATAGCGTTGTCAATACGATTACCATGTTCACAGAATTCAGAGCTGCCGATTCGTGTGTTTTTTTCCTTTCAACACTGACGATTTCATGGCTAAAAATCGATTCAAAAATTTCAAAGTGTTCGCAAATCGTCCACAATTTACTATATCCGAGGGAAAAAATATATTTAAAAAGCTCATGAAGTGATCTTTTCGATTATGAACTTCGTTTTTTACAAACTACGATCAACACGCAGCGCCGTTGCCGAATAAGGTGCTATGTATGTGAGACTATTTGAGTCAAAGATGGCGGAAACCAGCAGCGGGGCGAGTGAACGCGATCGCCATTGCGAGTCACCGTCTAAAATGGGTCTGTTAACGACACTGTTTTCCGAAATAAGTGAGTATTTTACGAAATAAAGAGTTTCGAAGATATGTTATGGTATTTTTCTGTGATAATTTCTGATTTACGAGCGCTAATGTGAAACGATTTTTTACCTCCGTGAGATCTGTGTGTATGTTGTCATGCCGTCATGGATTAATTGGCTATGTTGTTGGCCGATCTGAGTTGAGCGGGCTCGAGTACCGGCGAGCATTGATACAATAGTAAGTTGAATATCATCCGGAAAAAAATTAGAAATGATGCCAAGACGTAGTGTGAGCTATCTTTAACTCTATTTATCGACTCTTTCTACAAATGCGTGATTTTCATCGGATATATGTTATCTGTGACATATCAAAGATGGCGTTCATCGGTCAACTTGACAACAGAATCACACGATGCGATGGCCCAAAAGTGCAATCATATTTTCACTGCCTTTTTTGAAGACATCGGTCAATATTTTGAGAATAGAGAAAACAATAATGAAAGCTTGGAAGTTTAAATTGATTTCCCCATGTTACAAATAATTAATTTTGAAAGTATAATTATTAAACTATTCGAGACATGGACATCCTGGACATACTTGTGAAAGATTATTACCAAATTAGATTAATTAAACATGCATTTGATATTTTAGAAACTGATATAAAATATGCATCCTGCAACCAGAACTCTTGTAATAGGATGACTGGAGTAGCTGTGTGCTCCCACTCCCACAACACTTCTTTGAAATTGGCCTCTGTATTGACAGTTTCTGTCTTGTTGAAATTTTATCAATACTTGGTACTTGGTCCTTTGGATTTATGGCATAGTTTTAATAATTTTTTTATTACATTTCAGCTGATGAGACAATGCTTAATCTTAGGACTGTTTTCCTAGCTAGGGGTAGAGGTAGGCGCCCAAAACTTCCAGATTTGCCGCTTACTAATCGGCTTCTTCTGCAAGTTTATGCCTTGATGACACAGTCTGGTTCATCTTGGGACAAAGCATGCACTTGGCTTGGAATGCTATTTCCAATGTACCCTCGTCATCGCTTTCAGTTACACATCAGGAATGCAGTAGATAGGGCAGTCAGTCTATCAGAAGAGTCTAGAGTGGAATTCTATGATCAGATAGCAATAGATGTCAACTACATAGGCAAGTTTTCAGCAAGCTTAGGGCTTCAACGAAGACATGTGCATGATTTTAGTGAATTACCATCATTAGCCAGGGAATGCCAAGTGACAAATGGATTAGTGCTAGAACTCTCAGAGTTTTTCCATGCTGAGAAGTTCACTGTTACCCACTTGATGCATTTTTTGCAAGCATTAGATCCTGAGTTGACAGTTCGTGACACTAAATCCCTTAAGAAAGAAATAGATAGAGTGCGAAAGAAGTTCCGCAAACTTAATAAGAATAAGTCGCGCAATAATAATGCAGGGGCCAGTTTCAAAGAGGAGATATTTCATGTAGATGGCAATCAGGCTGCTTCCACCTCATCACATCCTAAGAAAAAAATTAAGAAAGGTCCCACTTCAAGATCCAGTGCCAGGAGTGTTTTTACTTCAGAGGACAGTACTCTAGCTACTACTGAAATATTGAAAATAAAGATATCTGCTCTGGCAGAACTTGTTGCAGAAAAACAGAAAGACATGAACAGACTTTCAAAATGCATTGAAGAAAAGGACAAAGTAATTCAAAACTTAGAAACAAAACAATCAGTCTTGAAAGCAAGAATTGTTGAAAAGGATAAAATGCTGAGAGAGATGCAAGATCAGCTGAGACATGTAAAAGGTACAGCAGTCTATCAAAGAAGCATAAGAGTGTCAAAGAAGTTAGAAAGAAAAGAAAAGCAGATTAGAACACATATAGACACAAGTAACATTGACAGAGCAAAAATTGTGAATTTAAAGAGTCAAGTTCATGGTCTACAAACTCTAGTTAGTAAATATAAACTACTCAATCTAACAAATTCAGAGAAAGTGAAACAACTATCTGTTGAAGTAAAGAGCTTGAAAGCAGAGGTCCTTGACCTTCAGTGTGAATTGCATAGTCAAAGTAGTAGTTCTTGCACTTTCCAAACAAGGGAAGGGTCAAAAAATAAATTTACAGATGCGATAGAAATGTGTTCCATGGAATTAGCAGGTGAGTGTGAGGTGTCATCAAAAAATGTCAAAAAGGTTATAAAGTGTGTGAGTAAGTGGCTGCATGATGAAAACATAAATGATAAAGACCTTCCCAGTGCATCTACTGTACAGAATTTTGTAGACAGGGCACATATTTTGGCTAAGTACCAAGTTGCAGAGGAGGGTACTTTAACAGAGCGGTGGGACTTGCACAGTGATGGCACCTCACGTGATCAAAAAAAGATCATAGGAAAACAAATAACTCTTGAAAACAATCAAACAATGTCTCTTGGTTTTTCGCCTGTTGCAGTAGAGGATAGCTCAACATTATTGGATAACGTAATCTCCATGATTGACGAACTGAGTGATTTATACTCAGAGTGTGATAACGTTGAGCGTGAAACTATCTTCAAGACACTGCTTGGAAAAATGTTTGCTGTTATGGGTGACCGATCTAGCGTTAATAAATCCTTTAATAAGCTTTTAGCTGAATACAAAACTCAGTATTTTGGGACAGAAATGGACACCCACTTTTTATTCTGCAATGCCCATTTCCTTCTTGGTCTTAGCACAGCTGTTGAATCGAAATTGAAGGAAATTGAAAGAGACCTTGCATCAGAGCTTGGTCATGGTTTAGGTCGTGATGCCTCAACGAAATTCCAACGATTTAAATCTGCCTCTGGCTCTGCAACTTGTCGGTTTGTTAGGACTGGTTGTGATGTGCTTGGACCAAGAGGAGATGAGAAAAATGGCTGCAGAATAAAGTGGGTGTCCTTTCTGGATGAAAACTTGAAAAAGAAGTCATTCATAACCAGTTTCAGAATGAATCGCTTTAATAATTTCTTTCAAGGGGCTGGTAGTTTAGCCCACCATGCTGCTGATATATCAGACTTTCTCACAAATTATTTTGAGTCTTTGAATATGAAACTGGAAAGTGTGCTACTTGACTGTAATTGTCAACAGCTAATTTCATTGACAAGAGCCCTGGGGATCCTGTACTATAAGGTGACTGGTCCATTTTGGTCAATGCTACAAAGTGATGTTGAATATGTTGACCAGTATATCTACATTCAAGCAATGCTTGAAATGTTTCAAGAATGGGAAACAGATTCAACATCACTGATGGCAAGAGACCAAAATGGAGTGTTCAGTGACAGATACAATCCCCGTAAGGATGAAGTGTATGACAGTTTGTTCTCAGATGATTTGATTACTTCACCATTGACTAAAAGTACACTGGAAAAACTGATGACATCATTTATTGTAGTCACAAAACGACAACTCATAGATTTCCTCCCTGGGGGAAAGTACAGTTCGGAACCCACCCAGGAACTGAGAAATGCCATGAAACATTGTAGATTAACAAATCTAGTTAGCGAGTACGAGTTTGGTGACTTGGATTTTGGCATGTTCAAAAGACGGCATGCATCACTATTTTATCATTCAAGCATACAAATGTTGAAGACAAATCACACCATCTCAGAGTGGTTGTTTGCAAAAAGTTTCGATGAACAACAACATTTGTTAAAGTTTGCTCGCTCAAAAGCTGTGGCTATGCGCCAAAAGTATAAGATGATTGAAAAAAATGTGAAAATTAAAACACAAGAAAGATTAGAGGAGACTCGAAAAAAAAAGCAAGAGAAAGAAGCAGCAAAAGCAGCTGGTCTACAAAACATAACTGAAAGTGTATTTAGTCATGGTGGGCCGTGCAAGAATGCAAGTGATGTTGCCAGGGTTTTGTCAAGGGTCAAATCAAAAACACAACAAATCAGTGTTCTGAAAATGAAATTAGATACATTACGAAAGTGATGGGTAAGAAAGATGACAGGCTAATAATGGGAAGAAAGTCCTTTGATTGTCTCAAAACAGATTTTATTTCATATTTAAATTCCAATCCTTCTGCAGTTGCAGAATCTGGTTTAGTGCTACAGTCTGACAGTCGGCCTGAGAGTAGAAAACGAAAGCATGATCAGATTTCCAATTCAGATTCTGAATCGGAGCTTGCTTACTGTTCATCTGATGAGTTTTCTGATGATGAGGAAACTGAATGGAACTTTCAGTATGAATTTACACGTCAAGGTGTGCCTGTCGCAGTAGCTTATGATCAAGGATACTTTATTGGTGAAGTTGTTGAGGCCAAATCTGGAGAGGTAGCTACAGTCCAATTCATGACAGCTGGGTATAGAAATACCTTTAAGTGGCCTTCTGTTGTGGATATTGATGAGTATGTAGAATCAAAATTTGTTTTTCATGCAGAATTTAGTATTATTGCAAAAGGTAGATGTTGTGTAGTGCCAGAGTTAGATGTAATAGAAAAAAGGTACAGTTTGTACCAGAAGCTTTTCATGACTTGAGCAGCTATCTTTGAATCATCTCTTTACTTGATGAAAATGAATAACAGAAAATAAAAGCTGGTACTTACCTTACACATACCCTTTCTTTTTGCTTATTTTGCAATTTTTAATGTAGTCTTTGATATAAAGTCATTTTAAAGAATACTTCTGAAAATTTGTTGTCCAAAATTAGCTATTTTGACATAGTCATCACAATCTCGGAATTTCGGTCTTTTTAGCAGTTTAATCAAAAGTTGAGAACACATGGTAGCATATTTCAAACTAATATAGGTAAACTAACTAATTATTTACAAAGAACAAGCAAAATTAAATACACCCTGAAAGTTTCATGTAATTTGCATTAACGGTTTTGATTTTGTACAGGATTGAAATTGTGGAATTTTCGGTGATTTCGGCAAATTTTATCACTCTGTAAAATTGGCTAAATTTGCATTTTTAGGCCAATTTTTCTCCAAGTTACAGTTTTCTGAAGTACACAGAAAAAAATAGGCATTAAAAGGGCATCATTTAGTAACAGTACAAGTATTTTAAGACCCCTAACCTTGAAAGTTTTATTTTTTGAGCTTTGTGAAAATGCCCGGATGGCCATTTTGGATAATTTACGACCCCTGGAAAATGGGGTTTTCTCAAACTTTGTCAATGAATTGTGCTAAAACTCCACTTCTCATATGCTTTTTACCTTCCAAATGTCATTTTGTAGGTTGTTTCTCACTGGAAACTGGATAAATAAATTGCTTTAGGTAAATTTTTAAAATTCTAGGAAGCCTTGAAAATGCCATTTTTCAAAATTTTGACAAGGTCATTTATCCGAAAGGTCAAATGAAGGTCAAATCTCGCTTAATCTTTGGATAATTTTAAAAAATAGGGTATCATTTTTCATCAAATTTTATGTACTTTTCTGTGAAACTAACAAAAATATGTGATAACAAAGTCAAAAAATTTCCTTGGGATACCTACCCAGGGTAGAAAATACGGCTAGTTTTCAATCGGGTTCGAACCCACAACATACGGCATCAGTCGCCTAGTGGAGAGGCCACAGAGAGAACTGCTTGGCTAGATCTCCACTCCCAAAAAAGAGTATATATAAATATAAATTTTACTATAACCCAAACGGGATTCGAACCCCCACTCACTCACGGCAACATCGCCTAGCTGCTAGGCCTCACACAAAACCAGTCGGCCACTGCTTCCAACCCAAAAGAGTTGGTCACAGTAACCGACTGAGATGTTGCAATTCTGTGCGCGACCGAACAACACGGTGTGCGTGGAGCAGACGACACACAGACACAGTACACAGTACACACACATATAGTAATCGGAAAAGCACGAAGCTTTATACTGAGCTATCAGACAGCCTCGGGGACAAGTAAATATCCACCAGCAGGACAGTCCACTCAGGTTAAAGAAATATAAATTTTACTATAACCCAAACGGGATTCGAACCCCCACACACTCACGGCAACATCGCCTAGCTGCTAGGCCTCACACAAAACGGACGCCATTTTGTTTCTCAGTCTGGTGTGAGTTTTTATGATGTAAACTTTTTAGCGTGTATTTGATCAGGTAGCATTACTTTTTTGTACATTTTTACTCACTTTTATTTTATCCCCACTCTTGCAACCTTTTCTTTTTGTCAAGCCTTCTGTGGCTAATTTTTTAGTTGACATTTGCGACTGTATGTAGGATCTGCTTGTCCTATTGCTATAGAAGTTGATATGCATGTTGCTAAAGATGACCTCCAGTACCTAAGTTGCTTTTGTCATTCTTGTTTTTCTGGTTTAAAATATTTCTTGAATGGCCCAATTCAAACCAAATGTGAGCACACTGTCCTTGACGGTATTTTTTGTGATATAAATATGTGCCAGCCAAAGTGCGCCCGCAAAAATCGCATCCCCACACAAAGCTTACTTAGACTTAGAAGTCAAGGTTCTGTCAAATGTACGGACTGGTATGAGCTTGAATTTGTTCACATGATAAGTCATGTATGCATCAATTTATTCTGACCAAATGAGAGATTGCAGTCTAATTGAGGCTAATTTTCTTCATATCCCACAGTTGACACTGGTGGCAGTCATTTAGCATCCACTCATTGGAATGCAGAAAGAGTGTTGGCCACTGGACTTCTTTGTGCTTTTCCCATTGCGTTCATTACACAAGCACCAGCAATGGATTATGTACTTGCAGCTGCTGTCACACTTCATGGTCACTGGTAAGTGCTAGTGTTTATTTTGATTTGGCACTTTCTATCTCAGCTTATGCAAATGGATTCCCTTTTGCTCTGGCTGTGTGCTCAAAATGCAGCGCTACTTCCAACAGTAGACCATCAAAGTATCTTGTGCAATGTAACCAATTGAATCAAAATAAAAGTAAAACTGTAGCCCAACATATTGCCCTTCATGTGACAAATAAAGATACAGCCAATGAAAGTTCACATTATAATTTGTATGGTGTAAACCAGCAATGTAAACTGTCATAATACAAATGTAAAAATGGAAAGCAGCACCAACATGTAAATAACATAACTAACAAAGTATATGACCGTACTATAGAGCTTGGTGAGAGAGAGGGCACATAACTAGTTGGTGTTGTTTTATGTTGATGTACTGTCCTTCGACACAGCAATAACTTTTAGTTTTCTGTTGCTTATTTTGGGTAATTTCATCAGTTGTGCGTTGATTTTGACATCATTGTTGACTTTGATTGCTAAAGACAGCGTGTGCTTATATTTTGACCAATTTACTTGGAAGTACGCGCACTTCAGAATCACGGCATAATCCGACATGGCAATTTGGCATGATCATCATATCATACACGATCTGAGATTGCACTTACGCATGGTCATGATAACTAATGTTGTTTATTTCACTGTTGTTACCTATATTTCCACTAAAAGACCATTATTATTATTAATTATAAACTTTATTTCGGACTTAAAAGTCCATATAAATGTTGTGAAATGTTATTACAGACTCTTTGAAGAATTAATTGTTCTCTTGCATACTGGTTGAAACAAAAAACAATCAGTTAAACAAAAAGAAGCTTATTCCAAACCTTAACTATATCAGATTTGAAGTACAATAAGTCACATGTACGTACAATTGTATTACTGCTGTTCAAAAGTCGCTCTCTCAAACCATAAATCTGTTTACGCATTTGAGCGTCAAAGTTATTGATACTATTAGATACAAACATTGAACTCGCACTACTCCGTTTTCATAACCCAATAAGAGTCGTGCAGCTAAGTGATGTATCGTTGTATGCGTTGTATGCAACTTTCAATTTACGCATAACAGCCACAGAGTAATTACTCCAGAGTGGTCCTCCATATAGCTGGTAACAATACGCTTTAAATAGAACACACTTAACATGAAACGTACACTTGCAGAAATTTCTCATCAACATATTTGCTGAAATGTAAAGATATCTCATCTGTCGCTCGATGTCATCGTCATCTCTAAAGCGATCAGATAAGACAATACCAAGGTATTTTTTCTTAGAAACAACTTCTAATTTAACACCGTTGAGATACACAGAAGGAATTTTACACATCCTACTGTGATTAGGAAAAATACACATGCAGTTAGTCTTTTTGCTATTAAAAATGATGTCATGTATACCACCATAGCAAGTGCAAACATCTATCAATTTCTGTGTACCTTTTGCAGAAGGACTAATTAAGCAGATATCATCTGCATACAGTAAGTGATTTACAAAAACACCACCGATATTACAGCCTGTATTCGAATTTGTTAAGAGAATACTCAAGTCGTCCATATAAACATTAAAAAGCTTAGGTGACAGTATACCACCTTGCTTGACACCATTTGTCACAGTAAAGCTATTCGATGTGAGAGCACCCCAACGAATAGCAATAACTTGAGTTCTATACCAACAAACAAGGAATCTAACAATAAAAACAGGAATATTACGCTGAATTAACTTTTTGAAAAGTGTCCAATGGTTGACTCTGTCAAAGGCCTTAGAGGCATCCATGAAGGTAATAAATACATTGCTGCCATAACTTCTGTAAAAATGAATTATTTCCTTCAAAATAAAAACACACATATCAGTGGAGTGACCTGATTTGAAACCAAACTGGTAGTCTGTCGTCCCAAGATATGATTCAATATGACGCAATATAACTAACTCAAGAATTTTAGAAGTAACAGTACAGAGGGCAATAGGACGATAGTTGTTCTTGTCAGTTATGTCACCATTTTTATCTTTGGTGATTGGAACTAGAATAGTGTTCGAAAGTCTTTCGGGGCAAACTACATGAACTAACATGGCCGTAAAGCACATACTGAGCAGAGTTGAAACTTTACTGCTGGCATACATAAAGTGTTCGGATGAAAGAAAGTCAGAACCAGGACTTTTGTTAGCCTGGAGGTTGGCAATAGCATCACGAATATCACCAGGGAAGATAGTGAAATTATCTCCCAGAGTACAGTTGTCAATAGCATCATATACAAATTTCTTATCCTTAGTATTGTTTACAGAGTTATAAATGTCACAATAATGGTTACGCCACATTTCAACAATGTCTTCATCACCTGAGCAGCCATTAATATTATTTGGTCTGGACATGTGATTTTTCTTACTATTGACAGAATTCCAAAATTTCTTACAATTACCAGAGGAGAGATTAGTCGCCATGGCATCAGCTTTCATCTGTTCCTCATTACGGCGGCACAGCCGCAAAGCATACTTGAAGCGCGCATGTGTACGTCGTTTAAGGTCATACAATGGACCACTCCTAGGCTTCCCAGAATCACGCCAAAGCTTAAAAGAATCACGCGCAATAGAATGGACCTCTTTCACATGGTCATTCCATCCTATAATATTACAATCCTTACTGTGAGTTTTTGACATAATATGAGTGCCAGCAGCGAAAAGACTGTTGATAATATTGTCATAAAAACTACAAATACTCTTTGCGTGCATAGGATTTTTGCAATGGATATCTTTACAGCACAATGCCTCTGTAGGAATGGTGATATCAGATAGGAGCCTATCAGTAATATTAAAGTAAATATCACGCTGCTTTTTGCTGGTCCTAGCCCAATTCACCCGAGAATCTGCTTCGCTTTCATCACTATGGCTACTTTGACATGAGGGTAAGACGCCAATATCGCACACAAGACCAAGTGGAAGATGGTCAGATGATATCACATCATACATAATATCCATAGACTTGATACAGTTATGAGCAGTATACGAAGAAATACAGTGGTCTAACCAAGAGGTAGTACCATGGGCATCACTTACGTACGTGAATGAGTTTTCGGGTAGAAAAACCCTGTCAGAAATACAGTAGTTATATTCATCACAAAAACTTTGTAATAGCTTACCAAAAGATGAATTGGAATCAGCATTCCAGTCACCAATTATCATAGTACTATAATTGTCAGAAGACTGAACAATTGAGTGAACTTTTGCTAAACACTCTGCAAAAACATCATTATTTTCCCTACTACAAGTGGGCATGTAAACACAAAGAATTAACAATTTACTATTGACATTATCTATTTCAATACCAATTATTCTATTATCATGAAATGATCTTACTTTAACTACATGACCAATAGACTTACGCCATAAAATTGCAACGCCCCCAAACGGTCGACCAATGATGTTCTCACTTGTGCAGGGGACTCACCAAAGTAATCAAAGTCGTCATGGACGGAGGATAAAAAAGAAATGTCATCCTTAGTAAGCCAGTGTTCTTGTAATAGGCACATATCATGACATTCGCACAAATCTCTTACAGCTTGCAATGAATTCTTGATAGAACGACAGTTGTAGGATGCAATACGAAGTTCATCCATCTAGGATTTACGGGGTTGGTAGAATTTTCGAATTAGAACACCTTCCGGCCAAACATCAGGGTTCATCAATGACTCAAAATTATCCGGTCTCACAGCAATACAAAACGAAGCGTAGGAGTCATATTTCGTCTTAAGCTTATCACAGTCAATGGTATCAATACGCATGGTTTCTCGTATGTATCGCACAAGATACTCTGTATCAGTTTCTGGCCTCAATCTGCTCACAAAGACACGTTTTCTTTGTGTAGCGGCTGTTTGTAGTCCGGTGTGCTGGCGTTTGCCAAGTATAAACTTACTACGACCGCTGTCAGCTGGACGTATCAGCTCCTTGGTCGTAGTAGCAGGTGAGCGGCGGTCTCCAACACGATCATTAGTTAACTTGTCGTCCTTTTTCTGACTGTCGGCAACTGCATCAGCATAGCTTCTGTGTCTCCTTCTGTATCGCCCATAGTTAACAACTGTGAAGCCATCTGCATCATTATCTGGTATTTCGTTTTTACCAGTCTTTACACTATGACCACATGCAGATGGTACTTCTGCATTCACTTGCAAATCAGGTTCTTCATTAACACATACATTTGTGGACGTGGTGTTGACAAGTGGCTGAACACAGTCACGGACACTGACCGAATCATCAAGGTGTGATTTCGAATGTACAGACATGTCAGAGTCTTCACTGTGGTCAGATTTCGTTGATATTGCAACTGATTTCACAGTCATGTCCTTTTCAAGTGGCAGATCTAGTATTTTCTCTTTTATTTGTCGAATGTCCCCAGAAGTGGTCAAATAAAGTTTTGACATATTGTCAACTCCGTGTTTAAGGCTATCAATGTTGTATTTCATCTGGTTCATTTGTGACAGCAATGAAGACACATTGATATGGTTGAAGTTTACCGGGGGTAGCTTCTTCAAATCCTTCGCGACAAAGCATGGAATATTTTCAACTTCCATCTCATGGAGAAGAGTCAAAATATCCTGCACGTTCAACTGTGATTTGTTCACGCCCTTACGATGCTTAAATAGATGTGAGCCAGTCTCTCCACAAACGTCAAACAGTAGATGTTTCGCTGATTCGATTTCTTGGTCATTGAACGCATCCACACATATTTTCACAACAGCATCAAACGGCAAAATGTCCATTTGGTTGACAATAAAGCAGAGCAATTCATTAATGATTACATTACCGGAATAGTAATTCTTTTCGTTAGTACCATGTTGATAACTGGAACTCCGCAACACACGATGTCTGTCCGAGCCACTCGATAACAAAGGATCAGCACACGTTTCGTCGTCGCCATTGTTTGGTGACACCACCGCATCCAAGCATCGATCAACATGAAATCGTTTTTTGTTGCAAGCAGGACACAAATCTAAGTCACCGTTGCATATGGTTACTTCTTGGGTACTCCCACAATCTTCGCAGTGCCGCATGATGCTTACAATGTAGTATTGTCGAAACTATCGACAACAAAGTAACAGACTGCAGGAGCTGCATGTGAACACGTCCGTTCACGACACCAGCAAAGAAAGAATTTCCTCGTGGCTACTTGAAATCGTGCACTGGCATGCATGTAATTATCAACATCACTATGCTTGACTCTCATACTATGAGTTACATCAACTGTCACTGCATATTGCATATGTGTGCAACTGCAAGTCACTCCGTATCGTATCAAAAAAATGTAGTATTGCGACGTTTGAGCTGCCCGAAGCGAGAATTTACAGTTTACGAGAAAGTTATCTTACATGTAAAACTCAGTTCTACTGTGAACAAAATGCAAGCTATGTTGTATAACTATCGTGAATAGCAGCATAACATAAATATTTTGTACCTATCACTGTGTCAGAAGATCAGAAGGAAACAAACCAGTCAGAGAAACTGTGGTCAGGATGATGCTGTCCAATTTTAATATTTGTCTCTCGGCACACACCAGATACTTATGACTGTGAGACAACATTTCCATATCATAGTATATTCAGTTTTTATATTTAGTTTGCTTTTCACCATATTGTATGTCCTTCCCTGCACTACGTAATTAAAAATTAAATATTGTTTTTGCCTTATACATACTTGAGGGGTAAGCTTATTTAGTCTCATAAATTAAGATGCACTGTTGACCTACAGTGTCCAAACTTTTTTTCATTGAACATGTATTGGAGATAGGTGTACACTCCAAATACTAGGTACAAGTGGTGAGTGTAACAAGCAAATGTTTTTTAGTCAATGGCCCAAATTTATTTTCTATTTGATGGACAATAGATACATGTGTAATCAATGCTAACAATCCAGTTTAAGTAATTTGGTTTAGATTAGCCATTGTTCATTATATTACAATAGTTTGTTGCTAAATTTTCTCCCCTTCTGAGAAAAATAACCAACAATTCAGCAAAAATACAAAATTCAAGATATCCTCATGATATTCATATAACTGTATTAGCTTCACCTAAGGTACTTGCACACAAATTTTCAAAGCAATCAAAACAATGTTTCTTGGAGCTATTATTTCTTGACAATTTTCACATTTTAAGCTCATTTGCATGATTTTGGCAATGCAAACTTCATTTGAACAAAATCCCATCTATAGCCCAGCATGCATCCACACACGAAATACTAAAATGTGCAGCGGTTTGCGTGTTTTTGATGATGACGGACATTGATATACCAAATGTGAGCTAAAAAATTAATTTCTTTGAGAATAAACAGCACATTTCTGATCTCTCATCGTAAATGTTACAAAAATAATCTTCTTCATTAAAGGCATGTTGATATTTTGGTGGACTATCCCTAAAATGTTGACAAAATTGTTTTATGTGAGAAAAAACAAAAAACGGTGAACGTAGCAATGTCTGTTAAAACAAAATTTATTACAAATAATAAAAGTAAGCACTAAGTCAAGGCATAGAATACAAACCGTAAATTTTTTACAGGCTACTTATCTCAGCTGGACCGGTACACAGCTCCAGAGTTGAGTCAGATTCTGAGACAGAGTATTATAATTAGCAGTCCTTTGGTTTGCTTGCAGGCTTGAGGTTGCGCAAAGTCCAGAGTAAAAATTTAGTGTGGCAGTGAAGATCTTGAAAAGTCTTGAAATTAATACTGCTGGAGTTTCCAAAGTCTTGAAGTAACATGCAAGTGACGTGATACCAAATTTCTGACTGAAAAACTGCTGTTCCCTATTTATACTCAAGTGGTTATATAAGAGACTATAAGAATAATCTAGAATTTCTATTGATATGCTAATTACTGTTCCAAAAATATCTCCATTTGTGACTAATTGAATTTCTAGAAAGTTGTAAACATGACTAATTGACTTCAAGGTCATGAAGGACAGTGACCTTAACAATGTTCTAGATTAATTAAACTCAGGTCATGAGTGTTGAGGGAAAATGACCCACATAACAATTTTTATGAGGCATTTGGTCAAAAGCAGTATCAGTCAGTATTTCAGGGAAAGCATCAGAAATGAATGAGTGATATGTCACCATGATTTCACAACACCGGACACAAATAACGACTCTTAGTACGCAAGTACTATGTAGCCTTGGTACAAAGGTAAGCAATCAACACAGAATTCACAAGATAACCTTCTATTTATGTAATTTAATTTGTGTTTCCTCTCTTTATGATTTGTTTTTACAGGGGTCTACAACAGATTGTTACAGACTACATTCATGGTGATACCCTACCAAAAATGGCACACGCGTCACTCTATGGTTTATCCATTGCAGCATTTGCTGGTCTCTGTTACTTCAACTACAATGATGTTGGTATTGTCAAAGGATTTATTGAGTTGTGGAAATTGTAGATCACAGGACAGTGATACAACATCATTCATTTTCGTGTTATTGCTGTATTGTAAATTATGTTCTACATCAATTTTGCCGTTGACATAAAATCATGATAAATACTTGACAGAGAAATTGTAATTACAGTAAGAGCATTGTGTTTGTTTTTGCATAGATCTCGTCAATATTCATGCATTTGTATGAAATATTCGTGAACAAAACACTGTGTGCAAAATTATCCAACAACTATTTCTACTTTGTCAATCGTCATGTTGATGTTGTGTTGTTGCTCTATTACTGATGCTGTTCAGTCCAATTGGTAATGCATGGTAATATGTTTATCTTTAATAGTTTTCAAAACAAACATTTTTACTGTTTGAAAGTATGACCAAACATACGTCTGATCTAGAAAGACTTCTTTTAATAAACATTTAAAACTTTGTCAGTGTAGAAAATTAATAGTGGTCAAAAATCCCATCTTGCCATATTGTATCTTGTCTTCTATGATTTTAGATATCATTATTGACCAATTTCTCTTGCTGGATGTGAAAGATAGTATCCAATATCAATTTTCAAGTCAGATTAGGTTGAAACATCACTGTGAAACGTTTCAAGAAAATATGCCAGCATTACAGAATCTTAAATCCAGTGACAAATAGTGCCACAGCTGCATTTTTCTCAGCACAGTATTTGTATTTCATTTTGATTATTTTGGCATATGAATGGAAAAACCAAATGAAATGAACCAGCTTAGGTTGTCCTATGAGCTCCTAAGATAGAGCTTGTAAAAAATCGCTGCAGGTCAGTGCTTATACGGTAGCTTTATGTTCTTTTACAGTCTCGTCTTTCGATGGAATTGTTGTACTTGATTGTTAAAGTAAAGGAGGAACACTGTGAATTTCCAGTGCTCACAAAGTAACATAATGATTTC
The DNA here is from genome assembly GCF_041260155.1 of Ptychodera flava. Classification (NCBI taxonomy): domain Eukaryota; kingdom Metazoa; phylum Hemichordata; class Enteropneusta; family Ptychoderidae; genus Ptychodera; species Ptychodera flava. Next base: position 1,039,132 of record NW_027248281.1, on the reverse strand, counting down.
AGTATAACTGCAGTGTGAAAGTTAAAGCTTTTCAGAACAGAATCGTCCTGTTCAATTATCATTTTCATTTGGAATGTTATTTCTGTTTATAGTAAACCACAAATGTACTACACAATTCAAGAATATACCACAGTGTTATAGTCACTTATTCATTGTAAAGCTTGTGACTTTTCTATTTTTCATTGATCTTGGTACAAGTGCTTTGACACGTGCAAGGAACCCTACACCAGCATGTGTAAGCATATCTCTCTCACCACATTACTATATACAGTTACAGCAAAAGTATCATTATTTGTTGTCAGTTCCCATAGGGGGACCAGATATGAACTGAAAATGCTCTCGTGTTTCATTATATATTGCAATTTTGTAAATTTGAATCTTTGCCACATGTTTGCAACTCCATTGAAAGTGTTATGATCAAAATAATAAATAATATTCACCACAGATTAATTCTAAATCCAAGTATATATCCCCATCATAGTATCTTTGATGTACAAAGCAATTCGTCAGGAAAGTTAATTAAATGTGCAAATAAGGAATTGGCTAAAGTAAAAATGGTTAATGGCTTTCAATGTTGTATCATAGTATCTTTAATGTACTTAGCAAGTTTCATCAAATTTGGTCTAGTCAATAAAGATAAATATCCCTATTTAGGAAAGTTCATTAAATATCAAATTAGGAATTGGCTGAAGTAAAAAAGTTAAATGACTTTCAATAATGTTGCTTTATAGTATCTTCAATATATATAGCAAGATTCATCAACCTCAGTCAAGTCAATTCAGATATATATTCCTAATTAGTGAAGTTCATTAAATATGTAAATAAGGAATTGGCTGAAGTAAAACGGCTTTATTATTTTCAATAATGTTATATCATAGTGTATTCAATGTACATAGCGAGTTACATCAACTTTGGTCGAGTCAATTCAGATATATCTAAAAAGAAAGTTCATTAAATATGCAAATAAGGAATTGGCTGAAGTAAAAATGTTGAATGACTTTCAACAATGTTATATTATGTACATAGCAAGTTTCATCATTTTTGGTTAAAACACCTTCTAAAATAACCTTCTAGATTCTAAAGTAACAAATGATGTGTTCTTCCTCTACATTCTGATGTGATTTAGCTGAATTTTGTGAAATAGAAGTTTCCAAATCTCCAGTTTGGCTGAACTGTAATGACATGACAGAATAAAGGTTAAAAATTGCACAAAAATGATCATGTTTGGATGGTAATCAGCCAATACAGTATCTGGATGATTTAAATGAAATGGCCTAACTATAAAAGACTTACAAATTGCTCAGGTTGGCGGGAAAAAATAATAAAAATCCGACTATAATAATAATAATAATATTTATTTCTTTAAAGCGCACTACACATACGTCTCAGTGCGCTTTACACATTTAAAATTGATAAAATACCAGCGAAACGTGACAAACTTAAAATGTAAAAACAATCAAATTATGCTAAAAAATTATGCTAAAAACGTACATGGTTAAAAATAATGAAAAATTCTGCAGAGTAAAAAACAGTCAAAATACAAAAAAAATTATTAAAATTCTATAGAGTAAGTAGCAGAAAATGTTAAAATAAGATATAATAAAACAAGCATCAGCGGTTACAGTAAAATGGTGACCCTTCCAAAACATTAGTAATAGTGCTTTACAAATTGATGGGTCTTTAAAATGCGCTTAAAACAGTCAACGGAGCTAGCATTACGGATTTCTGGAGGCAATGAGTTCCACAGAGACGGTGTGCAGACAGAGAAAGCTCTCTGCCCATATGCTTTGTTGAACATTCCCTGCGGTGGCACTAAGCGTAACGAATCACTCGATCTGAGATCTCTGATGAACATTCCCCGCGGTGGCACTAAGCGTAACGAATCACTCGATCTGAGATCTCTGATGAACATTCCCCGCGGTGGCACTATGGCGTAACGAATCACTCGATCTGAGATCTCTGGCAGGGGTGTATATCTCGATCAGATCCAAGAGATAAAGTGGAGCAAAACGATGAACTATTTTAAAGGTTGTCAACAAGATTTTGAATTTAATTCTTGCTTCAGCCGGCAGCCAGTGTAGATCAATGAATACAGGTGTGATATTAACAAATTTTCGAGTACGCGAGACAAGGCGAGCTGCAGCATTCTGAAGTGATTGAAGGCGTCCGAGCTGAAATTTCCCAACACCATACAAAAGACTGTTGCAGTAATCCAGCTGAGAAGTGACAAATGCATTGGACCATCTTTTCTGTGGTGGGTTTGTCCAACAATTGACGGATCTTGCCAATTCTACGCAATGCATAAAATCCATGCTTACAGATGTGGCTGATATGGTCTGACATCTAGCCGTCATGGGTGAGTTTCACACAGAGATTGCGAACTGTAGCAGAAGGGACAATATCTGACTCGCCAATCCTTAGACTTGAGAGTATCACTGCATCGGATCTGAGACGAGACGAAAACTGAACAAAATAACAACATCAAATATCACTTCCACAAAAAACTTTTATTTTCAAAAGTTTAACCGACATTTCATGTGAAAAAGTACTTTACAATTGATTTTTATCCATTTCATTGTTTACTACACTGGAAATGCACATATACATGGAAGTTTCTGCCACCTTTCATGTTCAATTTTGAATTTCAGAAAATGAATGCAACAAATGTGAAAAGCTTGACAACTGCAAAACAGTCAATGCACTAATAGTTAAAACTTCAACTCAAGAATCAAACTCATATCAACAACTTTCTTTTCATTAAGTTGAGAGAAAACTTTATCAAAACTCATCTGAAACACCTCTCACCAACTGAGACAGGCAGATTACACGACCCACTGCCACCCATGGATTCAAGGTTACAGGTTTAACTGAGCAAGCATTGGCCCAATCAACCTTAACAAACTAGAAGAAAAAGCCATGGCAGGGAACATGAGATAAAACTACAATTTGATTTCTATCGAATATGAAACTGATATTCAGTCAGTCTTAGAAATTTCTGATCCCTTTTGTGAAACTGGGCAAATGGTGACTGCAAACAAGTATAACTTGCAGATCAAACTTTACCATGGAAAATACAAAATCATGGCGATGAAAGATTGATTTTATGATTCTATGATTTTATTTGTATCTGACTAGAAACTGATGTTCAGTCTTAGAAATTCCCTATCCATTTTGGTTAACTAAGTGAATGATGATGAACTGATTTCATTCAATATTGGTACACAGATAAAGTACTATGGCATATATATATGCACATCAATTTATTTCACAAAACGATCCAATATGGCCACCAGGTGGCCATTTTGTTGAAACAGACTTTATTCAAACTTAGCACACAGACATTGTATTGTAGTGTGCATGTGCATGTCAATTAATGGTGCGAGTGAGGACTGTATCATCAGAGATGACTTTTTTAGCAAAATATGACTAATTAAATTGTTTCATCCAAATTAATTCAAAACATATAAAAATGAGCAGAAATTTCTAGGACTATTTTACTAATCCTCTATTTGGAGTAAATGCTTTCAACATCTTCACACATTTTAAGTAGTTTTGTGAACACATACAGAAAGTGAATCTTTCTATTATCATGATAGAAAACAGAAGTGACATGTAAATGCTGTCTGGCAATATGAGGTCAGTTCTGATTCTCATTTAGCGGGTCTACCACTTGATACACACAGCACTGATGAATGTCACAGTGATACACACAGCCCTGATGAGAGGCTCCTTGCCGTCAATGTCACAGTGATACACACAGCCCTGATGAGAGGCTCCTTGCAGTCAATGTCACAGTGATACACACAGCCCTGATGAGAGGCTCCTTGCAGTCAATGTCACAGTGATACACACAGCCCTGATGAGAGGCTCCTTGCAGTCAATGTCACAGTGATACACACAGCCCTGATGAGAGGCTCCTTGCAGTCAATGTCACAGTGATACACACAGCCCTGATGAGAGGCTCCTTGCAGTCAATGTCACAGTGATACACACAGCACTGATGAGAGGCTCCTTGCAGTCAATGTCACAGTGATACACACAGCACTGATGAGAGGCTCCTTGCAGTCATATGTCACAGTGATACACACAGCCCTGATGAGAGGCTCCTTGCAGTCAATGTCACAGTGATACACACAGCACTGATGAGAGGCTCCTTGCAGCCAATGTCACAGTGATACACACAGCCCTGATGAGAGGCTCCTTGCAGTCAATGTCACAGTGATACACACAGCCCTGATGAGAGGCTCCTTGCAGCCAATGTCACAGTGATACACACAGCCCTGATGAGAGGCTACTTGCAGTCAATGTCACAGTGATACACACAGCCCTGATGAGAGGCTCCTTGCAGTCAATGTCACAGTGATACACACAGCACTGATGAGAGGCTCCTTGCAGTCAATGTCACAGTGATACACACAGCCCTGATGAGAGGCTCCTTGCAGTCAATGTCACAGTGATACACACAGCCCTGATGAGAGGCTCCTTGCAGTCAATGTCACAGTGATACACACAGCCCTGATGAGAGGCTCCTTGCAGCCAATGTCACAGTGATACACACAGCACTTATGAGAGGCTCCTTGCAGTCAATGTCACAGTGATACACACAGCACTGATGAGAGGCTCCTTGCAGTCAATGTCACAGTGATACACACAGCCCTGATGAGAGGCTCCTTGCAGTCAATGTCACAGTGATACACACAGCCCTGATGAGAGGCTCCTTGCAGTCAATGTCACAGTGATACACACAGCACTGATGAGAGGCTCCTTGCAGTCAATGTCACAGTGATACACACAGCACTGATGAGAGGCTCCTTGCAGTCAATGTCACAGTGATACACACAGCCCTGATGAGAGGCTCCTTGCAGTCAATGTCACAGTGATACACACAGCCCTGATGAGAGGCTCCTTGCAGTCAATGTCACAGTGATACCTACATGTATAAGGTAAATACTCAGAAAAGCAGGTGTTGGAAATATTGACCAGCAGAGTTTGACGTCCCTTTAGAATTGGTGTTAAACATCAGCTGTTTCACATTTTGTGACAAAAACAACTTCATGCTTTTTTCCAGTGCCTTTACTGTTTTTACACCAGTAGCTGAGAAGTTAAAATAGAAAAGAACAGAAATTACTGCATGGATTTTATGATTGTATACAGTTGAGAAACAGAATTATTTAGAATTTAGTCATAGTTTTAATCAGTCTTTGTCATGGTAACTGAATGATCATGAATAGTATTTCTTTTGAAAATAGCTGGATAGTGCCCGATTTTTAGGATGTTTACAAAGACAGGTGTGAGGCCATGCAGAGATAGTACAGCATCCAATAAAACACCCAAGGTTGAACTCTGTACCCACTACTGATAATGGAGAATGAAATGTACCAAGTAATTTGGCTACAGATGCAAGTGTAAAACAAATAGGTCTTACCTTGGTCTGTCATTAGTACACTGGCAGATGATGAGGACAGCATTTCAGCAACAAGTGATGACAGATCATCACAAGTGAAGAGATCTGTCACTAAATTTGGATTACTAGCCTCCATGTACATGAAATATAGGAGTCAAATTACTTTTCTCCCTGTGAAGTTAAATTTTAAAATTAGGTAATACTAAACTCCTTTTTCTCAACAGTGCAAAAAGAGGAAAACACATTTAGGTGAACCCCATGGCGAGACAGCAAGTTTACTATACCAGTTGTAATTGCACTCATATTTATGGTCTATTTTGCTGTGCTTTCACTCATGTAGTCTTTCTATTCACTAATGCTCATGAACATACAGTCACCTAATACCATGGCAAACACTTGTGCACATACTGCTGCAATGGTACACTTGCACTCAGTTGCAATGAGCTGACAACATACTGTCTTCATCTGTATGAATTTAACCCTAGGCCTTACGTTGATTTTACCCTATCAATTTAATTATCAGCAACAAAATTAGTGAAAAAATAGAAAAAATGAATGAAGTACTCACCTCCAGATTTCAAGGGTGCAAACCTCCACAGTGCGCCATCCTGGTTAGGGACCGTTCAGTTTTTACGGCCGGGGGGGGGGGGGGGGGGGGGGGGGGGCCGGCAAAATCTTGTCGCCGGTGTTCAAAAAAATGATGACCCCCCCTGCATTTTTCGCGAAAAAATGATGACCCCCCCTTTGTCAGACGAAAAAAATTTGATGACCCCCCCCCCCCACTGAAAAATAACCAAAGCCCATATGTCAAATTTACCCGCACGGTTTGGATTTGAACTCCGGTACGCGGCGCACTTTATTCGTGTAGCAGAGATGCCAGTGTACAACTTCTCAGCCACATCCATGCAAACGTCTGTTAATTAGGACGACTGTAAGGCAATTTTTAACTTCATTTCCATAGACAACTTATGTCCATGGACATTGTATAAAGTAAACTTTATTGGAGTGGTTCGCCAAAGGCAGCCCTCCGGTTAAGAGGGTCATGGGCCATTACGTAAAGTCAACTTTATTCTAGTGGGCAACCAAAGGTGGCCCACTGGTAAAAAGAGGGTCGATCATGGCCATTGCATGAAGTAAACCTAATTGGAGTGGGCCGCCAAAGGCGTCTGCCCGCTAAGAGGGTCATGGGTAATACATAAAGATTATTTATTGTATTGGGCCGCCGAAGGCGGCCCGTCGGTAAAGAGGGTCAATCATGGCCATGGCATAAAGTGGACTTTATTGTAGGTATTATGTTTTTGAAAATGTGGTGACCCCCCCTTTCCTACCAGTGAAAAAGTGATGACCCCCCCTTCTTGGATTCCAAAATTATGATGACCCCCCCCCCTGGATTTTGCCGGCCCCCCCCCCCCCCCCCCGCCGTAAAAAACTGAACGGTCCCTTATAACTGTGCATACTCTTCACATCCACAATGAGAACCAATTGATAGGATGATATCAGTGATCACATGTTGACATCCTTATATGACGCATGTCAACATATCCATCTCCTCAGATGAAATCTGTAAGATAAAACAGATTTATTAGGAAATACATGAGAAATGCTGCTAGCCTCAATTGGTGTATCTAGCAAGAATTAAATGGTGAAAAATTAGGGTAAGTGTATTTTCTGTGGTGACTTGTTATTTAGTACCAGTGCTTAGAGCTAGCTTATTCACCAGCAAGTTCAGAGAAACTTTCAAAAATAGAAACAAAGTTCACTGCAACATTTAACCCTTTCACCACCATGGTTAGGTCCAACTCCATTGTTTTCTATGGCAAAGCTGGACTTCTACAGAGGGAAATGGGGGTGTCCAACTCCATTGTTTTCTATGGCAAAGCTGGACTTCTACACAGGGAAATGGGGGTGAAAGGGTCAAAACAAAGTGAATGTACAAAAATCATGACTAAGTGGTTTCAACTACACTGTATGCATGCGCTGTACGCAAAGTCCGACAATATGACATTATTTTAAGTACAATAGCTAATAACTGAACAGACATACAGTAGTGAGCAATGTAATTTACCTCAAAGTTGAGTAAATCGATGATGACAAGATTTGCCCCTTCTTGTCTCACCAAGGCTTCCTTCAATTCTAGAAGTGATGTCTGGCTGTTACTGTATTTTACTATAGTGATGGTGCTACCATGACAGGTGATCGATCACATGGTCATCACCAGTTGATGCAACTTTTCCCTCTGAACTTAGTCTTCACTGCTCTTACACAAAATCTCAGAAAACTTTCCGATGGTTTCTTTTTCAAGTCCTTGATTCCTTTGAATGATTTCAAGGCATTATAGGTGGTGTGATCAGGAAATCTGAAATTAATTGACAAAAAGGTTTCAGAAATATGCGACACTTCAGGCAAATTTACTTTCTGACTACTTAAACCAAAAACAGAAGATGTACATTGTTATATCTACTTTCAATGGGATGTATATGTTTACTTGTTCAAAGATGAATAAATTTTGTCAAGTGAAATCATTTTCATAGTGAATAGGGGTGAGCAAATCCATTACCCCAAGCCCATGGGCTAGCTTACAAGTCTTCTTTCTGAAGACATCATGCATACTTTTACATGTACTGGCGACTTATTTGGCTTTAACACTGATGTTAAATTGATGGTTAGTTGAAATTAGGGTTGGATCGGGTCAGTAATGTCTCTTTACTTCTGAAATTGACTTGTTAACCCCTCTATTCCAATCTATACCTTGTAGTGACTGTTTCCCAATCTTCTTCTCCAACTTTCTTCATGAAGCATTCTTGTACATAGCGCATTTCTTTCATATCTCTTGCTGCCTCATGGAGCTCATCAAATGAATATTCCAAAGAAGTGACTTTTTGGAGAAGACTGTACTGCTCTTCTTCTTTCAGATTACGAAGTGGTTTGTAGTTGGTTGATTTGCAGTCAGGGATACTGCGGTTCAGTATAAGAGACTCCCTTTTCTTCAGCTTTTGACCTTTGATTCTGGCATCCTTGTAAAGTTCATCTATTTTTCTTACAAGATTGTAGCATCTTGTACTTAGTGAAGCCATAAAAAATATCAGATCAAGAGATACTTCCTGAAGATAAATAGAAAAGATGGAAAAGATGTAGTGAAAAATTTGGGTAGAATTGATAGAAAATAATAGTGCAAAAAAGACCAGAAATTTCCAGTCCCTTTTACCTAAGGCATAGTGATTCTCTTTGTTATTTACCATGATTTATGCCTTTACATGTAGGCCTATGTACCAATTTTAGATCACTACTTTTATCCCATAGCAAGATGAAATGCACAGTGTCTCTGAAATCACAATTTAGAATGTATTGTGACCCCATATGTTGTTGATTGCACACATAACAGCTGTCAGGAACAGGAATGTACACACTTTGCGTTTTATCATATTCGTGGTAATCAACCAAGGACTTTAACTGCAGTTACACTAGGACAAAAATGAAGAATTTCCCAAAGGTGACATGCCACAAACATGACATGTACACTGAGTAGCTAGGAAACTAATTCCAGCCTTCCCTTAAAGCTAAAAGTCATCAGAAACCTGAGTAAATCTTGTTGAAGAGTACACAGAAAGTATATTAGATTACCTTCTCTCCCAGATGCAGTGAACACATATTTCTCCACTTTGCTGGTTTCCTTTTTGGTGGTTCTTCAGAGGTCTGGTTTTGAAAGCTCAAGTAAAAGTTTTCGGCAATACATCACCTGTAACAACAAGTTTAGTGTTTTAAAGAAGCTCCATGCCAACTAAAGACATTCATAAACTAAGTGATGTCCAGCTTCATTTTTGTCTTGATGCACTGAATACATGGAGCTTTAGATGCCATGGTTTTGACAATGTGGTAATTCTTAACAATACATACTGGTACAGACCACTGTACATAAATACATACCTTTTCAATGGTGTCATAAAACTTTAGAGTCTGGGCAACTGTGTTGTATAAGTTGGCCAGACGGACCACCTCATCATCTGTACAACCTTGAATTATTATGAAAAGTATAGAGAATCAAATCTTATAGTGGTAGATGACCTTTAATGTATTCATTAACACATTTCTTCTAAACATTAACACTTCAGGTCCTTGTTTTTCATACTATCAAATTATGTTTAAACCTTTGGTTTTCAGCTTATCAGCACATCATTTACATATGACCACGCTGACAATGCACAGGCTGTATTCATGTGATGTGCAGTGGACATTAAAAAGGTGTGAGAATCTGCATATAGATCAAAACATTATTATTAATAGTAATTCTAGTCAGGACAATAAACCATACAGTTGGTATATATGCAAGTGAAAAATAGGAGACAGATTTTTATATTTGTGTTAAAGTGCAGTCGTCGTCGCGCTGCGCGTGCGCATTTTTTTGTTGATAAACATAAATGTTTGTAAACATAAGTCTTCTAACTTCAATCGGAGTGAGATGGGAGCGGTCCCTCACTTTGTTAATGCCTTTGTAAGACCCAACATCATGCAATTGTAAAATATTAAGATTGGAAACGAACTTCAGTGGTGTATTTCTATCTATTAAAACTCATGTAAGGCTACGAACATTGAGACACTCAGCACAATATGTCGCTGAGTTTATTGCACGCAGTCACAGTGAACAAATGGGTTTGATTGCGCACGGTCATGCTGGTTGTACACAATGCTATATACAGCCCAGTAAAAATACATCACTAAAATGATCAACATTGTATATATATATATATATATATATATATATATATATATATATATATATATATATATATTAAAGTGCGATCTATAAATTATTATGCGATTGATAATGTAGTCCCGTTTTGAAACGCTGGAGTTGACTCTACATCTGCGCCAATCTGTTATGTTTCATACTTGATATAGAAGTTAATTTATAAGTTTAATGAAAATGGATATTTTTACCATAGAAAGACTCAAAAGAGAGTAAAATTTCTTTTAGCACGAAGAATCAATATCAATGCGCGATCTGATCTTGATGAACCGTGACCTCAGAGTGTAAACATGTCGGCTGGTCACGCTCGCTGCTCATAGTGGGCTAAGGGAGCGTTCAGTTTTTACGGCTGGGGGGGCCGGCAAAATCTTGTCGCCGGTGTTCAAAAAAATATAGACCCCCCCTGCATTTTTCGTGAAAAAAAGATGACCCCCCCCCTTTGTCAGACGAAAAAAATTGATTGACCCCCCCCCCCCCCCCCGCTTAAAAATAACTAAAACCCATACGTCAAATTTACCCGCATGGTTTGGATTTGAACTCCGGTACGCCGCGCACTTTATTCGTGTAGCAGAGATGCCAGTGCACAAACTTCTCAGCCACATCCATTGAAACGTCTGTTAATTAGGACGACTGTAAGGCAATTTTTAACTTCATTTCAATAGACAACTCATGTCCATGGACATTGTATAAAGTAAACCTTATTGGAGTGGTTCGCCAAAGGCAGCCCTCCGGTTAAGAGGGTCATGGGCCATTACGTAAAGTCAACTTTATTCTAGTGGGCCACCGGTAACCGGTAAAGAGGGTCGATCATGGCTATTGCATAAAGTAGACTTTACTGGACAGGGCTGCTGAAGGCGCACGGCCATTAAGATTGCCGTGGGGTATTACATAAAGTCAATTTATTGGAGTGGGCCGCCGGAGGCGGCCCGCCAGTAAAGAGGGTGATCATGGCCATTGCATGAAGTAAACCTAATTGGAGTGGGCCGCCAAAGGCGTCTGCCTGTTAAGAGGGTCATGGGTAATACATAATGTATATTTATTGTAGTGGGCCGCCGAAGGCGGCCCGCCGGTAAAGAGGGTCGATCATGGCAATGGCATAAAGTGAACTTTATTGTTGGTATTATGTTTATGAAAATGTGGTGACCCCCCTTTCTTACCAGTGAAAAAGCGATGACCCCCCTTTGCGGATTCCAAAATTTTGATGACCCCCCCCTGGATTTTGCCGGCCCCCCCCCCCCCGGCCGTAAAAACTGAACGGTACCTAACACATGTAACAGGACGCGTTGGAAGTTATTAGATTTTCGTAAAGCGGCTCGGGATGGAGTGTAATTAAACCTCAAATTTGTGTATATAACTCTATCGCTGAAAACATGGACAAAAGCCTTCACATCAATCCATATCATCAGAAGGCGAGATTTTGTTCACGATGACGGGGCACAGACTGTACCGGTCCCACTAAACCAGTAGGGTAACTGGTCGTTTCGGCACCAAGTCGTTTCGGCCCAAGTCGTTTCGGCCTCGCAATTTCCGGCCCAAAGTCATTTCGGCACCGCAACCAAAGACGTTTCGGCATCCCTGTTTCGATTTGTTTTCAAACTATTTAGTAATTGACTGACCAGTCATATTCGTAAGCGTGACCTTTGCGTTCTGACCAGTACTTTTCTGTGCATTTGTGTGACATTTGCTGTGCTGTTTTGTACCGTGGCCGAAAACGACACAGACCTTCTTCAGTTTGTAATTGCGTCGAGGGGGGGTCATCAAAATTTTGGAATCCGCAAAGGGGGTTCTGTTTGAGCTGCATCGTTCTGTTTTGATCTGCGCTCTTCAGTTGTAATTGCGCCGTTCTGTTTGAGCTGCGTCGTTCTGTTTTGATCTGCGCTCTTCAGTTTGTAATTGCGTCGTTCTGTTTGAGCTGCGTCGTTCTGTTTTGACCTGCGCTCTTCAGTTTGTAATTGCGTCATTCTGTTTGAGCTGCGTCATTCTGTTTTGACCTGCGCTCTTCAGTTTGTAATTGTGTCGTACTGTTTAAACTGCATCGTTCTGTTTGATCGTCGCTCTTCAGTTTGTTTTGTTGTAATAAAGGGAAAGCAACTCCACACATCGTTTACATCTGAGTTGTTTGCATTGTGTGTATGATATTGTGTATATTGTGAGTGTGTATCATGTTTGATTGTTTTATATGAGTATTGGTTAGCCATTGCGAATGTAATAAAGGGAAAGCAACTCCTCACATCATTCATATGTGAATTCTTTGCGTTTTGTGTATGATTCTATGTGTGTGTATATCATGTTTAGCTGTTTTATGTAAAGGGTTGATTAGCCATGGCGAGACATACCCGTAATTTACGTGTCTTGCTGTTAACCAACATTGGAGCGGAGAGACTAGCGTTACACTGCAATCCTTTGAAGCTACGTTTCGAAAACAGAGTTTTCTTCACCAGTCACTTAAAATTCATTTTTGATTGGTGAGACATGTTGAATGATTGATTGATTTTATGTGTTAATATGTTGTTCCACTGAAGTTTGTTGTTCAATTACGGAAGCTATGTCTACGGTTTGGTCTTGTTGTGTTTTTGTATGCTCATGTGAATCGGAGTGCCATCTATTGTAGCTTTTGTGAAATCTGGCATATGTAAGTGTATCGCATACTTCTGTTCCTTCTGTATGCGATTATTGGTTGCTTGAAGGTTTGCAGCATGAAAAAAATATTTGGGACAAGATTTCACTGACGTTCTTGATCCAAAGCTTAAATAGTATAAAATCATGGACTTTTGTATAAAATACAGCAAAAACGGGCTAAGTGTCAAAGACACAAGGAAAAAAGCTGGAGCAACAAAAAAGGACCTCGAAATTAAGAAAGTGAAATAGAAAAACATGAAAAGACATTGATGAAGTTCAGAGAGCTTTAGGTGATATTTACGAAGTCAAAACACAAGGTATTAGGCCTATTCAACATGCTAGAATAAGATGACATGAGATTGTTGAAAAAAGCAATGCTTATTTTTTGAAGCTTGAAAAGAGAAATCATTACAAAAATCACATTCGTAAACTTCAAGCATCTACAGATTTAAATGAAATTTTAAACACGTAGAATAGCACAACTGAAAAGTATAGGACCCGCTGGCATATTCTGGTAATGTACTTTGAATCATAGATTGAGAATGTCGTTTTTTTGTAAGTGCTATCCTTGTTCTTCGTCTTTTGTCTGTGTTCTGTTTCCGTTGTCTTTTTTCGTACCTTTTTCTCTTGTTCAAGTTGTAAATTATATATAATATATATATATATATAATATATATATATATATATATATATATATATATATATATATATATATATATATATATATATATATATAATATATATATTATATATATATATATATATGTTGTGTTCTCGGTTGAACATTTGAGTTCGATTCTATATTAGTGTCGACTGGACGACTGACGTTTAGTTAAACATCAACAAATAAACTTTATTCAAGAGACGTAGACATGCTACATACACATCCGCCATGCCATGTGGGGAGAGCGTATATATGCGGAAGGCGGGGAACTATCATGTGACTACATTTGCATATATGAAACGATACAATCAGCATGCATAAATTAATTGACTCAATAACACAACTATATATATATATATATATATATATATATATATATATATATATATATATATATATATATATATATATATATATATATATATATATATATATATATCTATATATATATATATCATCTAGTAAACACAATACGAACACAACGAACCTTTAACACAATAGAACAAAGTTAGACATCCTAGCTTCCAGAATGAAAGAACAAACCTTCAGTGGGACAACATAGGAATACGTACAATCTGCCATTATACTACGAAATTTATCCACTGAACCTGACTTGAGGCGATTGATAAAGAAAGTCTGGCAAACTTTCGAAACATAGCGTTAGTGTCGTACGCAGTGACTCAACTCTGGAGTACAGACTGCACTGACATTCATATTCAGCTGTCTCGCTGTACCTATTCTGTTCTGTACACAAGACAGTGAAACAAAAAATACACACCACCATACATTAAACGCAAACAACCAATATGTGAACGATGTGTGGAGTTAGTCTCCCTCTACTACCTATGACTCCATGGGCACCCATGCCAAGTTGCAATGGTATTCTCCAAGTGACCGTTCAATGTTTGTTACAAAATGTTTACTCCAGTACTTCCGTGTTATGCTGAAAACAAACTGAAGAGCACAGATCAAACAGAACGATGCAGTTCAAACAGAACGACGTAGGTCTAACAGAACGACGCAATTACAAACTGAAGAGCGCAGTTCAAAACAGAATGACGCAGCTCAAACAGAACGACGCAATTACAAACTGAAGAGCGCAGGTCAAAACAGAACGACGCAGCTCAAACAGAACGACGCAATTACAAACTGAAGAGCGCAGGTCAAAACAGAACGACGCAGCTCAAACAGAACGACGCAATTACAAACTGAAGAGCGCAGTTCAAAACAGAAGGACGCAGCTCAAACAGAACGACGCAATTACAAACTGAAGAGCGCAGATCAAAACAGAACGACGCAGCTCAAACAGAACGACGCAATTACAAACTGAAGAGCGCAGATCAAAACAGAACGACGCAGCTCAAACAGAACGAAGCAATTACAAACTGAAGAGCGCAGATCAAAACAGAACGATGCAGCTCAAACAGAACGGCGCAATTACAAACTGAAGAGCGCAGATCAAAACAGAACGATGCAGCTCAAACAGAACCCCCTTTGCGGATTCCAAAATTTTGATGACCCCCCCTCGACGCAATTACAAACTGAAGAAGGTCTGTGTCGTTTTCGGCCACGGTACAAAACAGCACAGCAAATGTCACACAAATGCACAGAAAAGTACTGGTCAGAACGCAAAGGTCACGCTTACGAATATGACTGGTCAGTCAATTACTAAATAGTTTGAAAACAAATCGAAACAGGGATGCCGAAACGTCTTTGGTTGCGGTGCCGAAATGACTTTGGGCCGGAAATTGCGAGGCCGAAACGACTTGGGCCGAAACGACTTGGTGCCGAAACGACCAGTTACCCTACTGGTTTAGTGGGACCGGTACAGTCTGTGCCCCGTCATCGTGAACAAAATCTCGCCTTCTGATGATATGGATTGATGTGAAGGCTTTTGTCCATGTTTTCAGCGATAGAGTTATATACACAAATTTGAGGTTTAATTACACTCCATCCCGAGCCGCTTTACGAAAATCTAATAACTTCCACCGCGTCCTGTTACATGTGTTAGGTACCGTTCAGTTTTTACGGCCGGGGGGTGGGGGGGCCGGCAAAATCCAGGGGGGGGGTCATCAAAATTTTGGAATCCGCAAAGGGGGGTCATCGCTTTTTCACTGGTAAGAAAGGGGGGTCACCACATTTTCATAAACATAATACCAACAATAAAGTTCACTTTATGCCATTGCCATGATCGACCCTCTTTACCGGCGGGCCGCCTTCGGCGGCCCACTACAATAAATATACATTATGTATTACCCATGACCCTCTTAACAGGCAGACGCCTTTGGCGGCCCACTCCAATTAGGTTTACTTCATGCAATGGCCATGATCACCCTCTTTACTGGCGGGCCGCCTCCGGCGGCCCACTCCAATAAATTGACTTTATGTAATACCCCACGGCAATCTTAATGGCCGTGCGCCTTCAGCAGCCCTGTCCAGTAAAGTCTACTTTATGCAATAGCCATGATCGACCCTCTTTACCGGTGGTACCGGTGGCCCACTAGAATAAAGTTGACTTTACGTAATGGCCCATGACCCTCTTAACCGGAGGGCTGCCTTTGGCGAACCACTCCAATAAGGTTTACTTTATACAATGTCCATGGACATGAGTTGTCTATTGAAATGAAGTTAAAAATTGCCTTACAGTCGTCCTAATTAACAGACGTTTCAATGGATGTGGCTGAGAAGTTTGTGCACTGGCATCTCTGCTACACGAATAAAGTGCGCGGCGTACCGGAGTTCAAATCCAAACCATGCGGGTAAATTTGACGTATGGGTTTTAGTTATTTTTAAGCGGGGGGGGGGGGGGGGGCTAATCAATTTTTTTCGTCTGACAAAGGGGGGGGGTCATCTTTTTTTCACGAAAAATGCAGGGGGGGTCTATATTTTTTTGAACACCGGCGACAAGATTTTGCCGGCCCCCCCAGCCGTAAAAACTGAACGCTCCCTTAGCCCACTATGAGCAGCGAGCGTGACCAGCCGACATGTTTACACTCTGAGGTCACGGTTCATCAAGATCAGATCGCGCATTGATATTGATTCTTCGTGCTAAAAGAAATTTTACTCTCTTTTGAGTCTTTCTATATAAACTCTCTTAAGCATGGAATCACCTATTACTAGAACATCAACTTCATTACAATCTATGGTACTCGTGACTCCTGAACTTTCTGTCAACGTAACAGGATTGTCCAAGTCAGCTTTATCAGTCACAAGTTGCTGTGGTTTCTCGGTATCGTATTTACACTCGCTGACAACTGATGCGATGGAGAGATCTTCAGTCTGCGCCATTTCATTAGTGTTATTGAAGTGCGTTCAGCAGCACGCCCTCACTCTTTGTTATTAGTTTATACTTTCGTCTTTTGCGCATGCTCGGCCCCCTCTCCCCTCTGGACCGCCATTGCTGTATGTACGTTTATATATCGATCGACGCAGTGTATCGATTAAACTGGTTATTGTTCTCAACTTCAAGTGTCTGGTTGTGATTCCGACTACTATTGGTAACTGGGCTTGTATCCCTACTGGCGTGGTGGCAGCGATTTCGAATCTACACGCCTCCTAAAGACAAAATAGTCGTCGCTGGACCATATAACCTGGCCAACTAGTCGTCGGACACACACACATAGTGTACAACCGGTCAGTATACATTAACTGGATAGCACAGAAGTTGTAGTCGTTACCAGAGTACATCATGGCATCATTCCAGCGGGCACCCAAGCAATGGTGTCTCAGTAAATCAGAGACTATTAATTCCTTCGAGAATTGGCGCCAAAACCTCAGATATACGTTATCTCTTGATGCTAATTTTGCACCATTCCTCGCTGAGGGCGCACAATGGAGAAAGAAAACGAAGTCCAGTCCACTGAGAGGGTTTACAGACGACGGTGGACACATCAGAGAAAACAAACGCCTTACAGCCCAGCAGAAGGTAAATGCTTTAGAGCTTATGTTGGGCCAAATAGCCAATACTGCCCTGTTATAGCCCGCAGTACCATTGTCAAGAACTCAACATCCATAGACAGCATTGGCAGGTCATTCGCTTACATTATGGCTTCCAGTCTACTGGTGCTCACTTCATTGATTTTGTCAAATCCACCTTGAGCCCGATGAGCGTCCTGAAGACCTTTACCAACGCCTCACTGCGTTCATTGAAGACAACCTACTTCATCGCGATAGTGGTATAACTCACCATGGCGATGCCATTACAGAGGATGAAGAACTTTCTCCGTCGTTGGAAAATTTTGTGGTTCTAACCTGGTTGCAGCTTATACACAAGGATCTCCCAAGACTTGTTAAACAACGGTATGGCACAGAGTTACGCACCCGTACCTTAGCTTCCATTAAGCTGGAAATTTCACAGGCTTTATCTTCTCTCCTGGATGAGATACACACTGCAGAAGATGCCACTGTCATGCGCACTGCTGCATCCAGTTATAACACCACCCGTCATAAAGGCAGCTTTCCCACTCGCTCTACTGGTCCTCCCAATGCCAGACAGAGAAGCCGTAGAACAAATCGCTCCTGTCCCCTGTGTAAGCAAGCTAGCAGACCAGCTCAGCATTTCTTAGTGAGTGTGAGTTCTTACCAGACCAAGATCGCAGGTTCATGACTAAGGCAAGACAGGTAGCCAATATATTCGACATTAACAGTGATGAAGATGATTGTCTTTCAAGTGATGAAGCCTCACTACAAGACACGAGCATTACCAACACTGCCCTCGAATACAGGTCCGCCAGTCACCCTACCTAGACACTTTCTATGGTTACCAAACCGCCCGCGTGATCATTGACAGTGGTGCCACTGGTAACATGATGCGCCTATCTTCAGCCAGACAACTGAATGTGCCGATAAAAGCCAGCTCCCAATCCGCGCATCAGGCTGATGGTTCCTCTCCCTTGAAAGTTGTAGGTGAAACTAGATTCACATTGACACGCGACAGCATCAGCTTCGTATTTGAAGGCCTAGTTGTGGAAAATCTGGATGTCGACATACTAGCAGGGACTCCCTTCATGGAACTAAATGACATCAGTGTTCGTCCAGCCAAGCGCCAAATCATGATTGGTGACGGTATGACATACACGTATGGGTCAACACCTGCAACCAATCACAGCGTCCGCAGGGCCCATGTACTCAGGGCCCCTCCCGTATCATCAACCATTTGGCCAGGTGACTTCATCGAGGTAGAATTACCACCTGATCTCCAGGCTGCTGACACAACCTATGCAGTTGAACCCAGATTAGACACATGTCCTGACAAAATGTCCACGCCTAACAACACATGGCCTGCACCGGACCTGTTGTCAAGTGTAGCTGGAAAACTACGTGTTCCCAACTTATCTGACAGTCCACAAACACTTAAGCGCAACGAACACTTTTGTCAGATACGTGCCACCTTCACCCCAGTCACAGATCACAGCAGTTCCGATATGAAGACACACCCCACCAGGTCTCCAACCACTGTAGGCAACTACTCAGACCATATTAAGCTCGACCCTGACAATCTCCTATCACAAGAACACCGTACAGCTTTCCGCTCCATACACCAAGAGTTTGATGAAGTTTTCAACCCAACCGTCAAAGGCTACAATGGTGCGTCAGGTCCATTTGAAGCAGTTGTCAATATGGGCCCTGTCCAACCACCACAGCGCAAGGGGCGCCTCCCCTTCTATCCACATGACAAGCTGTTGGAACTACAAACCAAATTTGACGAACTTGAAGAAATGGGAGTTTTTGCCCGACCAGAAGATGTGAAGGTTAGCGTCGAATATATAAATACTTCGTTCCTGGTCAAGAAAGCAAACGGTGGCTCTAGGCTAGTCACCGCCTTTGCAGACGTGGGTCGCTATAGCAAACCCCAGCCTTCTGTCTTACCAGATGTGGATGGTACTCTCCGCTACATTGCACAGTGGAAATACATAATCACCACAGACCTCACCAAGGCCTTCTACCAGATACCGCTTTCGAGAGAGTCACTTAAATATTGTGGTGTAGCTACTCCATTTCGCGGCATACGCGTCTACACACGATGTGCTATGGGCATGCCCGGCTCTGAAACTGCACTAGAAGAGCTCATGTGTCGCGTCCTCGGTGACCTACTTGCAGAAGGTGTCGCCGCAAAGCTAGCTGACGACTTATACTGTGGTGGCAATTCTATACAGGAGCTCATGGACAACTGGAAACGCCTGCTACAAGCGTTACATGCCAATGCCTTATGCCTTTCCGCCACCAAAACGGTTATCTGCCCAGCTACTACCATGATCCTGGGATGGATTTGGCACCAAGGATCAATCAGTGCAAGCAAACACCGTATTGCACCCCTTTCTTCATGCTCTGCACCAGTGAATGTACGTGGACTCCGCTCTTTCTTAGGTGCATACAAGGTCTTAGCGAGAGTAATTCCTAACTGTGCAGTTCTCCTTACAGCGTTGGAAGCTGCTGCTGCTGGGAAGCAGTCTAGCGACCGAATTGAGTGGACTGACAGCCTCCGCGAAGCTTTCCGCACTGCCCAGTCTGCGCTTTCCACAAACCGATCCATCACCTTGCCACGCCCATCCGACCAGCTTTGGATCATCACAGATGGCGCCGTGAAGGACTGCGGAATTGGTGCTACATTATATGTCTCCCGAGGCGACAAGCTCCACGTCGCTGGATTCTTCAGTGCAAAACTTCGTAGTCGCCAGGTTACTTGGCTCCCCTGCGAGGTTGAGGCTCTATCTATTGCAGTTGCCACCAAGCATTTCACTCCTTATATAATACAGTCTCACCACAAGCCGTGCATACTCACAGACAGCAAGCCATGCGTACAAGCATATGAAAAGTTGTGTCGCGGTGAATTCTCGGCCAGCCCACGTGTAACAACCTTTCTCTCTACTGTGAGCCGTTACCAGGCCTCTGTGAGACATCTTGCTGGCAGTGAAAACATCCCTTCGGACTTCGCCAGCCGTAATGCCCCAGACTGCGACTCTCCCACTTGCCAAATCTGCACATTCGTCGCACGTACCGAAGAATCGGTTGTACGATCTCTCTCTGTCCAGGACATCGTCTCTGGTAACGTAAAGCTACCATTTACCAACAGGGCAACCTGGCTCAGCATACAAGCCGACTGTCCGGACTTGCGTCGTACTCACGCCCACCTTACTCAGGGAACCCGTCCGTCAAAGAAGCTCACCAACATCAAGGACGTTAAACGCTACCTGAACAATGTTACTATCTCCAGGGATGGATTACTAGTTGTCTCTCGCACTGACCCATTTGTCCCTCCAAGTGACCGTATTGTTGTGCCCCGACAAGTTTTGGATGGCCTTCTGACTGCCATTCACATCCGCTTAGGTCACCCGTCATGCCATCAGCTGAAGCGTGTGATACATCGCTACTTCTTCGCCCTGGACTTGGACAAATCCATTGAGCATGTCTCCTCTGCATGCCACCACTGTGCCTCGCTCACCAAGGTTCCGCATACCATAATCACTCAATCAACTACAGATCCGCCTGAAGTCATCGGCATATCCTTCGCTGCTGATATAATCAAGCGTGAACGTCAGTTAGTCCTAGTACTCCGCGAATGCGTCACATCATTCACGTCAGCATGTCTCATTGAAAATGAGCGCCATGAGACCCTACGCACGGCCCTCGTGAGACTCTGCATCGAACTCCGACCTTTAGACGGCCCTCATGCTGTTATCCGTACTGACCCAGCCCCAGGTTTTGCTGTCCTTGTGAACGACGATCTCCTTCGTCAGCACAGATTGAGCATAGAGATTGGTCGCACTAAGAATCGCAACAAAAACCCTGTAGCGGACAGAGCAATCCAAGAAATTGAGGATGAGCTTCTACGCCAGGACCCTCTATGTTCTACCATTACGCCACTCTCCCTGGCCATAGCCCTCTCACACGTCAACTCCCGCATCAGATCTAGAGGTTTGTCCGCTCGTGAAATGTGGACTCAAAGAGATCAGTTCACCCATGATCAGTTACCGATTAGCGATCACCAGCTGATTCTTAAACAACATGCTCTCTGAAAGGCCAACCACCGCTCCAGTGAGACCTCCAAGGCTCCAAGTGGACGCATACAACTAGCCCCTACACTGGAAGTTGGGAATCTAGTATACCTACACTCCGACCGCAACAAATCGCGTTCTCGAGATCGCTACTTGGTCATCCAGAGTGACCCGCCATGGTGTTGTATCCGCAAATTCCGCGGCAACCAACTCCGTAAGACATCGTATCGCGTTAAGCATTCAGAATGCTACCTAGTGCCATTCTCAGCGACCGATCACTCCATGTCAACGAAAAGTGCAATGGACAAATGCTCTTCTGATGAAGATACACCATGTCCGCCACCAGCCACAGTGCCTGAACCCCCCAGCATTCCGTTGGAAATTGCATTGCCACGTAATGCTGATCACGTAGAAAGTGCTACACCTGATGTCTGTGATAGAACCACTACACATACAGAATCTGACACTTGTACCTTTAACATAGACCCAACAGTGTCCAGTGCCATGGAAACCACTGACAGTACAGCAGCTGTTGAAGCTAGTCAACCAGATCAACCACTCATCACTGAGGGTACAAGGAAATCCAACCGCACTCGCCGTCGTCCCACTCGCTTTAGTGACTATGAACTTGACTTTTAGAGTTAGAATTTTGTGCTGATCTGTAATGTTTCCAGTGCCCCCATTTACTTTTATTGACGTTCATGCTCTCAGTGTATTGAAACTTTTGACCCTTATATGACTCATTTCACGTGCATGTTTACATGTTTCTATGCACTTTATGCTTAATTTCTAGTTTCACGCTCTTTAGACCTCCTCTATGGGGACAGAAACTGACAGACAAAAGGACAAGAGAGAAGGTGGCTACGCCATTTCATTAGTGTTATTGAAGTGCGTTCAGCAGCACGCCCTCACTCTTTGTTATTAGTTTATACTTTCGTCTTTTGCGCATGCTCGGCCCCCTCTCCCCTCTGGACCGCCATTGCTGTATGTACGTTTATATATCGATCGACGCAGTGTATCGATTAAACTGGTTATTGTTCTCAACTTCAAGTGTCTGGTTGTGATTCCGACTACTATTGGTAACTGGGCTTGTATCCCTACTGGCGCTGTCCGTTAGACTGCGCGTGTACATTTACAGAGAACTTTTCATCTTGGCTACGATTTCCTGACACACTGGGATCTCCTGTGTCGTTGGCTGGATTATTACTCTGGTTCTTTAAAGCCGACTCAAACTTACACAGCTCGTTTTGCAGCTCCTTCAACGAAGCCTTTTCACGCACCTTTGATTCTGTTTCCATCAGTGTCTGCATATCAGACAATTTCTTTGACCAACTACAGTCAGCTGCGAGTAGGTCGGCCTTTAACGATTTGTTTTCGGCCCTCAGTCTACAAAGCTCATCTTCTAAGCGACCCAGCTTCTGTGTTTTAGCTTTCAGCTCCGAAATTTCCATTTTCAGGACAGTCGTCTCACTCTGTAGGGTGTTGCACTGGTAGACAGCATCTACAAGTCTGTCTTCTAGGGCTTCGATCAATACATCGTATCTGTCCTTCATTTGATCAATTTCCAATTGATGAACAGCAGAACAAGTAGTCCCACAGTCTCTTTCCTTTACATTTGTTGATTGGCTTGCACTACATATTTTATTAGCGCTGACCTGGTCGCCGTCACGGTCATCACGCACACTGTCATCATGAAAGAGACGCTTCACTTCTGTATCTGAGATATCGGATATATCATCTGACACAAGTGTTTCTGAGGTACAAAGCATTTGATCAGTTCCTGCATAGTCATTATCATCAATGGGGAAATCCTCCGAAACAAAAACACCGGAGCGGTTACATCTATTTTCAGCATGAGGGTCGCCATCAATTGAATCAGTCTCACACCGCGGGTCACGTGCACGAGGTACGCTCTCAATTTCATCAAGTATATTATTCCTGCTGAACCGGTCCAGATATTCCTCAGCCGCCAATCTTGTTTCAAAACTCTTAAAACAATTACCGGGAAACCCATTGGTGTACTTATGGCACAACTTCCAGTCAGTAAAGACGCCAGTTTTACGACCAACTGACACGTACTGCATAATATTTCACCTTCTTTTTCGTCTGCTTCTTTGTATGGCCATGTGCTTCCACTGTGTCATTGTCGTAGTCAATCTCCGCATCCAAATCCAACCCGTAGATAAAGTCCGCATCTGCTTTTGACTTTCTAAGCCTCTTGTCCGGTGTGTGCATACTTTCAATGTTAATTTGTCACATACAAACGAAATAAACAGATGCCAACACAAGCTAAATCACGCCAGTTTTCCAGGAGACAACGTAACGTAGTGTTTAGTATAGCGCCGCCATCGTGGAGATCGTATGCTCCAGCACTAGTTCCCTCAGATAGCCCTGAACAGTGCCGAAATGTCTTGGGTTGCGTTGCCGAAACGACTTAGGGCCTGAAATCAGGAGGCCGAAACGTCTTGGGCCGAAACGACTTGGTGCTGAAACGTCTAGATTTACTGCCCGTGACTGCCCGTAGCTGCCTGAGGACTGCCCGAGAACTGCCCGAGCACTGGTCCATCCCGATTTAGAACCATAACTTAGATATGCCTCATGTTTCAAATTGGGAACAACGACATAGACCTATGTGCCCATAGATCTCAACATATACACTCCATTGATACTTCTTAATGACCACATTTCCCTACCCCATCAAGACTAATACTCCTATTACAAGTGGGGACTATGTCATTGTCAATGACTTGTTCATGCAAGGCTCTCATATTTCTTGGTCACATATTTATAGATCTTTTAACTGAGTTTCTTTAATGTATCAGGAAAACCGCTTCACAAAGTGTTACGTTTGTGTGGCACTCAAAGAGGAGAAAGCTGAAACAATGGATCCAGAACCCAGAACAGTGATTGACAAACTAATGGCAGCTAGAACACAATGCTGCATGCTGTTAATGTGTAAGTATATCTTGAAATATGCTCCTAGTAAATTGTAATAGTGAAATGTTCAATACGAGATAAGAGCCAGTGTATCACACAACACGATGGAGAGTTATACAAACTACAAAGCAGTCATGTCTGAGTACTTCCTTTGAAATATATTTGTAACCACATTCAGTGAAATACTGAGTTAGAATGAATTGTCTCCATGTATGGAATGCATGCCTATTTGCACGTTGCTGTTAATGATAGACATGCATGTAAAAAATCATATTTAAATATATATATATTTTATATACTTTTTTTTTTCTCTCTTATCGTTTTCTTTTTTACGCATTTCTACTTACTCGTAATGTATCTATTTAGTTATATATTTATTTATGTAGTTGTTCTTTTATTCACTTAGTTACTTTGTTACAATTAGGTTACTTTGCAATCCCACTACTTTCATGTACACTACCCTCGATATACTTCAGTTTTCTTTTTTCTTCTTCGTTTCCTTGCTTTAACTTCAAATGGCTTTGGGAACGGACTAGACTAGCATTTGCTATTTTCCGTTTCCATTTACCCTTTATCACAGCACAACTCAGATGTACATTCATCATTGAATTGTAATATTATTATGATTAAGGGTAATAAAGATTATTATTATTATTATTATTAGCTACTATAGACTATAGTCTATAGAAGCTATTGGGATGGGTATCCGTCCGGCGTCCGGCGTCAGTCTGTATGTATGTATGTATGTATGTATGTATGTATGTATGTCCGTTTGTGAGGCGTCCGTCCACTCAAATATCTTGAGAACCGCAGTATTTACTGATTTGATATTTGTTGTGCAGATGAAAAATATGATTTTGAGAAACTGATTTTTTTAATTTTTTGATATTGTTGAAAATACGCAAATTAATGCCAAAAAAGGTGTTTTTGGTAAAAAATCTTCTTCTTCATAACCGCTGGTCAGACAGCTTTGTTATTTGGTATACAGGTCCCTAGGGATAACCAAACTTAGATTTGTTCAAATTGTGATGAAATATGCAAATGAGTATTTTTAAGGAATTTTTTTGTCATTTTTGGTCAAAGTTTGACTTACATTGTATGTAATTCTTGTACTGTATAAACCCTATCAATTCACCCAGAAAAAAATAATTAATATGATTTTAAATAATTGAATTAATTAGGAAATCATTAAAGCCAAAATAATTTTGTGTGGAATTATCAGAAAGTACAACTTTTTTTTACAGTTCATAGTGAATTGAGGATTAAAACATGTAAAGGCAACTTTCCTGAATCCCAACTTTGATATATTCTGAACCACCATTTATGTTATCTAAAAGAAATTGCTCATAATAGTTTGTCATGATAGGGTGGTCAAATAAATAGAGATAGAGAAAGTTCTAATTCCATTTATGGTTGACTTGGTAAGGATAAAATAAGATTACCTTTTGAGGAAAAAAATAGAGTGGTCAATTAAAAGAGTGGTCAAAGTGATAGGGTTTTTATGGTAAAGCTGGGCTGTATAAAGATTCCTCATGTGTTATTTATAGCAATTATGCAATCTGTGTAAACAGTGCATTGAAAGTGTAACATGATTCCTTATAATGCTTTTGATGACCTTGACCTTTTTAAGTTTCAAACATTTGTCTCTTCAGTGTGCTTTCTCTGAGTACGTACAGTCTCAACTTATTCAACAGAACTTACTTACAATGTTAATTTGAAAGTTAAAATGTGCTTGGTTAATAGGATGAAAATACTGATATTAAAAGATTAGATCAGCTCAAGATTCTTTATAACCTAACAGATATGCTGTTTTTTTATGACGTAAATCTTGATTGAAGCAAATCTTGTTTACTTTAATTAGAATGTAATTAATTCTCGTTTATTTGCTATTATAGACTAATATAGTCTGATGAAATATGCAAATATGTATTTTTACAGAATTTTTTCCATTTTTGGTCAGGCCATCCTGAAATGAGCTATCAAAGATATCCACCTTCTTCATCAATACATGTGTCACAAAAGGTTATTGTCTACATAATACAGCAGAGCTCTGTCAACTGTTGAGTTGCTTGTTTTTTTCAAAACCGCTGGTCAGACAGCTTTAATATTTGGTTTACATGTCCCTAGGATGACCTCAGTGAGATAATTTCATACAATCAGGATATACTTAATTTTGCATCCATGTCTATAGTAGCTTCAGGGACTTTGGCCCTATGTTTATTATTATTAAAATATGTTTCTTATCTCTTCAAGGTCTGAAAGACAAACCTATTTTGACCATCATGAACTTGGAAGAAGCCCGGCCAGATAAATATCTGAGTGCAATCTTGGATGGGATGGATCAGAATAAATTGTTTGTTCCAAGATTAACACAGACTCGGAAAGCCACCAGTAGTTTATGGCAATTGAGAACCCATCTAACTGGAGCCTTGGTACATGGTTGACATGCTCTGGGATTTTTTGACGATCTGCATTATCCTCATGATAGCAACTTAACTATGAATGTCATCCTAAACATCCTCCTGATGGTAGATCATATCCCTGATACAGCATTTTTCCAGTTCGACAATTGTTTCAGAGAAAATAAATAAATTTGTTTTCTTATTCTTTGGTCTATTAGTAGAAGAAGGCATCTTCAAGGAAGTAAGTGCTGCTGTTAACAATGGATAGAATTTGGATTCAAATTCGATTAACAGAATTGGTTTGTTTAGTA
The DNA here is from genome assembly GCF_041260155.1 of Ptychodera flava. Lineage (NCBI taxonomy): Eukaryota > Metazoa > Hemichordata > Enteropneusta > Ptychoderidae > Ptychodera > Ptychodera flava. Next base: position 1,012,057 of record NW_027248281.1, on the reverse strand, counting down.
TTTTTCTGAACGGTTCCAAATGCACATTTGGCATCACAATTTTTAAATTTGAATATTGTTTTTGTCCTACATTTATGTCTTATGGCAGAAACTACAAAACTGGAATATTTTAAGTCATTTCAAATATCACATCTAACAGACACATATTCTGTGCAATTTAATTAATGTGCAAATATTTCTTAAAGCATGACAAACACTACAGTTGTATATTTTCCATTTCTCATGAAACTTTTCTCTTGTATTTCAGGTATGTCAATTTTCTTCTCCGCGGTCATACCCATGAAGGTAAATGTTCGCTTGATTTTTACCCCACACTCAATACCTTCCCAAATTAACCATTGAATTCCTTTGATTTACTTGAATTTATGAAAGCCACAAATCAAATGGACTCAAGCACAAATGTGAATAAATGCAGACACTAAAAACATGTACTCATTTGAACATGTTTTGGCATTTGACAACTATTTTGTAATCCAATTGATCCAATAGAAAAACTATAAATTGCTGTAAATGTACTGGAGCTGGACAAATTCAACTATGCAACAGAATGAAATGTTCTGGAAAAATCTGAACCATTTTATTTTTCTGCATGGAAAGAAAGCTTCTTTCCATTCTCATATACAACCTTAATTCTGTCTTTCTGTGTTTTGACAGATATTGATCAGGTTTTCAGTGTGATTGCAAATAACATAAGTGGGAAGAATATTATAACTGTTGAGGGTGAGTTTCTTCTATTAAAGTTCAAATGAACCAGTTGACCAACACATTTTCCCGCCAAGTTTTTATACAAATATTTTTCATACTTTTATGTCATTTTAACTAACAGTTTTCCTTTTCAGTCCCAAAATGTGTATGATGACACTGCTTCCAGATTTTGGTCAAAATTATATATAAAAATATCTTTTACATTTTATGTAATTACCATAGATATAAAGCAGATCATTTTGTGGAATGTGTCAAAAGTTGACAATGGCGATGGCAGAAAATTTTGAATGGCTGAGTTACACTAATTCTTGATTTATTATTAAAAGAAACAATGGCTAATTTTGTTCCGCTTCAATTTAAGTAAGGTATCTTGCTATAACTGAGACCTGATAATTTCATGAGTTATACATTTAAGAGGAGGGATTGGAAATTTCTGATCCCTATAAGTAATTGGTTACAAACATATACAGTGTAATACCAAAGTTCAGTGCAGTGTTCACAGTTTTAATGCATATGTAACATTTTGAAATTGCAAATGTCATTCCAATCCTGCAGATGTCATCAGACTATTCAGTATAATTTTCTAATGAAATATTTTTGTTTAAAAATGATTTAGAGTTGATGAATTTGGTCCTTGGTGTCTTGGAATCAGGATACTCCAAATCTGGGTCTCATGTACAGCTGTTGGATAAGATGTTTGATATCCGTACTTGGATTCATCCTGTGTGTGCTGACTTGCACAATCACTCAATACCACATGCCTTGAAAATATCGAAAGATGAATGTGGTTCTGCGTAACTACAATACAAAATCTGGAGTACTGATAATGAGTGGTTGCCAGATAATCATTCCATTAAACTTCTAAAGGTTGGTTTGTACTTTTTCTTTGTATATCTTCCGGACACAGTAACACAATTTAACTTGTATGTTGAATATCCAAGATTTCAACTCAATGGTTGGATGATAAGTCCAATAGTGAAGCTGAGCTTAAAAGCTGTTGAAAATTATCACATCACAACAACCAACAAAAACAGAGTTAAAACTAAAGCTTCTCTTTTGTGTGATGCAGGAAATTTTTCATATTGTGATTTCTTTTCTTGTCAAACACAAAATATACAGTCAAAACCAACTGGGACACCTGGATTGGTAATACTGTCAAGTACCAAAATGAACTACGAGAAATTGCTTGATGACATCCCAAAATTGCTCACCAGCAGTGCTGTAAGGGTTGTAAAGTAAAGTAAGCCTTTATTGAAATCGTATCCCAGTTGGGATCTTGACCATAAAGTACATAAAGGTTTTGCAAAAACAACAATGAAAGAGTATATATATATATATATATATATATATATGAGGTCAACATATTACAGGTTCATAAATAGTTTACTTTTTTTCATTTTGTCTTGTCTGAGTTTAAAACATGTATGTATGTATTTTCCCAATTCACATAGTGATGCTTTATCTGTCCTTGAAAAGATCCTTACAAGGTCTTGTGTGCCTCTGAATGCCTTCTTACAAATGTTTAGATTACTGAAAAAATCATGTTTAATGTCTGCGTAGCCTTTGCAATGAAAAAGAAAATGTCTCATCTTCTACTTGTTTGTTTTGGCAAATTGGGCATGCTCTGTCTATGACATCAAGGTTTCTATATCTACCTGTTTCTATGTGTAGTATGTGTGCACTAATGCGTAACTTGCACAGGGCTGATCTGTGATCTGGGTTTTTCATAACATGAAGGTAGCTTTTGAGAGAGAAATCTTTTTTCAACTCTCTGTATGTGCAAAGTTTATTTTTATGGTGCCCTTGTCTGGTATCATTATGGAGCAATTCAAATGCACATTTTTCAAATAACTTTTACATAGAAATTAGTTTTAAACTGTTTGTCATTTTCTATTTTTACATTCATGGCATCTCCAATATTTACGAGCAGCAACGATTGTTTAATTACTGACACCCAATCATCTGTATGTGCATTGTCCAGTAATGGTCCAGGTGAATTGTTGTAAGTGAACAACAAAAGAGATGGTGGGATGAATTCTTGGATGAACGATTACCTGACCTGTTGCCTGAACAAGACCCAGCTGAATGGCCACTATCAACAATCTTAGAAACGAAGTTAGGAACTGGTATTGAAGAGAATGTTGATCAACCACCTCAAGTATCAGAGGAGCTACTGCTGCTACATCAAAGAGCACTCCATGTGGATGCCACCACTGAGGTCAGTTTATTTTGATGTTGATATTATGTGAATGTGTGTGATGACCAAATAGTTACAAACAAGATACTTGTACAGAATTCAACTATCAATAAGACATGCTTCATTCAAGTTGAGCAAAAATCTCTAAATGCCCTTCAAACTTGGCAGAATTATGCCCAACATTAACGGTATCAACTTTGGCCTTTCTGTATTGCTTCATAGGAATAACAGATATGTCATACTCTTGTTTCACAGAGAATTACGCACAAGCCTTTTTGAAATCTTACTCTAGTGTGAGCTAATCTTGCTCATAGCAATCACTGGTTACAAACTTTTAAGATTTCATACGTCTAATTGTTATGTAAATTTTGTAGACCAGAGTGGAATTTACAGATGGACTAGTAAAAACATAGGGCCAAAGTCCCTGAAGCTACTATAGACATGGACACAAAATTAAGTATTTCCTGACTGTATGAAGTTATCTCACTTAGGTCATCCTAGGGACTTGTAAACCAAAACTTGTAAAGCTGTCTGACCAGCAGTTTTGAAAGAACAAGCAACTCAACAGTTGACAGAGCTCTGCTGTGTTATGTAGAGAATAACCTTTTGTGACACATGTACTGATGAAGAAGGTGGACATCTTTGATTAACATTGTAAGTGAGTTCTGTTAAATAAGTTGAGCCTGTACATACTCAGAGAAAGCACACTGAAGAGACACACTGAAAATGTTTGAAACTTAAGAAGTTCAAGGTCATCAAAAGCATTATACGGAATCATATAACTTTCATTGCACTGTTTACACAGATTGCATAATTGCTATAAATAGCACATGAGGAATCTTACAGCCCAGCTTTACCATAAAAACCCTATCACTTTGACCACTCTTTTAATTGACCACTCTATTTTTTTCCTCAAAAAGTAATTTTATTTTATCCTTACCAAGTCAACCATAAATGGAAATTAGAACTTTCTCTATATCTCTATCTCTATTGACTATTTTGAGCAATTTCTTTTAGATAACATACAGGGCACAATAAATGACGGTTCAGAATATGTCAAAGTTGGGATTCAGGGAAGTTGCCTTTACATGTTTTAATCCTCCAAGATGGTAAGCATTTCACTATGAACTGTCAAAAAAAGTTGAACTTTCTGATAATTCTACACTAAAATTATTTTGGCTTTGATGATTTCCTAATTAATTCAATTATTTAAAATCATATTAATTATTTTTTCTGGGTGAATTGATAGGGTTTACACAGTACAAGAATTACATACAATGTAAGTCAAATTTTGACCAAAAATGACGAAAAAATTCCTTAAAAATACACATTTGCATATTTCATCACAATTTGAACAAATCTAAATTGGGTTACCCCTAGGGACCTGTATACCAAATAAAAAAGCTGTCTGACCAGCAGTTATGAAGAAGAAGATTTTTTACCAAAAACACCTTTTTTGGCAGTAATTTGCCTATTTTCAACAATATCAAAAAATTAAAAAAAAACAGTTTCTCAAAATCATATTTTCCATCTACACAACAAATATCAAATCAGTAAGTACTGCGGTTCTCAAGATATCTGAGTGGACGGACGCCTCACAAACGGACATACATACATACATACAGACTGACGACGGACGCCGGACGGATACCCATCCCAATAGCTTCTATAGACTATAGTCTATAGAAGCTAAAACCAACTATATAGTCCAGGGATTAGCAGGAAAAAATGCAAATTTTCAGGCCTTGATGACACAAAGTTTTCAAAGGGTTTGCAAGTTCAGGTGTCCTTGAGCTTGAGACCAACTTGTCTGTCCCTTTCAAAGAATAACACAATATTTCTGAAGGTTTGGTTTAATGGCCCTGTATGACATTGATGTACAGAGTTGTGGGTTTCTCTTTCATAATGTTTAAAATTCCAGTTTCTTACTTGTAGGTGTACACAGGCTCACGCCAGGCAACTGAAGGCACAGATGCAGGCTGTTCTCAAAATGAGAACAGGCATAATTATGAGGTTGGTCAATTTGTTGCTGCCACCATAGACCCTCTATGCTGCCACATCAGATCATTGGAAAGAGATACCACTGATAGGCGAGATTAAAACCATAGAAGATGACTCGGTGACAGTTCATTGGTGGCATGGTAGCTGGACAACGAAGTGGAATCCCCTATCAAGGTGCTCCAGACACTGCACAGAACCATGGCTAGAGACGCTTCAAATTCAGAATATTCTCCTCACAGGTATTGACTTCACCAGAAATAAACATCTCAAACTTAATGTTAAGGAGAAGCTTAAACAATTGTATAAGGTGTAACAACACAAAATTTCACGAAGTTTATGCCAGGATTTGAATCTGATAATTTGTGCATGTTTGCCTGCTGTGACTTTGATGTTTGTATTACATCTTCACAACTGGCTGTTGTTGTTTGATCCAAACCATGCATATTCATGTTCTTATATGCAAATAAAATATATTCTGGGGAACAGGAATTTCTGTTCCCTTTTGATAAAACAGTTACTGTGATATTTATCACATGAATTGACTCATTTCTTATGAAGGCTCATGCATCTCTGTTGGAAAATAAAAAAAATAGTACAACAAACAAGTTACATTTGACTTTAAGCATTCAAAGATACATGTGTGATTTTGACTGACAGGATCAGACCAACCACATTTATTTTATAAAACTGATCTCCAACACACATCAAAGTGTGTACTTAATTTTAAGGTTTTGCTAGACTTTACCTGCTTATGACGACTGAGTTCGGTTTTGCAGAGACATGTTGTATTGTTGTGACACTTTATACATGTACTGTTGCATGGTGCTGAGAGTGTGAAGAGGTATAAGAAATTTCCATCCCTTTATGGTAACTGTGTTTTATTCTTTCAAGTTTACCAGTGTCTCAATTGAGATTACCTTGTCAAACAAGAATTGTGTTTGGTGTGTTGAGTTACATTTTCAAAAAAGGTTTTTGGTGTTCAATTGTACCTCTGAGTCATTGTAATAGTTCAAATAAATATGGAAAACAAATCAGTCTTTGTCAGTATTTTTTGTGATGTAAGTTTACATATTATCCATTCTGCTTCACAGACTAAATTGAAAAAAAATGATAACCTATGACAATTTAAATGTCAAAATAACCCTTAAAATAGGGTTTTTGACTTTTTGAACAAACATGGCCAAGATTTCTCCAACTTTTGGCTATCTTCTTGTCAGTAGCATTAATTGATGGCAAAATTATGGGTCTATGGTTTGGAAGAGCTTAAGAGTGTAGTTCCTGTAATGAAATATGAGTTCTGGTTACCCAGTGAAAACTCTCACATATTTTTTTGTCCCTTTCATCTTCCATTCCGTCGGCAATTATTATCTGTCTGTCTGTGTGTCTCAAACTTAATATCTGATCTGGCTGCAGGAACTCCATGGGTGGCAAAGTGTAATCACATACACTGACAGCTATAGTGCATGCAGTGATAGTATAAACCAATTTGAGACATGAGTTAATGCACTCAAAGTATTCAATAGCATACCATACAAAAATTGTTTTAATAACAAAAAAAGTAAAAACACCACAATTACATGGTGTCGCTCACATTTGATCAGAATTGGTACATACCAGTATGGGTACTAAAGATCAAAAATACATGTTGTTTCTATCTGTTCAGTGCAGGAAAATTCTAGGTTGATGTTATGACAAATCAAACGTCATTAAGTCTGACAAATCAAACGTCATTAACTACAAGCCTGTTTCCTTATTGTGTATTTGTAGCAAAGTTTTCGAGAGATGTATTTTTAACTCCATTTATCCACATATTGAACCATTTCTCCATCATATGCAACATGGTTTTACTAAAAGACGTTCCACGACTACACAACTTGTACAAAATTTCATCATGTAGGGAAAATCCTCGATCAGTCAGGGCAAGTCGATATTATATATCTCGACTTTTCAAAGGCCTTCGATTCTGTTCCACATGACCTTCTTATCCACAAAATCAAATCTTTCGGCTTTCATGGCACTTTACTGCGGTGGTTCACTGCATATTTGTCAAACAGAAAACAAAGAGTTGTTGTAGAGGGCTCAAATTCACAGTGGTGTAATGTATCGTCCGGAGTACCCCAGGGATCAATACTGGGGCCTATGTTGTTCCTGTTTACCAGACCATGTCAGTTCAAACACAATGGTTGCACTTTTTGCAGATGACTCAAAATGTATCAATGAAATCAACGACATTTCTGACTGTCTAAAACTGCAAAGTGATATCAACAATTTAGTATCATGGAGTGAGAAATGGAGCATGCTTTTCAATGCTGAAAAATGCAAGCTCCTTACCATTAGTAGAAAACGCAACCCCATTACTTATACTTATTCAATGCGTGGTGTTTCCCTAGAAAAAGTTGACAGCATCCGTGATCTTGGAGTCGAAGTTTCTTCAAATATGTCTTGGGATAAGCATATCAATATATCTGTTACAAAAGCAAACCGCATGCTGGGACTGATTAAACGTACATGTGGCCACACCTGTTCCACTAAAATGAAACTCCAACTGTATTTATCCCTTGTCCATAGTATTCTTGATTATTCATCCCAGTCATGGGCTGTCACGACTAAGCAATCAATGCTTCATCTTGAAGGTGTCCAAAGGAGAGCCACAAAATGTATTCTTGGATATCCCCAGGAGATGGATTACAAAGAGCGTATGATTAAATTGAATTTGCTCCCATTGAGCTACAGGAGAGAATTAAATGACTGTGTCTTTTTAGCTAAATGTTTTACTGGTATGTATGACTTAAATTTAAGCCAGTTTGTCACATTTAAATCTCCTGATGACACTTCCATGAAGATGCCACTTTTTAAAACTGAATGTTTTCGTTACTCGTTTTTTAACAGAGCTTTTTACTCGAGTAGTGTTATGCCCTTTCATGGCAAATCTTCAACAAGTGTTAGCTAGGTCATACAAGTCTATTTTATTAAAACATTACACGGGTTTGTTAAATAATAATTTTTATCCTGATAACACTTGTACTTGGGTGGGAAAGTGCCACTGTAAAAATTGCCCACTCTGTTAATTTCTGGGGTTTTTTTGTTCTGTTTTGAAATTTTTTGTATTTTTTTATCATTGTTTTATTCTGCGTTTGTCTTTTCTGTTTTTAATTTTGTATGTGTAACTTGTTAAATGTGTGCTTTTGTATAGGTGTTAGTCACCTGTGTGACTCATCCTGACTTTATGTCAAAGCTGAATAAATAAATAAATAAATAAATAAATGACAATGATTTCTGCACAGTACAACCAGAAAACAACAAGAAATATTTAAACCAGAAAAACAAGAATGACAAAAGTTGGACATGCTGCTACAGAGAAATAGCCGTTTTGATCAATAACGGGCAAAAATTGTCCTAAAAACACAAATATTGAAATTTCACCAAATTTTTTGCAAACAGCTTCTCAGCTTGTCAAAAGATGATCTGCAACATTTCGCGAAATCTATCAGCAATATAAATCACTAGGCCATATGTATGTTGCAGTTACAGCATGCAATTTTATTTGCGCTAGTGATATGGATGTACATTGTATCATCAGACAGCGTCGAACAACAAAAAATTATAAATCTGAAAATTTACTCCGAAAAAAAAAATTAGCACAGCTTTTCTCATTTTGACAAATTTTTTTTAGAAATTTACAATTGTAAAAAAATGTTCACAACTTCATTGTGACAACCCCTCCCAAGATCTAATGGTCTGTCCCTTAGTTTGAGCAGGTCTGTTAATATGTAACAGTGCATAAACAATGATAGGAAATGACTCAAGGTCAGTGGAGTATCCTGTTTCAGTCATTGGCATGCCACCACTCCTGAACATTTGCAGAATTTCCCCTCATTTGCACATGTTTGACATTGACGTGTTCATTTGAACAACGTCACATCTCAACCCCTGCATCTACCTGTACACCAAATACTGAGATGGTAGCTTAGGCGGTATGGGAGCTTTTGCGTGTGACGGACATACATACAGACATACTGACGCCACCGACTCACCATATAAGCTCTTTTTGGTATTTATATATATACCAAATATGAGCTAAAAATGAGGCATGGGACAAATATAGCTTACAATACTGATAACCTGCTGACTGCTAAAAAGATTTCTGTAAACTCAATGGACATTGTCTGAATGAACATGCAGTCCAACGCTTTACTTTTTTAAACATGATTATTGAACACCGCTCCAATTTTCAATCACTTTCCTGCATCGACTTACGCCAAAATAATTTTAACAGAATAAAAAATACAAAAAAGATTTACATTCTCACGACCTCCATGATTTGGCATTTCATGGTCACATTTATACTGATAGACTACCATAGCCAAAAGGCAGCAAAACTCTGCAACAATTCAGAGCTTGACACAGTATTTTATATAACTTTATCAAATCAAACTGATTACACAATCACTGGATCAGTGACATTTTGGTGAAAATTCCGCATGAACCATATCTTAAAATAAAAATAGACTTCAAACAAAGACGTCATGTATGCTGCTGATCAACAGCATAGTGTGAACTGTGAACTGGCTTGTGCATTGCCTACAAATAAAAGCAACTAAAATGACTGCATCTTGTGAAAACCAAAACATATCAGTGAAAGTTGTACTAATAGTCACTGGTAAAAACCCTTCATAACTGACATGTTTACTCATGTTATATCTGTTGGTTTTACTGAAGAAAGCCAGTCCAGATGACCAACCCCTGTCATAAATTAGTTTATGGCACTAGTATGGTACTTATTAGTGACTTTGTGTACACATTGCGTACCCCATGGAGTGCTCATGTTGCCAGATCAAGTATCAAGTTTGAGGTGAATTACCAAAGTGCTTTGGTAATTACCGATCAAAGTCGATCAAAGTCTCAATATCATCAGCGAACTTGCTGGGTAAATAGCAAGTTTGGTGTCCTGATAAATCGTAAAACCTCTGAAATGGCATGCTATGGCGTGTGTTTCTTTTCTAGTGTAGTGCCTAATGTAGCCGTCGTACTAATTAATGTGTCACTGCTTGTCAAGACATTAACCTATGAAATATCGTAATCAGTCAATATTTAAATATCACAGACCACTTCTGTTTATAAAACCCTAACAAAATAACAGTCCAAGTCTCACAAACATTGATTTTCAAACAAGTGGGTGTTACTCGCCTCACAAGGTGTCTATTGGTGTGATTGGGTTTATTGACAGGAGTAGTGAAAAACCTAATACAATAAATCCTCTCAGAGATAGTTACTCAGGCAGTCTGGTCACAGGTCTTGTCTTATCAGTGGCAGTGCTTCAAGTCTATTCAACTCAGCGTCCTGTACTCAGCTGAACTCCTGGATGTCTATATAATGTCTGTCTTTGTTCTTGTGTTTTGACTAGTGATTAGCTTAATGAGGTCTGCAAATGTTGAGTAAAATCTCCTTGTATGTTGTTTTGTCACTTTAAATGAGACAGGTCAAGGTCCAACTTACACAACTTCATAACAGTCAAAAGTATGCAATAATTCACGTCATACTGTCTTATTTCAAATGTCCAATATTGTCTAATAAATATCGATACATGTCGCATTATCAGCAGTCAACTTCAATGCTTGATTATTAAGTTTGCAATTTTGTCAAAACTTAAAATCTGTTCAAGTCATTAACCTATAACACGTCAGTCCAGCCGTCAATATAGCAGGTATCCTTGATCTGCTCTGAAAATGCAAAAATTTTCTTGTCAGTTTACTGGACATCCAACACTCTCCCCTCCTTAATTAAATGTCGTCCCAGACATTTGCCAAAAAGTAGCAAAATGTTAGATACTGTTCAATTTGTAAGTCTTCTGAGCAGTTTCTGAAAATAAGAATCCATTGCTCAGCTTTTGCATTGCAGTGTTCAATTTCATGACAGTGTCTTTGTATCACAGAGTCCATCTCATTTGTAAACAATACTATGAGAAGTCTGTTCTGTGAGTTCCATAGTACACAAAATGCAATGTCTGCAAATGTTTTTGAAATTCTTTTGCAACGAATTTCATAATGTTCTGTTACAAATCCAAATTTGTTAGTGAATTTGGTATTTTTGGCAGTGTATAGCCAGAAAAAATTAAACAGTGTCTGAATAATTGTATGAGTTCAAACCAAATAGTGTCATTGAACTAAGAGTTCAAGTGGGTCAATCAAGGTCATCAATTGTTTGTAAACAGTTCAGGTCATCACAGTTCATTCCAGGTCAGATTCAGTCTAATGCAGTATCCTCAGCACAGTCTAATGCAGTATCCTCAGCAATGGATTGGTGCATTGTTTGGTGTCAGATATATACCATGTGGTTGTGGTTGCATCATTGGCATCATCCACGGATATAGTGTAGGCTGCACTGGCATGCATGTATGTGGTGGGTACCACATCGGCGTTGGCTGCCGTAGTGATGCTGCTGCTGGTGTAACCATAGCAACATTGACATGTGGGTCAATGCGGTGATATTCAGGCTGTCCCATCGATGTATACGTTAACATAGGTGGTTTCTCTGGCTAGATATCGTCTGGTGTGTTGACTCACCTTGTGAGCATTCAGGTACATTTGATGGTTGTACTTGGTGCTCAGTTTGGTGATCTGCTGGAGCAGTGCTGTCCCTCTGTGCCATTGCTGGCTGCTGGCTGAAAACAAGGAACTTCTGGATTTAAGTCATGATGTGTGACGTCTCCAGCTTGATCCACTTGTGTTTCCATCTGAGTGTGTTCTGTCTGCTCATAAGCTGATGCAGTGTTGCTTGGCCGTGTGATGTAGTAATGATAATTTTCATCTTTATCGCTGGTGTTGCTGCTGTAACTTTCACTGACTTCCTCAGTTGGCAGGCTGTCTGGTCTCAGTCTCCGACTTTACCTTCTCACCTGGCGGGTTGATGTAGGTGCTGTTGGAGATTCTATTTCCACAGGTAGTCCATCACAGGGCAGGGGCAGATTGCGATGTAGCACTCTGATTCTTCCTTGGCCAGTTTCTGGTCTAACCTCTAGGCTCATAAACAGGACTGTCTGTACCTTTTCTTTCTGTCACGACGTGGATTTTGTCTTCCCAGTATGATCGGAGTTTGCCTGGTCCGCCTGTTTCAGTCATATTTCATACCAGCACTCTGTCACTAGTTGGAGTTCAGTACTTTGAGCTTTTTGGTCGTAGTACTTCTTCCCATTCGCTGCTGTTTTGTCAGAATTCTGGGATGCTAATTTATATTCCATTTTTCCACTTTTCGACATATTGTAGATAGTCGCCTTGATGTTTGTCCTCTTTGATATCAAACAGATGTGCTTACTGCCTGTTCAGAGGTTGACAATACCGCACAAAAGGTAGAATATTTGCTAGAGCTTGCCTTAAAAAGACACCAGCACAGATAAGAAATCCATATCAGTCCTGTTGTACGTCATCAACCAGAACTTTTTTCCTGCACTAGAAATACTGTTCATACATGCATGTCAGCATTGTTGTGACACTTTCGTGCACAGAGTGATCTGTCTTGATTGATGCTGTGCACACATGACATTTTTATGAAACGGTGACATGATAAAACAAGATGTGGAAACATACAAGGCATGGCTTGTCCAACAAAATTTTAAGTCGCTATAGCTTTACCTACAGTGCGTTTCACCTAGGTACTGCAACTCAGCGTATGAGACAGACACAATCCACGTACAAAACAAACGATTAGCTTGGGTATCACGACACATTTGAAAGTCACCGCCTCAATGATTAATTACAGTAAACCAGCATAGGGCTGCCACTCAGTCTAAGCTAAGAGGTACACTTGATCTACAATGTGTGGCTTTTTAGTTAGTTTCTGTTGAGAATACCTTCATCTCTTGAACTCTAGAGCTGAAATTGTAAAAGAAACAGTTACATTGTAGATCAAGTCTAGCCAACTGTTTATCTCTCAGTCCAGACAGCGGCTGCCCCATGCTGGTTTACTGTAATTAAAGCTGGTGACCTTTACAAAGTTAGAGAAACCAAATAACATAGTCACTTTAAGTGAACTTTTGACAAAATGGTAACCATCCTTCACTCAGATCTGAATTTACTTTTGCTAGAAGTTCCAGACTGTCATTTGACCAATGGTAGACATGGTTCCTCATACTCTGGAGTGACTGAGACAAGGAGGAGCATATCAGCCTTAGCTAAATGACATGCATACTGACATGAAATCTGGGGATAAGGAGAACTTGAGTACTATGACAATAACTAACAAAAAGTTGAGGTAATTTTCAATTTTGAGAAAAAATATTCTCATGTGCATTAATACAGAAGTAGAAGTACTTATCTTCCATTCATGTAAACCAGTATTATTTCACAGAACAAAATCTCACTGCAAGCACATAAACCATGCCACTCTCACTTTATTACATTACAACATCAAAAAGACACTTGGTCAGATACAGTATTATATACCAGTAGTATAGTATGGTAATATTATACAGGTCCTTGGTGTCGCGCCAGGGGTTTAGATTAGAAATATTTTTAGTATTGATTCATGATTAGTAATAACAAGTCATCGTTGATGACACAGTCCCCACTTGTTAATGGGTACTTTGATTACAAGTCCTCAGAGAGGATAGAGTCCTCTTCATTAATTAGGTCTGTGATAAAAATACTTTGATACAGATGGCGCTCAATGGCCAAGAATGAGTTCCATGGTGATGAAAACATAAAACCAATGTAGGCCACCATCCTAAAGTTCATAAAATGAGTCAACTAGGAATTAATCAACAGGATGTTGCAAAACATTTTTGCATACAATCCTAATATTTAACAGATTATCACTGGTACCATATTTCATGAAGTTTGATGCAGTATTTACAACAAACTATGAGATCAACATCTGTATCACGTTAATCAAATTTGACATTCTATTAATTTGTGGCTATATCACTCTAATTAGGAAAGTTCATTACATATGCAATTACAAATAATTAAAATGACACTGATAAATGTCTTTTTCAATGTTAAAGCAATGTGAGCTTAACATCTGTACAAAGTTTCATGAAATTTGATGCATTATTTCTTGACATATCAGCCTACTTACCAAACTTCAATAACTGACATGTTACTGCTACATGACGTGAAACAAATTGACGAGCATATGAATGAAATAGGTCAATGTCCTTGTACCAACTTTGAATGATACTGGTGGAAATATGTCTGAGTTATGGCTCTGTACATTAGAAAATTGTAACAAAACCACCGCCATGCAGCGATATTTGATCTTACTGTTTAAAAACATAGGGCCAAAGTCCCTGAAGCTACTATAGACATGGATACAAAATTAAGTATTTCCTGACTGTATGAAATTATCTCACTAAGGTCATCCTAGGGACATGTAAACCAAATATTAAAGCTGTCTGACCAGCGGTTTTGAAAAAACAAGCAACTCAACAGTTGACAGAGCTCTGCTGTGTTATGTAGAGAATAACCTTATGTGACACATGTATTGATGAAGAAGGTGGATATCTTTGATAGCTCATTTCAGGATGGCCTGACCAAAACTGGAAAAAAATTCCGTAAAAATACAGATTTGCATATTTCATCAGACTATAATAGTCTATAATAGCAAACAAACAAGAGTTAATTACATTCTAATTAAAGTAAACAAGACTTGCTTAAATCAAGATTTATGTCATAAAAAAACAGCATATCTGTCAGGTTATAAAGAATCTTGAGCTGATTATCTTTTAATATCAGTATTTTCATCCTATTAACCAAGCACATTTTAACTTTCAAATTAACATTGTAAGTAAGTTCTGTTGAATAAGTTGAGACTGTACGTACTCAGAGAAAGCACACTGAAGAGACAAATGTTTGAAACTTAAGAAGTTCAAGGTCATTAAAAGCATTATAAGGAATCATGTTACACTTTCATTGCACTGTTTACACAGATTGCATAATTGCTATAAATAGCACATGAGGAATCTTACAGCCCAGCTTTACCATAAAAACCCTATCACTTTGACCACTCTTTCAATTGACCACTCTACTTTTTTCCTCAAAAAATAATCTTATTTTATCCTTACCAAGTCAACCATAAATGGAAATTAGAACTTTCTCTATCTCTATTTATTGACCACCCTATCATGACAAACTATTATAAGCAATTTCTTTTAGATAACATAAATGGTGGTTCAGAATATATCAAAGTTGGGATTCAGGAAAGTTGCCTTTAGATGTTTTAATCCTCAATTCACTATGAACTGTCAAAAAAAGTTGAACTTTCTGATAATTCCACACTAAAATTATTTTGGCTTTGATAATTTCCTAATTAATTCAATTATTTGAAATCATATTAATTATTTTTTTCTGGGTGAATTGATAGGGTTTATACAGTACAAGAATTACATACAATGTAAGTCAAATTTTGACCAAAAATGACAAAAAAATTCCTTAAAAATACACATTTGCATATTTCATCACAATTTGAACAAATCTAAGTTGGGTTATCCCTAGGGACCTGTATACCAAGTAACAAAGCTGTCTGATCAGTGGTTATGAAGAAGATTTTTTTACCAAAAACGCCTTCTTTGGCATTAATTTGCCTATTTTCAACAATACCAAAAAATTAAAAAAACTAGTTTCTCAAAATCATATTTTTCATCTACACAACAAATATCAAATCAGTAAGTACTGCGGTTCTCAAGATATTTGAGTGGACGGACGCCTCACAAACGGACATACATACATACATACATACAGACTGACGACGGACGCTGGACGGATACCCATCCCAATAGCTTCTATAGACTATAGTCTATAGTAGCTAAAAATCAACACGTAAATGTATTACATAAGTCAATGTATGTCCATGTACCAACTTTGAATAAGATCAGTTGAGACTTGCCAGAGTTATGGCTCTCGACATGAAACAACCATAACAAAATTGCCACCATGTGGCCATATGACCATCTCGTGAAACCAATCGACATACATATGTATTAATAAGTCAATGTCCTTGTACCAATTTTGAAAAAAATCAGTTGAAACATGTCTGAGTTATGGCTCTGTACATGACAAAATCATAATAAAATGGCTGCCTAGCGGCCATATTGGATCATATCACAAAACAAATTGACGTGCATATGAATCACATAGGTCAATGTCCTTGTACCAACTTTGAATAAAATCGGTTGAGATATGCCTGAGTTATGGCTCTGTACATGAAAAAATTGTAACAAAATGGCCACAAGGCAGCCATATTGGATCATATCACAAAACAAATTGAGGTGCATATCTATTACAGTGGTCAATGTCCTTGTACCAACTTTGAATAAAATTGGTTGAAACATGTCTGACTTATGGCTCTGTACATGAAAAAATTGTAATGAAATGGCCGCCTGGTGGCCATATTGGATCATATCACCAAAAAAATTGACGTGCATATCTATGACATTGGTTAATGTCCTTGTACCAACTTTGAATAAAATCAGTTGAAACATGTCAGAGTTATGGCTTTGTACATGAAAATATCGTAACAAAATGGCCGCAAGGCAGCCATATTGGATTGTATCACAAAACAAATTGACAAGCATATCTATGACATTGGA
Source organism: Ptychodera flava (assembly GCF_041260155.1). NCBI lineage: Eukaryota > Metazoa > Hemichordata > Enteropneusta > Ptychoderidae > Ptychodera > Ptychodera flava. The sequence goes on along the minus strand of NW_027248281.1, from coordinate 995,573 downwards.
CAATGTCCTTGTACCAACTTTGAATAAAATCGGTTGAAACATGCCTGAGTTATGGCTTTGTACAAGAAAAAATCATAATAAAATGGCCGCCTGGCGGCCATATTGGATCGTATCACAAAACAAATCGACGTGCATATCTATGACATTGGTCAATGTCCTTGTACCAAGTTTGAATAAAATCGGTTGAAACATGTCTGAGTTCTGGCTTTGTACATGAAAAAAATCGTAATAAAATGGCCGCCTGGCGGCCATATTGGATAGTATCACAAAACAAATTGACGTGCATCTGTATGACATATGAAGTAATCCTTGTACCAAGTTTGAATGAAATTGCTCCTTGCATCTCTGAGATATCTGCGTGAACGGACGGACGGACGCACGCACGCACGCATGCACGCACGGACATGACCAAACCTATAAGTCCCCCCGGATGGTGTCCGTGGGGACTAATAAAGGATAAAATTGAAATAACAGTACTTGCTATATATGTTTGTACGACAACTATGCCCAGTTTACCCGCTGATGAGAACAGTTCACGATGTCAGACCCTACAAGTATAGATTATCTGTCCAATATGTAAAACTATTGGGCAAAAATTGGCAATATTTAACATGAGAACTACCTATAAGGGATATATTGTGCCATCATCGTCACACTAGTAACTGCACTGCCCTGAAACTTCGACTTGCAAGCTGAAAACTAGCGTTCCGCCTTAAAACTGAAAATGTTTGCATCTAGTTATAGACACAGAGGGCGCTTTTCGAAAATTCAATCCCAGCATTCTTTGCGTATGCCGTCGTTCATATGCACGAGTTTTCTCTTTATCTATTTTTAGGCGTGATATTTTACGAGCACTCAAAAAAACATGGTGACGCCCATGAAAGCCAGGTACAATTCCGGTTACTCAAATAGTATATTATGAATCTGTGCATGCATAATCATTAAGCAGCTGGTGCGACTATTAAAGGCGTGGCAATATAATTTCTTCTTTCAATAAATTATCCTGTACAAACCTGCCTACTTTTAATGTCCGTATTTTGTTTGTCGCAAAGTAGAGAGAGAGAGAGAGAGAGAGAGAGAGCGACATATTGCTTGCATTCTTGGTATGACAAAAGGTGACAGCCAAGATCAAATTGTTAGTAATGCGCACACAGGCTTTAAATACAGTATGCAAACACTGCATTTTGGTTATTCTGTTATTTGCTGCAAGTATCAAAGGTTACAAGGATTTCAACTGGAGTATAACATACATCCTAACAAACGGTACTATCATTGTATATATGACAATGGAAATTTCCTGTGCCTAAAATTGATGTTGGTAATAACATCAGTTGCAATTGTAGTGTAGGAACATCCAAAAGTTTATGGTGTTTACTGCCAAGTATTGCTGCTGATACCATGCTCAGCTCAATGTTTCCCTGATTATTTAGTGAAGACATTGACGTTATAGCTGTATAAATTGATACACCATGACATGACTATCATACAGGACACTCACCAATGAATTCATGATGTTGATCCATATTCAGCAATTGTATAAACCATTGTTATACCAAGTTTACAGCCAATCTTTCAATTTGCATGGTTGTAAGAAGTATGCTACTTCCCTAAAAGTTTTTCTTTCATCATTATAGTTTGTTTGAGGCAGAAAGGCTACACTGAATGTCTTTATTCAACCATGACAAAGGTATATTAAGCTAACAGCAAAGATGCATAAGTTCTTAAATCCCATTGAAGAGTTCACAAAATCATTGAAGTTGCACCATGAAAATCACACATCAGTTTTATTTAAACAGCGGTACCTTCTTCAGATGGCTGATGTGAGTTTGCCTTTTTTGTTGATAGGTTAGTCTTTGTTTCCCTTACATCTTGGCTAAGGTTACCATCAAAGTCATATTTTGTTCCCAGAGATACATTTTGCAGTAAGTCTGTGATTTCATCTGGGTTGACCTCATTTTGTGTTCCCTGTAATAATATATTGACGAGCCAATCAGGGTTCTTTTGCTTTTCTGGCTGCAGTGGAGGAAATGGATTTCCAACAAACTCTAAGAATGCCATCGTTGAAGCACTTGGATGGAGATGCATACCTCTTTCACCAACACACCACAGCTTTGTGTAACTGCCTCCAAAATTTTCATAGCGTGGGACAAGCACTTTAAAAAGCTTATGAACCAAATCTTTTTCCTGTGTGAAAAATTGAGAGAACTGTATTATGTCTTAGCTTTTCTGTTGTAAACCCTTTCCACATAATTTTACCCAGAACTGTCTGTGCACATGAAAAGTAGAGTGCATGTTGCTGGTTTTGACCCATATAATTAGGGGTATCAGGGTATCACTACATGCGCCAGGAACATACACTGTATGCAGGTTCTACTTTCACTTCATTTTGCTGTGTTATGGAATTGGAAAATCAGGTAGAAATGTGCCAGCAAAATGCTTAAATTCTATTATCCATTTCAATTTAGTCATTGTCTTTAGATTATTGCATTTTCAAAGTTATCATTGGTTTAACATGGAAATAAAGCCGCTGTCAATTGGAATCTCCACCCCTGGGTGCACCTGTCCACCAAATACTAAGATGGTAGGTGCTGCGGTTTAGGAGTTTTTAATGTTGTCAAACATACATCCGCACACGCTAACTAACTAACATACATACATACATACATACATACATACATACATACATACATACATACATACAGACAGACAGACAGACAGACAGACAGAAAGACAGACAGACAGACAAACAGATAGACATGCATACATACATACATACATGTATGGTTTGTACAGTACAATAGTTACATACAATTTAAGTCAAATTCAGTTAATATCAATTATCGTCTGACATTGCATCATTCCTATAAATAACACCCCAGCCTTCAACAGCACAATCATAATCTGCTCATTCACACAGGCAGTACTTGACTTTGAATGAATGACCTACTACAGTTCACCTGTGTACCAAATTTGAAAGCATGGCAGAAAGTACCACAAAATTTGCACATTTCACCTTTAGTTCACTGAGTCATCTTTAGATCACTCCTTGGAACCTGCACACCCAATTAGAAAGTAATACCATACACAGTTTCAAAGAAGATTTTTAGTCCCCACGGACACCGTCCGCGGGGACTTATAGGTCTGGTCATGTCCGTGCGTGCATCCGTCCGTCCGTGCGTGCGTCCGTGCGTGCGTCTGTCCATTCACGCAGATATCTCAGAGACGCCTGGGGCGATTTCGTTCAAACTTGGTACAAGGATAGTACCCTACCTCATTCAGATGCACGTCGATTTGTTTCACAATGCGATCAAATTTGGCTGTGTTAGAGGACTTTTTAGTTTTCACCTCCATAGACTCCCATGTATAAGGCAGTCCATTGACTCCCATGTATAAGGCAGTCCATTGACTCCCATGTATAAGGCCAAGAAAAATAAAAATTTAGTTTCTCATCATATTCATATTGCAAAAAGGATGCACTGAGACAGTTTTTAGTCCCCACAGATAAAGTCCAGGGGGCTTATAGGTTGGGTCATGTCCGTCCGTGAGTCCATCTGTTCACGCAGATATCTCAGACGCTTTGACAAAATGTCACGTGACCTTGGTGACCTTTGATCTCGAATATACATATTTGTCCTTAACTCAGTAACCACAAGTGCTAAACCTTTCATATATGGTATGATGGGACACCTTATGACGCCACATATTGTACCTCATTAATTATACACATATCTAATTTTGAGCGAGCCAATAGAGCTAGAGGTCTGATTTTTGGTATATAGGGATAACTTAGCAACACAATTTTTTTGACAAAATGTCACTTGACCTTGGTGACCTTTGACCTCAAATCGCACTGGATAGAAACCATTGTAAAACTGTCACTTTCCAACACCTTCTCTTTAATAGAATTGTCATTCTCTGGAACAATTTACCGGCGACAATTAGAACCACTGCTTCACTTTGTACATTTAGAGTAACATTGACGAAATGGTATTGGGATAAATTTTATAACTGTTTTGATCCAGACAACACTTGTACGTGGATTTCTCGTTGTCTGTGTAGCAGGTGTAGACCTATGTAGATTTTATTTGATTTGTTTTAGACTTTCTTCATTTTTTATCTCCTGTATGTTATTGTTGTTTGCTTTTTTCATTTGTACATATTTCATTTCATTAGGGTGACTGGCTTTGTATTAGGGGGGTCGCGCGCTCAACTAAATTCCTTCACTGGGGTGTGCTCATTGAAATACGTATGAAAAAGTGTCATCATGAAGAAGGTGAAGTCGTCGTTCAAGAAGAAAAAAAACGTGTAATAAAATAAAACTATTTACAAACTTTGTGTGTGTTCTTTTCTGTTCTTTAATTTTTATTTTGAGCAATGGTTTTCTCCGCTGAAAAGTCAGCGAAATTTGGTTCAGGCTGGCGCGCGCTAAAAAACGGCGCGTTGATTTACGTCGTTGCCGTAACTTTGAGACAAAACCCGGAGGCCGTCTTTCTAGGTAGAAAAATCCTATATGTGTCATTTTATAGACCAGAATTCGACCTATATGATGGTGGTTACGTATCGAAAATCGGCCAAATGACAGCAAAAATACACCAAAATAAAGATTTAAAACTTAATTTTCCTTTTTTTCTTCCGTATGATTCATATTATACGGAGCCAGTTCATAAATATTTGAAATTTCAGCTTTCTAATGATATGAAAATTGTACGGATTCGAGTGAACATGGTCTCCGGAAATTACAAAATACTTTCTGTGACAGAGCGAATATAGCGCAAGCTGTCATGGGGGGTCATCTGAACAATAACGCCGACCCGGCGCTCAAGAGTTTTCTGACCTCATGGAGCTTCTACGGATTCATATGCAAATATTTCAAGTTCTCACAAAGATAAAATTTCGGGAAAGTTTTCAGGTAAGTCAAAATAAGCCCTTTGAAGTTGTTTTTGTGTCAATCTGATTTTTAGTTCGAAATTAGAATGTTCATTCTTTTCTGTACTTGTTGCCATGTTACGATCTTTTTCAGTTTGTTGACGTCGCGTTGTCGATCGAATCGAAAGATTTTAAATTCTCCCTACTTGTGGTGGTGTGCTGAAGTCCCGGGACTTCGATCAGCGTACAAATGATCGTCATACATGTTTGAAAGTTATAAAATGTTCAAATAAATTGTTTTGTCCAATTTCCGTTGTAGCTGTCTGTTGTGTGTTCGTCCACTAGACAGCAAAATTTGCGATTCGCGTTTTCCCGTGTACCGTCAATTTGATCCCGGAAGTACCGGTAACACAGGTTGCGGTCCGAGCGAGCGTTCAGAATAGGGAATGTAAAATCTATGTAACTGCGATTTTCGTCATGATTTCACTTTAAAAGGAGTTCCAATCGGCAAAAATACTATCGAAGAATTTGAAATTCTCGTTTGCTAAACCGCGAAAATGAAATTTACCGTGACTGAATTATGAATGAGAATGTAAACATGAATGATTGATGAGACGGCCTTGTCGCAGTACAGTTTAGGGACCGTGGTTTACATCGTGGACGGTAACATCGCAACTGCAGATTTACTTTCTGGAACTAAATTTCCAGTACCGAGCAGTTCAGTTTACACTTCTTACCGTTTATTAAATTCCGTCGATGTCAGATAAACGTGTACGTAAAGCTACTAAATGTCGGAGCTGGAAGACAGATCAAGTTAGCATGAATCAGCTGAGCGATCTAAAAATAGCTACTGTAGACGTCTGTGCGGAACTTCCGGTTTATACATCCGTGGTGTTGCAATGCGAATGCTCGGTGTTTTTCATTTCTAAATGATAAAATTCAACACTATGAAGCAGTAACGAAATGATCGAGCCGTATTTAATATTTTGATGACGTAAAATCGAATTCATGACGATCTTGTATCGCTTATAACATGAAGACAGACCATTTGGTCATGCTTGCATTGTGCTTATGCCCTCTGTGGGTCATTGAGTTTTAGTGTTTACTATGTATTGCGTCTATTACTCACTGCTGTACTGATGATTATGAAGTTAGCATTCAGATTTTTTACTTGTAATAGTTATCCTGTTTGTAAATACTACTACTACCACTACTACTAATAATAATAACAATGATGATGATGAATTGTGATGATGATGATGATGATGATGATGATGATGATGACAAATACAAAAATATTCATTTCTATAAAAAAAGTCTGGTAATTTCTGATTATTACCAATCTCTGATGGCATGATGCAATCTACAAAATGACTTCATTTGAAATATAGTAATCATTAAGAGTTTTGAAAGATAAAAATATGATCTATTTTTTTTTTGCTTTAAGGTCATGACAAAGATAAATCAAGAAAAATATATGTAATTGGAGAAGAGTGTGACCGAAAGGGGATAACAAGAGAGATACTGGAAGGAAATGGTGTTTATGCTGTAGAAAATATAACTGAAATGGTTGTAGTTGAGCTAGAAATTTATAGAGCCAAACAAGGGATAGAGTGGAAGAGAATCTGCAATTGGATTGACAATTTGTATGGAGAGAGAAACATCCTTCAACAGTCACTGCGAACTTCTTTGCAAAGTATGACGGCAAAAAGAGACAAAGCAAAAAGAAACCATAATATTGCATGTATAGAGCAGATGAAACAACAAAAATACTGTCTACCAATTAAAAGAGATATGTCATCAAGTGCAAGAAACATGTACTGTACAATAATTGTTTATTTTATTACACTGTCATACTTCTTGGACAAGTTTCATGTATTTTCAAAAGAACTTCATGATGGCTGACCCAGTAAAGGAACTTTGAAAATCTTCACAAGCTTCTTGTTTATTAGCGCAACACACGTGTAGGTCACACAGAATACTGAAAAGAAATACTGTCAGAGCACCATTGACTAATCTTTTAAGGTTTTGTTTCACTATTTTGATTGAGTGTGTGTCAGTTGTTCGATCTTGTTCTACTCCCAAAGCATGTTGACGCAAACACTAATTATCTTATCAGTCAGACACACTGTTATTGTTGACATTTCAATTGTAGTCTCTACTAGAATTCACTTGTAAACAAAAACAACACAGATAACACTCTCACATGATAAATAGATAATGTGAACCTGTGCAACTTACCATGCTTTAGGGAGTAGTTAAAGAATCTACAATAGGTAAAACGGGGAATTCTAAGGCGCGCATGCTTACAGTAACCATTGTACAAACAAACCTATGTGGCCTAAAGTGACCATAGAAATATGTGTATTCCTGTGTATATGCTCACTCACAATGTTTTTTGTTTGTACTCTATCACATGACTTATTCCACGTTCATTTTCCATGGAACACTACAGTAGTCTGCACACAACATTTTTATTCCAGAGTAGGCCCACTGACACTCACAACAACAGTTAAGAAATCACTGACAAATGGCAAATACTATGGCTTTCTAATAAGGTCATTTCTGTTGTCATGGTGATAAGAAACACCTATAATTACATAAAAATATTCTCTCAATGATATTCAAGCAAAATAACTTAATTGAACATTGTTTTTGCTTTTAATATGGATATTTGAAAGTTTTACGTCAAACCAGTATTTGTTGCCATGGAAACCAATTCATAATATAACGTTTCCATAGAAATCATATAATTTGGCATTTTTGACAAATTCTGATACCACCAGTGTAAAGAGCACCCTAAGAAACCTACTTGTGTGGAAAATCTTCTGTTTTGGTTTAAATATGAAGAAACTATAAAGAATTTTAAATTGACCAATGGCAAGTCACCATATCCTAAGTTTTCAGCATTTGACCATGGTGGGTTTCATCAATTTTTATGAATTTAACAGTTTTTTAACCAGAAAACTGTGTCTCATTGAACAAATTTCATTTTGGAAAGTGATAGTATGGAGAAAATTGAATGTAATTTTTATGTTACATCAGAAATTTTTAAATTCCCCTCAAAATGAGAGCGGCCTAAATATGTTAATTTATGCAAATTGGCATTTTTACTACACTTTACTCAAAATAATTCACAATTTTTTTCACTTTCAATTGGCGATATCTCGGCCATTTCTGGGTCAATTTTGATCAAACAAAAAGCTTTCTGTTTCTTTTTGTAAGATCTAACAGGAAATACCAATACAATATGCACATCTAACTTCTAAAAATTTCATGTGACCCCCCTATTTGTATAGGTGGTTCGCACCTGTTTCAGTCATCCTATCCTATGTCGGTACATGTATCGTGTCCGCTGTGGATGAATATTATAAATAAAATAAATAAAATAAAATAAACATATTTGTGCACAACTCAGTAACCACAAGGGCTACACCCTTCATATATGGTATGATGGGACACCCTATGACGCCACATATTGTACTCATTAATTATGTGCATATCTAATTTTGAGCGAACCAATAGAGCTAGAGGTCTGACTTTTGGTATATAGGGATAACTTAGCAACACAATTTTTTTGACAAAATGTGACTTGACCTTGGTGACCTTTGACCTCAAATAAACATATTTGTGCATAACTCAGTAACCACAAGTGCTACACCCTTCATATATGGTATGATGGGACACCTTATGACGCCACATATTGTACCTCATTAATTATGCACATATCTTATTTTGAGCGAGCCAATAGAGCTAGATGTCTGACTTTTGGTATATAGGGATAGACTATAGGATAGAAATTTTTTGACAAAATGTCATGTAACCTCTATAGCCTTTTACCTAAAATAAACGATTATGTCAATAAATAAGTAACCACGAGTGCTATGTCCTTTATATTTAGTAGGATGGGAGACCTAATGACAACACATGCTTTACCTCATTAATTATGCACATATATAATTGTGGGCTAGCCAATAGAGCTAGAGGTCTGAATTTTGGCATATATGGATTAATTAGCAATACAATTTTTTTTTCAAAACGTCATGTGACCTTGATGACCTTTGACCTCGATTGTGCATATATATGCATTACTCAGTAACCACAAGTTCTTTACGCTTCAATTTTGATAGGATAATAGACCTTAAGATGTCACATCTTGTACCTAATTTATTATGCGCATATGTTTTTCTTGGCGGGCCAATACAGCTACTAGAGGTCTGATCTTTTTTCCCGATTTAGAACCATAACTTAGACATGCCTCTTGTTTCAAATTGGGAACAAAGATATAGACCTATGTTTCCATAGATCTGAACATATACACTCCAGTGATACTTCTTAATGACCACATTTCCCTGCCCCATCAAGACTAATACTCCTATTACAAGTGGGGACTATGTCATTGTCAATGACTTGTTTAACCAAAAAATGGCAAAAATTGACCCAAAATACAAATATGCAAATTAAACCATAATTTTCATGAATTCTATTTTGAGTTATCACAAGGCACACCAAATTTTAAAGTGATCCGACCATTGGTTTAAGGTAAAAAGATTTTTTACTAAAATGGCAAAAAAAAGGAAAAAATTCATTAAAAATAGAAAGCATCAAATATTGACATCAAATTTATATATTTGAATGAGTTGGGCCTAAGGTACCTAAAAACCCAAATATGACAATGATCAGATGAGTAGTTCCTGAGTGATTGATTTTTGACCATTTTCGCTTTTTTTCTACCTCATTTGCATATCTATGGGGCTAAAAAGTTCATTTTAACAATGGCACATCTACACCATATATGACATCACTACACCAAAATTCAGCTTAATATGTGCAGCGGTTCGTGAGTTTTTGCGTTGGATGGACAGACATCCATACATACATACATACATACAGACAGACAGATAGACATCTCACATACAGACTTTTTTCAATCATACCGGTATAACCTCCCAATTGCCATATATGTACGGCCAATGGGAGCTTAAAAATTGCTCAGATTGCATTTAAATTACAGTCATTAACCGAACACATACTGCAGTTTCACTGTCAAATGAAGCTAATCTTCATACACTAACACAGAGCAAATAGCAACTACCATACTCTCTGGATCGAGTTAAGGACATAACACTTTACAGTACACACAGAAAACACATTGTTCTCTTGGCCATCATCATAGAGGGCATGTCTTTCTCATCTCTTATATGACTTTTGACTTTTATGACAAAAAAGAATGATCATTTCACGATGTACATTGTAGTTAATCAATTTCTTGATTTTATTGAAAGCTTTGAAGATTTTAAGGTGTTATGGTGATTTTCAAGGGTGTACAGACTTGCATGTACTCAAATACATTGGCAAACCTTAAAAGAATATTGATTACACTTGCCCGAACACAGAATTCACTTGCTACAGGGGTCCGAAGCCCTGAATATATTGCAGCAAGTTTGTTTCATAACTTCCAGTTTTTCTACATCACAGGTGCTGTTTGTTGTACACCTAACATCAAGCAGGTGTGGTTTCATCCTTTGTGTGGGGAAGCATGCACATTGCATGTTGTTCTTTATTAAATACAATCATTTCAATGAATGAAATACCGAGAAGATGACTTCAATACCATCATCACAATTAAAAATACGTAAAAGCTAACTCTTATTCCATAGTATGGCAAAGACAGACAAAATGAATATAAGATACGGATAATTGAAAAAACCATGAAATTCTCTTCATTTGATCTACATGTATATGTACAGTTGTTTTGCTAAGGGCAGTAAGCAGGTAAATGTTACTGGGGTTGCCAAGTCATTTTACCTGGGTTTCCTTCGGTATATCAATGCAATCAGATTAGGGGACAGCAGCGATGTTACCTGGGTTCCCAAATCATTTACCTTTATTCCCCAACCTTAGCAAAAACACTGATGTACTAACTTAAATTAATGTTAATAATACTTACACCAAGCCATGTGTTTGCTACTTGCATAGCTTCAGGATCTTTGAAGCCATTTTTGGCAACATCTATCAACTGTAATGGAGAAAGTATTGGGAATGAGACTGACTGTCACTCAGTACGGCCATTTTGGACAATAAGCAAAAATTTGCAACAAATTTATATTGACAAGCGACCTAGCGGCCGATATAGCTCCGCTGTGTAAAGAATAACTATTTTTGACACATGTTGATGAAGAAGGTGGAAATCACATTGGATCATTTCCGAGAACACGTCCACCAAAGCTATCTGACGAGTAGTTTTTTGAAAATAAAAATTTACAACCAAAAATGGCAATAATTGCCCCCAAAAATGAAAATTGCAGATTTCACCATAATTTCAATACATCATATATTACAATATCCCTTGGAACCTGTATGTCAAATATCAAAGCTATCGACTTGCAGTTTTTAAGAAACAAATTTTTGAACAAAAATGGCAAAATTTGCCCCAAAATTACAAAATTGCAGATTTCATCATAATTTCAAAGTATCAAATTAAGTTAATTTGTAGGAACCTGCATATCAAATTTCAAAGCTATTAGACCAGTACTCAATACTTTTTGTGAAACATTTTTTTACCCAAAATGGAAAAATACCGTCAAGGACACTATGTGCTCACATTCGGTTTGAATTGGTCCATTCATGAAATATTTAAACCAGAAAAACGAGAATGAAAAAGCAAATCAGGTCTCAAACTTAGGTACTGGAGGTCATCTTTAGGAACATGCATATCAACTTCTTAGCAATGGGACAAGCAGATCCTAAATAAATAAGCAAATGTCAACAAAAAAATTAGCCAGAGAAGGCTTGATAAAAAGAAAAGGTAGGAGAGTGGGGAAAAAATGTACGAGGGATCTGGTTAAAAAGTAATGCTAGCTACCTCATCAATCTTCTAGACCCTACCCCCTCCCGAATATCAAATGTTCCACCCCTTGGTATTGACCATGTTTACATAAGGCCAGATGGCAGGAAGTGCATTTACAACCTTGGGGATTTTTAATTAATGCTATGAGTGCTATCATTCGAATGTAAACAGCACTTAGTTACAGATAGTGAAATGCCTTCCACTGTGGGGGGTGATTACAACATTCTAGAATTATCCTGGATCCAAATTTCTCATCAGTTCTTGTGTGTTTTACATAAAAAAGTTGCAAAAGTTGGTCTGCAATGAAAAATTAACCTCAGCTTTGTTTTCTGGATCAAATTTTACTACAAATTGATACCAAATATGACAAAATTATACTCACAGCCTTCAAAACTGTCTAACAACATATCCTGGGTTGTTATACAAGGTCACAAACTGAGAAAATTACCTAAAATGTACAAATTTGACAAGAAGTTTTTTAGAAACCAATTTTTTGACCAAAAGTGGCAAAAACTGCCCAAAAAATACAAAATTTCAGATTTCGACCTAATTTCAATATATCATATTAAGATAACCCATAGGAGCCTCTTTACTAAATATCAAAGCAATCAGACAAGTAATTTTCGAAAAAAAAAATTTTCAACCAAAAATGAGAAAAATTTCCCCAAAAAATACAAAATTTCCGATTTCGACATAATGAGAAAAATTGCCCAAAAAATTCAAAATTACCAATTTCTACCTAATTTCAATATATCATATTAAGATAAATCATAGGAGCCTCTTAACTAAATATCAAAGCAATCAGACAAGCAATTTTCGAGAAAAAAAAATTTAAACAAAAATGAGAAAAATTTCCCCAAAAATACAAAACTGCAGATTTCATCAGAATTCGAATACATCAGATTTTGATCAACCTTAGGAACCTGCATACCAAATATAAAAGTGATCAGATCAGTAGTTTTTGGATAAAAAAATATTTGACTAAAAATTCGGAAAATTGCCCCAGAATTACAAATATGAAAATTTCAATTCAATTTGTATAAATTTGACTGGGGTCATCCTGAGGAACATGTCTACCATTTTTCAATGCAATCAGACAAGTGGTTTCAGAGAAAAAGATTGTTTGACTAAAAACTGAAAAAATTACCCCAAAAATAGAAACATGCGAGTTTCATCCCAATTTTTACACACTTAATTTAGAATACCTAAAGGAACCTGCATGTCAAGTTTCAACCCAATCTTACCAACAGTTTTAGCAATTTGAAGGTTTTTTGCCTTTTTTCCCCTCATTTGCATATTTTTGACACTGACAAGTTCATTTGAACAAATTCACATCTCCATCCCTAGGTGCACCTGTACATCAAATACTAAAATAGTAGGTGCTGCTGTTTAGGAGGTTTTGACGTGGACGGACATACATACATACATACCGACATGCAAATAGGATGCAAATGAACTGATTATACGATAACCTCACATTGGTATACCAAATGTGAGCTAAAAATTGCCCCAAAATTACAAAATTGCAGATTTCATCATAATTTCAATAAATATCATTAAATTTATGGGTAGGAACCTGTATACCAAATTGCAAAGCTACCAGATGAGCAGTTTTGGAAATACACATTTTTTGACCAACAAGTGACCTAGCAGCCGATATAGCTCTGCTGTGTTTATGTAGAGAATAACTATTTTTGACACATGTTGATGAAGAAGGTGGAAATCTTTGATAGCTCATTTCAGTGGCCAGAAAAAAGGGGCTAAAATAGCTGCAAAAATACACAATTAAAGATTTCATCATACTTTGAATATATCACATTGGATCATCCCTAGGAACATGTCAACCAAAAGCTATCTGATGAGTAGTTTTTTGAGAATAAAATTTTCTGACCAAAAATGGCAACAATTGCCCCTAAAAATAAAAATTGCAGATTTCATCATAATTTCAAGAGATCAAATTTAGTTCATCTGTAGGAACCTGCATATCAAATTTGAAAGCTATCAGACCAGTACTTTTTGAGAAACACATTTTTTGACCAAAAATGGCAAAAATTGCCCCAAAAAAATTCAAAATTGCAGATTTCATCATAATTTCAAGAAATATAATTAAGTTCATCTATAGAAACCTGTATACCAAATTTCACAGCTATCAGATGAGTAGTTTAGGAAATACACATTTTTTGACCAAAAATGGCCAAAATTGCCCCAAAAATACAAAATTGCAGATTTCATCAGAAATTCAATATATATTACTTAGTTCATCTGTAGAAACCTGTATACCAAATTGCAAAGCTATCAGACCAGTACTTTTTGAGAATCACATTTTTTGACCAAAAACGGCAAAAATTGCCTTAAAAATGCAAATTTGCATATAACTGCACAATTTGAACAAATCTGAAATAGATCATCCCTAGGGACCTATGTACCAAATATCAAAGCTATCTGACTGGTACTTTTGAAGAAGATTTTTTAAAGATTTTTTTACCAAAAACGACAAAAATTACCTTAAAAATACAAATATGCAAATTTCACCATGATTTGAACAAAGCTGACTATAGTCACCCTAAGTAAACTGTACATCAAATTTCAAGCAATCGGAAAAGCGGTTTCAGAGAAGAAGATTTTTTTAACCCAAAACAGCAAAAAATGCCCCAAAAATACAAATATGCAAATTCCACCACGATTTGACCAAACTTAAGTGAGGTCATCCCAAGTGAACTGCATATAAATTTTCAAAGTAATCGGACTTGCGGTTTCAGACGAGGCGGCAATTGTTGACGGACGATGATGGACGACGACGATGGACGACGACTGAAAATCAACCCCATTTGATAAGCTCCGCATCACTGACAGCAGAGCTAAAAAGTGGAAATCATATGTGGCTAAAAAAGCGAGAAACGTTGGGTTTATTTTTCACTTGAGTGATTAACACATAATAGCCTAAGTGGGGTAATAGTGTCTGATGAGTAGCCTTCACTGTTTTTCAGAAACTTGAACCACAAGTGTGAGTGACTGTGCATGGTCCCTGCAACACATGTGCACAGAGGTTGCATACAGTATCTAGAGATAGGACCACACTGGTGGAAGACGACTAGCTGACAAAACATGCATATCTGACAAAACCCACCCCATTTCACTATAACTCTACTCCTTGGTATAAAATAATCCCTAAACATCTTTCCGCTGTATCACAACCTTCTACAGATATTGTATCACTTGACTGTACAGCTACATATAGTGGATTACATCAACTCATAACATATCATAGACAGTAATCATGAAGTGAAATGCACTCTGTGTAAACCATAATCTCAAACCTCATAATAGAAGGGTGACATGTTGCGCATTTGATGGGGACTTCAATTAGATGGGGGATTTACATAATCTCATATCCTTGAGATTATGTAAATCCCCCATCTGACCACCATCTCAACGTGTCAGTTTGGAGAGACGCTTCTGATCCGATCAGCTTCTCACGACTTTGTAGTTTGCATGGGATCCAGTCGGTTTGGGGTCCAGTTGTCTAGAAACCCTAACGCTTACCCCCAAAATAATTTATCACCCCTTTCCAGATCGTGATTTTGACCTCATTTCCATAGTACAGTACTGTACACACAAATTTGACACTTGTACAATGTCGAAATTCATTCTGTTTTTATAATTATGGCCACCGTCTATGATTTTCGCTGATCACTGCGTCTCACGTGACTTGACTAGACGCAGCACGTAGTAAGACGCAGATACCGGCAACCGCCATTTTGAAATGAGACAGTTTTTGGTCTCCCGGAAGTTGTTGATTGCGCATGCCCGCACATAGTGCTTCATTTTTTATCGCCTGCTTTTTAGTCTAGTCTGGTAGCTGCCAATATTTCAAAACTTGTAAGAATGGTAATTAAATCCTTGGTTAAATTCTAGCCACGTTCGCATCTTGAAACTGTGATAATTTTAGCGTTACTTCCAAATAAAATTGAACAGCCAATGACAGCGCCCCATGATTCAACCAATCAGATTTCGTAATTCGATACATGGTGGTTTCCCGTTACCCGCCTCTTTGTGCTTGTCACTGAGGCGGGGACCAGCCAATCTATGATTTAGCCAAAAGACTCCCTAGGCTACAGGTAATGAGTTCAGATATGCACCTACTATTATTTGACTCGATGAGGCCTTGACACGTATTTCAAGCCCTCGCCTGCACCTGTGGTTCTCAATGTTAGAAATATTTGTTGTAGGCTGTTTTAAGAAATAAAACGTTTTTATACGTACCAGGTACTCATAAAATTGCAAAAAAGTATCGGGCTAGTTTGCATCGGGCGAGTTGGAATCGGGCGAGGTGGAATCGGCGGCTGGGCGGGTTGAAAAAGGTGCGAGTTGACTGGTACCCGTTGAAACAAGCGGCTCTACTGCTAAAGGTCGTCATATTCACGGGTACTTATCAATCTGATTAAAATCAGATGTAGAGTACGGTGACGTCTTCTTATGCGTACGCGGTATTCTCTCATTGTCGCCTCTGTCGTAGTGAGAGGCGACACCCCAGGCACACCACCATTTGTGCATAGCAAATCTATGCGTGCATCCACTGGGCTTATCACTACGACAGAGGCGACATCGACAATGAGAGAATAAAGCGTACGCATAAGAAGACGTCTCCTTACTCTACATCTGATTTTAATCAGATTGGGAGTTGTACTTGTGTACCAAGAGTGAGCCGAAGGGGAAACAGAAAAACACTGTATACACTTAAATTAACGAATTTTATTCCGTAGAAGTATCTTATGAACACACGTAACTTACTCGTTCGGCATATTTCTGTGCCTCATGTCCTTTAGCGTAACTCGTCTCCACTCTTTCGTGTCGAACAAGGGCGGTGATCATTCCTTGTAATAGTCTGAGTCTCTCACGGGGGCCTCTCGACATATTGCGGAACATCTTTCCATGCCTACGTTGGGCAGGGTGGCTAGGAAAGTATCTTCGACTCATTCTCTTCCAATGTTGAGCTAAACTTGCTACGGTTTTTTGTTCATGAGCCCGATGCTGCAGCTTTGGCACGGAACGGACGCCTTATACACTTCCGGTGTAAGTAGCATTATGGGATTCTGTTTTGATCGTTTCGGCATGGTTCAGCCTTATCACAGGCGGTCCAGAAATTTTGAGTTTTGTCACTGTTTTCTCTATCAGTTCCTCTCCTTTTCTCTATGCTCTGAATGACCGGAGTAAATAAAATAAATGATTCTACAACGTAGCTTAGCCTCTTTATTCATCATATGTTTTTCACTCCATTACAAGGACGTTAACCATATATATATATATATATATATATATATATATATATATATATATATATATATATATATATATATATATATATATATATATATATATATATATATATATATATATACAATTAATTATGCTTATCCGTGGACTAATCAGGAATTTTATGGGTTAGCCAACATTGCGAAAGATAGAGATGTGAATGAAGAGGAACTGATAGAGAAAACAGAGAGAAAAACTCAATGTCTGGGCCGTCTATGGCCTGATGGGTGATTTCACACACCAAACAGTGGCGGCGCTCTCACTTCCGTTACACTTTTCGCTGACCACTGCGGCTCACTTGACCAGACAAGCAGCAGGTAGCAGGCGGGGACCAGCCAAGTTACACTTCTGCTCCCGCTTGATAGCAAACCTCCGCCCGCGGGCCCTCATCGCTGGGCTTTGAACCACGGCTAAGCAGGAAAAATCAAGCAAAATATAAACAAACATACACACAAGCATACAAATACATAAATAAATAATAAACACAAAGCAAACAAATAGATAAGCAAATATAATGAACAAACAAATATATATATATATATATATATATATATATATATATATATATATATATATACAGAGAATCTAGGAACTTGTAGTTGTCACTCTACAGGCTGTTTCATGCGCTAAGCAATCATCAGGAGTGAGGATATGGCGGGAATGGGACTGTTTATATTGTGTTGCAGGTGAGTATGCATATTCAAATAAGCGGATGCGGCCAATGGCAGGTCAGTTATTAATGAGGAGGAATTTGCTGCGGTGTCTGCATTTTGAGAGGAATTCTGCTCGTTTGTTGAGGGTTGATTTGCTGTCTGAATAAATTATATGGAGTTTTTCTGTTATGCAAAGGTTGCAGCTAGCGTTTGGTTTTATTTGAATAGGGGGGAGCTCTGTCGATAATTGGCCATTTGATATCGTAGTTTCTGTTGTTGTCTTTGAGTTTCCATATGAATTTTGAGAGTTCTGTGCTATTTCTGTGCTTGGGTGCCTTGAATGTCTACACAGTCGTTTGGAGAGCTATTCAGCGCTGGTACTATTCGCCCCATAGACGAGTGTGCAGAAGCGAGAAATACCCCAAGTCTGGAAACAGAATGGCTATAAAAACCACACCATGTCACATTCCGTGTCCGATTTCACTGTGAAAATTAACAAGTTCATCTATCATGCAACCGTCGATCGCTCCCTAGCATTCTAAAACTTCATACCTGATACTTTATCTGATTCAAAAACGCTCGTTTCGTGTAATTTTCGGCCGAATTCGACGGACACCTCGCCAAAACCTGGGGGTGAGCAACATTCCGGTCACCTCTTGGGTCCCTCCACTTTACTGACGTTGGCGCCGCCTACCCATGAGGGACGACTGGAATGTTGCTCATGCTTATGTTTTGGCCAGGTTTATCTCGAACTCAGCCGAAAATCACAGGAAATGAGCATTTTGTAAGCAGATGAAGTATCAGGTATGAATTTTCGTGTGATTTTCGGCCGAGTTCAGAAGACACGTCGCCAAAACATAAGGCATGAACAACCTTCCAGTCACCCCTCATGGGTACGCGGCGCTAACGTCAGTAAAGTGGAGGTGCCCAACGTCCACTGTGAGGTGACCGGAATGTTGCTCACGCTTATGTTTTAGCGACGTGTCCGTCGAATTCGGCCGAAAATCACACGAAACGAGCGTTTGTGAAGCAAATCAAGTACCAGGTATGAATTTTGAGAATGCTAGGGAACGGTCAACGGTTACATGATAGATGAACTTGTTAATTTTCACAGTGAAATCGGACACGGAATGTGACATGGCGTGGTTTTTATAGCCATTCTGTTTCCAGACTTGGGGTATTTCTCGCTTCTGCACACTCGTCTATGGGGCGAATAATCCCAGCGCTGATTTCTCGCTTCTGCACACTCGTCTATGGGGCGAATAGTACCAGTGCTGAATAGCTCTCCAAACGACGCGACTGTGATGTCTACTTGTGATACGTGTATCTTTGATTGAAAGTTGAGTCCGTGAGTCCAATGTAGTGTTTCTGATCGTTGCTTGTGGTGACAGTGGCTTTGTATATTACTGAAGAGGTGAGGCAGTTTCCTGAAAGTGGACAATCGTCTTTTTTGCGGCAGTTGCACAGCTTCTCTTGTTCCCTGTCTTTATGTAGTATTTGGTTGTTGTGGGCTTTGATTATGCTGCCCATATTTCTGGAGCAACTGTAGCTTACTTTTACGTTGTTTTTGTTGAAGAGCTTGTGTAGACGGTGGCCTTCTGGAAAGCGGGTCTTAATCAAGTTCAGGAATGTTCTGACGATGTTAGTTTTCATTGCCTTGTTGAACGGGGGGTTGTACCAAATGATTCGTCTGCTTCGTTTTCTTTTGTTTTCGGGCTATTGACAAAGGTTGAGACGACCCAAACTAGCCAAAATTAGCCAAACCACCATAAACCACCATAAACGACCCATATCATCAAGTAAACGACCTAAAATAAGCACAGGGATGAAATATGTCTCAGATTTCTGGAGAAACCGCCCCAAAAACGGCGAAAACCAGCCGGCATTTTCGATCATTGCAAATTCCTATACATGCCATCAACGAGTTAAGGGGTTCGGTTTGTTTCTTCAATAGAGGGCGCTGTGCAAGATTGTTACTGCTTTTACAACGTAAAGTGTAGCACAGGGAATTTCCCCGTTGTCGTGTTTAGTGGCTTACCAAGGAATGAGATCAAAGTTTTTAGTTTATTACATTTTTACAGCTCATTCACATTTTTTTTGATACCAACATTAATTTATTTGAATAAATTCTACAAACCAAATATTAAGATAACATGTGCCGTGGCCCTGGTTCCATACATGTACATACACATACCTGCATATATGTGCATGCATGCATGCATGCACACAAACATATATATGCGTGCATGCAGGTTACCATGGAAAGTTGAAGATCTAGCAAATAACAGATTAAGTGGGTGGTCGCTTTAAAAAAACAGCGCCCTCACATAGAATAGATGGCATTGATGGAAAATCATTAAAGAGTCTCTCTTGGAGCAAAAAAAAAGCGCAAAATCTTCCAAAACATAGTTAAACACTAAAAATCGTAGAACTTAACCTTTTTTTCACTCACCTGCACATTATTGGCCGGTGAATGAGAGTCTGGAAGTTTGAAAAAGCGCCCTCCTTCGGTGAGCCCAGTTTAACTGGATGCTGAAGTTATTGTCGTTTTCAGTTGTGTCATCGAAATGAGCCCCACAACTTGGTAATTGATAGTACCAACAACATGGCTGCCCGCAATTCTGTCGACGGTTTCTCCAGAAGGTGGAGTTTTATTGTATCCCTGAATACCTAGAATGTTTGTTTTAGGTCGTTTACTTGATGATATGGGTCGTTTTTGGTGGTTTATGCTGGTTTGGCTAATTTTGGCTAGTTTGGGTCGTCTCAACCTTTGTCAATAGCCTTTGTTTTCGTTGCTTGGTGACGGGGGCTCGTACTTCATTTTGTAATGTGTGTCCACTTTGGTTCAGCGCCTTTTCGAAGTCGGGGGCTGCTTTCTTGAATGTTGCTTCACAATCTGAGATGTTTGATATTCTGCTGTTGACTGAGGTGGGTATTTGTTCCAGGATTGGCGGGGGGTGATTGGATCGCCTGTCGACGTAGATAAGTTGGTTGCTTGGTTTGCTGTATGGCTGGTAAGGGGCATTTTCCAGGTTAAATGTTACGTATGGACCAAGAGAAACTCAGAAGACATGTTTGACGTAACCATGGGGAGTTTTGACGGAGCTGAGATATGTGAACTCGTCGGATCGTACATCCTTTCCCACCTCAGCAAGAAACTCGGCAAAGAAAACACCGGCCTTTACCGAGACGACGGGCTCGCTATCACAAGCAGCAAATCAGCAAGACAGTGCGAAAAACTGAAAAAGGAACTCGCCTCCATTTTCCACGCATTTGATCTCCGCATAACTATCCAAGCGAACATCAAGATCACCAACTTTCTTGACGTAACATTCAACCTGGAAAAATGCCTCTTACCAGCCATACAGCAAACCAAGCAACCAACTTCTCTACGTCGACAGGCGATCCAATCACCCCCCGCCAATCCTGGAACAAATACCTACCTCAGTCAACAGCCGTGAGAATATCAAACATCTCAGATTGTGAAGCAACATTGAAGAAAGCAGCCCCCGACTTCGAAAAGGCGCTGAAACAAAGTGGACACACATACAAAATGAAGTACGAGCCCCCGTCACCAAGCAACGAAAACAAAAGAAAACGAAGCAGACGAATCATTTGGTACAACCCCCCGTTCAACAAGGCAATGAAAACTAACATCGTCAGAACATTCCTGAACTTGATTAAGACCCGCTTTCCAGAAGGCCACCGTCTACACAAGCTCTTCAACAAAAACAATGTAAAAGTAAGCTACAGTTGCTCCAGAAATATGGGCAGCATAATCAAAGCCCACAACAACCAAATACTACATAAAGACAGAGAACAAGAGAAGCTGTGCAACTGCCGCAAAAAAGACGATTGTCCACTTTCAGGAAACTGCCTCTCCTCTTCAGTAATATACAAAGCCACTGTCACCACAAACAACGATCAGAAACACTACATTGGACTCACGGACTCAACCTTCAAACAAAGATACACGTATCACAAGTATACATTCAAGACACCCAAGCACAGAAATAGCACAGAACTCTCAAAATTCATATGGAAACTCAAAGACAACAACAGAAACTACGATATCAAATGGCCAATTATCGACAGAGCTCCCCCCTATTCAAATAAAACCAAACGCTAGCTGCAACCTTTGCATAACAGAAAAACTCCATATAATTTATTCAGACAGCAAATCAACCCTCAACAAACGAGCAGAATTCCTCTCAAAATGCAGACACCGCAGCAAACTCCTCCTCATTAACAACTGACCTGCCATTGGCCGCATCCGCTTATTTGAATATGCATACTCACCTGCAACACAATATAAACAGTCCCATTCCCGCCATATCCTCACTCCTGATGATTGCTTAGCGCATGAAACAGCCTGTAGAGTGACAACTACAAGTTCCTAGATTCTCTGTATTACCGCCCTGCAGAAATGCATTGAGCACTATACTTTGCCTGCATTGACAAGCAAATCCTTTTCGTATATATATATATATATATATATATATATATATATATATATATATATATATATATATATATATATATATATATATATATATATATATATATATATATGACCTCCTTCCGAGCTCATACATTATCTCCGTCCTTTTCGGAGCAGGTCGAAAAGTTTGCATAGTTCATTGCGCATGCGATTTAGACATTGCCAATATAATCTACAAGATTTTTTTTCGCTTTACCTTGTAAAAGAACCTTGTTTACTTTACCAACCTTTTAGGAAGCTGAGGAAAAACCTTGTCGCCAAATAGAAAATTTTCCCCTGAAAGGAATTTATTTATTTTCCTACAACCAAATACCTAATCAGTGCACGTGAACTCATTGTAACAATTTGAAAATGCATTTGCGCTTGCTCACAAGTAATATTTTAAAAGTTGTACGTCACGGTATTATTATTAGGGGCCCAAGCCGACCGGCTGGGACCCTATTGTTATTGCTCAAGTTCTACTACTTCCTCTTCTTCCTCTTTTTCTTCTTCTTCTGCCGATTTTTTGTCGATCTAGATCTCTTAAACTGCTGAACGAAAACTTCTCAAACTTGCAGGGCTAATAGGTGTTAATTAGTACTCGTGCACCTGACCCTTGAAATTTTGATTGGTCACGTGACCTAGCGGCCATATTGGATTTTCCAAAAACCTAAAAATGGCTTCTCCAGAAGATCTAGGGGTCTAGTCGATTTGAATTTTTTTGTATAGTAAGCATGACCTAAGGTCTTTAGAATTTGCAAATAAAATCGCATGCAGTCACGTGACCTTGGCCGCCATATTGGATTTTCTAAAATAGTCATTTAATCTTTAAAATCTTCTTCTCCAGAACCGAAACATCGATTAAGCTCAAATTTTACTCATGTCATTCTTACAGTGATCTCTTTTAAGTTTGCAAAAGACATTTTGATTGGTCACATGGTCTGGCCGCCATATTGGATTTTGTGAAATCACAATTTAATCTTTAAAAATCTTCTTCTCCAGAACATATTCACCAATTGAACTAAAATTTAATAAATGTCATCTACAGTGTGATCTATTTCAAGTTTGCGAAAACCGTTTCGATTGGTCACGTGGTTTGGCCGCCATATTGGATTGCGCAAAAAATTAGAATTTAATCTTTAAAAATCTCCTTCTCCAGAACCAAAACACTGATCAAGCTGAAATTTTACTCATGTCATACTTACAGTGATCTCTTTCAAGTTTGCAAAAGGCATTTCGATCGGTCACGTGGTTTGGCCGCCATATTGAATTTGTGAAATCACAATTTAATCTTTAGAAATCTTCTTCTCCAGAACTAACACACCGATTGAACAAAAATTTTACATCTATCATCTAAAGTGTGATCTCTTTCAAATTTGCGAAAGGCGTTTGGATCGGTCATGTGGTTTGGCCGCCATATTGAATTTTGCAAAAAAATCGTAATTTAATCTTTAAAAATCTTCTTCGCCAGAACCAAAACACTGATTAATATGAAATTTTACTCATGTAACCCTTACAGTGATATCTTTCAAGTTTGCAAAAAGCTTCTAGATCTATCATCGAAAGTGTGATCTCTTTCAAGTGTGCCAAAGGCATTTGCATCAGTCTTGTGGTTTCGCCGCCATATTGGATTTTGTGAAAAATCGTAATGTAATCTTTAAAAATCTTCTCCTCCAGAACAAATACACCTATTGAACTAAAATTTCACACTTATTTTCCCTAGTGGTAGTCCTTTTAAAGTTTGCGAAAGGCATTTTGATCAGTCACGTAATTTGGCCGCCATATTGGATTTTGTTTAAATCACAATTTAATCTTTAAAAATCTTCTTCTCCAGAACCAATACACACATTCAACTGAAATTTTACTCATATCTTTTATAGTGCGAGCAGTTTCAAGTTTGTGAAAGGCATTTGGATCGGTTAAGTCGCCCCAATGTTCATAAGGCTGCAGTTTAAAACCTCGTCAGTCAGAGGATCGATCAGTGATGTATGTTATATTGTACACTTGAAAGTCAAAGACGGCACGACAGACTGCAATGCCCGCTGTCAAATTCAGCTAGCAGTCACACGAACCCTAATCTCGGCCCCTTGTGTAAGGCAACTTTGCGACCAGCTTTGTACGCTAGGTGACGTTGTCGAGTATACTGCGACGGAAGTACTTAGAGGAGTGTGCCACTAACTTTAGGGGTGGCCGACCGGTGTGATCGACTGAATGGAGACAAGGTCCTGCCAGGGCACAATTACTAGGGTCTACGCACAGCTGATATGTGAGTGTCAAGGACCATAAATGAAGCTATTCGGGTATTTTTATATGTAGGTGTCTGAATGCACGCTCACTTGTTCATCATGATAAAAAAGACGGATACATGACATTGCAAGGTGTGGTGATTTGTTTATGTTTCTCTATCTTACATGCATGGAGTGGCCCTGGTGTGTTGTGTAACTGGGCGCATGTAGCTGATTAAAAATGTAAACAAGACCACATCAAGTCCAGCTGTTAATGTCGTAAAAATCGCTGATAGATATCCATTGAAACAGCACCTTGTTACATGAAGTTCTGCAGCTTGATCGAATTTCACTGTAATTGCTTTGTGCAGTTGCATGCCCGGTCTAAGAGATCGCCGAAATTTACCCGATATTTAGGTACCGTTCAGTTTTTACGGCCGGGGGGGGGGGCCGGCAAAATCCAGGGGGGTCATCAAAATTTTGGAATCCGCAAAGGGGGGGGGGGTCATCGCTTTTTCACTGGTAGGAAAGGGGGGGGTCACCACAATTTCAAAACCATAATACCAACAATAAAGTTCACTTTATGCCATTGCCATGATCGACCCTCTTTACCGGCGGGCCGCCTTTGGCGGCCCACTACAATAAATATACATTATGTATTACCCATGACCCTCTTAACGGGCAGACGCCTTTAGCGGCCCACTCCAATTAGGTTTACTTCATGCAATGGCCATGATCGACCCTCTTTACCGGCGGGCCGCCTGCGGCGGCCTACTCCAATAAATTGACTTTATGTAATACCCCACGGCAATCTTAATGGCCGTGCGCCTTCAGCGGCCCTGTCCAGTAAAGTCTACTTTATGCAATAGCCATCATCGACCCTCTTTACCGGCGGGCCACCTTTGGTGGCCCACTAGAATAAAGTTGACTTTACGTAATGGCCCATGACCCTCTTAACCGGAGGGCTGCCTTTGGCGAACCACTCCAATAAAGTTCACTTTATACAATGTCCATGGACATGAGTTGTCTATGGAAATGAAGTTAAAAATTGCCTTACAGTCGTCCTAATTAACAAACGTTTCAATGGATGTGGCTGAGAAGTTTGAGCACTGGCATCTCTGCTACACGAATAAAGTGCGCCGCGTACCGGAGTTCAAATCCAAACCATGCGGGTAAATTTGACATATGGGTTTTAGTTATTTTTAAGCGGGGGGGGGGGGGGGGGGGGGGTCATCAATTTTTTTTCGTCTGACAAAGGGGGGGTCATCTTTTTTTCACGAAAAATGCAGGGGGGTCTATCTTTTTTTGAACACCGGCGACAAGATTTTGCCGGGCCCCCCCCCGGCCGTAAAAACTGAACGCTCCCTTATCAGGGATTTGGGGACTCTGATTTCGATACTAGACAATAGTAGAATGACTTGCCCTGTGCTTCGGTACGCCAGATCTGTGAAATCGTCGATATTTACATGTAATTGGATGTTTATCACCAATTTGGGGACTCTGATATCGATAGTACACAATACTAGAATGACTTGCCCTGTGCCTCGGCACGCACGGTCTGTGAAGTCGCCGATATTTACCAGATATTTATTGGCGATTTGGGGACTCAAATATCGATACTAGACGATACTAGATTCTGTCAAATCCCGGTTAAATATCCGATATAAATCGTGACCTTGCATTTCTGGTCAAACCCGACTTCCAAGGACTGACTCTAACTTCGATACTGAACGATACTAGATTCTGTCGAATCGTGGGTTTATATCCAATATCGGAGAAGTTGGACGCTCTTGCCATAGTTCTAGGTCTAAATAGGTGCGACCTGGCATCTTATGTTTGTTTGCAAAACTTATTATAGTGGAAACACTCAGTAAACATCCACTTCCTTCGGCGTCTTTGCTTGCTTTGTTTTGTGCGCGACTTCCGCGCTGTCAGTAACTTTACCAAGGCAGACAATGGCTCGGAAATGCGCGATTTGCGCAATCGCGCAGGCGAGAGAAAACCATGTCCACCATCGATAATTATGCCGGTTCCATCACTGTTACTAATGAATCAAAAATAATCCTTATATCAGCCATATTTTCGACATATTTTGTCATTTAATTGTCTACTCTTTGAACAAAATAATTTGTCGCTTTGTCGTACGTCGGCCGATGACTGACGGCAGACTTCTTTGGCATGCAACCAACATAGTGAGTTGATAGCGTTGGAATTTGACAAAAGCTTAAATGAGCATGCGCGAAAAAGTTTCAAGATCCCCCGTTTTTATAGTCCGGTCATTGTACGCTTTCGGTAGTTTCGAGACATCCAAACAATGCAAATGCATAACAAATGCACGGTACGATGCGCCTAGAGTTGATTGAAGTCGGTGAAATGTTAAAAATTAAATAATTTTTAAAATCGTAGTTTCTTTTGTGTCTCTCCTACATCCATACGAACCTATTTGGAATTAAGCAGCGCAGGCCAGGTTTCCTAGCAACTGAATGCGTTATCTGAGTCTGTGCAGTAGTGAGTTAGTTTCGGTCGGGGATTCGATATATATCGGACATTTCACCACCTTACATGTACATGTTTTCATAAAACCGACTTCATGGACTGACTGTATATGTAACTTCGATACTAAACGATACTAGATTTTGTCAAATCGCGGGTAAATATCCGATATATATCGGAAATTTCACCGCCTTAATGTTCTAGTAAAACCCGACTTAATTCCAGCATGCTATTTTTTACATCCATGATTCCAGGGACTGGCTCTAACCATGCTCTAACCTTGATACAAGGCGATACTGAATTCTGTCAAATTACGGGTAAATATCCGATATATATCGGATATTTCACCACCTTATAGATCTAGCCGAGCCAATCTAACTTCGATATTGTATAATCTACTAGCCGTAAATATTGGATATCATATAAAAAGTGCAATGTCGCGGTATCCTCGAGATTCCGGGATAAACTCCTTTGTGATGTAACGCTCACCCCGCCCGCTATCGCGTTCACCACACTCAGGCGTCTCACATCGCCTTCACCCCAATAAAGGATTCACAAATCACAGTTTACGATGCAGCTAGAAGGCAGCTACAATTACCAACTACAAATTGTTTATTGATTGTTGTCAGTTGGGAAGGAAACTAGGTTTAAAATGGCTGCTCACTCACAGCCTGTCGGTAAAATGGCTAATCAAAGCTGGACGCTCTTATAATAGTTCTAGGTCTAAACACAGGCGTACGGAATGTTTCCTAGATCGTCGTCGGATGGGAAGTGACGGACACTGCATGCACTGTGAGGCCGAAGGCCGAACCTCGGTACTGTATAACAATACAAGGTATGTCACGGAAAAATCGACCGGTGGCCCAAAACAAACGAAATAAAGCATCTACCTCAAAAAAATTACATCGACCGGTCGGAAATACCTTCAAACTTTCAAATCTTTACTCTGGTTACAGAATTCTTTCAAATCTGCCAGTTATGGGCGATAATTGACTGTCCGGCGAATACTCGCACTTGCATTGCCACTCCGCCATTTTGAATAGCTGTTTTACTCCCAAAAGCCTTTGCGAGTGGACGATCCGTAAAGAGTTTGTTTACAAATGTCAGATGGCGGGATTTGAACATCACGCTGCCGAGGCAATGGTTTGCGTTGATTGCCTTGTTGCCAGATAGCTGAAGTTATATTCACTGACAGTATGAAATTTACCTAACGGTTAACGGTTGAATTTAGCGGTTGTGGGGTCACGGGGTCACTCGTCCACTTGCAAAGGCTTTTGGGAGTAAAACAGCTATTCAAAATGGCGGAGTGGCGATGCAAGTGCGAGTATTCGCCGGACAGTCAATTATCGCCCATAACTGGCAGATTTGAAAGAATTCTGTAACCAGAGTAAAGATTTGAAAGTTTGAAGGTATTTCCGACCGGTCGATGTAATTTTTTTGTGGTAGATGCTTTATTTCGTTTGTTTTGGGCCACCGGTCGATTTTTCCGTGACATACCTTGTATTGTTATACAGTACCGAGGTTCGGCCTTCGGCCTCACAGTACAGTGTCAGTCACTTCCCTTCCGACGACGATCTAGGAAACATTCCATACGCCTGTGGGTCTAAATAGGTGTGACCATTTCAGTTGTTAGTGTAGCTGTGCAGAACGTTTCTTTGCACAACTTATTACAGTGGGAACACGCAGTAAACATGAACTTCGTGAGGTTTATTAGTGTAAAAGTAGTCCTGCGTTCAGGTGTGTGTTCCGGGCGTTATACGGCCTCCAGCACAGCCCTGCAACGGTCTGTAGAGATAACTTGGGTCTCTTCGGCGAGATTCACAATGGCTAGCCTAGATTCCTTTTCGTCCGCTTGCCTCCGTACCTCCTTCCCCTACTAGTGGGGACGGAGGTACGGAGGCAAGCGGACGGAAAAGGAATCTAGGCTACACAATGGCTATCTACATGGGTAAATTTAAATAACTTGTCGAGTACTTATGTTTCAGAATGCGAGCGGTTTTGGACGTTAGAAGAAGTTAATCGCAACTTTTCTGCGGTAGGTTAGGAGGTAAAAGCAGATCTAGATAGGGAAAGGATATTGCCTCTTTTTTTTACATCCATGCCCCAATAGAGAAGAATTTCGGCCAAAACGACCGTATTTTCGTTGCGGTCTGGATCTGGACCGGACCGCAGAGACACCAGTTACTTCCATACGATCAACCTCCCTTATCAGTGCAACGGGTGTCGATCATTCCGATGTGATCGTTGGCCCATCAAACGGGTTTAAGTTACTGAATCTTTTCAGAGGGGCTGTTCAAGTTACGGAATAAGTTTGGAAATAGGTGACTGTGTGATTATGGATTATTGCGGTTTCCACCGCGCGCGATATATTGAACAAAATTTCCAACTACTATTGCGGAAAGTCTACCGTGAATTTGGAAAGTTAGGTAACGGCATTGCATGCGACTTATTTTACAAAGTAGAGCGAGAAAGGCACTCCTGAACGGCGAAAATGTTGGTGGTGTATTGCTGGCAACAAGACAATACCTTTACTGACGTTAGGAACTTGTGTTAATTGGCTTCCGTAGAGATGAATTCGCGAGATTTTTCAGTGTATTGTGACGTGATATCGGAAACAGATTTTCAGAGAAGGCGCTCGCTCGTCTGCCGAGTCATCGTACTTCCACATTCATATCGTGCAAATGCGCAATTCCTGTCGCGATATTTGAGCATTAAACTTGATCGTCAGTGAAACAAAAAGATGGTTCTCAATATCAAAACATTATGTATTTTATATTTTAGGGTTCTGTTTAAGTAATTGACATGAACATTTGGATTTATGATCCAGGATTTCCGTGATCCGTGACATGATTCAAGCTGATTTTTTTTGTGATGACTCCTGACCCAAGTGTCATCGATTCGTTGTGCGCTCTGTCCGAGCATCGCTTGCTAACATTCATGGAGCTACCAAAGCTCCATGCTAAATTCAATCGTAAAGCAAATGTATCGAAAGTCTAACATGCACAAATATCTCAATTCTATGAGTATTTTACTTTTGAACTGCTATGAAAATGGATATCTAATTCGTTTGAAAAACTGGTGTGCGGAAGCAGGTTTCGTGCTGTTAAAGCGCGACATGTACAGTACAGCACTGATAGCGATTGCAGGTTTATTACCAGGGCTGCATTCACAAAAAACAGTTAAGGGGGGGGGGGGGGCTGGAGAAATTCAGGAACGGTGATTCGAAAATTTTGATGGTAGTAGAGAGGGAACTTGAAATATTGCCCCACCTGTAGGGGGCACTTGAAAATGTTTTGGTTTCCTTTTATGTTTTACATTTTCCGATTCCAAGTTTTTGTAGGTAATTTAATGAACAATGAATACCATTTTTATGTCATTCAAATGTTGTAATGTTAGTAATAATTTAACAGAATCTACAACCATTTTGTCACATTCCATGACTTTTATCTCGACAAAAATCTAAACATGTGTGATTTGTCGTAAAAAAACCCAGACTTGAGCCTAGTAACAGGGCACAAGCTCCAACCGTTGATGATTTTTGCAATATTTCGATCCAATATATCAACTACAGTTTCTTGCTGTCTCCCTACAGCATGCTCAAACACATAATGTTCAGTTTCTCGACAAAGCCAGTATATATAAATATGTATTAGGTGATAGTTTAATTAGAGTCCAGACTGACAGTCAGTTGTCAGCATTGATACATGGTACACAAACACTGGCTGTGCTAGCAAGCTGAATACTGGACAGTTCAACATGCTGTAGAGAGTAGAACACAAACGCAGTTGTATAAACTGAACATAAATATTGTCAAAATTATCAAAGATAATACCGCTACTGCCTATGGGCAACTGTCACTACCAGATACTGCCCTGTTACTGGTACAGTAGTGTCACTGTTACTGCATACGTGAGCAGTGACAGAGAGAGCTCTGACTCTGATGCACATGGTAGTTGAAGAATAGTGTGTGTGTCAAATGACGCTCATGACAGTGAAACATTATACCTAAACAAGATCAGGCCAGAAAGCAATACAAGGAAGAACACATGGAAAATTTTTGAATTCTGGCATATGAGAATAATAAAATATTGCAAACAAAAGATGGGGTCACCATGCTTGATTTTCTAAATTTTCACATTCTTGTCATAAAAATTATACAAAAGTAAAACTTTGAACACTAAAGATGAAATGAAAAAATATATGACTAAATGGAATTACAACCAAATTTGCAATTATTACACTCAAAATTTCAGAGATGAATACATTAATTTAATGGAATATTTCAGCCTTCCAGTATCGTCAATTTTGAGTGGCATCTAATTCATATATGTCTTGTACTTTTGAAAGACATTTTTGGTAGCTAACCGTGCTCAGTTTCAGAATCCATATTTTATTTTGCAAAAATCGCAATTTATCTCTAAAATCTTATTCTCCAGAACCACAACACTGATGGAAGTGAAATTCCACTTTTGTCATTCTTAGTGAGAGCTCTTTCAAGTTTGTTAAAAAAATTTGATCGGTCACGTGGTTTTGCCGCCATATTGTATTTTGCATAAAACATACGATTACGATTGAAACAGACAGTAAATATGAGATGATGTTCAAAATTCTTCTTTACAAGGACTTGACTGTTTTCAAGTTGAAATTTTGCACATAATAAAATCACTGCACGAACTGGAAACCATGTTAATCGCTTGGGCCCCGCCAACGCTGCTTGCAGCTTTAATTATTATTATTATTTGATGGTTTCCAAACCTTACATAAAACGAAAAAGACCAACATTTTGACAGGACAGGAAACGCCAGCTGAAAGCCATATTAGAGGATTAACTGTAGCTAAACACATATTTTCCGCTGCAAAAAGTTTTAATGTCTTATTACAGCTTGGCCTACAGACACATTATGGAGTTCACAAGGCTAATTTTCAATTTTGATGAGAGTGTCAAAATTATCTCCATGGCAACTTAGCAAATATTTACAACGAAAACATCACGAGATTTCTAAAAGTTAACAGTATTTGCGAATAGAGGTCATTTTCGCAATTTGCGAAGTTATTTTGTGAACACTTGTCAAGTAAGTGTTCGAGGATTAAAGAAAACTCTTCCATGGCTTTCATTTCATTCTTTCCATGGTACAACACACATTGTGACGCAAATAGATACCAATTTTCCGATGCTGCTCGTCGAAGTATGAGATAAAAAAAGTTGACACGAGAATATCCTCCATGATCGCGAATTGATTGGATTACAGTATAGCGTGTAGTTGTGACACGAAAATAGCTTGCAGCAATCTGTACTATGTGACCGTACCAGCTATGCGTGTAACAAAATTATTTAATTGTCTCAGAACTGAGTAACCTGCACTATAGCATTAAACTCCTCTTTTGTTAAGAAACGACGAAATCATCTCAATTCCAAACATTCTTCAATATGCTTAGGGCTATCTATTGTCTTCAGTTTCACTTTGCTGCAATCTGCAATATCCGACAATCTATGACTCGGCTCCGAGTAACCTTCACTAACGTTAAAACTCTGTCTAGGCTAAAAAATTACCAACCGATCTCAATCTACAGCATCCTCCAATACACTCAGGACTCTAAAAGTCCACAGATACGAAAAGTCAATCACTTTGCAGCAATCTGAAATATCCAACATGCTATTGGTACAAAAATTATTAAAGTCTCAGCTCGGAGCAAACTGCATTGACATTAAACTCCGTCAAGGCTGAGAAATTACTGATCTATCTCAGTCCGTAGCATTCTCCAGATACACTCAGGACTCTATCAAAGTCCACAGATATGAAAAGTCAATCACTTTGCAGCAATCTGAAATATCTGTGTAGTACAAAAATTACCAAATGTCTCAGCTCGAAGCAATCTGCACTGAGCTAAAAACACCGACAATGTTAACAAATTTCAAATCTATCCCAATCCGTTGCATCCACAATAAACTCAGAACTCTATCTACAGTCCATGGATACGAAAAGTCAATAGTTTGCAGCAATCTGCAATATCCAAAACGCAGAGTGTATGGAGAAACGGTCAGAATGTCTCAGCTCGGAGCAAATTGCAGTAATCTTTGAACTCCGTCAAGGCTACGAAATTACAATGCAATCTCAGTCCGTAGCATCCTCCAATACACTCAGGACTCTATAAAAGTCCACAGATATGAAAAGTCAATCACTTTGCAGCCATCTGCAATATCCGACAAATTATGTGTAAGTACAAAAACTTATTAAAGCCTCAGCTCAGAGCAAACTGCACTGACGTTAAAATTTCGTCAAGACTGAGAAATTACCAAAGTATCTCACTCCGTAGCATATCAATAAACTCAGGACTATTTCAAAGTCCACTGGTACAAAACGTCATTCACTTTGCAGCCATCTGCAATATCCGACACACTATATAGTACAAAATTTATCAAATGTCTCAGCTCGGAGCAAACTGCACCAAGGTAAAAACTCTGATAATGTTAACAAATTTCAAATCTATCTCAGTCCGTTGCAGCCACAATAAACTCAGAACTATTTCTACAGTCCATGGATACGAAAAGTCAATAGTTTGCACCAATCTGCAATATGCAATACGCAGTGTGTATGGAGAAACGGTCAAAATGTCTCAGCTCGGAGCAAATTGCACTGACGCTAAAATTCCGTCTGAGAAATTAGTATCTATCTCAGTCTGTAGCATTCTCCAATTAACTCAAGACTATCAAAATCTACGGATACGAAAAGTCATTCACTTTGCAGCCAACTGCAATACCCAACACGCTAAGTGTAGGTACAAAAGTCACAGCTCGGAGCAAACTGCACTGACGTTAAAACTCCGTCCGGGCTAGGACATGACTAATCTATCTCAGTTCGTAGCATTCTCCAATAAACTCAGGACTCTATCAAAGTCCATGGATACGAAAAGTCATTCATTTTGCAACCATCTGCAATATCCGACACACAAATTTCAAATCTACATGTGCCGCCAACTGATAAATTTCATCAATTTTACAAAACCATCACTTCCATTGTTCCTTGAACAAAGATCCTCATACGAGCTCGTATGCAGATGTGGTTCAATCTCGTGCACCTGCTGTCAAAGCTAAACGTCCATCACAATATGATCGACTACCGACAAAGGCATCTGAAAATCTGTCGGTGAATAGAGAAGGGGAGTTCACTGTGGTATCGCGTCGTTCTAAACGTCGCCCTCCGCCTGTTATTGGTACTGCGAAATTTAATGAAGAATCCACAATCAAAGCTGTTCGCTGTCATCCTCCGTTCAAATTTTTTATCACTCGATTCGCGCCTACAACGACTCCAGAAGCGGTTATTTCTTTCATCAAAAATCGCTGCCAAGTTATAGTCAAATGTGAACAACTAAAAACCAAATATGACACATATTCATCATTTCTGATTAAAACAACTCGTGAGTTTGCCGACAAAATACGTGACCCGGCATATTATTAATTTATGACATTACGTCTTTCATCTTATAAATGCCGTGGAATAAAGTCATCCATTGACGCGATTAGGACCCTTTGTAAAGATCATGATATTATTCTTGTGCAAGAACACTGGCTGACGGAAGCGGAACTGCCTCTTCTTTCGAGAATTCACAAGGACTTTAACGCATGTGGTGTTTCTGCTATCAATGACAACTGTGGAATTCGTGTTGGGCGGCCGTTCTGTGGCGTTGCCTTCATATGGCGTAAGTCCTTGGAGACAAATTTTCACGATTAAATACCTCAACGATACGAGACTTTTAGGTGCTGAAATAGTTACATCCTCCAGAAAGCTATTTATTGTTTGTGCGTATCTTCCGACCTGTTCTAGAGAAAACTATGATAGTTATACGAGTTTTTTGGCAAAAATCAAAAGTATTATAAATGAGGTTGACACTACGAATGTTATCATTCTTGGCGATTTTAATGCCAATTTCGGTACGTTATTTGCGAGTGAGCTTGATACTTTTTGTATTGAAAATAATTTGCATATCTCTGATGCTGAAAAGCTTGGTAGATTTGATGAAAATTTTACATTTATTAGTGAGGCACATGGTAGTACTAGTTGGTTGGATCATATTTTGAGCACCCATGCAGTGCATAATGCTATTTCTGACATTGGTATAATATATGATTGTATGTCATCCGATCATTTTCCTCTTTGTGTAAATATTGATATTATTGAGCTTGTTCATACTGACCCAATTCGACAGAACGTGACCAATTCTCATGCAAAACCTAATTGGAGTAAAGCAACGCCTAGGAATCTGTCTGCCTATGAATATATAACCGATTGCTTACTCCGTAGAGTGGAAATCCTCAGCAATTCTCGTGTCGAGATCCTAATTGTAAAAACGTTGAGCACCTTCTCAATATGAACTCATTGTATTTGAATATTGTTATTTGCCTTAAATCAGCTGCTCAGAACTGTATCCCTATTTCGAAAGCAGACGGTCATGGGTTTAAAGATATTCCAGGGTGGAATGAACATGTGCGCGAGTTCCACAGTGCCGCTCGTGATGCATTTAAGTTATGGGCCTCCAATGGTAAGCCTAGGTATGGTCCGCTTTTTGATCTTATGCGCAAAACGCGTGCAAAATTTTAATCTGCTTTACGGGCGTGTAAAAGGGATGAAAATCAAGCCAAAGCCGATGCTTTGGCTAACAACTTGAAGCAGGGGGGGGGGGGGGGGGGGGTTGTTACAACCGATAACGTAGTAACTTACCGATAACGTATCAAACCCGATAACGTAGTAAAAATTGACCGATAACATAGTAAATCAACCGATAACGTAGTAACGAACCGATAACGTAGTAAATTTTTCTAATCGATAACGTTGTAAACATTTACCGATAACGTATCAACAAATTTACCGATAACGTATCAATGAACCAATAACGGATTAAATAAACTGATAAAGTAGAAAACTCAACAAATACCGCATCAAACCAATTAATAACGTATCAATTAACCGATAATATCTGATTAAGCGATTCATGGGCAGCGATAGATTGATCGATTTATAGATAGATAGATATTAGATAGATAGACAGATAGACAGATAGATAGATAGACAGATAGATAGACAGATAGATAGATAGATAGATAGATAGATAGATAGATAGATAAATAAATAAATGGGTCGATCAATGTATCAATAAATAAATCGATCACACATTGGATAGATCGATCGATCTATCTATTGATGTTTGATAGATGGTCGGTCGATCGATCGATCAATCGATCGATAGATAAATTGATAGGCAGATCGATCGATAGAATGAAGGATCTATTAATTCGATAGAAAGATACATCAATGAATCGATAGATCGATCGATCTATTCGATAAGTTGGTCAATAGATAGATAGATCTATAGATCGATTTGTTATCACATTGTCTCGTACTCAATTCTCTTTTCTCCTATTTATTTTTTCCGTTTAGCGTAAATTGTTACAAATTTCTGTAGCAAATCAATCATGTTTCGGCTGTTCTCATGGTATTACGAACGACTAAGTTGATCTAAATGTTGTTAAACTACCGGAATAGGTTTGGGAACTTGTTTCTAATTTTGTTATAGTAGCTATACAGTTTAGTTCTAGTTGGGTAAAATTCAAAGAGATAGTATAGGTACTGATGAAACAGAGGCAGGGGAATGAGCGGCTGTTGGTTTACACAGAGAACCCTACCGAGAAAGAAAACTATAATAAGACAAAAAGTATGGTTGTAAAAGCAAGATTAGAAACAACTTTCCAAACCCATTCCAGTAGTGTAGCAACATTTAGATCAAGTTAGTCGTTCGTGCTGCAACAAAAGTTATACAGGCAAGTCGTGGATATACTTTGCTTCGCATATAAATGTGATTATCACAAAACATGTTTTAACAAAGTAATCGGACCAGCTACAAGACAGAAAACCTTTTTTTCCCTGGGGACTGTTTTTGGCTCTAGCAGACCAATACCGCAATCACCAACAGCCAACATCGCAAATTTTCGCACACATATTGGATACGTCACCGATAGAAGTAACCGCGTATTAGTAATTAACAGAAGAATATAATGATTTACCCGTACAATTGACGATTTTTCATGTTATTGAAAATCTCCATCGGGTGTATTTGAAAAAGGTAAGCATATCAGTGATTGATATGCCGGAACCTAATATAGATGTATGAGTGAACTCTGGGAAGGCCAAGAAAACCATAAGTTTGTTTCTCATCCTAGACATATTGCTAAAATGATGCGGTGACGCAGTTTTTTTTCTTCTCGGTTTTTTATTCTTCAACCAACAAGAACGCGCATAAAAAAACGTGAAAACGACATAGGAATGCACGCAGAGATAAATGCACAGCAGTGTTGCTTTAGTATTTTTGTATAGCAACAGTTCTTTGGTTTGACTTTTAGTGCAGCAATGCACAATTTTGTCAGCTTAATATAACAATGACATATGTGTACAGTTCTGAATGGAATGTTGGTGTCAGTTATTTTGTTTACTGTTCTGTTTTATACAGCACTGTGTTATGCACTATCGTCGCGTATTTTTTCGGGTTTTAAAAACTTTATTTCCTTATGAGCAGGAAAAAAATGTTGACGTGGCGGGTTTGAATTGTGACGGCGCGAAGATGAGAAACAAACTTGTTATTTTTCTTGGCTTAAGTATTTTTTTCTATCAGCACTGTACTATGTACGACTACTCAATAATTTTGCGATGTCTTCGTAATCCTACTTCAAATAAGATGTGACTTGACGTGAATCATGACAGAAAGGATAAAAAGGAAAGAAAAAGCAATGTTGTCTACAAAATCTGTTGACTTGGCTTGCTTACAGGAGTAAATTGCAAAATTAATGAATTTTGATTATAAGGAATTCAATTGAACAATGAGTCCAGATTAAAGGTATACAGTCACCTATAATCTAAATATGCCCATATATGGTCAAAGGGGCGTTCCTTGGTATTCAAAATGCCCCTGTGAGGGCGCTGTTTTTAAAAAGCGGCAACCCGCTTAAAATCTGTGATTGGTTAGATTTTTCTCTTTCCATGGTAACTGTGGCAAAATTGGAACAGGTGACAGTATACCTTTAACCTGTAAAATCAGTCTCATAATGAAAGTTACATAATGGTTGTAAAGACTTATTGATTTTCTTTTTGATAAACTGAAGTTGTAAGTAACGAAATTTTGTAATCGGTCATGTTGAAAACTTTTTTCCAAGTCCAATTTGTTGACATGATGAATTGTCAGTTGATTGGAATCTATACTCTTTGACTTGACTAGGTCAGTGGTTGATTTGATACATAATTGGTTGATTTGATACGTCATCGGTTGATTTGATACGTTGTTGTTCACTTGGCTACATTATGGGTTGATTTGATACACTATCTCTCTATTTATCTATCCGTCGATCGATCAATTTATCCATCGAAATATATATATATATATATATATATATATATAATATATATATATATATATATATATATATAGATATATCAAGCATTCTATTAGTCGAGCAATCGATCAATTAATTCAATCGATAGAAAGATCGATAGATTGATTGATCAGTGCATCGATCGATCAATCGGTCGATCTATTGATTGATCAATGGATTGATCGATCGATCGATCGAGGATAGATCTATCCCTATGAATCTATTCCCATGAATCACTTAATCTAATACATTGATACGTTGATTTGATACGTTATCGGTAAATTTGTTGATACGTTATCGGTTAGGAAAAATTACTGCGTTATCGGTAAATTTTGACTACGTTATCGGTTAGGAAAAATAACTACGTTATCGGTTCGTTACTACGTTATCGGTTGATTTACTACGTTATCGGTAAATTTTTACTACGTTATCGGGTTTGATACGTTATCGGTTAGTTACCACGTTATCGGTTGTAACAGGGCTCACGTAAGTTTTGGCATTCTGTCCACACCACTCGTGGTTGTCTATGTTCGCTTCCGACTAGTGTAGGTGGGTGCACTGGTCACGAGAATGTTGCTGATATGTGGAAACAACACTATGAAAAATTGCTTAATTCTGTTTCAAACTGTCGTAATAAAAAAAATTGTATTATCAACATTAAATGATACTGGTTTCCACAATGCGATGGTGGTTACTGCAAATGAAGTAAAAGGGTGTATCAATAAGCTAGAAAAGGGAAAGGCATTGGGTAATGATGGTATTGCAGCTGAACATCTTATTTATGCTAGTTCAATCCTTAGCGTTTTATTGAGTCTATGCTTTACTGGATTTTTTACACATGGATATTTACCCGAGACTTTAATGCATGCGATCATTTGTCCCGTCGTGAAGGACAAATCTAAGGATGTTACTTCTGTGGATAATTATAGACCCATTGCAATTGTGACGGCCATTTCAAAGGTATTTGAGCTCTGTGTTCCTTCGCGTATTGATTCACTTTTAGATACCAGCAATTTACAATTTGGTTTTAAAAGTAACCACTCTACTGATATGTGTATTTTCGTGCTCAAAGAAATTGTAGATTTTTATAAAAGGCATAACTCGCCAGTATATCTGTGTTTCATGGACGCAACGGAAGCTTTTGACAGGGTAAACCACTGGACATTGTTTAGAAAATTGATCAACAGTAAGATACCTCTTTTTATTATTCGTATTTTACAATACTGGTACAGTAACCAATGTTTTTTGTTCGCTGGGCATCTGCAGTTTCTAACTCTTTTGGGGTAACTAACGGTGTTCGTCAAGGTAGTATCCTTTCACCCAAACTGTTTGCCATGTATGTATATGGTTTAAGTAGTAAACTTAAGTCAGCCGGTGTGGGTTGTCACCTGGCAAATTTGTTCTATGCCGATGATTTAGTCTTGATTTGTCCGTCGGTTAAAGCATTACAGAAACTAAGTTACATTTGTGAACATTATGGGAATCAGCACGACATCATCTTTCATACTGCAAAGACAGAATGTATGGCAATTTTCCCAAAGTCCTGGAAAGCACACAGTGTGAGAATGCCCTGTGTACTACTGTATGGTAAACCTCTTAAGTTTGTGTGTACAAAAAAGTATCTTGGCTTTATTATGTCTTCTTCAGGTACAGATGATGCTGATGTGCAACGGCAGCTGTGTTGTTTTTATGCTAGAGCTAATTTTATTTTACGTAATTTTGGCAATTGCTCACATAAAAAGAAGTGTACTCTTTACAAGAGTTTTTTATATAGCGTTTATTGTCTTAATGTTTGGTGTAACCACAGTGTCAAACAAATGTCTTCACTGAAAGTAGCCTACAATAATGCATTGAGATTGATATTTAATCTGAAGCGTGATACAAGTACAAGTATAAGTTTAAATTTTGTTAATAGAAATATTCTGAATTTTACCTCGCTTCACCGTAAATTGTTGTTTGCATTTTGTGAACGGTTGTGGAAAAGCGAAAATCCTGTTATTCGCAGCTGTGTTAATTCCGACTCTTATTTTCAGTCCAGTTTCTGGAAACATTGTAAGAGTATTCTTCATTAAGTTTATTCTAGCTTTATTTCTTAGATTTGATGTTATACCGTATTTTTGTACATTTTACTGTATGGGTTTATGGCCTGAAATAAAGAATAATAATAAAAAAAAACGTGTTTCGAAGGCTGATATAGTGATTTTAAGTATTTTTGACCTTGACCTAAATTTTGAAGGGGAAAGTTGAGCTGTTCGTAACTGCCCTCCCACTGGCATATCGGAAAATTTGCCCTCCCACTGAAATTATGATGCCCACTGCCCACCAGGACCTACGGCCCACTCCCCACAACAGTTTAAGCTCCCCACTCCCCTCTCCCCACCACTGACCTTCCCCATTCCCCACTGGATTTAAATGTTCCCACACTACATGTACATTTCATTACGCAACTATTTATCTGTGACCCAATTGGCGTTCATTCGGGGTAGATTCCACACAAATGTTTTTCTCTTTCCAAACTAGAAAAATGCCTGGCCTCAAAATGTATCGAATCCGTGGCATTGTTAGGCCAACCGTATTTCAATGTGGAAATCAGAGAAAGACATGATAAATTATGTCTAAATTGCATTTTGTCACAGATTTCAGACCCAAGGAAATGACGTTTACAAGCTAATTTTACATAAACCGCTGTGATTTCATGAACGAATTCGAAAATTTAAATTGCGCGAGGTGCG
Source organism: Ptychodera flava (assembly GCF_041260155.1). Taxonomy (NCBI): domain Eukaryota; kingdom Metazoa; phylum Hemichordata; class Enteropneusta; family Ptychoderidae; genus Ptychodera; species Ptychodera flava. Next base: position 954,545 of record NW_027248281.1, on the reverse strand, counting down.
CGATACATTGTGTGGCCAGGCATTTTTCTAGTTTGGAAAGAGAAAAGCATTTGTGTGGATAATCGGCTTTAAATTGATATTTACGAGTGTTGACTAGCAATATTGCACATGAAGTAGTTGCTCTTGTGCGACGTGTTGTGTCTTGTGCATGCAACAAAATCGAATATTGCAATTTGATACACTGCTCCTTACTTCGGATATGCGATTTTCGATATTGGTTTGGACCGGCAATGTTACATTTTTAGTGATAATCCCGTCTCACTGAGACTGATACATTTTACATTTTGTAATCGTGACAAAAAAAACACGTAGGTCGCTCAACGTCACTCCCGTTTTATAGGACGGGAGTGACGTTGGGCGACCTACGTGGTTTTTTTTGTCACGAACATCGACAAACAACAGCAAGGAATGACACATTGTTTTTTAATATTTTTTATTATCGTCATCATCATCATCATCATCATCATCACCATCAACAACAACAATAACAACAACAGCAACAACAACAACAACAAGATTACTCAGTTCCCTGTGATCAGAGCAACAACTTCATGCACAATATTGCTAGTCAACACTCGTAAACATCAATTTAAAGCCGATTCCACACAAATGTTTTTTCTCTTTCCAAACTAGAAAAATGCCTGGCCGCAAAATGTATCACGCACCTCACGTAATTTAACTTTTCGAATTCGTTCATGAAATTGCAGCGGTTTATGTAAAATTAGCTTGTAAACGTCATTTCCTTGGGTCTGAAATCTGTAACAAAATGCAATTTAAAGATAATTTATCATGTCTTTCCCTGATTTCCACATCGAAATATGGTTGGCCTAAATATGCCACGGATTATCATGGATTTGTTGCAGAATTGTTTTGACTAGTTCTATGGAGAATATGGGCGATCTGCGTACGGTCACACATCGTACTGACAAGTGCACGCTTAGATAAAAATATGATGTCCAAAAAGTTTAGGTTTGTTGTTTTCAACTAACTGGGTCATCGCCTTTTGTTATCGCCTAAACATCCCCAGAGATTTTTTCGGGGAGACTGCACCATGCCAATGCATAGAGTACGGCCGTTCATCAAATGTATTTATTCACTGTTTCGCATAACATCTATTACGGTAAATATGTGCTTGGGTGAACGGGCCAAGTTTTTGTACGTTGGTCAGAAACTAATGACAATATAGGATAGGATATTACATCTGTCAAATTAGGACAGAGTATTGCAGATGAAAATACTTTCATCGATCGACAAAGAAAAGAAAGAATGAGTCAGTGAATATCGAATCATAGACGGGAGAATCAAGACTGTCTGTGGTTTATGATTAATTAGGAACAAATATATTTCGATTAATTGACTAACAATCAGAAAGGAATTTTTATTCAATTTTGAAAAAAGTCCCCGCCTTTCCTTGACATAGTATTCCATGGCAGTGGAGCAACACACAATGTTGTTTAGGTCCTCAAAATTATTCTAAAACGGCACGACAATAATAATAATAATACTTTTCACGAAAGCAAGCAACTAAAAGAACTGTAATCTGAACTTTAAATGACAGTTCTTTAGTTGGGTAATCTGCGAAATAGATCGCCTTTTGGCTCAATCTGTCAATCCCGTTAAATGAGTATTTAGGTTGCAATGGCGGGCATATCGACTACGGGATCAATAGATCGAGCCGAAAAGCGATGTATTTAGCAGACTACCCAACTAAAGAGCGCCTTTGCTTGCGTATCTGCCCCTCCAACAGCACTGCGACCACGGTCGCCCCATATAATTACAATGTTGTGCCATATCTAACATGTTGACATCGCAAACGTTTACTGATTCACACCTGTAGCGTCCTTTTTTGATTGACAGCTTGCAGACCTTTGTTATGGCCGCTTGCCACGCAAGTTGAAGACAAAGAGAAATACCTTCATCGATCAAAATCGGCTTTTTTAAATAAATTATCGATACATTCAATCACTAGACATTCATAGTTAGGTATATGTGCATGGATGCCTAGGTTTCTTCGCCAGTGACCATTTTGGCATGGTTTTTACAGAGCGATCGAGTGTGTTACTATCCGTGCCACACTTTGCAAGCACTAACTCCAACCCTGGCCTTTTAATTTATTTTTATTCATCTTATTTATTTATTTTGCACAAAATGATACATAAAACACCGTAAAATGAACAAAATTGTGCACGGATTACACAGAAAAGTCCAAAGACCAATTTCCACTGTGGTCCATATTGACAAAAGACTAATAAAACAATGGAAAAAAATACAAAGTGAGAAATCCAATAACAAAGTAAAACAAGCACTTCCAAAAGATAGGTCTAACGGACTAAAGCCCTCTGAAAATCACATCAAAGATTAAATGAAAATCTCTCCTGATACGATCAACATAAGAATCTTGCAAATGTCCTTTTAACTTTTTTTTAAAATTGTAATTGGAATCAATATTCCTTATACTACGTGGAAGGCAATTCCATAACTGCGAAGCTGGGTACTGAAAACTTAATTTGAAATAGTTTAGCTCCTCCTGGGATAAAAAACTGAGTTATTGCCAGAACATGTATTATGATTGTGTACATTTTGTCTGGTAATAAAATTTGATGCTAGGTAGGATGGAGCTTGACCCCTTATTTTATGCATGAGATTCAGTTTCAGATACGACACTCTTTGCTCGACACAACGCCACCCAAGTTTTTCAAAGTCCCAATATGTTCCCTAGGGTGCATATCTATAACAAACCTTATTATTTTATTTTGTGTTGTTTGTAGTCTATGTTTACTGAGAACCTTCAAACGTTGAAGCCAGTAGACACAGGCATAATCAAAAAGACAATTAGTGAGACTGTTGGCAAGAAGTTTATGTGTTTTCCTGTCCAAAAAGTGACGTTTGGGTTTATCCAAATCAGCACCCAAATATTTAACGGTATCCTTGGTGATGACATTGGTATCGTAACAGACTATTTCCAGCTTAGACTGTTCTTTTAAGAAATGATTCGAGCCAAAAAGAATTGACTCTGTTTTACCAAGATGTAAAGATTTGTTATCCACTAACCATTCACTCAAACTTTGCAATTCTAAGCTTAGTTCGTTTTGTCACAAATAGCTCTGTGTTCCAGACTGCAGACCTAAAAATTTCAATATCAATCATTTTGATTTCAGCAGAAAAATTTTCAAACGATGTATATCTCAACACAGCTGTGAGAACCTTTAAAAGCAATCTAGCACCTTCTGCCTGTAGGAATGAGCAAATTAAATTTTACAGTCCTGTTGAGTCTACTTTTTAAGAAAGGATTTTTCTACCATATAGGCACAATTTGAAAAAATTCATTGTAATAAAGAATGAGTCTGTAAGTGTTCACAGAGTGCTATATATTGTGATTTTGTCAGCTCTCCTCAGTGTTTTGGAAATATTACTAAGTGTAAGGATGTGTAAATGACAAGCACAAAATGAGACAAATGATTCTCCTGCTGGAGATACCAGTGTTTGCTTTGTTTAATATAAATGAAGTCATCATGAATTTACACAAACTGAAAGGTACATGAAAAATAATCTGTGCATTTTGATTTGTTATCAAAATGACTATTAAACATCATAAATACAGGAAAGTTGACGATGCTAAGGTGGTGTATTGATACAGACAGCTCACAATGATCTTCTATTTGTATTTCCAGAATGTTTCTTCTACACGCTGGCAGTATAGATAGCAGCTCTTTCTGCATGTTCCAATGCTAACTTTAGATTTTCATCAAAGAGTTCACATCTGGAGAAAAAAAAGAAAACAAAATTCTCAACTTATATTTGGCATCTACATACTTTGAGGGCCAAGATCTTGATTGAACAAGTCATCGCTGAAAATGAATACCAAGATGACTAAACCAAAGTCTCAGCAGTCCTGCAATCATTTTTGAAGGCAATATATGTCTGGATGTGTGCTTAGACATAAGAGCAAATAATACCTGAAATATACAGTAAAGCCTTATTAGCTGTATCTTTTCTACTCATGCACTTTGCAATGCTCACCAAAATATATTATCTGATTTTCCATATTTGGACTTGAATCCATATTTGGAAGCCAAAAATATTGTGATGTTAAAAATCTAAGTTGTACGTTCTTCACCAAATTTGAAAACTTTTTTATCACATTTTGGGAAGAACTTTGGCTTTAGTTACTTTTGATTGGAAATCATATGTAAAAAAATAATCCTAAAATACAGGTAATGTGCCTTAAAACAAAACACCTTTTTCTTAAAAAAGTATGCAGGTTGTTTTACAATGACGTAGGCTTACTTTGTTAAAAGAAAGGAAAAAATCATGTATAACAAGTTACGAAATGGATGATTTCTGAACAAAAAGGCAATGATGATGAAAAAAGAAATTCTAAAAAAACGATAGAGATGGCAAATGTCATCGGTAGAGGGCGGCTTTATTTACTTGTAGGTGACGGTCGATGGTGTTTTTGGCACATGTTAAGTTAACATTTCCGTCTCATGGTTTTAATACAAAAGCGAATACATAGTCTCAAAGCTTAGTGTCTGCGCTATCGATCACTGGCCAAATCTAACTTGGGGACAACAAGGAGACGGAGTAAAACGCTAAAATTTAGGGCGGTGTGAGTAATTTTGAGGGTAAGAACGCACACGACGACTTTGTTTTTCACCATATTTTTTCACAAAATGGACAATTTTGGGTCAAAAGTCTGTACCACCCTATAGGATGTGTTGATATCGTCCATAGTATTTAGTTTTTACGGCACATGGAACACAGGTAGACAGACCCTAAGCGAAAAATCTCCATGGTTTCAATTGCAGAATGTGGCGATATAAATTTGCATTTTTTCGTTCCATACCCCATGTAGATTTGGTGCGTCCCGACTATGTGCGTCGCCGCCACTGCTTTGGGACTTTGTCTGTTGAGCAGTAATTATACCAGTTACCGTAAATTATGCTGACCACAACAACAAACTCTAATTATACCAGTTACCATAAATCATACTGACCACAGTCACATATTCTAATCAAGTATAGACCTTTGCATGATTATGCTATGTACAAAATTGTATGATATTAACATCAATGGTTCGTAATTTATGACAAACAAAAGCTATCTTACAGATGGACAGAATGACAAAATATGCATACAAGCAGTGAAGCAACATTAAGCATTATTACATGTCTCATATATCGAACGTCATGTGCTCCATAGGATTCAATGGTAACTTGTCCATGACGACGCGGGCCGCATAGTCATCATTGGACTGAAAGTGAAATGGAACTATTTTCAACTTGACAACTTTGGAATTAAAAATGTTATAATTACATGTTTTACACACGAAATCCGGTTTTTAGAAAATTATGATTCAAAAATTGATAAACAGTATAACAGCGATTTAAATACATTGATGCGCCATTTGACGATGAAAATCGTTCTATTTTTAATGGATGTTCATCTGACATGGAAATAATAAATATAGCAAATAAATCCAAAGATATGTTGAGTGAAAACTATGTAAGAGAGGCATGTATTAAAAACATTATAGCCCAATCAACGGACTATTTACCCTCAGGACAGGAGACAATTTGCTCTACTTATGTCAGGCAAATGGTCACCTACCCTCGGGCACATAATCCCATGTTTGGGCTATAATGTATATTGTTTGAGCCTCAAATGTTGCATAAATAGCTATTTCAAAGAATATCTTACCTTATAGGCATGTCCAGTGAATAGAAAGGATTTTTCAATGCAAAATCTGAATAAATTTCATAAATCTTCTTCAGCAAACTGTCAAGTCCACCCTGTCTTGGGTCTGTTAAGATTATAAACTTTATTCCTAGAAATCAGGCAGAAACACATATCCTGAAGTACAGAGATCATATCTTTACTTCAGCGACTTCTTTAAAGGTTCAAAGTTGGCCATTTTTTAATGAACTTTGATTGATACAAGATACTATTTATATTATTTGACATGTTGAAAGATACTGAAGGAATGGGTGACCATGCGTGTATTTGACCCAGGCTTTAGACATAATACACAAAACCATCACGAAAATTTAATGGGTATGTCAATTAATTCATTTTTGCGATTGTTTTAACCGGGGTCGAATATATGTATGGTCACCCATTCATTTGGTCTTTTTCAACATGTCAAACAATATAAGTAGTATCTTGTATCAAACAAAATTCATGAAAAAATGGCCGACTTTGTCCTAAACTCTTTTTGTTAAGGTAAGGGACTACCCAATTGTAGCGTAGTATCTGCCAATTCCATTGGTATGTACACAGAAAGGCATGAAAACAGAATAATACCGTACTCGTCCGAGTATAAGCCCCTGCTCGTGTATAAGCCCCCCTACTGATTTTAGAGGATTTTAGAAAATGCATTACATCCGTGTATAAGCCCCTACCCTAGTGTAACTCAAATACAGAAAGGTTAGGAGAGTATATTTGGTCATTTAACTTGGTAAAATTAATTTTAGATAATAAAGAAACCATTAAAAGATGTTAAAACAATGGGAAACTGGAGTTCCCTTGACAATATCGTAAGGAAAATGACACGTTTTTCCAGTAGTATCTTGATTCTTTGACCCTACTCACCCCCGTCGCCTAAATAGAATAGTCTCACTCACGTCCGCCATTGTTTATTTTCATCACGGCCACGATGTTTTCATGCTTGAAACATGCAGCTTCTTTGTTTGAAGCAATTATCCTTTCATTTGTGAAGACTTTCCTGGTGACTATTACAATTTTCACTGCTATGTTGTTGTTTTCACAAGATGTAGACAGTTTGATATTGGAATATTGAGTTGCCTTTCCGTGTGGGCAATGCATGCCTGTTCACAATCACATGTCATTACTGTTGATCAGCAGCATACATGACGTCTTTGTTTCAAGTTTGGGTTTTTTTTCGACGCTGAAATTTCACCAAAATGTCACTTCTGTATTCAGAGATTGTACAATCAATTTCTTTGGCTGTGTAAGTCGATTTTGAAAGCGATAGAAAGATCGAGTGGTGTTGAAAAAAATCGTGCATAAAATTAGCATAAATTAAGCGTCCATGCCAGATAACATGGGGTTGCTCGAGTATAAGCCCCTCCCCTAGTTTTACCGCTGTTTAGTGTTGCCGAACCGGGGGCTTATACTCGGACGAGTACGGTAAAGGTTCTGTTTGTCATAATGAAAGGGAAGCAATTCAATGAAGGTGTGTAGCAAAGTCTGATATATAAACAGAAACAATTTTGATTTGAATATTTCAGAAGCAAGTGATTCAGTATGTCAATAGATATGAACCAACCTGTGAGTGTTTGATAACAATGTAGTTTAAATGTGTCAGTTTCTAACACTTCAATGCCAGAAGATCTTGGTTCTGGTGACAACTGAGAACTTATCACATATAGCCTGAAAAAAAAAAAATTGTGTCAGTCACGAGGCCTATGCTTGAGTACCTTTTCAGCTGTGGTTTGGTAATGTCTTGCTTTGTCAGTCTACGATTGTTCATCAAAACAAAGTTTTTAAGTCAAAGATCCTATAATTTCAAAGGGTGTTATTTCAGCAATGTGAATGTAACAGAACGTCCTGCACAGGTTACAGGATTTTAATAGGGGGAGCCTTGTTGATGATTGACCATTTTAATTCTTGAAGTTTTGTAACTTTCAAAATTCATATGGAAACTCAAAGATACCAACAGAAACTACAATATCAAATGGTCAATCATCAACAGGGTTCTCCGCTATTCAAAAAATAGTGTCAATGACACTGTGCTCCCATTTTACAGAGATACTAAGTACTAGTACACACATGACATTGCATTCTTACAGGTTGACTAAGAAAATTCCATTGCAAGTCCAAATTAATCTTATACTCCAGCAATATGAAATGCTCCATCTCATAATGACTTTTACACATCTGACAGAAAACAACCCTAGGATCAAGACTATCATGTTTTACAGCAATCCAACAAATACTTTAGGAGAAAATGATTTTTTGACCAAAAATGGGAAAAATTGTCCAAAAATACAAATATACAAATTTTACCACAATTTGAACAAATCTGACGAAGACCAACCCTAGGATCATACATACAAGTTTTCAAGGCAATGGGATGAGCGCTTTCAGGAAAGGAGATTTTTTGACAAAAAATGGGAAAATCTCCCAAAAAATACAACTTTCAAAATTTCACCACAATTTGAAGAAATGTCACTTAAGTCACTATAAAGAGCCGGCATACCAAGTTTCAACCAAATCTGGCTTACAGAGTTTTAGCAATTTGCAGGATTTTCTCTTTTTTCCCCTTCATTTGCATATTTTTGACTTTGACATGTTTATTTCAACAAATTCACATCTCCACCCCTGGGTACACCTTTCAACCAATACTAAGATGGTAGGGGCTGCAATTTAGTAGTTTTTAATGTGGACAGACATACCGTATTTCTCCGATTCTAAAACCCTGCCCGATTATAACGCCCCCCCCCAGGATTATTTCATCGATTCATAATTGGCTGTTAGCTCGTTTATAACGCCCCCCAGGGGGGTACACCCAAATTCTGACCGGAACAATAGAGCCATTGTCATGTAATGAGACAAGGATATCCGAGACACCTACGTTTCTTGCCAAAGTGAAATATCACATCTTAAAGCAAGCACACTATTATTTGGTGTTGAAACATGTCAATCGGTAACGGTTCTATCATTCCTGGCGATAAAATTCCACTTAAATTTCGCCATGTAAATGAACATTAAAAGAGTTGGATTTTTGAGTGTCTCGATCTAGTACAATGCCGTCTTTTTGTCACTGTCATTTTGCTAACGTCAAAATAAGCGGATTTTTGAACATCTTGATCAAGTACGAATTGAACATTTCGATGCCATATGGCTACCATAACATGAACATTACGATAGTTGAGTTTTTGAACGTGTCGATCAAGTACGATTTGCTCATTTCACGTGGTGAAAAAATCGTTCTTGCGAATGCGCTCAACGGAACTGAAGACATCATGATTTCTGACGAGATTCCAGTACTCGATGACAACTTATCAAATGAAGCCGTAGGACTCGTGTTTGATGACAAGGGGGAAGATGACGATATAGACTTCGACGGGTTTGACTTCGATGAAGAGGGCAATTGTATCGACAAACGCGACATCCAAAGTTTCTTCCGCGCATGAACTGAAAATTCTTTGAATTTCTTTTGTTTATGTTTTATCAATTTTGCACATAGTTTTTCTCATGTAATGTATTTATTGTTCGAACAGCATTTCTTGCTTGTGTGTGTCCTTTTCCTGAAGTAGTCCAGGCAATGAGCAGGCGATAGTGTAACCATGGAGGTAGGAAGGTGTAATAGCCCTGCGTACGATGCTGTGTGTTCCGCTACAGCTAATCGCCCCGCGATTAGCTGTCGCGGAACACACAGCATCGTACGCAGGGCTAGAAGGTGTAACAGACTTTCAAGATTATGCATGCTTTTGAAGTCTTGCGAGGGAAAAATACCAAACTTCATAATATAATCATAGATGACTGAATTCCACATCAAGAGACATTTTGTTCATCAATACAAATAATAAAAAACTTCAAAGATTTATTGCCAAAAATTCAATTCATCAAATCGTAAGCAGATTGGCGTAGCAATCTTTCATCTCGGCCAGCCGATGTTTCAACACTTTATCAGTTCGAGCCTAGCGCCTGCCTGTTCGTAAGATCACATTTCATTTCGAGATATGGTTTGACTTTTCGAAACTACCGTAGGAGCAAAACAATAAACTCACAACATGTAATTGATGGTTTATTTTAAGGAGTACGCTAATTGAAAATCGTAAATAGAAAACATCGGACGGACACCACCACATGCATGTGCTGAACAGAACTTTACCCTGACCTCATGCACTGACACCTTTGACCTATTGCGTGAATTGACCAATCATAGCCAGTGGAACTTTAGGGACTTTCCCTTCACTCGTACTCATTGTCTGACCTTTGCGGCCATGCTTTGGGGAGCTAGCTGCTGCTGGGGCTGTGCTCTCCCTGGCCTTTCAAAATTGTTAGTAAATTTACGAATTGGGTTCAAAAATTATTAGTAAGCATAAATTATGTAATGCTGAGCCCGCCAATTTTCAACAAGCACTTCTGGTACTCAATGATTTTAAGGGGATAGAAATGATGAATGATTTCATGGGAGACAAAGGCAAACCAAAAATTCCTTTTTAGCTTTTTATGACATAACACTCATATTTTGATACGCATTTTCAAAAGATCCATTGAATAACACAGTACATCATGGGTCATGAATGCTTGTAACATTGAAATTTCTTCCTTGTCTCAATAAAGTGTGTCATTTTGGTCAACCAGCTCATGAATGTTATTCAATTAATCAATCTTTATTATTATTTTATTTCTCAGTGGGTGATGATTATATATATATATTAATATATTAAGTGGTCATTAATATTATCAGTGTTTGCACAAGTTTTAGATGCTAGAAAATCTGTCCCCTGTTTTCCATATTTGGAAAGCTCTGTTACCTTGAAAGTATGCATGTCATCCATAGGTACTAGGTGGTGCCTCTATAGCTGCAGTCATTATGCCGTATTCATCTCTAAAAATGTTTTAAGACAACCACTGATCAGATCATTAGGCAGTCTGTGGTTCGGCACAAATTTTGTCTCATTATAACTGCAAATTTAAGTACGCAAACTGAAACTGGTAATCCTGCTAATGTTTTCACAGAGACAGTCACATTTTTAAAACGCTGCAGATGGTCGTTATTTTTTATTTATCTGGATAAACTTTTGCCGTGCGACTGTACAGGATTGTCTCTGGAGTATCAGAGAAAACTATCAGTATTCAAAACATTTGCTGAGACAGTTTCTTGTACAATATTTTGAAAGAAACCTATTAAAATTGGAAAGTTCACAGAAAAATTCAATCTGCATATCGTCAAATGACAAATCTATGACAACTAAGATTTCCGGCTAAGATTTCCGACTCGCTTTAGTACATCCATGCACAGACAAACACTTTGCGGTACGTCGTTCAACCATGCGCGGTCCGGACTGCAGTTCGACTGTCTTTCAGGCTGACTGTTGATCTCTTCTTGGCGGTTTCATTGCTTCCAATTTTTTCATATCAGTTGCCGTTTTTATCCCTAACTTTCTTTCCCAGCTGAGGATACTATCCATCTAAAGCATTTGTAACTGCCCGCTTCCCTCGATCCGCTTCAACCGTCCATTCGGAAAGTTGATAGCGTGTGAATGTTTGGGTGTCTCAAAACTACCGTAATGCATGACACACCAGTACACGACCCGGGGATCTTGAAACCTTTTCGCGCATGCTCATGTCAGCACAGGTCAAAGTCCAAAGCTATCGCCATGTGTCGATGCGCCGATACGGATAATAGGGGCAGAGTAGTTTTTGAAAGACGAGATATGACAGTATTTCCCCGGAATTCATAATCTTAACCGAAAATCAAGCTTCAAAAATAACAAAATGATTCGTAAATGGCCGATCGGGCATTTTTTTTTTTTCGTAATTTTTCATTTTTGTTCGTAATTTACGAATGTTACGAGCGACAGCAAGAGCACAGTGGGGAGCGCAACAAAGTATCGTGGTGATTATCTATACACGAAAAACGAACATTTATTGCTATTGTATTGTTTGGCAAAAGACGGTATGGCAAATACGCTAATTTTCAAAACTTGTAGATCTCCATTAATTTATACTGTGCAGTTTCGACTGTCAGTATCGACGCAACATGGCCATGAGTCGATATCACAAAGTATGAGTTGTCTGCAACGCTCACGTGAATCAAAAAAACATTGGCATAAAATTCGCATAATATTGCATTAATTAGCATAAATTAACTACAACGTTCGATTTCGCAGTGACATCCGTTTATACAGCCCCCCACATCTTTTCCGTCACCTTTGGTTCTGAAAAGGGGGTTTTAGAATCGGAGGAATACGGTACATCCGCACATACTAACTAACAAACATACATATATATGTACAGACATACATACATATGTACAGACAGACAGACATGCATACATACATATATTTATTTTTACAGCTTTTAACCTCCAACAGCAGACCAACCTATCAATATCAGCTTGTTCAACTTGATACTACTGCTTATAAACAAGAATTAATTACATTCTAATTAAAGTAAACATGTCTTTATGGTTATCAAGATTATGTCAGAAAAAAAACAGCATATCTGTCAGGTTATAAAGAATCTTCGGCTGATTATCTTTATCAGTATTTTCATCCTATTAACCAAGCACATTTTAACTCTCAAACTAACATTGCAAGTAAGTTTTGTTGAATAAGTTGAGCCAGTAGGTACTAAGAGAAAGCACACCGAAGAGACAAATGTTTGCAACTTAAGAAGTTCAAGGTCATTTTTATTTATTTATTTTTTATTTATTAAACTTCATCACTGGCATACAAAGACAAAGAAGACACAAAGTCCAACAACTAGCTCACCAGAAGTGGCACTCAACATTAGAATAAAATGGCCGCCAGTGAAAGGTTGAGACAAACAGGTGACGAGCACCTCTATAACTGCCCCACCACACATTAAAAATTGAAAAATAAAAACAACAAGGCACATAACAAAATGCACAATAAAAAACAATTTAACATACAGTAAAAAACAAAGTCGGCAGCTGTGGAACAGTGAAAAGACCGGAAATAATTAAATTGGACGACAATTATGACAGCGACATGCTGAAACCCATGTACAAGTATCAGTACAATTGAAAATATTTACAAATTTCTGCTGATAAAATGAAGTTACTCTTGATTTAAAAAGAGAGACGCTCCCCGACATTCTAATATCTGAGTGTAAATGATTCCATAGTGGTACAATTCTATTAAAGTAAAAACGTGTAAATGATTCTGTGTGGCAAGACTGTGGTTTAAGTTTTAAATAGTCATCAATTGATCTCATATTGGGATAACTCGAATTGGCTGAGTAAAAGTGAACAAAGTCATTTAAATTTACATCATAATATCCATTAATACACTTAATGAAAAATATCAAATCTGACATTTCTCTCCTGTATGTGAGAGGCATAATATTAAGTTCTGTAAGCCTTTCTTTGTAATCAGAATCGGGATAATGAAGTATAAACTGTGTAGCCCTTCTTTGCACCCCTTCCAAAGCCTTAAAGTTTTGTTTGGTAGTACCCGCCCACAAACTACAACAATATTCCAAGCCACTCCTAACCAAGACAGTGTACAAGGTCTTACTTACATTTTGTGGAGCATCGAAACCTAAAATCCGCTTTATCAAACCAAGTTTAATATTGGACTTCTTTATAAGTCTTTGTATATGATTGTTCCAAACCAAAGTGGAAGAAATATCCACTCCTAGGTCTGTAATTGAATTAACCCGACCAAGGATCGTGCTTGACATGTTGTAATTATAGATAAGTGGATGTTTACTGCGAGAAATTGTAATAATTTGACATTTAATTGGATGAAAACGGAGATACCATGCTTCACTCCACCTTAGCAAAGAATTTATATCATTCTGAAGACACTCACAGTCATCAATATTATTGATAATTTTGTAACACTTTGAGTCGTCAGCAAATAAAGCAACAGTTGAGTGCTGGACAACACTGGGCATGTCATTGATGTACAAGAGAAATAGCAGCGGTCCTAATATGGAACCTTGTGGAACCCCCGAAATTACCGGGAGCCACTCAGAGTGTTGTCCTTCGACAACAACTCTTTGCTTTCTCCCAGTCAGGTAAGCCTCTAACCAAGTTAATAACTGAGAATGGATGCCAAAGGATTTTAGTTTATGAATTAACAAATTATGGGGAACACTGTCGAAAGAGAGAAACCTCAAAAGCATTATAAGGAATCATGTAACACTTTCATTACACTGTTTACACAGATTGCATAATTGCTATAAATACAACATGAGGAATCTTATAGCCTGGCTTTACCATAAAAACCCTATCACTTTACCACTCTTTTAATTGACCACTCTATTTTTTTCCTCAAAAAATAATTTTATTTTATCCTTACTAAGTCGACCATAATTGGAAATTGAAACTTTCTCTATCTCTTTTTACTTGACCAACCTATCATGACAAACTATTATGAGCAATTTCTTTTAGATAACATACGGAGAACAATACATGACGGTACAGAATATGTCAAAGTTGGGATTCAGGAAAGTTGCCTTTACATGTTTTAATCATCCAAGATGGTAAGCATTTCACTATGAACTGTCAAGAAAGTTGAACTTTCTAATAATTCTACACTTAAATTATTTTGGCTTTGTTGATTTCCTAATTAATTCAATTATTTAAAATCATTTTAATTATTTTTTTCTGGGTGAATTGATAGGGTTTATACAGTACAAGAGTTACATACAATGTAAGTCAAATTCAGTTAATATCAATTATCATCTGACATTGCATCATTCCTATAAATAACACCTCAGCCTGGAACAGCACAATCATAATCTGCTCATTCACACAGGCAGTACTTGACTTTGAATGAATGACCTACTACAGTTCACCTGTGTACCAAATTTGAAAGCATGACAGAAAGTACCACAAAATTTGCAAATTTCACCTTGAGTTCACAGAGTCATCTTCAGGTCACTCTGAGGAACCTGTACACCAAATTAGAAAGTTATGGCATACACAGTTTCAAAGAAGATTTTTTTGTCCAAAAATGGCAAAAATTGCCCAAAAATACAAAAATGCAAATTTTGCCATAATTTTAATGAATTCTATTTTGAGTTATCACAAGGCACCTGCCCACCACATTTTAAAGCGATCTGACAATTGCTTTAAGAGAAAAAGATTTTTTATTGAAATGGCAAAAAAAAGAAAGAAAAAATTTCATTGAAAATAGAAAGCATCAAATATTGACATCAAATCTATATGTTTAAATGAGTTGGGCCTAAGGTACCTAAAAACCAAATATGACAATGATCAGATGAATAATTCTTGAGTTATTGATTTTTGACCATTTTCACCAGTTTTTCTACCTCATTTGCATATCTATGAGACTAAAAAGTTCATTTTAAGAACGGCACATCTACACCATATATGGCATCACTACACCAAACATCAGCTTAATACATGCAGGGGTTTGTGAGTTTTTGCGTTGGACAGACAGGCATCCATACATACATATATACATACAGACAGACATCTCACACACTCAACCATAGTATGGCAAATGGGTGCTAAAAATTGGCTCAGGGGTGACACAGAAACGGCTGCTGATGGATGGACAGACAGACGGGACCCAATCTAGAAGTCCTCGCTGGACTGCGTCCGCGGGGACTAACAAGCAAACAGAATTCCTCTCAAAATGCTGACACTGTCTGCCAGTGGCCGCAACCACTTATTTGCATATGCATATCCACCTCCTACACAATACAAACAGTTCCATTCCCACCAAATCCTCACTCCTGATGATCGCTTGGTGCATGAAACAGCCTGTAGAGTGACAACTACAAGTTCCTAGATTATCAGTACCGGTATTACCTCCCTGCAGAAATGCATTGAGCACTATACTTTGCCTGCTTTGACGATCATATCACAAATCCCTTTGTGTGTGTGTGTGTGTGTGTGTGTGTGTGTGTGTGTATATATATATATATATATATATATATATATATATATATATATATATATATATATATAATATAATATATATATATATATAATATATATACCTATATATATATATATATATATATATATATATATATATATATATATATATATATATATATATATATATATATATATATATATATATATATATATATATATATATATATATATATATATATATATATACCGGTATTTATTCACCATGTATTTGTGATAATCCTGATCATACTGTGACAGGGTGGAATGATTACCTCAAAAACATCCATTCTGTTGGTCCGGATGCATTTAAACTGTGGCGTGAAAGTGGAAAACCAAGGAATGGGCCCCTATTTGAATTCAAGCGTCGTACGCATGCGAGATTTAAATATGCTTTAAGAAGTTGCAGACGCAATGAGGAGCAAATAAAAGCTGATGCGGCTGCGAATAGTTTGTTTACTGGTAATTGTAATTCATTTTGGCAGTACATCCACAGAATTAATGCAAAAACTCCGCCTAGACCAAATACTGTAGATGGCTGCAGTGGTGATGTCAATATCTCTGAAATGTGGCGGAACCATTTTAGTGGTCTCTTAAATGTGGTTCACTCACTTAGAGACAAAGAATTCTTGTTAGATCAAGTTGATGATTGCAACCTTGATCAAATGAGTTTTGTATCACCTATAGTGATGTTCGTAAAGCCATTGACAAGTTACAACAAGGGAAATCTGCTGGTCCAGATTCTCTCTCATCTGAGCATTTTTTATATGCTAGTAATAAGTTAATTGTACTTTTGAGCATGTGTCTCATGTCAATGCTTATATTCATAATGTGTGTCCTCCTAGATTATCTGAAGTTTTGTTAGTGCCCATTGTTAAGGATAATCAATCAATCAATCAATCAATCTTTATTTACTCGACACATACTAACAGAGAGTATGGTATGGTACATCAAGATGTGTTACAAATGTAAGTGAACAATACAGAGAAAGAAAAACAACCATTCATCTCTGTAATACGAAAACATGCAATAATTACATTCATTGGAGCTGCTTCAGCTCAGTATAAACATGTGCTCTTTAAGAAAACAGTAAAAGTCTGAACAACAAATGAACAAAAGTTACCAGGACATTTTTCAGCCCGGAGCTGCTGGAGGGTTCAGCATACATTTGTATTCTTTAGAAATACAGCTAGATCAAGAACATTTTCAAAAACGTAAGCAATAAGAACAATTATCGCCCGCTATTTGGAGCATTCAACAACGAACATTTCACCGGCGATACCTGCTTGCCACGGTGCAGATCCTACATCGTTCAAGCAATCGCGGATTGTGGAAAAGCTGATGGAAATTCAGTTCCGTTCCTTATTCAAAGCTAAACCAGTCAAGAATTGTTTTCGATTCGGATTGTATGGAGACCAAAAAGATTTCACGCACTTCTGCTGATTTGAAAACTTTGAGGGAGAAATCAACTTGTGAAACGGTCGATTGATCTTCACTTATGGTACACTGCAGTCCGCTACATAGGAGGTGCACATGTGCACTTTACGTACAGTGGTTGATGTACCCCTTTACGATAGGTAATCTGATTTGTATTGAAACGATCGTACGACATTTGCGTTTTGCGACATTAAAGTAAATTTCTGCGACATAGCGAACAAGGGAAGGGCACATCCCGCCGTGTTTTCAATCATATGATCTGTGTTTGTTTTTCAGATTTCATCCAAAAACCCACGCGCACGCGGACGGCAAACAAAGAATTTATTTTACAGCGCCTTAAATCCAGTTGTTTGTTTAACTCCCTACATAGCACTCAGCAATAGTTGGGACAGCTAGCCGTAGTCAATGTGTATTTGTAAAAGTTGGGGGGCAAAAGTATACCTTATGAAATCTGAAAAACAAACACAGATCATATGATTGAAAACACGGCGGGATGTGCCCTTCCCTTGTTCGCTATGTCGCAGAAATTTACTTTAATGTCGTCCGCGGGGACTAATTATAAATAGCTTGATTATTCAACATAATGATAATGGAATATGTGGTTAATTTAGTACTTACGAATGGAACATACTTGCTAGCATGATTCTTTCATTAGATGATAGTTTTGGACGTCCAAATTTGATAGAAATAGGGTAGTTGTCGGGATCAGAAATGACATTAATGACATCTCTTCCATCTTCTACCATTCTTCCTGATACAGGGTCTCCATTAATACCAAGCAGAGTATGCCCAACTGCAAAAAAAAAGATTGATTGCACTGCATTATCATTAAGAGCTGGGATAAGTTGCCATTCAAAATATCGGAATTTATCCTTGATCAGACTGTAGGGCAACAGCTAATTATACAAAATTTATAACTGCTAATTTGCATAAAATTTACATAACTTTTCATAACAATTAACATATATACCAGTACATCTTGTAAAATGATATGCCTTAAAATTCCAGAGAACAGTAACGGGCCTCTAACTTTTTCCACTCATTGAAAATTGTTCATATATCACATATATTGGGGAGAAAACAGTTCTTTCATACACTTGGTATTTGAGGTTGTATTTCAATGGCTGATTATCATATTTAAAGGGCAAGTGGCAGAAAATTTAGGCATTTTCTGTCCCGTTTGTGCTGTAGTTTAATCCATCTATTATTGTCTTGTCGAATTTCTTTGCTGTTTGTGTATTTTGTGTGCATGAAAATCAGTATGCAGTAGTGGCTGGCAACATATGACAGTACATGATGTCTTGAAATTTAGTGTAGGAAAGCTTGAAATGGCACTGATTTTGGCATCAACAGGTTTTACCTCACTCTAACCTCAGCTAAGTACAGTTCAAGAGTAACTTTCCGACCTCGCTAGCCTGGGGTTGGCCTGGAGCGCATGCCAGTCTAGCCTAGCTAGTGTTAGCACCTATTGACTGGCATCAGCCCTGGCATCAGCGCCTTTTCACTGTAGCATGAAAACAATGAAAGCGTAATGAGCATGATATTCACGGCAAAACGTAGAAACAATTCACACCTGTTCAGTAGTATGCAGGGAACTGTTTCCTACTCTTCCAGTTGTACATGAAGCCACTTTAGGCAACTCAAAATGATACAAAAGATGATCAAATTGTCTGCAAACTGTAACAATTCCATGTAACCTTTTCCCCTCAACCTTCTCTCTACAGTTATTTATCAACGTGTCCCTTGAGGGATCTCAGTACAGACACTAACTACACATTTATGAAGGTACTACTTCTCAAGAAAATGACATCATTGCTCTGTGAAAATAATTCTGTGAACAATGTCAAACTGATGGTGAAAATTCAATACATGGAAATGTTTATTCACATACCGTACATTTAGCACTTGATTTTACTACGGGAGTTGGTAAAGAGAGATTCCTGACAATGGGAATGGTAAACAACACCCCACATAATTACTGGGCTCGAAATTAGCCCGTAGTCCTGCGGCCACAGGCTACCAACTTTTTCCTTGGGCAACCAAAGTACATAAAATGGTAGCCCACACGAACAAAGCCTGGGACCTGAAATTCAGTCAGTACTTGGCATGCCCTGTCCAGTCCGTCACTTTGGGGGAAGCTACAGGAAATGCAGTAAAACCCTGCTGGACACAGAAAGGCTAGACCATGATTTTTTTTATGCAAATTACAAAGACGACCGTGCAGTGGAACTTTGCAACAAAGTTTCAATATCTGAACTGATCGACTTGAATGATAAGCACTGGAAGTGATGGCCAATAAAAACGCATTTTCGTTGCATTTTCATCATAATGTATTAATCACAATTACACGGAAGTTATGCCTCCTCCCTACAGAAAGCCTATTTCAAATTTCAAAGCTTTCAACGTCTTAGTTTTTCGAAAATTGAAAAAATTTTTTATCAAAAATTGGGAAAATTGCCCCAAAATTACAAATATGACAATATCAATACAATTTGTACAAGCATGACTGAGGTCATCCTGAGGAACATGAATATTAAGTTTCATAGCAATCACATGAGTGATTTCAGAGAACAAGATTTTTTGACTAAAAACGGAAAAAATACCCTAAAAATACAAACATGCAAATTTCATCCCAATTTTTTCACACATAATTTAGAATACCTAAAGAAATCTGCATACCAAGTTTCAACCAAATCTGACCAATGCTTACTGAGTTTTAGCCATTTGCAGGATTTTTCCTTTTTTTCCCCTCATTTGCATATTTTTGGCACTGACATGTTCATTTGAACAAATTCACATCTCCACCCCTAGGTGCACCTGTACACCAAATACTAAGACAGTAGGTGCTACAGTTTAGGAGTTTTTGATGTGGACGGACATACATACGTACATACATACATACATACAGACGACATTTTTCCACCTTATACAAATACCTCCCATTTGCATATATACATATGCATATATACGGGAGCTAAAAACAGAGAAGGCTTGATAAAAAGAAAAGGTGGGAGTGGGCAAAAAATGCACAAGGGATCTGGTAAAAAAGTAATGCTACATCATTGATCTTCTAAATCCTACCCCCTCCTGCATATCAAATGTTCCACCCCTTGGTATTACATAAGACCAAATGACAGGAAGTACATTTACAACCTTGGAGATTTTTAATTAATGCCATGAGTGTTATCATTCTAATGTAAACAGCACTTAAGTTAGTTACAGATAGTGAAATGCCTTCCACTGTGGGTGGTGATTACAACATCTGGAATTATCCTGGATCCAAATTTCTCATCAGTTTTTGTATGTCTTACATAGAAAAGTTGCAAAAATTGGTCCAAAATGAAAAAAATCACCTCAGCTTTGTTTTCTGGATCAAATTTCCTACAAATTGGTATCAAATATGACAAAATTATGTTCACAGCCTTCAAAATTGTCTCACAACATATCCTGGGTTAGTATAGGTCATTTAAGGTCACAAACTGAGAAAAGTACCTAAAATATACAAATTTTGGGGTTTCCCAACACTTTGAGCAGAAAATTTATCTAATAATATCTTTTGGGACTTTATACCAAATTACAAAGCTATCAAACAAGGGACTTTATACCAAATTACAAAGCTATCAAACAAGTAATGTTGAGATAAAGTTTTCTTGACCAAAAATGACAATATTGTCTTAAAAATACAATTTTTTATATTTCAGGACAATTTCCACATATCTAACTATTGTCATCTCTGTACGTCTGTGTACGAAATATGAAAGCTGTCTGTCTAGGGGTTTTAAAAAGGAAACACTGTCTAAGATTTTTTGACCAAAAATGACAAAATTGCACAAAAATAGTAATTTTCCCAATTTTGTCATTAGAAGAGTAACACCCTTGCAAAGAGACAACCCAAATTTGAGAGCGATTGGGCTGGCGGTTTCAGAGAAGAATAATTTTTACTGAAAATGAGAAAAATCACAAAAAAATTCAGCAAAAATACAAAATTAAGGATATCTTCACAATATTCATAAAACTGTATAAGGTTAACCTAAGGTACTTGCACACAAATTTTCAAAGCAATCAAAAAAGCAGTTCTTGAGTTATTAATTCTTAACCATTTTCACATTTTGTAAGCTCATTTGCATAATTTTGGCAATGCAGACTTCATTTGAACAAAATCCCATCTATAGCCCAGGATGCATCCACACACCAAATACCAAGCTGTAACGTGCAGCAGTTTGCGTGTTTTTGATGTTGACGGACATACTGTACGTACGGTACATACATACATACCACATACATACATACATACATACATACATACATACATACATACACACATACATACAGACGCCATCGACTTCAGCCTATATGATAAACTCACATTGGTAAAACCAAATGTGAGCTAAAAATTGTACCGAAATGGCTGCTATGACAAAGATCTGTGCCCTTGTACCCAATTTGAAAGAAATCAGTTCAGACATGCCTTAGTTATGGCTTAAAACACGAAAAAATCGTAACAAAATGGCTGCCTGGCGGCCATCTTGGATCATATTACAACAGAAATCAATATGTATATGTATGACATAGATCAATGCCCTTGTACCAAATTTGAAAGAAATCGGTTGAGACATGCCTCAGTTATGGCTGAAAACACAAAAAAATCGTAACAAAATGGCCGTCTGGGGCCATCTTGGATCGTATCACAAAAACAATCGACGTGCATCTGTACGGGGTAGGGTACTATCTTTGTGCAAAGTTTGAAAGAAATTGACCACAGCATGTCTGAGATATCTGCCTGAACGGATGCACTCAAGGATGGACGGACGGACAGACATGACCCAATCTATTAGCCCCCTGGACTTTATCTGTGGGGACTAAAAACTGTCACTGCATCCTTTTTGCAATATGAATATGATGAGAAACTAAATTTTTATTTTTCTTGGCCCTATACATGGGAGTCTTTGGAGAACTGCCTTACATGGGGAGTCTATGGAGAACTGCCTTATGCATATCGGTAGAAGTCTATGGAGAACTGCCTTATCCCTTTTCCTGCCAACTCGGTGAAAATCCGCTTGAAATTCGGTGTAGCCAGAATCTAAGCACTGGTGACCGTCTTTCTACCAACTCAGTGGAAATAGGGCCCTTTTTGGGTACCCCCTTTCCTGCCGAGTCACTCGCACTACGTTTTGCTATCCCCTGTGCGTTTAGGGGTCATCCGAGGACAGGTTTTCTGACAAGGAACACCTTTCTACCCTACACCCAACGATGGCAAATGTGTACGGTACGCCGGGCAAATTTTGATATAACGATCAGACAAGAGAAGTCACGCATAATGGCATATCAATTTTTTTCTTGTGACGAGTACGTCGTCGGCCTGCATCAGATGCTGTTTTCAGGCCAAAATTCGCTCATCAAGCTTAGCGTGTGTCCGGTCCAGGATATCCCAATACTTCTGACGGGGTCGGAGTCGGATAGACACATTGTCATTGCCCAAATGATGATGCTAAACTCTGAATGACAAATCAAGAAATGTTCAATACCCCCGGCACAGAGGTGTGAAGCCGTACGGTATCTGGGTATAGTTTCAAATGGAGTGTCGTTTGTACAGTCCCCATGAGTCTATTAAACCAAATGTTTATTTGACCATGGAGCTAAAAAAGGATTATTTGACTTCCTCTGTTTTGTTCAGTCGTCACTTAAAGCGTACTAAGTATCCACGAGGGCAAGTGCCAGCATATCGATAACCCCTGCGATGCAGTTTCGCTGCATATCGGTCAAAGTTCAGTACGTCTGAGAAATTTACGAGATTTTCTGTCCGAGTCCGAGTTTTGGAATGCATCTGATTTTTGTGCTTTTTGGTTCCAATGCAAACAAAGTCTCGCAACACAAATTGGCAAATAATGTAATACATGATGCTTGTTTTCTGACTTCTGACCGCCATCTTGGCCTCATAAAAGTTTTACGTTTCCTGGTTGAGTACGTCGGGATAATGGTTCAATCTTCAGAAAATACTCATTTTATATTATTTTGACACTGATTATTCCAAATTTTATAAAAACATATTAGTTCAAAGAATTTGAGAGATTCCAGCGATGCAGATCCGTGGTTTTGCATTGCAGTATATTGACTTGTAGTGGTAATTTTGTTGGTCGAGGACACTGTCCGCATCCGGCGCCAAGCGACACACTGCGGGAATCGGTGAAATCTGAAATCTGTCACTCAAACGCACCAAGTATGGTGAAAACACCTAATCCCAAAGTGTACGTATTCCAACGTGCTCATAGACGTTCGACGTGAATAGTTTATATTTGTAAATCTACTAATATAGTGGCGTTTGACGCAAAACAATGAAATCGAAACTATGTTGACATGGTGGAGAACAGAGAATTCAAAAGGTTACATAAGGTCAATGCTACAGGGATACCGCCTGCACTTAGCAGGGACTGCTTTTGTTATGCAAACCAGCTAGCAGTACAATATGGCTGCCAGGCATGTGGACACGTCGATGGCTAGAACAATGGAAGCATATTGCGTTGCACCCGTGCATCGCAAAAGTGAACTGAAGACTTGGGTGTAGTGACTGGTTATCACTGGTTAGCTGCAGCCCAAGCCATGTTGGTACAAACCCGTACCTGACTGAGGACCACTCGATTAAGTCAGTAATGAACGGTAACACTCGTAAACCAACTCCCAACTGAGCTGGGTAAACTACGTGAAGCTGTGCTTCAATGGCTCAGCCATGTCGTTAACCCTTTTCCTGCCAAGTCGGTGAAAATCCACTTGAAATTCGGTGTAGCTAGAATCTGAGCAGCCACGGCCGTTATCCTGCCAAGGCAGTGGAAATCGGGCTACTTTTTGGTACCCCCTTTCCTGCCTAGTCGACGGAACTACGTGTAGCAAACCCTTGCTCACGCTAGGGGTCGTTCGAGGACAGGTTTTGGGCGAGGAACGGCGTTTGCTCTCGAAATGGGTTCACAGGGAGTCCAACGACAGGGAAAGGTGCAGAAGGTACCCAGCCAGTCCCCCACCCCGTTGGGGGACTGTTTTTTTGGGGGGGACGAGTAGCGTACTTGGCAGGTTAGCACGGTGACGTATCCTAGCGGAGTTTGGGCTAACTTGGCTCTTAGGCACTACATAGATTGCGGCCGAAATTGACCATCTCGGCAATGCTAATCTGTAAGGCAACCGCCTAAGACCGCCTCAGCTGGCGGTGCAATTTTTGCCAATGGTGCGAGACGAAAATCACGGACTTGGTCCTGATTGACGGGAAGTGCGGACGGATTTGACGGACTCGGCTTGATTAGTCCCTGACATCGAACTGATCCGAACGGACTTGAGCGACATTTGTGAAGGGTAACCACCGCTTTTAACCGACTTGTTACCTTCTCGAAAAGACTACCCGCTCAGATGTCGGACGTTGTCGGCTGCACTTGGCTCTAGACGTTCAAGCCGTGCAACGAAACACACCGCTTCAGCCTTGCCATTCACGAACATGGCCTCAAAATTTGATACCATTGTTCACCGACTTGGCGGCTGCAGTTAGATGCGTGAACCGTTGTTCACCGACTTGTTACGCCTATGTTGTCCCTGTGAAGTTCGGCTAACGGCCGAGTCTAACGGGAGTTGGCAGACCTGTGTTTGGTTTATACCGTAATATATGACCGACTCAGGTAGAGGTACCTGTCGGTATATTCCGAGTTTTACGCACTCGGGCGTCAATGACGGGTCGTCATCACCGCTGATGACGTAGACGTGCTGGCCACGTTATTTGAAGGAGCCATGTTTGCCCAACGGACGAGGCCGAGACAGCTGTTGACAATTTTGGCATCTTTCATCTTTGACCGCCTTAGTTGGGTAAGCCGCTCGGTAGGCGACGGTTATGACCTAAACAAGCCGCTGAAGCACTGTTCGTTGCCGTACAAGAACGAGACGGCCAGTCCATTACTGCTTAATGGGCGATCCGTCGGGTTGGCTTGTCACCGACTTGGATGACAATACGCCCTGCTAAGGCATACTTAGAAGGGACATGAGGTTAAAGATACAGGTTTCCCACCCGCACTAAACATGGGCTTGGGCCAATGTCCTTGGGTGGCAGGTGCGCATGCCACATACCCAGCTGGATGGAATGTCAAGTTGAGATGCTAATGACATTGACTATGTTATGCTAAGTGCTCGAGGGATTTGCATTGCAAATGAGTATTATTAGCATATCAAATGGTACGGACAGGCAATTTACATGACGGGTAGGAATGTCAGCGCCGGTTGGTGGACTGATTGCCGTAGGTCCATTATAATAACAGGTGGCTGCATATATAAACACCCCTGCGTCCAATCATGTCCAGGGCTTTGTTTCCCTGTGGCTTTAAAAGGGTGGGACCTGCTAGTCTGTCGACACTGTTCCAGACATGAGCTTGACGGACCGCAAAAGTTTT
This sequence comes from Ptychodera flava, assembly GCF_041260155.1. Lineage (NCBI taxonomy): Eukaryota > Metazoa > Hemichordata > Enteropneusta > Ptychoderidae > Ptychodera > Ptychodera flava. Next base: position 929,075 of record NW_027248281.1, on the reverse strand, counting down.
CTGAAGGCGAACAGATGACTGAAGCTCAAAGATGCAGAGTCTCCGGGCGGTAGTGGTAGCGATCGTTGTGATGTCCCTAGTACACGTTCTAAGAAGTCGGGCAAGAAACGCTCCCGTAAGGCGAAGCTATCTCCGGCTGAAAAACCCAGTGGTAAGCGTAAACGTAAGACTGATTGTTCTGCCGATGAGGATGATGATGGGTAACCGGTTGCCAGTGGTTCTCACCCGGCTGCTCCGGGAGAGACTACTTCACCTGCAGAGACTACATCTGCTCTTGTGGGAGATACTTCACCTGCACAGACTACGTCTGCTGCTGCTAGTGAGACAGTTAGTAACGAGACGGCTGATGCCATTGGTTCTCCGCCGGCCGCTCCGGGAGAGACACCACCTGTTGCGTGCACCATGAGCCCTCATCCTGCGTCAGGAGAGGTTCCTGTGCCCAGTGCGAAAGAGCTTGAGTCCTCGTCATCAGCAGAGGCTGCCCAGCCCGCTCCTGCCATAGTTTCGTGTGCTGCGATGTCCCCGCCGAAAAAGATAGTGCAGAGGGGGTTCGTTATCAGGATAGCCCACCTGATTTTGAGCCAGATATGATCCTTGATGCCGCTACGGGCGAGTTCAGGCCCAGACGCCCAGACGACGGTGATATCACCGCTGAGTCCAACTCGGAGGTTGACGAGGATGCGGCAGAGGACGATGACTTTTATGACAGGCAGTATGTAGGTGAGGCAAGCTCTGACGACGATGATGACGTTGCTGCTGTGTTGGCGGAGGACGACACCCCTCCTGTCTGGCGTATGTCGGAAACTACCGATGCTAATATATTTGAGGAGACCGATTTTGACCATGAGAGAGGACCGACCTTCACCTTGCCCAGCCACTCCCGTGAGATCGATTACTTTTTTAAGTTTATTCCAGCTACACTGATCAGATTGGCAAAGGACGAGACTAATAAATACGCCAAATTCCACCAGCGATATATCGCTAGAAAGATCGATAAATACTGGCGTAACGCTGACTACCGAGAGGTGCAGGCGTTCATTGGCGTCTAAGTCTGTATGGGTCGGTGTAAGGAGGATCCCCTTTATAAAATCAATCCATGGATGGAGCCCATAGTTGACAGGTGCATAAATAATTATAAGATGGGTAGAGAGATCTCCATCGACGAGGGCATGGTGCGATTTAAGGGCCGTTCTAAATTTAAGCAGAGATTACCGCATAAGCCTGACCGAGACGGTTTTAAGATATGGCAGCTGTGCGACTCCAGCACTGCATACATCGCTAACTTTGCACCGTACCTAGGTGTGAAATTTCGGGATCGGACTGATGGGAGACGGCAGGAGCCAGGTGTGGTGAAAAGAATTACGATGGAGCTGGTCCAGCCATTTTGTGGATATAATCACAGCCTATTTTGTGATAGCCTGTTTAGCACGGTCGTTACTGCATAAGAGCTGATGGAGACCGGGATCTACATGGTCGGGAGTTTTAACCGCCGTAATCGTCGCACCATGCCCCCTCAATTAATTCCGCCGGGTAAGAGGAAGCGCCTTCCTCTGTCTGTTGGGGATATGAAAGCCACGACCAGAACGGACTCTCGTCTTAACATCACTGCTTATCAGGATAGTAACGCTCAGGTGCTGATCTTGAATACGGTCTATCCACCCTTGGAGTGCGTGCCAGTGGGGGAGGGAGACGAGCAGCGACAAGTGCCTCTGTCGCTGTATAATTATCGCCGGTACATGGGAGGTGTCGACCGAGCCAACCAGAAGCGCAAGTACTTTCACACTGGGCGCAAGAATCACAGATGGTGGACATATCTGGCATGTTACCTGATTGATGTTGCCCTGGTAAATGCATATATGTGCTTCAAGCATGTACACCCTGATAGTAAGCTGACCCATAAGATGTTTCATCTGCGTGTCGGGAAACAACTCATTGGCGGTTATTGTGGGCGATCGCAGCCCAGTGTGAGAGAGGTCGAGGCCACCGTTTCTCTTGCCTCGTACATAAATCCACAAAATCAGCCGATGCACGTTGTCAGCCGTTTGGAGGGGCGGCAGAAATGCTGTTTGAAGTCTAACATGTACATGGTCGGTAATCGTACCCCGAAAATGCGGTATTTTCCCGCCAAATGCCTGGCAGGAAAGCGTGCAGGAGAGCCAATCTTCTGTAGACACGGAAAAGGGGCCGGTTTTGACCGACTTGGCAGGATAACAGACAGGGGCGCTCGGCAGGAAAAGGGTTAATACAACGGCAAAAACGTAGTTTTTGTGCTACACTGCCAAGTCGTTGAAGGTACGTATTCAATTGACCCTACCCTGGGGAAACAGGACAGGTTTGCCGGTGCTGCTGCACCCTTAGCACAACCCTCAGGGTCTCTGACTAACAGACGATTGAGGTGATGTTTTTGCCTAGCGGACGTGCGTAATACTGAAGGAGTTTATTTCCGAAAAAATAAACATGAAACGGCAATAAAATGACGTACTCCCAGGGGCAAACAAAGCTGGTGACCTCAATTTTTTTCTGCAGTAACCCTTGAGCTCCTTCCCCTGTCTACGGGCATGTAGAAATTATCGAAGTCTAACACGTACAAGTACGGCTAAAACTACCCTGAAAATGGGCGATTTCTGCCAAAATGCCTGGCAGGATAGCGTGCAGGAGAGCCAATCTTTTGCAGACACATATTATGGGGCGGTCTTCTACTGACTTGGCAGGATAACGGACAAGGGCGCTCGGCAGGAAAAGGGTTATAGGTGCTGCGGGTTTGGAGTTTGTCAGTACATGTACACACACCCACACAATAATATTATATACATACAGACAAACTCAAAGACATGCAATCTCAAACCTATAAGAAGAGTTTTCACTGGCACATATACTCTTGCCCATATGGGAGTTTGAATGGGTTAGCCCTACATACTGACATACAGGAGTTATTGATTTTGCCTGCACTTCAAATATTAAAGAATAGCCACCTGGTATTTGTAGCTGACAGCTGGGGAAAAAAGTGATATGGGCAAGTATGGATTTTAACTGTAAGCAAATTTTATTCAATATATAAACACTGAACAGTATTAAAAAATCAAAAATCACTGTCAAGGACAGTGTGCTCACATTCAGTTTGAATTGGTCTATTCAAGAAATATTTAAACCAGGAAAAACAAGAATGACAAAAGCAAATAAGGTCTGAAAGGTAGGTACTCGAGGTCATCTTTGGAAACATGCATATCGACTTCTATAGCAATGGGACAAGCAGATCCTAAACGCATAAGCAAATGTCAACAACAAAAAATAGACAGATTAGGCTTGATAAAAAGAAAAGGTGGGAGTGGTAAAAAAAATGTACAAGGGATCTGGTAAAAAAGTAATGCTACCTCATCAATCATCTAGACCCTACCCCCTCCTGAATATCAAATGTTCCATCCCTTGGTATTACATAACGCCAGATGACAGGAAATATATTTACAACCTTCGGGAGTATTTAATCACAATGGATGAGTGTTATCATTCTAATGTAAACAGCACTTAAGTTAGTTACAGATAGTGAAATGCCTTCCACTGTGGGCGGTGATTACAACATCTGGAATTATCCTGGATCCAAATTTCTCATCAGTTCTTCTATGTCTTACATAGACTAGTTGCAAAAATTAGTCCGCAATGAAAAAATGTACCTCAGCTTTGTTTTCTCAATCAAATTTTCCTACAAATTGATACCAAATATGACAAAATTATGTTCACAGCCTTCGAAACTGTCTCATAATATATCCTGGGTTGGTGTACCCGGTAGGTCATTTAAGGTCACAAACTGAGAAAATTACCTGAACTATACAAATATGCGGAGTTCACATCACTTTGAGCAGAAAATTTATCTAATAACATCCCTCAGGACTTTATACCAAATTACAAAGCTATCAAACAATTTATTTTGAGAACAAGTTTTCTTGACCAAAAATGACAATATTGTCTCAAAAATACAAATTTGTATATTTCAGGACAATTTCCACATATCTAACTATTGTCATCTCTGTACATCTGTGTACCAAATATAAAAGCTGCCTGTCCAGGGGTTTTTAAAAGAAAATACTGTTTAAGATTTTTTGACCAAAAATGACAAAATTGCTCAAAAATAGTAATTTTCCAAATTTTGTCATAATTCCAACAAATTAGAAGAGTAACACCTGCGCAAAGATCCAACCCAAATTTGAAAGTGATTGGGCTGGCAGTTTCAGAGAAGAATTTTTACTGAAAATGAGAAAAATCACAAAAAAATTCAGCAAAAATCAAAATTTCAGATTTCTTCACAATATTCATAAAACTGTATAAGGTTCACCTAAAGTACTTGCACAAATTTTCAAAGCAATCAAAACAGCAGTTCTAGAGTTATTATTTCTTGACCATTTCACATTTTGTAAGCTCATTTGCATAATTTTGGAAATGCAGACTTCATTTGAACAAAATCCCATCTATAGCCCAGGATGCATTTAGACACCAAGTACCAAGCTGAAACGTGCAGTGATTTGCGTGTTTTTGATGTTGACAGACATACTGTACGTACGTACATACATACATACATACATACATACATACACACATACATACTGTCTCGAGACCTCCAGTGTCCCATTGTTTTGTAATATATAACAAGTGTGCCATGAGCTTCTATTTAAAGGAGAGAAACTTCTCAAATAATTTTTTTTCCCTGTAATTTCCTGTCAGAACACATGGACAGATGCTCAGGACTCTATGCTGGTGGTACCTTGATAACTAACCTACAACTTGTAACGTCATTGTCTAACCTGTTCACCCCAATTTCCTGTAGACAAGTCCACACTCACCATTGATATCAATGGGTTTGGGCCATACCATGGTAATGAAAGACTGTAACATGTGAGGTCGTGGATACTTAATCTCTGGAATGTCAAAGTCTGTATATTGACTCAAGGATGTTTAATTAACAAATGCCTAGGGTCATCTCAAAAGTGAGAATCTAAACTATGAAATATGTTTTTTTTTATTACTTTTGATGCCCAAAAGAGCATAGAAATCTCTTATACTTCGAATCAGCCATCCTGTATATTTCTAACATTCATCAAAACCTAATTTCTGTTCCAAAACTCATAAAACAGTCCACAATGCAGGATTGGTGTACATTCCAAAACTACATATATGAAAGACCCCTAAAATCAATTAGTTAAAAAGGGGGGTTAGAAATTTCCCAAAACTATATAACTGCCGCTCCGTTTGGCTCCATTTTTCGGAATCGGAACCTTGGAACCAGTCTGAATATCGGTACTAAATATCAACGCAGTCTGTTCAGCAGTTTTTGACTTTTAGTCGTTTACGGAAATGGACGACATCAAACACCGGTTGAAACTACCCCTATATCACAACTTCCAGTTGTGATAAAAATGGCAAAAATTGCCCCAAAAATACAAAATTACATATTTCATCAGAAATTAAATATATATACCACTTAGTTCATCTGTAGGAACCTGTATAACAAATTTCAAAGCTGTTAGACCAGTACCTTTTGAGAAATACATTGTTTGACCAACAATGGCTAAAATTGCCCCAAAAATACAAAATTGCAGATTTCATCATAATTTTAATAAATATCATGAAGTTCATCTGTAGGAACCTGTATACCAAATTTCAAAGCTATCAGATGAGTAGTTTTGGAAATACACATTTTTTTGACAAAAAATGGCAAAAATTGCCCAAAAAATACAAAATTACAGATTTCATCAGAAATTCAATATATATTACTTAGTTCATCTATAGAAACCTGTATACCAAATTTCAAAACTATCAGACCAGTAGTTTTGAAGAAGATTTTTAAAGATTTTTTTTACCAAAAATGACAAAAATTGCCTTAAAAATACAATTATGCAAATTTCACCACGATTTGAACAAATCTGACTGAAGTCACCCTAAGTAAACTGCATATTAAATTTCAAAGCAATCGGACAAGCAGTTTTAGAGAAGAAGCTTTTTTTACCAAAAACACCAAAAAATGCCCCCAAAATACAAATATGCAAATTTTACCACGATTTGAACAAACTTAAGTGAGGTCACCCCAAGTAAACTGCATATAAAATTTCAAAGCAATCGGACTTGCGGTTTCAGAGGAGAAGGCAATTGTTGACGGACGACGACGAGGGACGACGAGGGAAAATCAACCTATTTGATAAGCTCCGCGTCGCTGACAGCGGAGCTAAAAATTACAGAAAAATGCATGAAAATTGGTAAAATGTTGCACTAAAATTTTGGTGGAAAAAATTTTACAGCACTCAAAGGGTTAATTTGGGAGCCAACATGTCAACATGTCAACAGAGGAGGAATCTCCAATCCCCCTGTCTAGATGAAACACGTCACTGTATTATCTATCATCTACAAAATCAAAGTTATATCATTAATAATAGTGAATTACTATAGATTATCTCAGAAAGCATATAGGTTCTTAACATACCGATTTTAAGACCGTACATCAAGGTACTTCACTGAGCAATATTGTCAACTTATTTCAATACTAGTTTTCTTTGTTCAAAATATAGTCATAATTGCAACTATTTTTCATTTTTGATTATGAATCATCACATTTAATCTCCAAGCAAAATGGCTTTTATCATAGGAACACAAATTGTCCTCGAACACTGTTGACAATACTTTCTGAAAATACTAGAATTTCAAGTGACTGTAAGCTGTGAAAAGTGAATTTTTGGCTCATTTTTCAGGACTTTTGGCCCTCTGCCAGGAGTGGGAACACCTCTTGGAACACTATTGACAATACTTTCTTAAAATGCTTGAATTTCAAGTGACTGTAAGCTTTAACCCTTTTCCTGCCAAGTCGGTGAAAATCCGCTTGAAATTCGGTGTAGCTAGAATCTGAGCAGCCACAGCCGTTATCCTGCCAAGGCGGTGGAAATCGGGCTACTTTTTGGTACCCCCTTTCCTGCCTAGTCGACGGAACTACGTGTAGCAAACCCTTGCTCACGCTAGGGGTCATTCGAGGACAGGTTTTGGGCGAGGAACGGCGTTTGCTCTCGAAACGGGTTCACAGAGAGTCCAACGACAGGGAAAGGTGCAGAAGCTACCCAGCCAGTCCCCCACCCCGTTGGGGGACTGGGTTTTTTTTTGGGGACGAGTAGCGTACTTGGCAGGTTAGCACGGTGACGTATCCTAGCGGAGTTTGGGCTAACTTGGCTCTGAGGCACTATACATAGATTGCGGCCAAAATTGACTGTCTCGGCAACGCTAATCTGTAAGGCAACCGCCTAAGACCACCTCAGCTGGCGGTGCAATTTTTGCCAATGGTGCGAGACGAAAATCACGGACTTAGTTCTGATTGATTGGAAGTGCGGACAGATTTGACGGACTCGGCTTGATTAGTCCCTGACATGGAACTGATCCGAACGGACTTGAGCTACATTTGTCAAGGGTAACCACCGCTTTTAACCGACTTGTTACCTTCTCGAAAAGACTACCCACTCAGATGTCGGACGTTGTCGGCTGCACTTGGCTCTAGACGTTCAAGCCGTGCAACGAAACACACCGCCTCAGCCTTGCCATTCACGAACATGGCCTCAAAATTTGATACCATTGTTCACCGACTTGGCGGCTGCGGTTAGGTGCGTGAACCGTTGTTCACCGACTTGTTACGCCTATGTTGTCCCTGTGAAGTTCGGCTAACGGCCGAGTCTAACGGGAGTTGGCAGACCTGTGTTTGGTTTATACCGTAGTATGACCGACTCAGGTAGAGGTACCTGTCGGTATATTCCGAGTTTTACACACTAGGGCGTCAATGACGGGTCGTCATCACCGCTGATGACGTAGACGTGCTGGCCACGTTATTTGAAGGAGCCATGTTTGCCCAACGGACGAGGCCGAGACAGCTGTTGACAATTTTGGCATCTTTCATCTTTGACCGCCTTAGTTTGGTAAGCCGCTCGGCAGGTGACGGTTATGACCTAAACAAGCCACTGAAGCACTGTTTGTTGCCGTACAAGAACGAGACGGCCAGTCCATTACTGCTTAATGGGCGATCTGTCGGGTTGGCTTGTCACCGACTTGGATGACAATACGCCCTGCTCGGGCATACTTAGAAGGGACATGAGGTTAAAGATACGGGTTTCCCACCCGTACTAAACATGGGCTTGGGCCAATGTCCTTGGGTGGCAGGTGCGCATGCCACATACCCAGCTGGATGGAATGTCAAGTTGAGATGCTAATGACATTGACTATGTTATGCTAAGTGCTCGAGGGATTTGCATTGCAAATGAGTATTATTAGCATATCAAATGGTACGGACAGGCAATTTACATGACGGGTAGGAATGTCAGCGCCGGTTGGTGGACTGATTGCCGTAGGTCCATTATAATAACAGGTGGCTGCATATATAAACACCCCTGCGTCCAATCATGTCCAGGCTTTGTTTCCCTGTGGCTTTAAAAGGGTGGGACCTGCTAGTCTGTCGACACTGTTCCAGACATGAGCTTGACGGACCGCAAAAGTTTTCTGAAGGCGAGCAGACGACTGAAGCTCAAAGATGCAGAGTCTCCGGGCGGTAGTGGTAGCGATCGTTGTGATGTCCCTAGTAAACGTTCTAAGAAGTCGGGCAAGAAACGCTCCCGTAAGGCGAAGCTATCTCCGGCTGAAAAACCCAGTGGTAAGCGTAAGTTTACGTAAGACTGATCTTTCTGCCGATGAGGATGATGATGGGTCACCGGTTGCCAGTGGTTCTCACCTGGCTGCTCCGGGAGAGACTACTTCACCTGCAGAGACATCTGCTGCTCTTGTGGGAGATACTTCACCTGCACAGACTACCGGTACGTCTGCTGCTGCTAGTGAGACAGTTAGTAACGAGACGGCTGATGCCATTGGTTCTCCGCCGGCTGCTCCGGGAGAGACACCACCTGTTGCGTGCACCATGAGCCCTCATCCTGCGTCAGGAGAGGTTCCTGTGCCCAGTGCGAAAGAGCTTGAGTCCTCGTCATCAGCAGAGGCTGCCCAGCCCGCTCCTGCCATAGTTTCGTGTGCTGCGATGTCCCCGCCGAAAAAGATAGTGCGGAGGGTTCGTTATCAGGATAGCCCACCTGATTTTGAGCCAGATATGATCCTTGATGCCGCTACGGGCGAGTTCAGGCCCAGACGCCCAGACGACGGTGATATCACCGCTGAGTCCAACTCGGAGGTTGACGAGGATGCGGCAGAGGACGATGACTTTTATGACAGGCAGTATGTAGGTGAGGCAAGCTCTGACGACGATGATGACGTTGCTGCTGTGTTGGTGGAGGACGACACCCCTCCTGTCTGGCGTATGTCGGAAACTACCGATGCTAATATATTTGAGGAGACCGATTTTGACCATGAGAGAGGACTGACCTTCACCTTGCCCAGCCACTCCCGTGAGATCGATTACTTTTTTAAGTTTATTCCAGCTACACTGATCAAATTGGCAAAGGACGAGACTAATAAATACGCCAAATTCCACCAGCGATATATCGCTAGAAAGATCGATAAATACTGGCGTAACGCTGACTACCGAGAGGTGCAGGCGTTCATTGGCGTCTTAGTCTGTATGGGTATTGACCGTAAATCATCAGTGGAGGATTATTGGTCTAGCGATCCATTTCTGAGAAACCAGGGTATTTCTACTGTGATTACCCGCAGTCGCTTTCAGCAGCTTATGCGATATTTTCATCTGGCAGACCCAGAGAACGATCCACGTCGTGATCCTGATGAGGCACGCCGCCGACGTCAGTGTCAGGAGGATCCCCTTTATAAAAGCAATCCACGGATGGAGCCCATAGTTGACAGGTGCGTAAATAATTATAAGATGGGTAGAGAGATCTCCATCGACGAGGGCATGGTGCGATTTAAGGGCCGTTCTAAATTTAAGCAGAGATTACCGCATAAGCCTGATCGAGACGGTTTTAAGATATGGCAGCTGTGCGACTCCAGCACTGCATACATCGCTAACTTTGCACCAGACCCAGGTGTGAAATTTCGGGATCGGACTGATGGGAGACGGCAGGAGCGAGGTGTGGTGAAAAGAATTACGATGGAGCTGGTCCAGCCATTTTGTGGATACAATCACAGCCTATTTTGTGATAGCCTGTTTAGCACGGTCGTTACTGCTAGAGAGCTGATGGAGACCGGGATCTACATGGTCGGGAGTTTTAACCGCCGTAATCGTCGCACCATGCCCCCTCAATTAATTCCGCCGGGTAAGAGGAAGCGCCTTCCTCTGTCTGTTGGGGATATGAAAGCCACGACCAGAACGGACTCTCATCTTAACATCACTGCTTATCAGGATAGTAACGCTCAGGTGCTGATCTTGAATACGGTCTATCCACCCTTGGAGTGCGTGCCAGTGGGGGAGGGAGACGAGCAGCGACAAGTGCCTCTGTCGCTGTATAATTGGAAATTATACCACACCTACCGTTGCAGGATAATTGAAATTATTCTTCTCATCCGGAAGGAACGAACAGAATTGAAGTAGCTGTCTCCCCTTGACCTCAGAGTAGACGCAGCCCATTCAAATCATAACCTATGACCTGTAATCTAAATATTAATGAGTACTCCCTATACAAACCATGTACAAAGCCAGTTCACCATGTTTCAAAGCCAAAACAATGTAAACCTATGAAAAGAACAACTGGGTGGGTGAGGTGGGAGCTACTTCAATTCTGTTCGTTCCTTCCGGATGAGAAGAATAATTTCAATTATCCTGCAACGGTAGGTGTGGTATAATTTCCAATTATTCTCCTCATCCTTCAGTCACTCCCATCATTTCCGTAGCTGATTTTAAAGCATCATATTGACCAAAACCAAACTTACCTATAAGTTTGCTATGGTATCCATCACAGAGATAGAAGATGTCACTTCACATTGATAATGTTTAGCAAAGGTTCTGGCAGATGACCAGTTTGCCAAGTTCATAATCTGTTGCAATGAAGCACCCTTAAAGTGTAAAGCTGAAGTAACTGCTGACCTTGTAGAATGTGCAGAATAGCTGTCATCTATACCTGCCCCGAGTAAAACCATCTTCAACCATCTTGCAATGGTGGCAGGTGAAACTGGTTTCCCAGATACATAACTCACAAACAAAAAGTTGCCATCTTTACGAATTGACTTCACCCGGCGTAAATAAGCAGCTAAATAGTAAACAACACAAATTCTCCTATTTTTCTTAAATGCAGGCAAAGTAAACATCTTCCGTTGCTTTGCTGGTCTGTCAGTCTTCGCCAGAACTGCCGGAAGTAAAACTGCTAACCCTTTAGATACCGACACAGATTCAAACTGAAGATTTGCTAAATCAGAACAACGTCCGGCTGTACAAAGAGCCACTAACATAGCAGTTTTAAACGTCAAACGTTTTAAAGACAACTCTTTAGCTGGTGCACAAGCTTCCAAAAAATCAAGAACTTGCTTCACGTCCCAAACTAGCGTATACTTAGGTTGCGGAGGCCTTGAAATAAACACACCTTTCATAAATTGGATGACAAGAGGATGACTACCTACTTGATAACCCTCAACTGGTAGATGAACTGACGAAATAGCTGACCTGTAAACATTGATGGTTCGATATTGGAGCCCCCGATCAAACTGATCCACCAGAAACTCTAATACCACTGGGATAGGTGCTGAAACTGGATCTTCTTCCTGTCTTTTGCACCAACGATTCCAGCGACGCCAGGCTGATTCATACTGTTTAGCAGTTCCCTTTCTGACACAAGCGAGGATAACTTTGGACACCCTTTCTGATATGCCTCTTGCTCTAAGAGTACACCTGATAGCGGCCATACGGCTAGCAACATCCGGTCTGTTAGAGGATGACAATCTCCTGTCACTGGATCTGTCACTAAGTCCCGCATCTGAGGAAGGAGAAATGGATCTTGTACTAAGAGGGTCAGCAAATCTGCATACCAAGGCTGAGTTGTCCACACTGGGGCTACCAACACCACTCGAGCGCCCTCCTGCCGAACCTTGTGTAGCACTCTGGAAAGAAGGCAAAACGGAGGAAACGCATAACTCACCAGGTTGGTCCATGGAATGGAAAAAGCATCTATCCGCCATGCCTGAGGATTTGGTTTCCATGAGACGAAGCGATGGAATTGTGCATTCTGATGTGATGCAAAGAGATCTACTTCCGGAAACCACTCCAGCTGTTTGAGAACTGCATGAAGGACTTCTGGCTTGAGATACCACTCCAGATTGTCTTTGAACTTCCTTGACAGGTAATCTGCCTCCTGATTTATCCTTCCTGGAAGATAGCTTGCTACCAGAAGAATGTTGCGTTCCAGACACCACAGCCACATGTTGGCTGCCATTTTGCACAAGGCCCAGGAGTGTGTTTCCCCTCGATGATTGATGTATGTCACCACCGTTGCATTGTCGCATTTGACTTCTACACATACATCCCTCAGATGACTTACCAGAGAATCTAGTCCCTTGAAGACTGCTAGCATCTCCAACTGGTTGATGTGCAACTTCTGTTCCATCACTGACCACTGGCCTTGGGCTGTATTGTGAACGCACAGGGCTCCCCAACCTAACTTGGATGCATCTGTCTGTAAAATTACCTCTGGTTTCTGTGGGAGAAGAGATTTTCCATTCCATCTTCCCAGACAATCCATCCACCATTTCAACTCCTCCTTGGCTTCCAATGAGAGACTCAGTGGAGTGTCGTACGACCCTGTCTGAGACAAAACTGCCAGTTGGTCCTTCTGAAGAGAACGGTAATGAAGAGGGGCAACTGTTACTGCTTCTAATGTTGCAGTCATTTTCCCTAGAAGTTTGGACAGACACCTCACAGTGACCGAGTCCCGGTGGAGAAGACTTTGACATTCCACTTGCAGCCTGTTGACCTTGTCTTGAGGTAAACTGATTGTCATTTCCTGAGAGTTGATGACCATCCCTAGAAACTGAATTTCTTGTCTCGGTACCAACTTCGACTTTTCCCAATTCACAAGGAAACCCAAACTGAGCAATAGTGTGACTGCCGCATTGACATTGGCCTGACAAGTCTGGAAAGATCTGCCCAAAATCAGAAGGTCGTCTATGTAAATTACACATCGAATGCCTTGGCGTCGGAGCCGCGAAACCACTGGTTTTAGTAGCTTTGTGAACACCCGAGGTGCACTGGCAATTCCAAATGGAAGCACTGCGAACTCGTACAAAGTCTCTTTCCAAATGAATCGGAGAAACTTTCTGTGGTGAATGAAAATGGGAACTGTGAAATAGGCATCCTTTAGGTCGACTGTGGCCATGAAATCGCCTTGTTGTAGCAGGGACTTTACATGATGAAGGCCTTCCATCTTGAAATGCTTGTATAGAATGTGACGATTTAAAGGTTTGAGGTTGAATACTGGCCTCCAACCCTCTGTTCCCTTGGGCACTAGAAACATTGTTGATACAAACTGACCTGATATTGGCAAAACTTCTGTTATTGCTCCTTTTTGCAGTAGAGAATTCACCTCTGCATCCACATGACACACATGAGCTTTTGGAACACATGTAACAGGATGATGAACCTGCTCCGGCATTGATGTCAATTCCAGTTTGTAACCCTGCACAGTTTCCAGTATCCAAGGGTCTGATGTCAGCTGCTGCCACTGATGAGGAAATAAAATCAGACGTCCCCCTACCTTGGGATATGGCTGTCGAGATTGCAGAAAACCCATCATATCATTCTTTCTTGGCCCGAAAGGACTGAACCCCACTGCCATCTTTACTACCAAATTTCCCAGAGGAGCCAGCTTGTTTGTACCTATCAAACCTATCATATTGGTAACGCTTGTATCCACTCTGACCATACCTGGACTTGCCGTATGAAGAGAAACGCCTGCGAGATTGCTTCCCTGTAGTTCCGGTTGACCCTTGTCCTCTTGTCATATCAACCACCACATTATGTGCCTGCTTGGCTTTCTTCGCTTCTTTCAGTGGTTCTTCACCAAAGAGTGTAGCCATGGATGGTTCAACCTTCCTCAAAGAAGCATATTTATTAGGCAGGACAGAATCAAATGCCTTCTGTCTTGCAACTTGCAATCCATGAAAGGCACTGCCAAACAATGTAATACTATGCTGAATGATAGGCAGAAGTTTGGGATCAATAGGAGCACCATTATGACCCTCTTGTAATGTTTGCAACAAAGGTAGCTGGGAAAATAACAATTGCTCAGAGGCTTTACGAATTCTCTGATCCTGCAACACCAAGGGCTTGGTAAAGGCTTGCTTTTCCCAATGAATGGCTAAATGTTCAGGAAGTACAGGAGCTTCAAAAAAGTTCTCATGGCTTTTACATACTCCATAACGCTCCTTCAATTCCTTTTTATCCTCTGCCAACAAGATGTTAGTACGCTGTTGCTTAAACCATGCACGAACAGACTTGGAGAACTGTATTCCTGTATTCTTGTCATGTGGGTTATCAAACCCACAATCTGACTCATCAGAAGAAGAAAACTCTTCAGAAGAAACTGAAGAAGATTTTGGCTTTCGGCTTTTCTTCTTACCTTTCCGGTCACTCGACTTCTTACACTTGCGTTTGGTTGAACGACGACCAGACTGGGACATGCCATCAGAGGAATCCTTGACATCTGGACAATACCATGCATAATGCTGGTATTGTCCTGTGCACATGAGTCTTCAAGAGACTGAGAGGCCACATAAGGGCCATGGCTACAGGTACGGTCACTCAAAAGAGGACACACCTCGTGTGCATTCGAGGGACCTGCTTCCACATTATCAACGTGGATGCCATTATCACGATGGACTTCATTAGCTTCACCAGACCGATCATCACTACCAGTAGCAGCTAACCACCTTGCCTGGTTCTCAGTTAAACGTTGAACCGACTGTGCAAGTCCTGTAACCATTTCCATGAGGACTTGTGATGATGGAGTCTGCTGAGAAGGTACAACATCATGTTGACCTGCGGGCATATTTGGAATATTGCCACTTCCTTCAACGGTACTACCTTTATCTGCCATATTCCTGTGAAACATAAGGAAACAGAAACACAGCATACTCCAGGGAACCTATGCAGACCCTCAAAAAATATGCACAGTCATGCTAGCTAACAAGGGTAACAGGTGGTTGAAAAAATTCAAACACATGGGTTCCACAAAAAACACATACCATCTAAAGCACAAGAGCTCCATGAAAAAAAAAATCAGAACTCACAAAAGTAGAAAACTACAAAAAGGTGAACAAGCAAAAGGGAAGTACAGAAAATTGTTCATTAGGCACTCACCTTGCCAACAAACATACCGACACTCCACTAGATAAATGGAGCCAAAACACCACGTCTACTCTGGTTGAAGCCAAACAGGAAAGATGGTGAACTGGCTTTGTACATGGTTTGTATAGGGAGTACTCATTAATATTTAGATTACAGGTCATAGGTTATGATTTGAATGGGCTGCGTCTACTCTGAGGTCAAGGGGAGACAGCTACGGAAATGATGGGAGTGACTGAAGGATGAGGAGAATAATTATCGCCGGTACATGGGAGGTGTCGACCGAGCCAACCAGAAGCGCAAGTACTTTCACACTGGCGCAAGAATCACAGATGGTGGACATATCTGGCATGTTACCTGATTGATGTTGCCCTGGTAAATGCATAGATATATGCTTCAAGCATGTACACCCTGATAGTAAGCTGACCCATAAGATGTTTCATCTGCGTGTCGGGAAACAACTCATTGGCGGTTATTGTGGGCGATCGCAGCCCAGTGTGAGAGAGGTCGAGGCCACCGTTTCTCTTGCCTCGTACATAAATCCACAAAATCAGCCGATGCACGTTGTCAGCCGTTTGGAGGGGCGGCAGAAATGCTGTAAAGTATGCAGCAGAGAGGGTAAGACCACTGCCAGCGGACGACTGTCTGAGACGTCCAAAGGATGTAGTCTGTGCGGGGTTCATCTTCACGAGGGCGAGTGTTTTGCGGCTTTTCATCATCGCATGATGCTACGAGGTAAGAGGAGCGTTGGCGTGCAGACCTCTACTCACACAGCCCCGACGACACCCATCAGCAAGAGAACCCGACGTAAATAACGGACAGGGGATAGCTTCGCCTCACAGTGGCTTGACTGTATTCTTAACACGGACCATGATCACATTTTGAGCACGGTTGTGCCGTTTGTTTGTGCTTTACGATCCCACTGATTGTAAATTGAAACACGGACCATGCACTCGGACGTCGAGACAGACTCTGAGATTTATTATTCGGCATAATGTAAATTATTCCCGAATAAAATACTATCTATGGATCGCATATTTTCGTTTGTTTTGTTTAGACGGATTATTTTGTACAATCCCCCCGATTGTAATCTTTGTAACACGGACCATGCACTCGGACGTCGAGACAGACTCTGAGATTTATTATTCGGCATAATGTAAATTATTCCCGAATAAAATACTATCTATGGATCGCATATTTTCGTTTGTTTTGTTTAGACGGATTATTTTGTACAATTCCCCCTATTATAATTTTTGTAACACGGATCTGCCACCCCGATTGTAATTTTTGAAACACGGACCATGCACTCGGACGTCGAGACAGACTCCGAGATTTATTGTTCGGCATAATGTAAATTATTCCCGAATAAAATACTATCTATGATCGCATATTTTCGTTTGTTTTGTTTTTACCCCCACTTTCGTTTTTGGCAGATCCGTAAGGACGCTATAGTAATGGATGAACGTGCATTGTATCACGTGGGAGGGGCACAGCCCAACGGAGGCTGTGCTCGTGCGACGTAGACGTTGTACCAACCATCTGTCGTTTGGGTTAGTGCATAGAGCAGTTGCACTGTCCAGAGCTAAGGTGGTACAAAACTGCACCTTAGCAACAACTGCACAACTAACCTGTTAGGAAACGGTAACACTAACGAGCTAAGTGTGCACTGAACTGGCCAAACTACGTACACGCTTCCCTTCAATGGCGAAGCTATGTCGTTGACACTACGTCAAAGCAGACTGCACTGTGCGACTCTTCCAAGTCGTTCAAAGTACGTGGCCAAGTGACACAACCCAGGGGGAACAGGACAGGTTTGAGGGTGCTGCCGCACCCATAGCACTAACCCCTGGGTCTTCTACTAACTCACGAGCGAGGTGATGTTTCCCCGGTGTGGACGTGCGTGACGGCGAACGAGCTTTACTTCCGCAAAAGTAAGCTAGAAAAGGGCATAAAAGTGCACGTCCCCCGGGGCAAACAACGCCCAAGACCTCGTTGTTTTCTTGACACAACCTCATCAGTGGTTGCCCCTCTATACGGGCATGCAAAAATTTTTGAAGTCTAACACGTATATGGTCGGTAATCGTACCCCGAAAATGTGGTATTTTCCCGCCAAATGCCTGGCAGGAAAGCGTGCAGGAGAGCCAATCTTCTGTAGACACGGAAAAGGGGGCCGGTTTTGACCGACTTGGCAGGATAAGTCGTAAACAATGGTATCGAATTTTGAGGCCATGTTCGTGAATGGCAAGGCTGAGGCGGTGTGTTTCGTTGCACGGCTTGAACGTCTAGAGCCAAGTGCAGCCGACAACGTCTGACATCTGAGTGGGTAGTCTTTTCGAGAAGGTAACAAGTCGGTTAAAAGCGGTGGTTACCCTTCACAAATGTCGCTCAAGTCCGTTCGGATCAGTTCCATGGCAGGGACTAATCAAGCCGAGTCCGTCATATCCGTCCGCACTTCCCGTCAATCAGGACTAAGTCCGTGATTTTCGTCTCACACCATTGGCAAAAATTGCACCGACAGCTGAGGCGGTCTTAGGCCGTTGCCATATAGATTAGCGTTGCCGAGACGGTCAATTTCGGCCGCAATCTATGTAGTGCCTCAGAGCCAAGTTAGCCCAAACTCCGCTAGGATACGTCACCGTGCTAACCTGCCAAGTACGCTACTCGTCCCCCCCCAAAAAAACAGTCCCCCAACGGGGTAGGGGACTGGCTGGGTAGCTTCTGCACCTTTCCCTGTCGTTGGACTCCCTGTGAACCCATTTCGAGAGCAAACGCCGTTCCTCGCCCAAAACCTGTCCTCGAACGAGCCCTAGCGTGAGCAAGGGTTTGCTACACGTAGTGCCGTCGACTAGGCAGGAAAGGGGGCACCAAAATGTAGCCCGATTTCCACCGCCTTGGCAGGATAACGGCCGTGGCTGCTCAGATTCTAGCTACACCGAATTTCAAGCGGATTTTCACCGACTTGGCAGGAAAAGGGTTAATGAACTTTCCTAATTAGGGATATATATCTGATTTGACACGATCAAAATTGACCAAACTTGCTACATGTATTGAAGATACTATGAAACAATATTATTGAAAGTCATTTAGCATTTTTTCTTCAACCAATTCCTAATTTGCATATTTAATGAACTTTCCTAATTAGGGATACTTATCTGAATTGACTTGACCAAAGTTGACAAAACTTGCTACATGTACTGGAGATATTATAATACAACAATATTGAAAATCATTAAGCAATTTTACTTCAGCCAATTCCTAATTTACATATTTGATAAACTTTGCTAATTAGGGATATATATCTGAAGTGACAGGACCAAAATTTTTGAAACTTGCTATATACATTAAAGACACTATGATATAACATTATTGAAAGTCATTTAAAAGTTTTACTTCAGCCAATTCAAAATTTGCATATTTAATGAACTTTCCTAATTAGGTATATACCGGTATATCTGAATTAACTTGATTGTAGTGGTTGAAACTTGCTGTATACATCAAAGATACTGTGATATAACATTATTGAAAGTCAAAAGACAATTTTACTACGGCCAATTCCTAATTTGCATATTAAATGAATTTTCATAAATAGGGATATATATCTGAATTGACTTAATCAAAATTGATGAAACTTGCTATGTACATTAAAGACACTATAATACAATATTATTGAAAGTCATTAAGCATTTTCTCTTCAGCCAATTCCTAGTTTGCATATTTAATGAACTTTCCTAATTAGGGATACTTATCTGAATTGACTTGACCAAAGTTGACAAAACTTGCTACATATATTGGAGATACTATGATACAACATTATTGAAAATGATTAAGCATTTTTCCTTCAGCCAATTCCTAATTTACATATTTAATGAACTTTGCTAATTAGGGATATATATCTGAATTGACTGGACCAAAGTTGATAAAACTTGCTATATACATTAAAGATACTATGATACAACATTATTGAAAGTCATTAAAGAGGAAAGTCCAGCGCCGTGGGCGCACAATAGGCAACGTCGTAGTGACGTTGGTTGTTGGCAAACACTGGGCGGGATGGTTAAACACTTGCTTAGTCGTTGGCTTATCAGAGAAACATAAACTATCTTTTACACCAGGAACTACCGATTATCACCTCTGCTAGCCCTGCGTACGATGCTGTGTGTTCCGCTACAGCTAATAGCCCCGCTCACAGCGGGACTATTAGCTGTAGCGGAACACACAGCATCGTACGCAGGGCTACACCTCTGCCTGAATATTACGGAAGTGTGTAGGGTTCACACAATTCGAGACTACATTATAACTAGGGTGGGGTACTGGTCGAGGGGCTGTGGTCTGGTCGACAGACCTTCCTTGACTGTGATTTCTTCGCTACTAAGGTGACTGTATGCCGTACGTTGTGAGTTCGAATCCAATCAAAATTTACTGAATTCAAATCACAGTCGTTTTGCGGTTCGATAGACAGCGAGGCGATGACCGCTGTGGTATGCAATAGAAATACATGTATAGGAAGTTATGAAACAGAATGGCCGCTCATGTATCGCCGAGTTCGGAGACGAATTTCCATCATACAATTTGCTCAATAAACAGCAACGGTGTATGGCTTTCAATACATCTCTGAATTTCTGCTAACCTTTTTGCGTCTATGTAGATGCAGTGTTCTCCCTGAATAAGGTAACAGGGGCATGGCGCCCTCTTGTAAATTCCGAGCGCCCCCTTGCCAGAAATGAAAAAGATTTATTTTTTTTTGAAAAATAAAACAATAAAATGTACGGGAAAAAAGTTGACAGTGATTTACAAGCAAAATGCAAGCGTGATCGTCAATCCTGCAGGCTGCAAACGTAATTCTCATCGATCTTGCAAATCTCGCGAGTTTGTGATGTCATCCGAGATCATAAGCCCATGTGCAACTCATCGATGGCAGCCATGTTTGCATGGCTCAGGCCGTAACGTATCGTTAGCCACGGTCCCTCCATAGGGACCGTGCATTAGGTAACCGACTTTATAGCTGAGTAAACATGCCAAGGAGCTTGAGCCGAACCAAGGACAGCAGAGTACACTGAAGTTTTTTTAGGAGGTTAGAATTTCGCTTGTGTATTCCTTCCCAAAGCAAAACGACCTATTTTAGGCTCCGCCGGAGGATGAGAACACGTGAGTGCTATGGTGATAAGAATAAATGTATGTCTGTCGCTAAGCTTATGTTTTCGTTTTCAAAAAATGTAATCTTCATTGAAATCACTGAACTGGAATAAAAGTTGTGGAACACCGTCTTAGATTTCTTTTCCTTTGAGTTTTTTATACGGAAAAAATCTGAAATAAATACTCCCCAAGTGCCATCAAATAACACCATTTTAATCTCTGTTTTTCAAAAGCTCAAACAGCAGGAGGGGGGACACCCCCCTCCTGACCTCCCCCCGCGACCGCTTACGCGGTCGCTTGTGGTGCTTCGCACCACGTCTTCGCCCTCTTGTAAAAAAGTCCTAGGGAGAACACTGTAGATGTGTGCATATTCCGTTGCGATTTCAAACGGGACCCGGTTTTCAACCCCCTGGTTTCAACCCCGGCTTTCATCAACACAGAACGGATACTTTCTCACAACAGCAGCGGGTGATTTGAATGTGAAGGCACTGTGATTGAAGCCAGTAGTTGAAATGGACATAGTATTACGGGCTTCGGAAGGAAGATAGAAAACGAAGGTCTTGACTTAGTTCAGGAGAGAATTTCCTCGGGCACTGTATTGAGTTCAAATCTAGCCCTGAACATCTCGTGCTCGGTACAAGCGCGCAAACTAGACATATAAACAATAAGGGGAAAGTCTAGCAAATAGATTATAGTCTCTAAGGACGGCAGCAGATTGTGATCGTAAGCAATCGTAAGTTAGAACCTTCTACTGTTTGTAGCTTTATGGCTTTTTTGGTTGGCAGTGATGTAGATAATAGCCGGTCACTGGTACTTCGCACGGCCGGGTTACACGCAGCTTGCAACGGGAAAAAAAACTTGTGAATTTGAAAAACAAATCTTCACCCATTCATAAGCTTATTTTCCGTGTAATTTTGGCATTTCGAACAAATCAGAGGAAAGGGTGAAGAAATTTTGAGTAAAACTGATTTAAAACGTTACGACCCCCAGTTTAGAGTTTGGTATGCATGACCCGAAGTATAGTGAGCGCAGATTGCATATCCGGTTACCTCGGATAGGTAACCTCGGAAAACATCGACGACCATTCGTAATATGCAAATGACATGTGACTGAGACGTTGTGGAAAAGTTGCCGTAGTTCCATAGATGAGCCTGCATATTTGAATACTATACATACGCTGCTTGCTGTTCCGATATGTAAGCCAGAATCTTCAACAAAAGGAAACTACTAGTAATCTGTGACAATGGTCAGCCAAATATTTTGAAATACATTGGTAAAGAAAGTAAATGACGCTGATGAGTCCCCCAGGACAGCTGTGCAGGGCCGTGGTCGTCGTCGATGAGTACTCGAGTATGGATGATCATGGATGATCGATCTACAACGCAATAGTGGCAACGATGTAATCGACACTGAAATTTCAATTCCATTCAGCTCAACTGAATTGAATCAACTGATATAAACATGACCAAACTTGTCACAATGCTAAAGGTACTTCCTCAAAATGTGAGTCAAAAGATTCAGTTTCGATGCCTGAAGGAAAAATGAAATTGTGATTGCCTTCAAAACGACGTGTGAAGACTCTCAATGTTCATAACTTTTTACAGGAACACATACAATTTACAAAACTTTTTATTTCAAGACCACCAATCACTCCAAAAAGAAAATGCCGTTTCTTGCGTGTTCATTACATGTGTCGTATCGTTTACGTTGTATGTGGTTGTGTATGCGTGTGTTTAGGTACATAACGGTGATTTTAGTGATAAGTCAGTACGCTTTGTTTGTTGTGCTCGGCAGGGATCAAGATCGCCCAGGCCGCAATTTGAATTTGAGTAATCATGATTGGCAGCATACATTAACATTTAGAACAGAGGTCAAATGGACATTCTGGACCCACACTTTGTGAAAATATGCGTTCTCTGTATTAAATAACAGTGTTTTTCAACGTTTTTTCGACATAAAGGCAGTCGCTATACATTCACAGGTGTCATGTATGAGATTGGACGGAAATTAACGCCGTTCACCCGTCGAATTTCTGGAAATCTCGGAGCAAACCGAGTGCGTCTTACCCGTAGCGTGGCTTTTTCACATCTGCATAGTCTTACCATAATCCCCCTTTTGTAGGGGACTTTCCTCTTTAAGCATTTTTCCTTCAGCCAATTCCTAATTTGCATTTTCAATGATCTTTTCTAATTAGGAATATACACTGGTAAAGAGGGTCGATCATGGCAGGGCTCGAAATTAATGGTAGTCCTGCGTCCACAGATTACCAACTTTTTCCTGGGGCTACCAAAGTCCATGAAATGGTAGCCCACACGGACTACCAAAGCCTGGGACAAATGCTTGGTGTGCGATGTTCGTCACTTTGGGACGAGCTAAATGCAGTCAACATGCAGTTTCATTTGTTTGAAGCAATTACCCTTTCATCTGTGAAGAGTTTTTTTTCTGGTGACTCCAATTTTGACTGCTTTTGTTATTGCTTTCACAAGATGCAGAGCGTTTGATAGTAGAATGTTCAGCTGCTTTTCCGTGTGCAGTCTTTGCATGCCAGTTCACCCTATGTTGTTGATCGGCAGCATATACAAGATGTACTTGTGTCAAGTTTTGGGGTTTTGATGCTGAAATTTCACAAAACTGTCACTTCTATAGATTGTGTTATCAGTTTGATTTGAAGTAGTAATAATATAAAACACTGTGTCATTTAGGCTTTGAAATTGTGTCTGAGTTTCGCTGTCTTTTATCTATGGTTGTCGATCAGTATCAATGTATTACGGTCTGTATGGAGAGACTCAGGTGTAAC
Organism: Ptychodera flava; assembly: GCF_041260155.1. Classification (NCBI taxonomy): domain Eukaryota; kingdom Metazoa; phylum Hemichordata; class Enteropneusta; family Ptychoderidae; genus Ptychodera; species Ptychodera flava. The sequence continues at coordinate 905,910 of NW_027248281.1, read as the reverse complement.
AAGGCATGCCAGTTCATAAAGATCATAAAAAATATTTTTTTCTTTGTTTTTTTTTTACTCAAGTTACAAGTTCTTTGGATGTGTAAGCCGATTTTGAAAGTGATAGAAAGAGTTAAAATGTACATAAATTAGCATTAATTAAGCGTTCGTGACACATAACATGGGGTTTTTCGAGTGGAGGCCCCTAGTTTTACTGCTTTTTTGTGTTGCTGAACAGGGGGCTTATCCTTGGACGAGTACAGTATCCCTAAACTAAATTATTCATGGACTACCAGCCATTTTCGCTGGGCTACAGACTTCAGAAAATGGTAGCCCAAGTGGACTACCAGAGTAAAAAGTTAATTTTGAGCCCTGCATGGCCATGGCATAAAGTGAACTTTATTGTAGGTATTATGTTTTTGAAATACGGCTAGTTTTCAATCGGATTCGAACCCACAACATACGGCATCAGTCGCCTAGCTGAGAGGCCACAAAATGTGGTGAACCCCCTTTCCTACCAGTGAAAACGCGAAGACCCGACCTTCGCGGATTCCAAAATTACGATGACCCCCCTGGATTCTGCCGCCCCCCCCCCCCCCCGGCCATAAAAACTGAACGGTCCCTTAGTAGGACCCGACAGAACAACGCAGAACGCAGAGCTAAGGGGAGAACCATTTGATTTCTGGGGGGGGATATGGAGGATTTTGAGAAAAAAAAAATTGTCACCAGGTGAGAGAGAAAAAAAAAAAATTGATCCTGTCATGGCCTGAGAAAAAAAAAATTGTCATAACAGACAGAAGAGAAAAAAAAATTGTCACAATGCACCAGAAATAAGCAAAATTTGGAGACTTATTCTCATGTATTCTTTGCCGGCGCGCCGCCATAGGCGGCGCAAATGTTTTACCACAAGCAATTCTTATGTTTCTTTTCCCAGCACTTATGATATAAACATGCACTACATAGGTCTACTTTACACCTCAGTACACTCAATGTTTTCCTTCCCTTTTCTGACCCAAGAAATCATATTGCAGGATTTCTGTTGCAATATCTCAATGGAATAGGCACTATCTAAAGGGGACTATTTGACTTCTGTAAATTGTGAAAATTTAAAACACAAGACAGGAGTCAATAAACTAGTATTAAAACCAATATATTATTTTCTTGATATAAATTTGTTAGAAAGATGTACCTTGACAATGAAAAATTGAGGAACAACAAATATAATGAAATACAATGTGTGAGCCTTGTTTTTCTGACCACAAACACCGGATCGCAAACATACCATATTCAGGCTTTTCATTAGAAGCTGGCAGCTGGAGAAATGACACCAGAAGGTCACAGATTTACGTTCCTGTATATTCATTTGTCTTCAGTCTCTGGCAAACAGAACTGTTTTTCACAAATTGTATTGTCATTGTTTGGTTGTTGAATATTGTGACTCAAAACTGATAATGCAAAAAAATGTAAAAATATCAGTGTTCAATGTCATTTCAAACAGTTTTACCGAGTGCAAAATAAACTGAAACTCCTCTCAGATTGCACCATTAAACACATCAATTTCTCAAAATTTCCAATACGAGCCCCCTCTCGTGCTCTCCCCCTTAGGGTATTCTAACAGTTTCCCTTAGTAAACAAATTAAAAAAACTCTCAGATTGCATCAGACTGCACCATTGCACACATCAATATCTTAAACATTTCCATGCAAGATAGGGGAAAGCCCCTGTGACACTTTCCCCCTAAGCCTCTCTCATGTTCTCCCCCTGTACTTTCAAATTCTGCCCGGTCAGATATCCTAGTGAAAACCCTGTCATAATATCCATCCAAATTAAACAATATACTATATGATTAGATACTGCGTGATCTTTTATATCTTTATTTTATTGTGACTTTGAATTTCATTTTGATGTGTTCACCTTTGTTGAACCATCATGAGATAACTGATGATAGTCTAGCAGGGTACATCAGGATTTGATAGGTCTTTATTGTTGCTGTATTTTGTGAATTTTACAATTACATGTATTGGTATTTAACTTTTCTAAGTGGGGTATCGGTCAAAATTTCAGAGTTAGAGAGGGAGGTTACTCAAATTCATCATGGTTGGCGAAGGGCGGGGGGTCACTCGAAATTTCGGAGTTTCAGGCCGTAAATAATGACGGGTCCCTTGTATACAACGCATTACAAACTTGATGACCAATAAAAAAAAATTGCACTCCATTTGGAAAAAAAAAATTGATGCAGGTCTGACAGTAGAAAAAAAAAAATTGCTGTCACTCTGACAGGAAAAAAAAATTTGCTCCCATACCCTCTTCCTCCATACCCCCCCCCCGAAATCAAATGGTTCTCCCCTAAAGCCAGGCAGATCGTCCATTTTGCCGACACGAACACGAAGTGTGTTGGCTACACGGACTGTGTGCCTAAAGCCATCCTTACCTTTGATTCCATCTCTCTGACCAAAGGATACGACGACCCTTTCGTCCACTATTTTCAATACAAGTTCTAATGGATAACTGAATGTCTTCTCAATTTCTGTTTTTGCGTTGGAATGGTCTAATTGGTAAATTAAACCGCCGGCCCTATTCACAACATACACGGCGTATATTGCCATAGTTAGGTTGTTACTAATGTCTGCTTCGGGTTCACATCGACGAAACCAGTACAACCATGATTCTCAAACTCTGCATGCGTTATATTACCCCGATTCCCTGTCCCCTTTCTACCGTATCGCTGGCAATAAACGTTCCCGGCTAATAACGTTAGCACAGCGCAAGGGGCAGGGAACCGGACAAACCCCAGTGAAGCTGACGCGTGAGGTTGCGCCTCGATCAGCGTCGTCATATTTGCGAGACGCCTTGATTATGAGGATGACTCTAACTTTACGCTCGTTGCAGAGCTAACCCGGAAGTGAAACCGGGTAGCAGTTGACACCCATAAAGCAAGCTAGCTAGCCACCTGGCTGTGTCGACAGTGCCGAAGTCTATTCTTTTTTGTTTTTTCTTTTCAGTCGATTACAGTACTGTAACCAGGAGTTATCTTTTTGTTCTTATTTTTTCTGTTGGTAACTCTGAAGCGTTACTTCCGGTGTTAATTTCCACAGAGATTTAAAAAAAAAGGATGGCGACGACATTGGATATTAGACTGAAGAAAGCAAATAAGATTTATCATGAAGGGGTGAGTACATATTTGTAAATTTATTGAATGAAATGAATTCATATCAAAATGTTCCACAGCTGTGTGCATGTGGAAAGAAAGTAGCATGGACGTAAGTCCATGTGCTATGGGTTCCGCCCCTCGGGATACGATAGAGCTTGGACGCAGACGCCCGACTTTACGTGAGAAACTAAAACAAGCCGTTTTGTCACACAGTGTTCCATCTTGGATGCTACACCAGTGGATTTTACAATTTTGGAAGATTAAACTGAAACATATCACGTCTTTGCACGTAAGCTTTAATGTTGCAATGATGTCACTTGGCCCTGCGTACAGGCACGGTCCAGGAGGGACCGTGCACAGGCGCTCCTTAACTGGGCAGTCTGCTAAGTAGATCAATTTTCGGATCGATCTATTGATCCCGTAGTCGATATGCCCGCCACTGCAACCTAATATTAAGGTTGCAGTGGCGGGCGTATCGACTACGGGATCAATAGATCGATCTGAAAATCGATCTATTTAGCAGACTACCTAGCCAAGGAGCGCCTGTGGGACCGTGGTACACGATGCTGAAGTTATTTTCGTATTCGTTTTCGTATTCGTTTTCGTATTCGTATTCGTATTGGAGTCACTGACAAAATTTTTTATTTTTAGTCCAAATTTCGTACGTGTTATATAAAAGTTCTGTCTTTACAGAACTTTAAGTGCTTTTTATATGACAATATATCAATACTTCAATATTTGAGAATGTAAGTTGAAAAAGATCCAATCTTTTTAGGCCCCAGATTGAAATATATCTTTGCTATCATTAGAGGAGAGATTTTAAAAACAAACGGCCAATACACAGGCGCTCCTTAGCTGGGTAGTCTGCTAAATAGGTCCATTTTCTGCTCGATCTATCCATCCCGTACTCGATATGCCCGCCATTGTAACCTAAATACTCACTAGGTTACTGTGGCGGGCATATTGACCACGAGATCGATAGATCGAGCCGAAAATCGATCTATTTAGCAGACTACCAAGCTAAGGAGCGCTTGTGGGCCAGTAGTTCGCTGATCACTGCGTCTCACGTGACTAGCTAGACGCAGCACGAAGTAAGACGCAGATACCGGCTAACCGCCACTTTGAAATGAGACAGTTGTTGATTGCGCATGCCCGCACATAGTGCATCATTTTTTATCGCGTGCTTTTTAGTCTAGTCTGGTACCTGCCAATATTTCAAAAGTTGTAAGAATGTTAATTAAATCCTCGATTAAATTCTAGCCACGTTCGCTGTGATAATTTTAGCTTTACTTCAAAGTAAAATTGAACAGCCAATGACAGCGCCCCATGATTCAACCAATCAGATTTCGTAATTCGATACATGGCGGTTTCCCGTTACCTGCCTCTATGTGCTTGTCACTGAGGCGGGGACCAGCCAAGGCCAGTAGTAGTCTTTGGAGGAAAGATTTTTTAAACAAACATCATTTTCGTATTTGTATTCGTATTCGTTTTCGTATTAACTTCTATCACAACAACCAACTTAAACATTCCGTTGACATCATTAGTAAGCTTATCGATAATGGAAATTTAGCTGACCCGCCCAATTTAACGAGTTGTAAAGGTGAATTTCTTGTTTTAAACTGATATCTCTGTGAAAGTGATCGTCATAACGACAGTGAATGCAGGGCTCAACGTTAGCTGCAAAATTGTAGCGCTACAGTGAGGCGGTCGGTGATTTTTGGTTTTTGCGACTTCGCTCACCAGTAGCGCTACAAGGCCGATGGCCCTGGGGAGTATCATATAAGCGCACCCCAGTCGACCAGGCGTGTTGATGTGGAATGCAACATATTTACTGCATTTGGTCGTACCGATTTATCACTACTGGAGACTAAACAGTATACTGCACTAACTTTGTCGTTTATGGGGTTTGGAATTTCTTCAAACACGACGATCGCGTTCTGAAAACATTGAGCGTGGGGCGTCGGTGTTTGTGGGAGCCGCCATTACCGGAAGTTGGTTCTGGCTCCCAGAAATGTTTCGGAACGCGATCGCCGTGTTTGAACAAATTTCAAAGCCCATAAATGTGAATGCTGAGCGAATACATGTTGAATTTGATCACGTCTGGAGAAATTTCAGTCGCAATCTCATAAAATTTGGTCGCCTATGCGACTGAAAATGGTTGCTACTTTGAGCCCTGATGAATGTAATAGGCCTACATGAATTATCGGTCGGTCCGGTTTTATGTTATTATTGCTCACATCTTTACTCTGAAAGATAAACTACCTATTGTGATTGATTTCTGTTACTTTCTCCCCTGTAGCAGCACGTACAACTTTGTCGTAACTTGCAATTTTGTAATTTTTGCCTTGCTGCACTCCCTTAGCGTGTTGTTGAGCGATAGAGTTTTGTAAAGTATTGTATTGTATTGTATGTCTACGTAGAGCCATATCAAAATCAAGTAAAAATACTTGAAATACAAATTGTAAATGGATACGATTATTCTAGAGTGAGTCCAAAAGGATGACCGGATATAACAATGTTCACATTTTTCTATTTAGATGGCTGTCCCGGACAAGTCCCCCGTTCATCACAGCTTTCAACAGTCACCCGTTTTGCAGCTCCTCACAAAAATCTGCCCTCCCCGCAAAATAATTGTACAGTCCAGGGCAGCTCCTTTGCACAACAACTGCCTTGTATCATCGTCTGCTCCCACGAGTCCCATTACTTGGCACTATCTACCTGATTAAGGGGTGCATCCAGCTGCCCGGTCAAGAGACATTGGCAAGCGAAGATGCTGCCATACCAGATCCCAACCGATTTTAAGTAATTTTTTACTCACATTTGGTATACCAATGTGAGGTTATCGTATAAGCTGAATTGATTTGCATGTCTGTATATTTGTGGGTATGTGCGGATGTATGTCCGTCACACACAAAGGCTCCCATACTGCCAAAGCTACCGTCTCAGTATTTGGTGTACAGGTAGATGCAGGGGTTGAGATGTGAATTTGTTCAAATGAACACATCAGTGTCAAAAATGTGCAAATGAGGTAAGAAAAAGGGAATTTCTGCATGTGTGCAGGAGTGACAGGCAAACTCCACTTATCTTGAGTCATTTCCTGTCATTGTTTATGAACTGTTACATATTAACAGAACTGCCCAAACCATAGACAGTAGAGGGGAGGAAGACCGTCAGTAGAGGGGAGTTGTTTATGAACTGTTACATATTAACAGAACTCTCCAAACCATAGACAGTAGAGGGGAGGAAGACCGTCAGTAGAGGGGAGGAAGAGCGTCTATGGTCAAACTGAGAGGGGCTAGCTGCCTTTCAGCTATACATGTTGCTAAAGTTGACCTCCAGTACCTAAAATTTCAGACCTTAATTACTTTTGTCATTCTTGTTTTTCTGGTTTAAATATTTCTTGTTGTTTCTCTGGTTGTACTGTGCAGAAATCATTGTCATAACATCAACGTAGAATTTTCCTGCGCTGAACAGATAGAAACAACATTTATTGTTGATCTTTGTTAACCCACACTGGTATGTATCAATTCTGATCAAATTTGAGCGATACCGTATAATTGCGGTATTTTTTAGCTCACATTTGGTTTTATCAATGTGAGTTTATCGTATAGGCTGAAGTCGATGGCGTCTGTATGTATGTGTGTATGTATGTATGTATGTATGTACGTACAGTATGTCCGTCAACATCAAAAACAGGCAAACCGCTGCACGTTTCAGCTTTGTATTTGGTGTGTGGATGCATCCTGGGCTATAGATGGGATTTTGTTCAAATGAAGTCTGCATTGCCAAAATTATGCAAATGAGCTTACAAAATGTGAAAATGGTTAAGAATTAATAACTCAAGAACCGCTTTTTTGATTGCTTTGAAAATTTGTGTGCGAGTACCTTAGGTTAACCTTATACAGTTTTATGAATATTGTGAAGATATCCTTAATTTTGTATTTTTGCTGAATTTTTTTGTGATTTTTCTCATTTTCAGTAAAAATTCTTCTTCTCTGAAACCGCCGGCCCAATCGCTCTCAAATTTGGGTTGTCTCTTTGCAAGGGTGTTACTCTTCTAATTTGTTGAAATTATGACAAAATTGGGAAAATTACTATTTTTGTGCAATTTTGTCATTTTTGGTCAAAAAATCTTAGACAGTGTTTCCTTTTTAAAACCCCTGGACAGACAGCTTTCAAATTTCGTACACAGACGTCCAGAGATGACAATAGTTAGATATGTGGAAATTGTCCTGAAATATAAAAAATTGTATTTTTAAGACAATATTGTCATTTTGGTCAAGAAAACTTTATCTCAACATTACTTGTTTGATAGCTTTGTAATTTGGTATAAAGTCCCTTGTTTGATAGCTTTGTAATTTGGTATAAAGTCCCGAAAGATGTTATTAGATAAATTTTCTGCTCAAAGTGTTGGGAAACCCCAAAATTTGTATATGTTAGGTACTTTTCTCAGTTTGTGACCTTAAATGACCTATTCTAACCCAGGATATGTTGTGAGACAATTTTGAAGGCTGTGAACATAATTTTGTCATATTTGATACCAATTTGTAAGAAAATTTGATCCAGAAAACAAAGCTGAGGTGATTTTTTTCATTTTGGACCAATTTTTGCAACTTTTCTATGTAAGACATACAAAAACTGATGAGAATTTTTGGATCCAGGATAATTCCAGATGTTGTAATCACCACCCACAGTGGAAGGCATTTCACTATCTGTAACTAACTTAAGTGCTGTTTACATTAGAATGATAACACTCATGGCATTAATTAAAAATCTCCAAGGTTGTAAATGTACTTCCTGTCATTTGGTCTTATGTAATACCAAGGGGTGGAACATTTGATATGCAGGAGGGGGTAGGGTTTAGAAGATCAATGATGTAGCATTACTTTTTTACCAGATCCCTTGTGCATTTTTTGCCCACTCCCACCTTTTCTTTTTATCAAGCCTTCTCTGCTTTTTGTTGTTGACATTTGCTTATGTATTTAGGATCTGCTTCTCCCATTGCTATAGAAGTTGATATGCATGTTCCTAAAGATGAACTCCAGTACCTAAGTTGGAGACCTCATTTGCTTTTGTCATTCTTGTTTTTCCTGGTTTAAATATTTCTCGAATGGACCAATTCAAACCAAATGTGAGCACATAGTGTCCTTGACGGTATTTTTATTTTCTGGTTGTACTGTGCAGAAATCATTGTCATAACATCAACGTAGAATTTTCCTGCACTGAACAGATATAAACAACATTTATTGTATATACCAATTTTGATCAAATGTGAGCGACACCGTATAATTGCGTTATTTTTTTCAAATTTAATGAGGTAATCAAAATTATTTAAAGTCTACAAATGCAAATTTATGTAAATTTAACAAAATTTGGCAGATTATATTACGAATCAAAATATCACAATATTTAAACCTCAGTAAATATCGTATATTGAATATTTCATACATGAAACCTGGACTAAAAATAATAATTTCTGTCAGTGACTCCAATATGAATACGAATACGAATGCGAAAACGAACACGAAAACGAATACGAAAATAACTTCAGCATCGTCCGTGGTACAGGTCTGTGTGTTCCCTCCACCACAGCCCTGCAACGGTCTATGGAGATAACTGGGGTCTCTGCGGTCCGGATCCGGACCGCAACGAAAAAAACGGTCATTTTGGTCGAAATTCCGCTCTATTGGGGCAAAATCCTTTCCCTGCCTACGTTTACCTCCTAACCGACCCGAGAAAAGATGCGATTAACTTCTCCTAAGGTCAAAATCGTTTGTTTTCTTAAACAACGTACTCGACAAGTTGGCGATCAACATGATAGAGGATTTCAATATAATAGTCATAGTCCTCGCCATTTCAATGTGTTTAGTATAAGTCAGTTATCATGATACCGTAGTAATGGTAAAAGTCATACCAACAACATGTATACTGATCAAGCTTACAGATATTACTAGTGTTGCTTTGACTGCAATATTGTGATTGTTACAGGTAATTTTCCTTGAAATTTTGTATTCCCTTGATTTGTTTTGTTGGTTTGCCTTAGGGCCAGTTTGAGCAGTCACTTCATTGTAGTGTTCGCTTTCCATTCTAAATAGTTGCTTAAAGGTATTCATACCATGGTTGTGCATTTAAAGGAATTACTGTACAGTGTACTAGAAAATATAAGAGTAAGTTTGTTGTTTATTCCATACAGTGTTGCATTGTTGCTGTTTGTCTTTTTATAACTTGTTTTTATAACTAATGTGTTTCACTGCTTTGAGAAAGAGCCCTTGCAGCCAAAAACAACCTGTACGCTCTCATGTGCACATTGGAAGTTGGAATATTCAGGGTGGTTTATCAAATAAGTGTAATGATAGTGATTTTGAATATATCATTAACCCTTTTCCTGCCAAGTCGGTGAAAATCCGCTTGAAATTCGGTGTAGCTAGAAGCTGAGCAGCCACGGCCGTTATCCTCCTAAGGCGGTGGAAATCGGGCTACTTTTTGGTACCCCCTTTCCTGCCTAGTCGACGGAACTACGTGTAGCAAACCCTTGCTCACGCTAGGGGTCGTTCGAGGACAGGTTTTGGGCGAGGAACGGCGTTTGCTCTCGAAATGGGTTCACAGGGAGTCCAAGGACAGGGAAAGGTGCAGAAACCTGTCCGCCAGTCCCCCACACCCGAGGGGGGCTGGTTTTTTTTACCGCTTTTTAGCGGACTTGGCAGGATAGCATGGTGACGTTTTCTGGCGGAGTTGGACGTACTTGGCTGCCTGGCACTATAGAGATTGCTGCCGAACTTGACCAACTCGGCAATGCTAATCTAGAAGGCTACCTCTTGCAAACGACTTGGCAGATATGCCGATGGTGCGAGACGAAAGTCACTTATTCAGTTGTGCGTGACTGAAAATGAGAACGTATTTTTGACGGGACGGCTCGACTTGTTCCTCCGATGGAACGGATATGAACGACTCGGAAATACCATTACAAACTGGTGTCCGACGTACTAAGCTGGGCTTCAGCTCTGCAAGTTCAAGCCAGGCAACGTCCTTCACCGCCTTGGCCATGCCATTCAATGGACTTAGCTTTGGATTTTTATTTATTCCATCGTCCGAAGTATTGGCTCTGGTTTGCAGGCAAACGTATCCTCTTGCTGACGCATTGGTAACTACGTACGCTGTTTGCGTACAGAGAATTCAAAAGGTGACATGAGGTCAATATGCTACATGTACGGGGATACCGTCTGCATTTAGCAGGGACTGCTTTTGTTATGCAAACCAGCTAGCAGTACAATATGGCTGCCAGCATGTGGACACGTCGATGGCTAGAACAATGGAAGCATATTGCGTTGCACCCGTGCATCGCAAAAGTGAACTGAAGACTTGGGGGTAGTGACTGGTTATCACTGGTTAGCTGCAGCCCAAGCCATGTCGGTACAAACCCGTACCTGACTGAGGACCACTCGATTAAGTCAGTAATGAACGGTAACACTCGTAAGCCAACTCCCAACTGAGCTGGCAAAACATACGTAAAGCTGTGCTTCAATGGCTCAGCCATGTCGTTAATACAACGGCAAAAACGTAGTTTTTGTGCTACACTGCCAAGTCGTTGGAGGTACGTATTCAATTGACCCTACCCTGGGGAAACAGGACAGGTTTGACGGTGCTGCTGCACCCCTAGCACGACCCTCAGGGTCTCTGACTAACAGACGAGTGAGGTGATGTTTGTGCCTAGCGGACGTACGTAATACTGAAGGAGTTTATTTCCGAAAAAATAAACATGAAACGGCAATAAAATGACGCACTCCCAGGGGCAAACAAAGCTGGTGACCTCAATTTTTTTCTGCAGCAACCCTTGAGCTCCTTCCCCTGTCTACGGGCATGTAGAAATTATCGAAGTCTAACACGTATAAGTACGGCTAAAACGACCCTGAAAATGGGCGATTTCTGCCAAAATGCCTGGCAGGATAACATGCAGGAGAGCCAATCTTTTGCAGGCACATATTATGGGGCGGTTTTCTACTGACTTGGGAGAATAACGGACAAGGGCGCTCGGCAGGAAAAGGGTTAAAGCTCCACAAAACACCTTACAAAGCTAGGTTTATCGCAGGATCTTCAAAATGTTCAACAACAGAGTTATCGAAGATACTGACTTCTGTTCTTTGTACTGTTAAACGGGGACTTCAAGCATACTGTGATGTTGTCTTTTCTCGAAGTGGTATAAATCAAATGTGGATATTAAAAATTCAAAGGAACTCTTTGGAAAATTTGAAATCTGTGGATATTAAAAATTCAAAGGAACTCTTGGAAAATTTGAAATCTGTTTCAAAAATAACATCTATTAAAACTTTCGATTTTTCCACTTTGTATACCACAATACCACATAATAAATTGAAAGAACGCTTGAAAAACATCATCAACCAAGCATTTTTCTACAAAAACGGTTCACGCCATTACAAATATGTAATATTAGGGTATAGTTCTACATATTTTGTTAAAAATGTTACTAACGCTAAATTGTTTTATACCGAGATGTATGCTTAATTTCCTCATCGACAACATATTTGTTGAATTTGGAGGGCACATTTTCCAACAGTGTATAGAAATCCCATGGGCACTAACTGTGCTCCCTTGCTTGCAGACTTATTTCTGTTCTCATAGGACGCAGAATTTATCCAGAACCTAATCAAACAGAAAAAGGTCTCTGTAGCTCGAACTTTCAATTTAACATATAGATACATAGACGATGTTATTTCATTGAATAACTCTGAATTCAGTAAATATCTCACTATGATTTATCCTCCAGAATTGGAGATTAAAGAAACTACAGAAACGGCCTTTTCTACTTCATGGACATTTTACTTGAATTTGACTCTAATGGTCACCTTTCTACTAGGCTATATGACAAGAGAGATAACCGGTAATTTCAACTTTAGTATCATCAATTTTCCACACCACTTAAGTAATATTCCACTCTCACCAGCTTATGGGGTATACATTTCCCAGCTTATTCGATATGCTAGAGCATGCAGTTCATATGGTGATTTTGTAGAGAGACATGGCCATCTCTCTTACAAACTGTTAAATCAAGGTTACACCAGAGCAAAACTTGTCTCTACATTTAAACTCTTTTTTGGCAGGTATCGCAAGCTGGTAGATAAATACGACAAATGATCACTGATGGCATCGGTGACATTGGGCCTTAGTTAGTGACCACTACCTATCTGACTTATAGATTGATATATGGCGGGTGCCACATGTTGGGCAGGATGGGCTTACTATTTTCGAAACACCCTACATCACTTCTTGGTCTTCTGGCCAGAGGTCCATATATCTTTCTTTCATGAATATGACTTTGTTTGTGTACCGTCTGTTTACTGTCTGTTCTGTGCTGTTTTGTGTCTATGTTTACAACTATTGTCTTACGAATTCTGACCTACTGTCATTAGATTATGGATTGGTATAATTGCGATTATTGTTTGTATGCAGGAAACTTGGCTTTCTTAGTCTAATATTTTACATTTAAATGGTTATAGTTATTTGAGATCAGATCGTATTACAAAAAAATAGACTTAGTAAGCGTGCTGCTGCAGGAACTCTTGTTTTCTTCAAGTCTTGCCTTAAAGAGGGCATTCATAAAATTAGATCTAATATTTCAGATTTTCTTTGGTTTAAAGTAGACAAAATTTTTTTTATTCTTCAGAAAAAGACATTATTTGTTGTGTTTACATACCTCCACAAGGATCTGTAATGCATTTATCGAATAATTACTTTGAGACTCTTCAGTCAAATGTAAACTATTCTCACTTGGGGAAATAATCCTTTTTGATGACTTTAATGCCAGAACTGCTAAGTTTCTAGATTTTATTAAACATGATGATGTAGACTTTTGTCCCACACCTATGGGTTATGTACCTGACATTATTCAGGAAAGGATTTCAATGGATAATGGGAAATCTTGTCGTAACTATTTTGGTAGACAACTTTCTGAATTGTTTTAAGAACAGTTTATTAATTTTGAATGGTAGAACTGTTGGTGATTTAAATGGTAAACCCACTTGCTATAAAAATAATGGATGCAGAACAGTAGATTATTGTATTGCTGCTAAGAACCTTCTTGATGATATTCAATATTTTAGAGTATATGATTACACACGTTTTTCTGATCATTGTCCAATTGGTATTTCTATTGTTTAAGATATTTGTTCCTCTTCAGCAGTTGATAGCACTGTTTGTAATCGATGTCCAAGCAGATATATTTGGAATGATGATGCAAAACAACAATTTTTAGAATCTTTGCAGAGTTCACCCATTTAAGCTGAGTTCAGTAATTTTAGTACTGTCTAGTTCTATGTCATGCAATGAGTCTGTTGCTACCTTTGAAGCTATTATCCACAAAGTTGCTGATTGTTCTTTGAAAAATTTACACCACAACCTATTTCCAAAAAAATTGAAATCAAAAGTGATGAAAAAGAAACCTTGGTTTGGTAATTCTTGGTATTCAGTACGCACAGAGTTAAATGAGGCTTGTAAACTACCGATTTTATTCAAACTTGGTACAAGGACATTGACCTATGTCATACATATGCACATTGATTTGTTTTGTGATACGATCCATGGCCGCAATGCGGCCATTTTTTTACGATTTTTTCATGTCCAGAACCATAAATCAGACATGTATCAAGCGAATTAATTCAAAGTTTGTACAAGGACATTGACTTATATTATACATATGTACGTCAATTTGTTGAACACAATATGATCCAATATGGCCACATGGTGGCAATTTTGTTTTTTGTTTTTTTCATGTCGAGAGCCATAACTCTGGCAAGTCTCAACTGATTTTATTCGAAGTTGGTACATGGACAATGACTTATGTCATACATATTCATGTTGATTTTTGGCTCACATTTGGTGTACCAATGTGAGGTTATCGTATAAGCTGAATCAGTTCATTTGCATCTGATTTGCACGTCTGTATGTCTGTATATTTGTGGGTATGTGTGGATGTATGTCCGTCACACACAAAGGCTCCCATAACGCCAAAGCTACCATCTCAGTATTTGGTGTACAGGTAGATGCAGGGGTTGAGATGTGAATTTGTTCAAATGAACACATCAGTGTCAAAAATGTGCAAATGAGGTAAGAAAAAGTGAAATCGTGCAAATGTGCAGGAGGCATGCCAGTGAGAAACAGGCCAACTCCACTGATCTTGACTCATTGCCTGTCATTGTTTATGAACTGTTACATATTAACAGACCAGCTGCAAGCATAGACAGTAGATGGGGGAAGACCGTTTATACTAAACTAAGAGGGGCTTGTTTCTGCTATGCATGTTGCTAAAGTTGACCTCCAGTACCTAAAGTTAGACCTTAATTACTTTTGTCATTCTTCTTATTCTGGTTTAAATATTTCTTGTTGTTTTTCTGGTTGTACTGTGCAGAAATCATTGCCATAACATCAACGTAGAATTTTCCTCCACTGAACAGATAGAAACAACATTTATTGTTGATCATTGGTAACCCATACTGGTACATACCAATTCTGATCAAATTTGAGCGACACCGTATAATTGCGGTATTTTTTAGACAGTAAGATCAAATATGGCTGTAGAATGACTTGCCTTGTGCTTCAGTACGCAAAATCTGTGAAATCGTCGATATTTACTCGATGTTTATCAGCAATTTGGGCACTCCAGGGAAAGACACTATTAAAGGGTTGCCCGATTGCCCGGGGCAAGTGAAAGTCGTGTTTAGGCAAGTGAACCTCCGATGCCACTTGCCCAACGGGACAATTGAAAAAAATAATACCTAGAAATGGAATTCACGAGAGCGATTTTCTTGTGAGGGAACACAGACTTAAACAACAAAAAATAATCATATTATGTCATTGTGAACATTTCCATAAGATTTTTCATAAAATTGCATGAAGAGTTGACGAAAAGAATCATGTAATCGCTTTCAATAAAATGCAGTTCAAACAATACCACCGGTTCAATACCGTACGCTGATTTTGTATATGAGAAAGCTGTTCAGCTGGTGGAGCGTACGTTAAAGTCCATATATTACCTATGAAAAAATATTTTTTATTTTTTTACTATAAACTCTTATTGGGGTCATGTGTCAAATGTCATGTGTCACTTTATTCATTTCTTTATTCATTTTAATATAATAATGTACAAATAAAGTCCAGTGGTGAAAAATCACCACAAAAAGGGACTTTTACTAACTTTTACTTTTACTCTTCAATGTTAACTTTTACTCTTCAATGTTAACTTGTTGAGTGACAGTGAGTGGCATCGTGGCAAGACCGCATGCAATCAAAGTCATGAGCAAGCTTTGGTGTCAACGGGTCCAGTCTTTGAATTTTCAATGAACACTGACTTAATTTTCAGGTCAATAAGCCAAAAGTTACTTGTCTGTAGCGACCAACCTCTCTGTTTGTGAATTTTTCCATTCTAAAATGACTGTCAAGAAGCATTTGGAGTGAGTACGACACTGAGGAATTCAGCTTTCAAGACACATTGAAAACCACCGACGCCTTAGGTTGTTGGTTTAAATTCTATTTAGTCTATGCATGAGCATTAAAAAGACCACCTAGGTTATTAGAAAAACATAGGATACTGGTATAGTGCAATGGTAATCCAAACTTCATAGGGCTTGTGTATGATATCGGCGCAGTAAAAACATGACAAAGAAGTACATTATTTTTCAGAAGCTTCAAAATATTCCTTTATAGCTACAGATTTTTTTCTTTCTGTGTAGATAAGTTAAAACTTTTTAACTGCAAAAATACCGTGAAGGTACAATTAAAATGGCTGTTATTATTTGTACATTAAGCCCCGAGAAAGTAAACATATAAACATATGAACTGTTAGAATTTTTTCTATGAATATGAAAGCCCCACTAGCTGTAAATCTTGAAATTTGTTGACCTAAACAGGGCTTCCTATTTTCTCTGGTTTTCTTTAAATTCTATCCATTTACAGGATATAGTCTTTTACAGCTTTACAAAACATTCTTTAGTGAAAAATTGGACAAGAAAATTTACATTTTAACCATTATTTTGATTTCCCACCGTACTACAAAGAAAAAATAGCGTTTTTGTCTCAGTTGAAAACATTCAACACAATGCATTACATTGGACTACTCTGTTGTTTCCGTGAATATTCAAATGCATATATGCACGGTGTACACTGTTTTGCTATATTTGCATGTGGTGCCATTTTACGTTTGCGCACACATTTATTATTTTTCTTGTTCAAAATTGCACATGCAGTCTCACTTGGCAGTTAACAATACTTGTATTCCAGCCCCTCAAAGAGCACATTCCCAAAAACTTGTTTTAGTTCAGAAGTAAAATCACATAAAGAATGCTAAAAGATACAGCTAGTGGGGCTTTAATAATTAATTTAATATAAATGAGCCATCCAGCACTCTTAGAAGTGTGAGGAGAACCCTATGAGAATGTCCGACATTTTCTCATGATAACATGATAATTTTCAAAATAAAGTGCGTGAAATGAAAAACCAATGTTTTAGCTTTTTTAAAACACGTAAATTATACTTGGCAAGTGGTTTTCCAATTTGGGCAAATGAATTGAACCCCCCACTTGCCCAAAGGGCAAGTGGATAAAAAAATACCGGTAAGCGTCTTTCCCTGCACTCTAATATCGATAGTAGATGATACTAGAATGACTTTCCCTGTGCCTCGGCATGTAAGGTCTGTGAAATCGCCAATATTTACCAGATATTTATCAGCGATTTGGGGACTCTAATATCGATACTAGACGATACTAGATTCTGTCAAATCGCGGGTAAATATCCGATATATATTGGACATATCACCACCTTACAGGTTTTGCCAAACCCAACTTCCAAGGACTGACTCTAGCTTCGATACTACACGATACTAGATGATTCTGGTCAAACCCGACTTCAAAGGACTGACTCTAACTTCGATACAAGGCGATACTAGATTTTGTCAAATCGCGGGTAAATATCCAATATATATATATCAGAGTTTTCACCATCTTACAGGTTTTCACAAATCCAACTTCCAAGGACAGACTCTAACTTCGATACTAAGCGATACTAGATTCTGTCAAAAAGCGGGTAAATATCCAATATATATGTGTGGGAGATTTCACCACCTTTAATGCTGTTCAGGTCAAACCCGACTTCATAGGACGGACTTTAACTTCGAAACTAGTCGATACTAGATTCTGTCAAATCGCAGGTAAATATCCGATATATATGGGAGATTTCACCACCATATAAGGGTAGATCTAGCCGAGCAAACTTCAATATTTTTTTAGCTCCGCTGTCAGCGACGCGGAGCTTATCAAATAGGTTGATTTTCCATCGTCGTCGTACGTCATACGTCAACAATTGCCTTCTCCTCTGAAACTGCAAGTCTAATTGCTTTGAAATTTTATATGCAGTTCACTTGGGGTAGCCTAGAATCCTATTCGTCCGCGGTAACCTCACTTAAGTTTGTTCAAATTGTGGTGAAATGTGCATATTTGTATTTTTGGGGCATGGTTTGCTGTTTTTGGTAAAAAAATCTTCTTCTTCTCTGAAACCGCTCGTCCGATTGCTTTGAAACTTGATATGCAGTTTACTTGGGGTGACTTCAGTCAGATTTGTTCAAATTGTGGTGAAATTTGCATATTTGTATTTTCAAGGCAATTTTTGTTGTTTTAGTAAAAAATCTTTAAAAATCTTCTTCAAAACTACCAGTCAGATAGCTTTGATATTTGGTACATAGATCCCTAGGAATGATCTATTTCAGATTTGTTCAAATTGTGCAGAAATATGCAAATTTGCATTTTTAAGGCAATTTTTGCCATTTTTGGTCAAAAAATGTATTTCTTAAAAAATACTGGTCTGATAGCTTTGAAATGTGGTAAACAGGTTCCTATATATAAACTAAGTAATATGAACTAAGTAATATTGAATTTCTGATGAAATCTGTAAGATTGCCTGTTGGGGTAATTTTTGCCATTTTTGGTCAAAAAAATGTGTATTTCCAAAACTACTGATCTGATAGCTTTGAAATTTGGAATACAGGTTCCTATAGATGAACTAAATTATATTTATTGAAATTATGATGAAATCTGCAATTTTGTATTTTGGGGGCAATTTTTTCCATTTTTGGTCAAAAAATGTCTTTCTCAAAAAGTACTGGTCTGATAACTTCGAAATTTGTTAAACATGTTTCTTCAGAAGAACTAAGTAATATATGTTGAATTTCTGATGAAATCTGTAATTTTGTATTTTGGGGCAATTTTTGCCATTTTTGGTCAAAAGTGTGTATTTCCAAAATTACTCATCTTATAGCTTTGAATTTTGGTATACAGGTTTCTAGAGATAACCTTAATGATCTTCATTGAAATTATGATGAAATCTGTAATTTTGAATTTTTTGGGCAATTTTTTCCATTTTTGGTCAAAAGTTTGTTCCTCAAAAGTACTGGTCTACTAGCTTTGATTTGGTTTACAGGTTTCTACAGATAAACTAAGTAATACATATTGAATTTCTTATGAAATCTGTAATTTTGTATTTTTGGGGCAATTTTTGCCGTTTTTGGTCAAAAAATGTGTTTCTCAAAAGGTACTGGTCTGATAGCTTTGAAATTCGATATGCAGGTTCCTACAGATGAACTTAATGTGATATTGTGAAATTTTGATGAAATCTGCAATTTTGTATTTTTGGGGCAATTTTTGCCATTTTGGTCAAAAAATTTATTTCTCAAAAAATGCAACTTGATAGCTTTGATATTTAGTATACAGTTTCCAAGGGATAATTGTAATATATTATATATTAAAACTATGGTGAAATCTGCAATTTTTTTTTTGGGGCAATAAACATCAAATCAGGTCCAATAATCGTTATCATTCAAGGTAACTAAGAAATTTACCAGGTCCAAGGAACATATTGAAAATGACAAAGGCAATGGGGTCATCCTGAACCACAAAATAGTGGTGGTACCAGGTGTCCGGAATGGGTAAGCGTACCCTGCCAGCTAGCCGCACCCATCAAGATTGACCCAAAGCGACAAATCCATTGTTATTTGTAAAAACGACTAGTTGTTCAAATAGTAGGCTACATAAATAATCCAGTGCATATTTTTGATCGATCACAATGAAAACCAGCATGTCGAAATTCTTGGTCCTTCAGGAAAACAGTCGGTTTGGGATCGCAGGACTGACGTGACTTTCAAAGACGTCTGGGGTCAATGATCCCAATACCACATCCGGTCACGAGCTTTCACCATGCGTGGCGAAGGCGTTGCAATTTTTTTTTTGCCACATCTGACATTAATATGCAATTTGCGACTGTGGCCAACGTTAGCGCAAACCCTGAAAATATTTCACCGCAACCTCTCATATATATGTATCTTGGTTTTGTGTTTTGTTTTTGACTAGAAATACAATTTCTCTGTTATTTCTTAACAGGAACTTGTTCAAGGAGTTCTACTTATTAATTGTAAAAGTGATTTTCAACATCAAGGTATTACATTAACAATGGAAGGAAGTGTCAATCTTCAACTCAGTGCTAAAAGTGTTGGATTGTTTGAAGCTTTCTACAATTCTATTAAGGTAAGTAAATATTTAAAGTTGGATTTAATAGAATCATTTGAAATGAAAGTTCTTGTAGTGTATTGTCAATAAATTCTTATAATTAGGGCCCAACCCTGCTTGGGCTTTTTTGGCCTCTACTGCTTTTGCTGAGACTCAGCTGTTTTTTTCTTCTTCTTCTTCTTCTGCTACTTCTTCCTTTTATTCTTCTTTTTCTGTAACATTTTTACAACGCTAGACTTCAAAACCACAGCACGCAACCTTTTCCAATTTCAAGTGTCTATGCCATGCCGCAAACAACATTTTTTAAAAAGTTTTCTTCGGGGATGTTTTGTCACATTATGCATTGTATCGATGTGAAATGTGAAAATTATGTGACATTTTCAACTTCCGCAGGACGCCTACAAGCACTTTGCTACATGTAGGCTGGGCCATTTGAGCCTCTTAAAGCCAGCTGAGGCATTTGCATGACCAGGGACGAATGACATCAATTGTCCTAATTGATATGTATGATATATAAATCAAACATACGGTAATCACTCCATCAATTCGACCAGAAAAAAATAAATATGATTAGGAAAAGACAAACTGATAGAAGAAAAATAAAATTACGAAAATCCGGCCGGTCAAACTGATAGAATATTTATTCAACGGTCATGAATTTGCACGGCAAAGACTGTATGTACATTCAGCATGTAGTTTAGGTGACATTTACAATAAAATCGTACTGTTTCAGGTAAAACAGAATAAAATAAGTGAGTTGACAACTTTGATATTTGGGATAGAGGTTCCTACAGATAAACTAAATGGTCAGAAATGTTAAAATTGTGGTGATGTATGCCTTGTATTATTTTTAAATAATACTTTTATCCATTTTTACTTTATAATCAGTTGATTTTTAGTCGAATTTGCTAAAGCTACCGTCTGCACATGCGCACAATTGAAAGACAAAATTGAGAGTTGAAGAATCAAAATAGACGCCATCTTGTTTCTTGGACTTGTCCAATTTTTTACGTTGTTATTTTATTATTATTATTATTATTATTAGCTTTATTTCAGGATAAAAAAACATCATCCCATATCAGTTAAAAACAAGAAAAAAAAAACACGGACAAAAAAGATTATAAAAGACCGGACAGAGATTACACACATCACAAAAAAGATAATGCTCAATGGAAAAAAGACTATAAAATATAAAGTAGATCTCTGTACAGTTTAAAAGCACGCGAGTAAAAATACGCATCTGAGTTAAGTACTGCTAAAATAAGACCATTGCAACTTGTTTTCAAGCGTTCAAAAAAGTTATACATGAACTTTTGCCTGAGCTCCCCAAAGGATGGAATACTGTTAAGAACGAACATGTGACTTGCACTACAATCTCGTGAGCAACCCATAAGAATACGGAAGGAGTTGTTGTACGCAACTCTAAGATTGTTCAAACACTTTTTAGTGAAACAACTCCATAACTAGGAACAGTACATATTCACACAGTAAGTTCTGAACAAAGTTGCTTTGACATCAATAGAGCACTGTGAAAATTTCCGCAGTAGAGTGTTTGCTTGACCATAAAAACTCTTTGTCTGACGTCTGATAGCACTATCGTCACATAAGGAATCAGAGAAAATGTAGCCCAAATATAAATGTTCGTGAACGATACTTAGAGATCTCTCACCCAAACGAACAGGGGGTAGAAGATCGACTCTAATTGAACACTTACGCGGCATAAAATAAATACATTTCGATTTTTTAGGATGGTACACAATGTCATGGTCAACACCATAACTCTCGCAAATTGACACGTTGAACGCAGACCTGCAATTGACGGACAAAGAAGTGCCAAATCGTCAGCATACATAAGGTGGTTGATTATTTTACCACCAATACTACAACCTTTAAAGCACGACTTTAAACGGACACTTAAATCGTCCATATACACGTTAAAAAGATATGGGGATAAAATGCCACCTTGACGAACACCATTATAAACAGAAAAAAGTGAGGAGCAAGCCCCACCCCATTGAACTAAAAAGCGTTGCATACGGTACCAAACCAGTAATATGCGAACAACATACTTGGGGAGACCCCGATCGATAAGTTTCCGAAAAAGTGTCCAATGATTGACTCGATCGAACGCTTTTGTTGCATCTAAAAAGCAAACATAGACGGGGCTGTTATACTTATGGTAATAATTAATCAATTCTTTAAGCAGATAAATACAGAAGTCAGTTGAATGACCATGTTTGAAACCGAATTGAAAGTCTTCTGTCGTAAGATATGCCTTAAATCGTTCAAGTATGACGGATTCAAGAATTTTCGATGATACAGTAGCTAGAGCGATAGGTCGATAATTATCTTTGCTAGTCAGATCGCCGGTTTTGTCTTTAACTAATGGCACAATGATAGTTTTCATAAAATTGTCTGGCAAAAAACCATGCGACAACATACCCGAAAGAGCAAGAACTAGCATAACATGAAGTCTCTGGCTGGCATATTTGTAATGTTCACAGGAGAGGTCATCAGCATCGGCAGCTTTACCACTCGGAAGACTATCAATAGATCTTGAAACATCCGCACTGCTAGTTGTAAACGTTTCAGTGTGTATTTGAATATGTTTCATAAATGTATAGTTGACAGTGATGGTACTTTTGCTGACGCCGTGTATTTTTTGGTTCAAAAGGTGCCTTCGATTGATTGAACAATGATGGCCTCCGTAGGTGATAATCAATGGGTACCGGGTACCGGTGAATCTGTTATCGGTGGGATGTATCAGACCTACCACGGAAGGCAACCACTGACTAACACCACTTCAAAAAAAATGCGCATTTGTGAAGTTATATTTTCAGCACAGATTTCGCTGGAAAACTCATGCCTTTTGCTCTATTACCATCCCCAAACTTCCTTGATTCCTTACAGTTAATGCACATGAACAAAATAAAAACCAACAAAGTCAGCACAGGGAGAGGGTTTATGGTTTTCGTCACAGCTTTTCGTCAACAGACTTGACCGCCTTCACCCAATAAATTTGCATATGAATAGCCAAAATGGTGACCTTTTATTAGCTCCACTGTCAGCGACGAGGAGCTTATCAAATAGGTTGATTTTCCGTCATCGTCTGTCGTCGTCGTTGTCTGTCATCCGTCAACAATTGCCTTCTCCTTTGAAAACTACAAGTCCAAGTGCTTTGAAATTTTATATGCAGTTCACTTGGGGTAACCTCACTTAAATTTGTTCAAATCTTGGTGAAATTTGCATATTTCTATTTTTGGGGCATTTTTTACTGTTTTTGGTAAAAAAGTCTTCTACTCCCAAACCATTTGTCGGATTGCTTTGAAATTTGATATGCAGTTTACTTAGGGTGATTTCAGTCAAATTTGTTCAAATCATGGTGAAATTTGCATATTTGTATTTTTAAGGCAATTTTTACGCTCCCATATATGCATATGTATATATGCAAATGCAGTGTTGGAAACTGGCCAAAATATTTGCCAGACATCAGGACTGGTAACTTTCAAAACTTGCCTGTCCTGCCAGAAAGTTGCCTGTCCTTAATCTTTGACAAATCCATTCATTCAAAAAACACAAAACCATTATGTACTTCAAACTGTAAACAACTTTATTTTCAACATGAGTATTAACTGTGATCTTACAAACAAACTGTTCTGAATTCCACTGTTTGAAATGAATTCTAATCCGGACTTTAATACAAAATTTCTACAATAACAATGCTGATAACACACTGATTAATTAATGAGTTAATTCAAACACACTTTGCCCATATCGCTCAAACAGTTAATACGATAGCGATTTTAACAACTGGGAAACATTTTTTTTTAATTTGTCTCAATTTTATGCCACTTTATCGTATAAACAAAGATGCAATCTGTCATCGAATTGGTACTACAATCAACCAAACTGAAAGATTGCTGAGCAATACAGAAAACATGATCTGGCAAAGAAAATCAAAAACTGAGAGAGCTGCCATATAGGTAATCAAAGTTGGCGACATGAATTAAATAAACCAATACTCTCCTCAGACCAAACCGATTTCAAAGGGCGTTTACAGCAAATATTGTTAACAAAACCATGAAACCTGGGAATGGCTAAACACAGAGAAACAAGATTTAATTCTCGAAGCAGCCTTTCACAACATGCTTTTCAAACACCGGAAAGCAGGCACAAATATCGACCCGAAATCTATTACAAAGTCCACGAAAAATTGACACAAAACTGAAAGTTCGGATAATCGATTTAAATGCCTAAAACAAACTAATCGTTAACAGATTAGTACAACATTTATTGTTAACATAACGAGCACTAGCAATGCTCAAAATATGCCCTAAAACAAAAATCCTTATCAGCGTCCAGAAACTCCGGTCGATGCTGGGTTATGTTAATCATAATATGACGCCACACACCGGATTGCTCACTATAGAGTCAGTCAATAGTGGCTAACTCTCTCAATAACGAATCTGGCTTCTCCTCCTCGAGGACGAAGATGACTTCATCACACAATCAAGCGGATGGGATACAAAACAAGAGAGCGACTAATGAAGGAACCCCATTTTTGGTTCCGGAAACACCGTTAAGACAAATCACTCAATCAACAAACCGGTTTACTGCGGACCCAAAGCACATAACTAGGGTCAAAGCACTATCGATTCACCGGTGTCTCGCCATGTATCCCACACAAAATAAATGCAATGATCCTTTTATTCACCATATCGTAATACTAAACAATCTTGGTAGAGCCGATGTGTGGAGTTGCCCTCATTTTCCTTTATATCCTTTATATCTTTATATCTTTCCTTTATATCTTTATATTTATAGCACTGGCTGATATCGCTCTAATCTCGCTTTATATAGTGTGAGATTTACTAGTATGAGCGACTTCCTGTTTACCCGTGTTTACATGTCTCGCTTGCATTGCGTTCCGGCGTCACACAGTTGCACAGTTTCAGTAGCATAAGCGCGTCAAAGTCGGACGTATTGGTATACTACATTTCGTTTATTTTACACAACATCTAGAAGCAGCTGATCGATGAGATTACTGGGTATGCCGTATGGGCTACTATCGAAAGCCCGACACACGGACGTGGAAGTACAATTTTCCTCCCGTCCGACTGAAAAGTTACCCGTCTCGGACGGGAGGACGGGCGGTAGTTTCCAACGCTGGCAAATGGGAGGTCTTCGTATAAGGTGGCAAAATGGCGTCTGTGTGTATGTATGTACCGTATGTATGTATGTCTGTTAGTCCGTCCACATCAAAAACTCCTAAACCGTAGCACCTACTGTCTTAGTATTTGATGTACAGGTGCACCTAGGGGTGGAGATGTGAATTTGTTCAAATGAACTTGTCAGTGCCAAAAATATGCAAATGAGGGGAAAAAAAGGAAAATCCTGCAAATGGCTAATACTCAGTAAGCATTGGTCAGATTTGGTTGAAACTTGGTATGCAGATTTCTTTAGGTATTCTAGATTATGTGTGCAAAAATTGGGATGAAATTTGCATGTTTGTATTTTTAGGGTATTTTTTCCGATTTTAGTCAAAAAGTTTTGTTCTCTGAAATCGCTCGTCTGATTGCTATGAAACTCAATATTCATGTTCCTCAGAATGACCTCAGTCATGCTTGTACAAATTGTATTGATATTGTCATATTTGTAATTTTGGGGCAATTTTCCCAATTTTTGATAAAAATGTTTTTAATCCAAAAACTGCTGATTTGATAGCTTTGATACATGTATTTGGTATACAGGTATCTAAGATTAATCTCAATATAACGTATTGAAAGTATGTTGAAACTGGCAATTTTTTTTTTATTTTGGGGGCAATTTTTGCCTTTTTTGGTCAAAAATCTTTTCTCCTAATACTTCTGATCTGGTAGCTTTGATATCTAGTGTACAGGTTCCTAGGGTTTATGTTAATTAGATATATTTAAAATTAGGATGAAGTCTGCAATTTTGTATTTTGGGGTGCAATTTTTGTCACTTTTGGTCAAAATTTACCAGTCTGATTGCTTTGATATTTAGTAAACCGGTCCTTAGGGTTTTTGTTAATAAGATATATTGAAATTAAGTTGAAATCCGGAATTTTGAATTTTTGGGGCAACTTTGCGAAACTTTCAGTTTTACTGGGATATCTTTCATTTTGTATTTTTAAGATTTTTTTTTGTAATTTTATACCTACTGGAACTAAGCCTATATAATGTGGTGATTTAGTAAGCATTTGATATGGTAAACTCTGTTTGGTGTCGAAATGCGGTAAAAAAATCCTGGCAGATTTTGAAAAAATTCCAAACAAATGCCAATAAAAAATTCAGCCAGAGAAGGTTTGACAAAAAGAAAAGGTGGGAGAGTGGGGAAAAAAGAATGTACAATGGATCGGATAAAAAAGATAATGTACCTCATCGATCTTCCAGACACCATCCCTTATCAAATGGTCCACCCCGATGTATTTTTGTGCACAATTAACCATGCAGTGTATTTTAGTTTAAGATGTCACGTTAGGTAAGGATTTAAAAGGAATAGTCAAGTTCACCACAGTTTAACTTTATCTCTTGTGTCATCATCCTTGTGTAATTGGTTAAGTTTGTAAGTTGTTCCAGATGTGGATGTACCAGCTGTTCTGGAAGAAGAATGTTTACTTTTTCCTGTAGGGTTTCTGAGTTGATGATTGTATGTTGAAATTTTTCCATGTATCTGGTGTATGGGCAAAGTGTAAACATTGGTTGCATGTTATATATTTCAGTCTATGTCAAATATTGTAAATGAAAAATAAAGAACAGTTTACTATGTGCTTGTAAAAGATAACATATTTGTCGATACATAAACTGCCTTGCAGATTGATTGCCTTAAGGTAGCTACATACCTTTTAGACACTTTCAGATTTTTATTTTTTTCTCAATTGAACACATCCCAAACCCCAATAAAGTATACATTTTCTGAAAGCCCTGATATAGAGCTATCTGACCAAGTACAGTACACGGTCATTATTTGCATAAGAGTCACGTGACAAGCGTTTTGCTGAACCTTCCAAAAACCGGTTTTTCCCGCCTTATGCAAACACGCTGCAAGATTTCCGGTTAGAATTTCTTCATTGACAAGCCTTGACAATATCCTTCATAACCATGTCTGCGATTTTTTCCCGGAGGCTCCATTCAAATTATATGGCGTGATAATTAAAATTCCTTGAAAAGCACCTTCATCTAACACCTTTAAGAGCGCATTAAAAAAAAACAAAGGCATATAAAGAAAATCCCAGACACAGTTTATGCCCTGTATCTGCCATACTGAATTCGAACTACCTTACCCACAATTCAATGCGAAGTCCAATTAAGTCAGTATGGCGGATACAGGGCAAGTGTGCGGAATCCCAAGGAAGTGAATATTGCCAAATTTCGGCACATGTAACGTTTCTAGGCCGGTCATACTGGAGCAATAAACATTTGAAGGTATTTGTGATAGTCGGGGATCATTTATTTGACGCCAGATTTTTTCTTTTGTTTCTTTTAGGCTGCTTGTCTGAAATCGGTGTCTGACCTTTCTATTTTTTCCAAGTAAACGGCGACCTGCGGCCGCGGCCGCCCGCCTCGAACGACTATCCAAGCAACATTACGATAACCTGTGGTCAGGGGGGACTTATTGGTTTGGTCATGTCCATGTGTCTGTGCGTCCGTGTATCCGTTCATGCAAACTTGGTGCAAGGATTACTCTTATGTTATACATATGCACGTTGATTTGTTTATGATACAATCTATTATGGCCACCATGCGGCCATTTTATCACGATTTTTAGTTCCCATATGGCCGTACATGTATGTGCCAATGGAACCTATTCTTATAGATTGGAAAAATTGCCTGTCTGTATGTATGTGTGTATATCTATATTTATGTATTTATGTATGTGTAGCAGTTTTTTAATCACAGACTTAAAGGCGGAGCCTCCCTTTAAAAGGACGCCAAGGTATGGCGGCATTCATTGTGTAAGAGGACACCAAACAGGCAACACGCAGGCACACGCTCCAGAAAATGCCACTTTTTAGTTTTCCCCGGCCGCAAAAACACAGATTGACTGCCAAGCGGTCAGCGCAAAGTTGCTGCCGATCGATCTCTGTGGTTATATTCAAAGTCTAACGCGACTAGAAGACAATTTTTTAGGAAATTTGAGCGTTTGTAGTGGGGAATCAATCACCATGGGCGATTTGAACCGACCGTCAGTCTAACGCTTGTATAAACTATGTTTACAGGATTAACAAAAGGTGACAAAAGGTTGAGATCAGTTTGTGCAATCAATGTTATAGAAATCAAACATCATACTGGCCAAGTGTTTGACTGGGAGGAGAACTCCACTAATGCGAGAACCTGGGATTGAAAAGTGTGGCTTTAATTAATGAAGAAGACTCCCCACCGAGAACCTGTTAATGTACTCATTAACAAGTAGGGACTGTGTCATCAACAATGACTTGTTATGAGAAGAGTATAATTGTTTATAGGAATGATGCAATTCTGGAAGCTTTGTGAGGTAAGGGATATGGTTTGGTAGATAAACTAGGTCAGTCCAACTACAGCAATAGGCGCTATACGATGTTATATCAAAAGCCAGAGCTTGAAGTAAACGTCAATAGGTTTGATAGGAAGGCAAGACTCTGGTTTCAAGTGGCAGATAAAATCATGTATTCCACGTTTCAGTCCTTCAAAGGGACCTTCTTCAGGAATAGGTAAAATGCTCGGAACACTTGTGGTCCTGGTTTTTGATCGAAAACGAAACGATATGTTAACTCAATTTGACTTATATTATATGTAACTCATGTACCTAAAAAACCCTATATGATTTACCAGAAAAAAATAATTGTGACTTTAAATAATCAATTAATTAAGAAATCATCAATGCTGAGATAATGTGAGTGTAGAATAAATGGAAAGTTCCACTTTTTTGACAATTCATAAGTGAAATGCTCACTACCTTGCATGATTTAAACAGATAAAGGTAACTTCCCTGAAGCTCCAACTTAGAGACACATTCTGTACTGTACAGGAATGTATGTTACCAAAAAGAAATATTTGTCATAGGTCGGTCGAATTAAAAGAGATTTAGAAAGTCCCAATTTCCATTTGTGGTTAGCTTGATAAGGATAAAATAAAATCAAGTTTTGAGAAAAAACAGAGTGGTTGAATAAAAAGAATGGTCAAACTGATATGGTTTATACGATTAATTTGGGCTATGGGATACCTTATGTGCTATTTATGGCAATTATGCAATCTATGCATTATCTATCCTCATTCTAAAATGGCAGGGGTTGAAGTCTGACACTCCAAAAAAGTGTTTAAAAACATAATTAGTAAAGTTAAAATGCATCTTATTCAAAATGTCGGAACTTTATTTACTGCCAAACAAAATCGTCATTTTATAACAATGTGAAAATTTCAGAAATTTTGACCCAGCCAGATTGGAGTTAAATTCTTTGGAAGTCTTGAAATTGGGAAAAAAAACAAACAAGGAAATCGGGTGATTTGCATACATTTGCATATATTAACACTTCTTTCTCACGTAATTTACAACTGCTTAACAAGCTTAAAGGGGAGCACCGGCAATATTTTAATCTTGGGTTAACAAATTAATTAAAATTGAAGGGATGTTTGCAAAATAAGCTGTGTTTGGTGCAGCGCCCGATAAATTGCAGACATTCATCTCTTCAGTGTGCTTTCTCGGAGTACCTACAGTCTCGACTCATTCATCAGGACTTACGTAGTTCAGAAAAATAGCAATGGTAATTTGAGAGTTAAAATATGCTTGGTCAATAGAATGAAAATACAGGTTTGACTTTTCTGTGTATACACTTACTCTGGCTTGCCACATGTTACCAAATGTGAGGAAAGTGTCACTGACGCTATTTTTTATTTTTGTTCAGCCAATCCAGATACTGCATTACTCTGTTGAAGTATCAAAGCCAGGAAGACTTCCAGCAGGAAGAACAGAAATGCCATTTGAATTACCCTTGAAACCCAAAGGCAATAAAACCTTATTTGAAACATACCATGGAGTCTTTGTAAATATTCAGGTGAGTCCAACTAAGGAGAGCAATTGGCCCAGTACAGCCAAGTTGCCAAAGCCAGGTTATATCTTAATTGAATGCTAGTACTCCAGTTCACATTTCCAACACTGTGTACACAGTCTTCAGAATGTTTCCTCCTGCTAGTTTTGGGACTGTGAGAATAATTACCAAATTCAGTAATCAATACCGTAATCACTCCATCAACTCGACTGCTCCATTAATTCGACCACCCACTATTTTTTGGATAATTAATTATTTTACAACCTCTAATTGTTCGACCAGTGTTTCACTGCATGATTTTCTTTTCCTCTATAATTTGACCACAAGTGTCATGGCATTGCATCAAAGTAACAGTAACAGGTTCACACAAACCTACGCAAACACAACAAGATCAAACAGTATATATTTTAGCTTCCTTATTTGAACAGCCAACTCAAGTGGAATAACACGTTACAAAACAAAAATGATCAACCATTCAACACGTATCACCAAACAAAAATGAATTTTAAGCGACTGATGAAGAAAACTCTGTTTTCGAAACGTAGCGCTAAAGGATCGTAGTGTCACAGTAGTCTCTCCACTCCAGTGCGGATTAACACAAGACACGTAGATTACGGGTACGTCTCGCCATGGCTTAACAACAATTTACATAAAACAGCCAAACAGGATATACACAATATCATACATAAAACGCAAACAACCCAAATATGAACGATGTGTGGAGTTGCTTTCCCTTTACTACCTGCAGACTGATATACAAAAACCGCTGGTGGCTCCTCAGAAATACGGCTGACAGTTTCTCCGCCAAAACAGCCGATTTTGAATCCAAATTTTGCATTGATCTTCGTTTTCGAGCACACCCATCTCGCCTAGGTACACGATGTGCCCAGCCGCGCTTGTAAACTTACGCAAAGCCTACTTTTCTCTGTCTATGCGAGGGAAGTGTTCGTATCCGCCGCCATTGTTAATCTCATTCAACTCATGAGCACTCGGGCGAAAACAAGCGTGACAGTATAGCGCCACGTATGGCGAGTATTTAGAGAAAAATAAAAAGCAAAAAGCAACAAAAAACAAAGCGTAAGAAAGCTAGAATTATTAATAGCTGAACGCAATTTGATATTTTTGCAATAAAAAATAAAAAATAAATAAATAAACAAACAAGAAATGCCCGTAAAACCCGTCCAAGCTGAGCGATGACGTCATAAGCGTGTCGCAATGCATTCTGGGTAATGAAGGTAAAATTTGTATATAGCATGTTCTATGGTAGTAATACGAGAGAAAGAAAGAAAGAAAGAAAGAAAGAAAGATAGAAAGAAGAAGGAAAGTGAGCAAAAACTAACAGTTCCAGAGCTGGTCTCTAGAACTAATTAATGAGAATCAGAAAATGACATGTTCAATACCAATTTGCACCCAAAATTTCCTTGTTTATCTATCTGTGCAATCAGTATAAATGGTATGTTTAATTCTTTCAACAGTACACAGTCAAAGTGGAAATGAAAAGGTCTGTATTGAGTAAAGATCTTTCAAAGTCATCTGAATTCATCGTTGAATACAAACAGAAATCAGAGCAAAGTGTGGTAAAACCTGTACCATTTACCATCACACCAGAGTCACTACAGAATATCAGAGAGGTAAGATATTTACAAGTCAGATTGTGACATATTGCAATCACCAATCTTCTAAATACAGATGGTGCAAAACGGATCAGCGGTCAGATAGATATGGGAAATTGTTGACCCTTTTATTTAACTAATTGATTTTAGGGGCCTTTCACATATGTATTTTTGGAAGGTACACCAATGCTGCATTTTGGACTGTTTTTAGCTCCCATGTATGTATGCAAATGGGGCTATTCTTGTAAGGTGGCAAATGGCGTCTGTGTGTATGTATGTATGTATGTATATATGGATGTATATATGGATGTATGGATGTGTGTTCATTAAGATAAAAAACACAACTATCTTTTACTCTTTTTCACTATACGGCAAGTAAACTATAATTATGAATAAACTGTAATTATGGCACCAAAATTGTGCGCGTCATTGTAAACGCGTTTTTATTTGCCAACTGACTAATCGTGTACTCTCCAGTATGCCCTAACTTAAGCACCTGTGCAAGCTATATTTCGCATAGTTCTGCGCGGCAGTACTGTGTGTTACTGGCCTTATACAGCCTCCCACAATGCTGGTAACACACAGCCTTGCCACGCAGAGCTATGATTCACATATTCGCTACATTTTATCACTCGTACTCAGTTCAACGCTCAGTTCTTTTTTTTCTCTCAGTTTGACGCTTACTTTGTAATTTTCAACTCTGTTTGACGCTCTCTTTGTCATTTTTACAACCCTCAGTTCGACGCTCACTTTGTCATTTTCCACGCTCAGTTTGATGCTCACTTTCTCGAATTTGGGACCCTTACATACATGTACCTGCAAGTGAATTACATATTAGTAATGAAGAATACATTCTAGCTATTTGTAGTTCTCTACAAAGAGTCACAATATTCCTGAAACTAGTCCCTTGTGACTTACGCGTCAGTGCGTACATGAAACCATTATTACCAGCATGGGGTGCCAATCATGATCTTCAGTTTGTGTTTGATCCATATGCATGTGCCATGTACATAGTATCATACATAAGTAAGTCACAAAGAGGTTTGAGTGCATTACTTGACCAAGCATGCAAAGAAGCCAGTAAGGTAATATGGAACTCAAGGCACAAGTCAGACACATTGGCAATAAATTCAATGTTGAAATCAGTGCACAGGAGGCTGCTTACATTATACTACATTACAGGAAGGCTCCATTAACTTACGAATACCCTACTTCCCTAGAGGATCAATTTCACAGAACTGCCTTTCCTACAATGGCCCTACAATGGCACCAGCTGGATTAGATAAACATAACAATGGAACATTCACACCTTGAGGGATTAAAAGTCTTCTGTTTGTCACCCGAGTTGGTCAGACAAGGACTCGGGTTTCAGGTACCATGCAAGTTAATGCAGTCTTCCCCTAATGACAAATGCCATTTACTAAAGCCACTAGACAAGTTGTATTCATCAATACATCATGTCCACATGAAATGTGAACTGAAAAGTAAAGCTGCCCTTGAAAACACACCTGCTGATTCCACCGACATAGAAAGTGATAATCTCATCAAACGTTATGCTAGAAGACCACAAGCATTGGAAATTTGGTGCCTTGCAGATTATGCATCCAAACTAAAAGGAACGATCCGAAAAATCACTCACCAGATGTCAATGATGACAATCCAGATATTCTTAGTGAATCTGACTCTGAAATGGCAACAAATATCACACCGGATAAATCCAAGATAAATATCAATCTCAGAAATGGAATTACCATACAAAAACTAAAAACTCCCTGTGTAATACGCTATGTCACTACAATAAAAAGTTTGACAATGAAAATTACTGTCGAGAGAAATTATTATTGTACATGCTATGGAGAAATGAAACTGTAGATTTACTGTGTGGCTGCGACACATTTCAAGATGCCAATGAACTTAGTAATCATATCATTGCAAATAATGCAGCAGATTATGAACACTATACAGAAGAGTTAGAGCAAGCAAAGCAAGCTGCTAAACTGCATGATATGGAAGATACTTATGTATTTGACCAGATTGCACCAATTGCAAAGCAGACAGAAAATGATGACTTACAGACAGGTTCCACGCCAAGTGATCACTACATATACTTTGATCCTGACAAACCTGACAAACGGATACTTATGAAAATTAAGTGATTCCCCCTTCTGTGCTATTTGAAACCCCCCTTGCAGTTTTCAAATTCAAGGTGAACCTCCCCCCAGGATTTTGCCAGCCCAGCTTCGGCTGCAATAACTGAACACTCCCTTACTCCTATGGTGAATGCACCACCAAGAATATTTTATTACTCTGTAACTATATCTATCAAGCTGATACTGAAAGCAGGGAAAAGCCAGTCTCAGCGAGCCCAAAATACTCCAGTTCACCGTCCCTCCACCCATCGGTCTGGAAACAGCTCCTGTTTCTTTGTTCCGATGCGCGTTACAGGTAAACATATCAATTACAAAAAATCTGTGAATCTCTGACACCTTAAAGGTGACCAGTACGTGAATTTGCATGAAAAATATGCTAATTTTAACCAAAATGACCAGAATGCACTGCGCTATTCACTACAGCGATTTTGCTGAATAAACTTGTCGATATTGTAACACAAACGTTTCGATATTGAGGTGGGAGCTTAAACGTTCTTTCACATTTTTATACATAAAAATTCATTTCTTTTCAAAACTGTTGTGTACTCTTTTGGCCTCCAAAACAGATTGAGCTTGCAAGGAATCGCCATTAGACAGCTGTACGCAACTGTACCCCTAAGTCTTAAAACGGATAAAAAAAAGACACAAACAAAATCACTATCCCAAAATTCATCATTTCAGACGAAAAAACATCAAAATAAGTGTCTCACCATTCGTAAATTTAATGTTCAATGACTGAAATAGGCTGAGTTGGATTAGATTCAATCATGGAAGGGAGGAAAAAACTTCGTGACCGAAGAACCAACGTGTGCGATCAAAGTTTCAAAATGGCGTTGCGGCTGAAAGCATAAATTTCGAGTAATATTAGAATGAAAATCGATTTTAGAAAGTAAACTTTTAGGAAGGTATACTCCTCGCAAGTCAAAATTCATGGGGAATTTTACAGGTTCAGTGGCAATTTTCATTGTTCAAAAAAACGCATGGCCGACGTATGGTGGCCGCCATCTTGATTTTAAACAACAAATGCATTGTCAAAAACTCAGGAGTTTTCTACAACAGAACAGAGTAAACAACAAAAAACCGCATACTACCAATTTTAAAATCCCCATTGCTGTTTGATCATGCCAAAGTCGTCTTGATTTCTTCTTATTTCTACAAGTGAAAGGGGGGGAAAACTTTGCTACCATAAGGTGCATCTTCCTACCTAGCGAGGTCAAATTTGGTGGGCGAAAATTCGACAGAAAAACACAGAAAATCATAGACGAAAATCTAACAATAAACACAGTTTCTCAGTTGTAGCAGAAATCCTGGCTATAGTAACAAAGTTACCTTAGGAGCAAAGACATGACAATAAATAAAAATACTCCACACCGCAAGATGTTGCCAAACCCTTCTGATGGCATCCCCAAGCAAGCATTTACAATACGTAATGCGCTTCGTACCAATGGTAAAGCAATTAACACCTTTAAACAATAGCGCACGTGTCGCGTTTCCAGACCGGTGGGTGGAGGGGCAGTGCCGAGTTTCACATCGACAACCAGCAAAACGTGACATGCTATAGCAGCCAGCCATCTTTCCATGGCATGATGCATCTGTTTGTGCGATATAATTTATCACTATCTGACATACCGGTATATGCATAAATAGTACTCTTAGTAGCTCAGGCCATGTCCTCATATGATTTACCTTGTAAAATGATAAATTGAAACAATGCTTACATATGTTTAAAAGGTGTTCATTTTCCTTTACCAGTACATTCATTATGCAATCAATTTTATACAATCCAAGATGAGAGGTACATGAATATTCCACATTGATAAAGAATCATTAGCATAAAATTTCAAAACTGAAACAATGCTCATTAATATAATTTGCATAAATGAATACTACCTCACATCTTGCAGTAATAGGTCTTTTTTTTTTTTTTTTCGAAACACCTGACATCACTTCTTGGTCTTCTGGCCAGAGGTCCATATATCTTTCTTTCATAAATATGACTTTGTTGTGTGTACCGTCTATTTACTATCTGTTCTGTGCTGTTTTGTGTCTATGTTTACAACTATTGTCTTACGATTCTGACCTACTGTCATTGGATTATGAATTGGTATGATTGTGATTATTTTATATTGTGAGCAATATTTGTCTTGCAAATCATGAATAAATTATGCTAATTAGCTGCTACACCTTCAAGTACTCCTTGGGAAATACTGATAGGACCAATATATAATGAATAACTTCTGATTGGCATCTCTCTGAAAGCCTGTGTGACAGCAAATCCTCTGTGTTTGCAGTGGCATTTCCTTACCTGTTTTGCTCAACTATACTCACAATTCTCATGAAAAATGGGTTGGTAACAAAAATGTACAACGTGTAAACTATACCATTGTGCAATTCACATGTTTGGCACTTCTATTACTCCCCCTTTTGCACATCCATCTTGTAAATATAGACTTAAAAGATACATCAAATGGGTGTACAGTGTCATTGACACTATTTTTACCCATATAAATCTGCTCTGAGGAAAATATAGTTGACTGCCTGAGACTATCATGACTCAAAGGTGGCAAAATAATATTTAAGGTACCAAGCATTGAGTCCCTTATTTTAAGGGCAGATTCTGTTGAGGTCTGTTTGATTCTGCATTGATTTTGGCAATGCATTTGTCTTGAAGATTAGTATTAATAAAAGAAATTTAAATCCTTTAGGGGAGAAATCCATTTCTAAATATCAGTTTCTATAAAGAAATAGACATCAACCAAACACTGTAACATGGGTTCATACTGAATGAATTTTTGTACAACTCTTTACAGAGGAGTGGATTACCGAAGTTTGTTGTGCGTGGAAAAATGGATTCTGTGAATTGCTGTATCAGTAAACCACTGACAGGAGAGATCATAGTGGAACAGTGTGCTGCACCAATCAAATCTATAGAATTACAGTTGGTTCGTGTTGAAACATGTGGATGTGCAGAGGGATACGCAAAGGATGGTAGGTTCGTTATATTATTGCTGTGACGTTTGCAATATCAGTGTTCTCCCTGAATAAGGTAACAGGGGCGTGGCGCCCTCTTGTAAATTCCGAGCGCCCCCTTGCTAGAAATGAAAAAGATTTATTTTTTTGAAAAATGAAACAATAAAATGTACGGGGAAAAAAGTTGACAGTGATTTACAGGCAAAATTCAAGCATGAGCGTTGATCCTGCAGGCTTCAAACATAACCCTCATCGATCTTGCAAATCTCGCGAGTTTGTGATGTCATCCGAGATCATCCCATGTGCAACTCATTCATTGATGCACCGTCCCTCCTCCCTCGTGCATGGGTGGAGGGACGGTGATTGATGGCAGCCATATTTGCATGGCACAGGCCGTAACGTTAGCCATGGGCGGTCCCTCCGTCTTCGCCCTCTTTTAACAAAATCCTGGGGAGAACACTGCAATATTTACATGATTTTTATCCATGAACTTTGTATAGGATAAAGCCCGAGTACGAGGGCTCTTTTGGTATATAAAGTCCAACCCAATGATAAAATGTCGAGGCCGCAGGCCGAGACATTTTATCGTAGGGTTGGACTTTACATACCAGAAGAGCCCGAGTACGAGGGTTTTATCCGACTTAAAAACTATCGCCCCTAACTGATATATTTTCGTTTTCAATGTGTTTACGTCAACCGTCCCCTTTGTCAATGTAACATGTTTAGGATATGAATTAAAACTTTTATTTGTGAAATAGCCTTCCAGTGTAATGGAACATCTTATAAATGCCCTAGGGCACATTATATAAATGCCCTAGGGCACAGCAGGTTTTGTGTTGCAGCTGGTTTCCGCTGTGTTACCAAATTTGAATATTAAAACGTACCAGATGTCTAC
This sequence comes from Ptychodera flava, assembly GCF_041260155.1. NCBI lineage: Eukaryota > Metazoa > Hemichordata > Enteropneusta > Ptychoderidae > Ptychodera > Ptychodera flava. The sequence goes on along the minus strand of NW_027248281.1, from coordinate 868,548 downwards.
AGAGTATGACATGTTCACTTTTGATTGGACAGTACTTTACTACGGCGCTGTCATTCGTTTCTGGAATTTGGTGACCAAGGCTTTATGAGTAGATAAAACACCCTGAATTGAGCACTCTGATTGGTCAATCAACAGTAGATAGTTTTTAAGTCAAAATACATAATATGGTAATTTAAGAGGCATTTGATGTGGTAACTTTATTTTCTGCCAAATTGTTGCAGGTGATTTTAAAGGTTTAGTCTCAAAGATATTCCACAATTTCATCAGTACGAAACAGTATCAAGGTTGTGAAATTGCTCACATTGTGGGCCTTTGTATCTCTCTTAGTAAACATTTTACATGTAACATTTATTAATTCTGCTGTCAGCAATGCAAAGCTATATAATAGTTGGATGTGTGGTCAGCATTCATCATCTGTCATTCTACCGATACATCAACTTCAAAACGGCCTGTCGGACCCCTTTAATATTTGGAGTACAGGTTCCTAAGGATGACATTAATCAGATTTTTTGTCAAATTGTGATGAAATCTACAAATGCATAATTTTGAGGCTAATTTTGCTATTTTTGGCAAAAATTTCTTCTCCTTAGTTGCTGGTCAAACAGCTTTTATATTTGGTATACAGGTCCCTATAGGCGAGCGGCGAATCCACAAAAAGAGCCTTATTTTAGGAGTTTAATGTACCCACCTTACATACGGCCACATCATACATCATTTGAAAGCTTATTATCTCTACTTTAAGAAAATTGACGATATGGAGCTGCCAAGTAGGGCCATAACCTCCTAATATGCATAATTAACAAGGGTACCCAATTTGCATAAATGCGATATAATATTTGAAATTTATTGTTAACTTCTCTAACGATACGTTTAAACTATCGAGTGATATATCAAATGAAAGGTCTTTCCATGTAGAATACAAAATGGATATTCAAAGAGATATTGAAATTGATCTCACTGAAAGATTTTCATGTTTATATTGAAAACAATATTTTCCCCTTTTGAATAACAATAATTAAAAAAATTTAACACATACAGTCACAACACACAGCCACATCATACATCATTTGAAAGCTAATTATCTCTACTTCAAGAAAATTGACAATTTGGAGCTACCAAATCGGGCCACAACCCCCTAATTTGCATAATCAACACGCATACCCAACTTGCATAAATGCGATATAATATTATAATTTATAGTTAACTTCTCTAAACATACGTTTAAACTATCGAGTGATATATCAAATGAAAGCTAGTTGCATGTAGAATACAAAATTAATATCCAAAGAGATATTGAAATTGATTTCATTTAAATATTTTCATATTTTTATGGAAAAAATATTTTCCCCTATAACAATATTTTAAAAATTTTAACACGTATAGCCCTATCATACAGCCACATCATACGTCATTTGAAAGCTTATTATATCTACTTGAAGAAAATTGACAATGTTGAGCTATCAAGGAAGACCGTACCCCTTTATGTGCATAATTTACACTTGTAAGCAATTTGCAGAAATGAGATATAAAATTAGTAAACATACTTTTGCACTATCGAGTGATATATAGTATTTGGTAATGGTTTTTGCATGTAAAACAAATAATTAATATCAAAAGTGATATTTAAAGTGATTTTACTGAAATATTTTCATATTTCTGTTGAAATTAATATTTCCGCTTTTGAATAATGTATTTTAAAAAATAACTAAAGTATCAATGTAACCACAAGCATTATGATGTGAAAAAAGTGCATAGAACATGGAGAACAAACAGCTGAAATTAGTTCTGAAAATTATAACTTTTTTGTTGAATGTATGTTTTAAAACATATAAACATCTCTTCTTGTTTACAATATTATCCAATACCGATGTCTAGCTTTTAGAGGTCAGAGGCTGATTCTTCGAATATGCCTTTTGTTTGGAGTATTATATAGCCATTCACAGCATAAGGAAACTTTTTAATGTTACTCAAGAATACCAACATTTTCTTGTAATGTTGTAACCATGAAAACAGGATATATATAACATTTTGATTTTAAAAAATATGGTAAATGATTTGAACGCCAACATTATTTGGTAAAGATGTGTTGGGAAAATATCACCAATTACTATTAAGTGCAAACATAAAAAAGATCCACATGAACGACACTATTGTTGTTGTTGAAATGTAGCTCTGTAGCTCAAACAATGTGTCAGAGTAAGCTGCAGTCAAAATAATGGCATGATTCATGATCCAAGTCACTCATGTCATTTCCAGTAACTCTAGTAATTGTAGGAATTCATCATCATCTTCTTCACCAGCATTGTCATGAGTAAAAGTGTTGCCAAACAAAGGTCTGTGCAGGGAAGATTAATTTGACAGCAGACACAATTGGTGACATGTAATAAGAGAAAGCTGCTAAGAGAAAGCTACATCGTTCATATCTTAGTCGTTTGAATTTTGTGTATGATATTGTGTATATTGTAAGTGTATATTATGTTATGTTTGGCCGTTTTATGTATGGTGTTGATTTGCCATGGCGAGACGTAGCCCTAATCTACGTGTCCTGCCCTATAGCATGGGGTAGCAAGACTAATGTGACACTGCGATCCTTTGATGCTACCTTTCGAGAATAGAGTTGTCTTCATCAGTCCTTCATTTTCTTTCGGTGGAACATGTGCACTGATTGAATGATTGTAGGTGTTACCAACCGAGTTGTTCCTCTGAAGTTCAGTTAGTTCAAGTACGGAAGCTAGAATGTCTACAGTTCATTCAGCCTGTATTTGTGTATGTTCATTTGAATCGGAGATCGGACTGTTGTAGGTTTTGTGAAGTTTGGCATCATCGTTACGCTTATATTTCCGTTTCTTATGTATGTGATTAGGCTACGCTCACAAATAACGGTGAGGGGCGGAGGAATTCGGGTTGGATTCGAAAGTTTTGGGAGATTGTAGAGGGGTACTTGGAGTTTTTGATCTGCATATAGGGGATCTGAAAATGTTTTGGTTCCCTTTTACTTTTTACGATTTCAAGGTTTTGAAAGTAATTTAATGAAAATTTAATAACATTTAAATGTCATCCGACTGTCCAAAGTTAGTAATAATTAAACAAGATTTAGAATCGTTTTGTCGCATTTCATTACTTTTATCTCGAAAATGTCTTGTATTTTGTAGTGTCTTGTTGTTGCATGATTGTTCTAATTTATCGTAATTTTTCGCGTTTAACAAGGCCCTTGAATGTTGCCATTTGGTTTCATGAACCGCAGTGCGTCTGTTGGTTTTGTGTGTGTATTGCAGTCGAGAATGTTCTCTTTGTTGCACCGATGACCTTTATAGATAATGAGGTCTAACGATATGATTTCCTGAGAAGAGTTTTCGAAAATTTGAAAGTATGATGCATTTGTTTATATTTGACATGAATTCATTAAGCTCGTGTTGAGTTCCAATGAGAATCATACATCGTCTCTGAATCTCAGTCAGAGCGATATTTGTTCAGTGTTTTGCTGAATTATTCTCATTTTGTCTTGTGAAATGTAATGTCGGGAATTTCTGGTAAAACTGAAGATCCCGTACCGCACCCAAATACCTGACGGTAAAATTCACTGTTGACTTGAAAGTGTTGTTTTTCAAGATCATTTTCAGCATAGCTATCATGTATTTTGTTGTTGGTTGTTTGATTATGCAATCATTAGTTGACCTTTCCTGATTTAATACTCTGCCGACTGATTCCATTGCTTCATTGTGCTGTGTATAAGTGTACATTGAAACAATGTCTAGTGTTACCAATGTCGCATTGGCCGGAACTTTTATTGTCTCAATTTTCCATGTAAAATCTGTCGTATCTTTGATGTATGTTGTTTATCTATTCACGATTTGTTTGAGAAAATAGTCAATGAATTCTGATCTGTGAAAGGTATGACTGCATCATCCACTTATAATTGGGCGGCCCATGAACTTTCCTGGTGGGCGTCATTTTGTTCACTTGTATTTTTAGCATGAGGTACCAACTTGTAAGTGGTGCTAGTATTTTAAACAAAAAATCAATTGCAAAACAAATTCAGATATTTATCCGTATAATGTGAGCATTATTGTATTTACTACACATTATTTTGAATATTAAAAACGAGTCAAGACGTTTACGATTTAATTGAAAATATTCAATAAGAGTATTTTGAATACACGTTTCGAGTTCATGATTCTATTCTACATGCAAATACCTATCATTTGATATATCACTTGATAGTTGAAAAGTAAGTTTAGAGTACTTGACAATGGATTTGTGTAATTTTATATTGTATTCATGCAAATTAGGTACCCGTGTGCATTATGCAAATTAAATAATTACAGCCCTATTTGTCAGCTGCATATCGTCATTTTTCAGGAGGCAGAGATAATAGGCTTTCAAATAACGTTTGATGTGGTTGTGTGATGCAGGTCTATGTGTTAAAATTATTAAAATGTCGTTATTCAAAAGGGGAAAGTATATTGTTCTACATTAGTACGAAAACATTTTAGTAAAAGCATTTTAATATCTCTTTGGATATCCATTTTGTATTCTGCATGCAAATACCTTTCATTTGATATATCACTCGATCTAGTTTAAAGTATGTTTATAGCAGTTAATAAATTTCTAATTTTATATCGCATTTATGCAAATTTGGTAGCCATGTAAATTATGCAAATTAAGGGCCACGTCCGTACTTAACAGCTCCACATTGTCAATTTTCTTGAAGAAGAGATAGAAAGCTTTCAAATGACGTATGATGATGCTGTACGATTTGGCTTTTTGTATTAAATTTTTTTAAATATTGTTATTGAAAAGGGGAAAATATTTTTTCAATATAAATATGACAATATTTCAGTGAAATGAATTTAAATATCTTTTTGGATGTCTGTTTAGTATTCTACATGCAAATACCTTTCATTTGATATATCACCACAGGCGACCCAAGTATTACTGAGTTTTTCACACTGTTTTCTCTATCATTTTCTCTTCTTTCTTCATGCTCTGAATGATCGAAAAAAATAAAATAAATGGTTTATATAACCTAACCTAACCTAACCTGTGACTCTTTATTTATTTTACACTCCATTACAAGGACGTATATCTCTCATACACACATGCTGTAATTAATTAGTCAACACAACTAATTATGCTAATCCGTGGACTTATCAGGGATTTTACGGGTTAGTCAACATCGCGAAAGATAGGAATGGTTACTAAAACGGGAAGGTAAGAAGCTCTCCTGAAATGTGTCCAGAAATTACCAAATTGCGGCCAGTCATGACCTTTTATCCAAAATTTACTGCAGCCAATGTATTTCGATGGCCAAGGAGAGCCAGCTACTCTTATTTCAAACGTTTAAATGGTTGCGAACAGTGCAAACCCTGCCAGTGCCTTGCTTGCAGTTCATGGCATGAGGACGTCCGTAAAGCAGGAAGTCGGAAGATGAAACCTTTGACCTTTACGTTGTTTATATGTGGGCAAACTTGTAAACATATTTCCCAGGGACAAGTCTGATTTTGACTAGGGTCAAAGTTCGTGTGGTTTAGCGTGGTTCTCTCAATCGGGTGGTGTTGCTAAGGTTTTGTCTGCCCACCGTCCGTGGGTGGAGGGACGGCCATCTGCCTTTCTTTCAGTTTAGCTGTGCGTTCTCGATAATTTTGATGTATTTTTTCTCACAAACATTGGAAATTCGTTTAAGTTTTAAGAAACATTGATTTTTATATGAGGAATATTCTAGCTCGTATCCTCGAATTAAATCAACCGATTTTCTTTGATACAGTTTTTTATATGGTTTGGAGAACTCTTTGGGGCGGCGTCAGATAACAAGTGGAATGAGACAACAACATTTCGTTCATGCATGGATGTAAAAAATAGACCCATGGTTCATGTAAGGAAATCATATAGCAAGAACTTCTTGCGCTGGTGCAAACTCTACGAAATATTATGATATCAAAGATGTTTTCCATGATAGTTTACAAGGTTTCTTGTCTAAATTCGCGGAAATCATCAAGAATATCTAAAAAATACTACACGTAATTATGATTACATTTTTTATGTGTAGAGGTGTTGTTTGCCGTTCCGAACGTATGTTCTACACGTACGCGACGTATGGTTATCACTGATAAGCTGATGATGGAACGTAATTTCGTGTAACTAAACTTCTCCATAACGATATGTTACCGGCAGACATGGAGATAATAGCGAGTGAATAGAAATGATGGTGACTGGTTTAAAAAATTCACAGTGCTGGTAAAAATTCTCACAGGCTTCTTAAAGTAGTGGACAACATCATCGGTGATGTCAGTTTGTGTTTCGATGTTGCGAGGTCACCGCTCAGGTGACTTTAGTGACGGGCTACACTGAGCCTCGTCAATCGCTGATTGTACGCCAGAAAAAGAACGGTCTGCGAGTAGTCATGTCGGAAAAAGCTGGAAAAACGGCGATAGTTTGGTGATTTTTAGCGGATTTCTTGTAGTGGTAGGCCCCTAATAACCATGTTGTCGATGAGTGTTGGCAATTTGGGTGGAAAATTTTCGAAATATCGACAAGTTGCGACAAGCGTGCTGTCGTGCAGAACATGGACGTTCCCATGGCTGTGGTGGTGACGTTAAAGTCAAAACCAGCCGTAAAAGGCAGAAATCCCGTCCGAAAACACCACAGCTATGGACCCAAAGCTAGCCTAACAGTACAAACGAAGTTTTATAGCCAGTGCGCTGCTTCTTTCGGGAATTTTGTGCACTAACAGCATAAGGCACGATTGAAAATCGATCAGACTTGTAGCGACCATGGAGCTAGAAACTAGCTCCATGTAGCGACCAACTCTCTTTTATTATGCGAAAAAGTAACCGGCGAGCTTAACTCTTTGACGCCGTACAGTCATTCTAGTCATGAGCTTGGTTGCTACCGTATATACCAGAAAACAACCGACTTTGACGTCAAAGGCCTGTTGCTGGTACGTACTTTGAGACAGAAAATAACGATATGTTACCGGTAGACATGGAGTTAATAGCGAGTGCAGAGAAATGAAGGTGACTGATTTAAAAAAATTCACAGTGCTGGCCAAAATTCTCCAGTGTGTGCTCCTGCTAATGTGTCACCATTGTGCCTTGAATCATGACACGGTTTGTAAATTATACTTGGTATATACACTCCCAGAAAACGACGACGTGAAACATACATCTATATAATTTTGTTGAAAAACTCATGAAACGGCAACTCCGGCGATCTTTTTCTGCTTGGTCGGTCGATGTTCACGCAGATTTTTAGTCCCCACGGACACCGTCCGGGGGGACTTATAGGTTTGGTCATGTCCGTGCGTGCGTGCGTCCGTGCGTGCGTCCGTGCTTGCGTGCGTGCGTGCGTGCGTCCGTTCACGCAGATATCTCTGAGATGCCTGGAGCGATTTCATTCAAACTTGATACAAGGATTACTTCATATGGCATACAGATGCACGTCAATTTGTTTTGTGATACGATCCAATATGGCCGCCAGGCGGCCATTTTTTTACGATTTTTTCATGTACAGAGCCATAACTCAGGCATGTTCCAACCGATTTTATTCAAAGTTGGTACAAGGACATTGACCAATGTCATACAGATGCACGTCAATTTGTTTTGTGATACGATCCAATATGGTCGCCAGGCGGTCATTTTATTACGATTTTTTCATGTACAGAGCCATTACTCAGGCATGTTTCGACCGATTTTATTCAGAGTTGGTACAAGGACATTGACCAATGTCATAGATATGCATGTCAATTTGTTTTGTGATACAATCCAATATGGCCGCCAGGCGGCCATTTTATTACGATTTTTTCATGTACACAGCCATTACTCAGGCATGTTTTGACCGATTTTATTCAGAGTTGGTACAAGGACATTGACCAATGTCATAGATATGCATGTCAATTTGTTTTGTGATACGATCCAATATGGCCGCCAGGCGGCCATTTTATTACGATTTTTTCATGTACAGAGCGATAACTCAGGCACGTTTCAACGGATTTTATTCAAAGTTGGTACAAGCTTATTGACAAATGTCATAGCTGTGCACGGCAATTTGTTTTGTGATACGATCCAAAATGGCAGCTGTGCGGCCATTTTATTACGATTTTTTCATGTACAGAGCCATAACTCAGGCATATCTCAACCGATTTTATTCAAAGTTGGTACAAGGACATTGACCTATGTCATACATATGCACGTCAATCTGTTTTGTGATACGATCCAATATGGCCACCAGGCGGCCATTTTATTACGATTTTTTCATGTACAGAGCCATTTCTCAGGCATATCCGCATGTTTTGACCAATTTTATTCAAAGTTGGTACAAGGACATCGACCAATGTCATAGCTATGCACATCAATTTGTTTTGTGATGCGATCCAATATGGCCGCTGTGCGACCATTTTGTTACGATTTTTTCATGTCCTGAACCATAACTCAGACATGTATCAAGCGAATTCATTCAAAAGTATTTTTATCACAGACCTAATGAAGAGGACTCTATCCTCTTTGAGGACCTGTAATCAAAATACCGATTAACAAGTGGGGACTGTGTCATCAACGATGACTTGTTCAGTGATGCTAGGAGCGATTCCATGGATTACTCCATATATTATACCTATGCACATTGATTTTTGTTTTGATCAGGTCAAAAATGGCTGCGTTGCTGCCATATTGTTTCTTATGTTTGACAACTGTGCGTTCGTTCACGTAATTTTTCAGCGATGCCAGGAGCGATTGCATTGAAAGTTGGTACATATTTTAATCCCTATGTCGTATATATGCACGTCAATTTTTGTAATGATTCAATCAAAAATGGCTTTGTGACGGCCGCTTTCTTTCCTGTAATTAATATCCATCCACAGGGCTGCCAGGAATGATCCACAGGGATTCAAGGATGGTATTATTGCTGGCGCAATAAAACTTGGGACACCGAAGTCCCTATATACATTGGGAAACCGCTGCGAATATCCCTATATTGGCAAGTAATTAGCCAACAGCAGTATCACTAGTGCATCAGATCATCTTGCAGTTTGTCTATTGAAAACACTGCAGGATGCCCATGCTGTGTCTCATAGACAAAACACCGTAGCAGAGACCGTTCATTTTGCGTGAAGGATGGTACAATAAAGGACTGACGTTTTGAGTAAAGTTACATTGGTAAATTTCAATGACCAGGGAACCTACATCTGATTTTAATCAGATTGGCCCACGTCGATTAGTTTTGTGATCTTAGCCAGTATGGCCATGTGGCGGCCATTTTGCTTCCTGTATTTGATGTTGCTGTGTATGTTCACGCAGATTTTTCAGTGATGCTAGGAGTGATTCCATGGATTACTCCATATATTATACATATGCACATTGATTTTTGTTTTGATCCGGTCTAAAATGGCTGCGTGTCAGCCATTTTGTTTCCTATATTTGACAACTGTGTGTTCATTCCTGTAAACTTTTCAGCGATGCCAGGAGCAATTGCATTGAAAGTTGGTACATATATTAATACTTATCACATATATATGCACGCCAATTTTTGTAATGATTTGATCAAAAATGGCTGTGTGACCATGCATTGGGGCTCATGAATGCAGATATCTGAGATATGCCTTTGCCAATTCTTTTTAAACTTGGTACAAGGATACTACACTATGGCATACATATGCAGGTCCATTTAAATTGGTGTGGCATGCATAATTAGTGCTAATTTGCATAATTCAGGGTTAGAGCACTGTTTCTGGTACAACTGTGCCAAATTTGATGAAACTTTGTGCAGATGTTTTTCTCACAGAGTTCTAATATCAGTCAATGACATATGTCAAGAAAACTTGTTCTCAAAATTACTTGTCTGATAGCTTTATAATTTGGTACAAAAGTCCCAGGGGATGTTATTCAATAAATTTTTTAGCTCAAAGTGTTGGGAAACCCCCAAATATTTATATTTTAGGTAATTTTTTTTGTGACCTTAAATGACCTACACCAACCCAGGATATGTTGTGAGAGATTTTCCAAGGCTGTGAACATAATTTTGTCATGTTTAATATCAATTTTGGTAAAATTTGATCAAGAAAACAAAGCCGAGGTGAATTTTTTTCATTGGGGACCAATTTTTGCAACTTTTCTATGTAAGACACACAAGAACTGATGAGAAATTTGGATCCAGGATAATTCCAGATGTCGTAATCCTCCCACAGTGGAAGGCATTTCACTATCTGTAACTGATTTAAGTGCTGTTTACATTCGAATGATAGCACTCATACTCTCATAGCATTAATTAAAACATCCCCAAAGTTGTAAATACATTTCCTGCCAGCTGGTCTTATGTAAACATGGTCAACCAAGGGGTGGAACATTTGATATGCAGGAGGGGGTAGGGGATAGAAGATTGATGAGGTAGCATTACTCTTTACCGGATCCCTTGTACATTTTTTCCCACTCCTTATTTTTTCCCCCACTCTCCCATCTTTACTTTTTGTCAAGCTTCTCTGGCTAATTTTTTTGTTGACATTTGCTTATGTATGTAGGATCTGCCTGTCTCATTGCTATAGAAGTTGATATGCATGTTCCTAAAGATGACCTCCAGTACCTAAGTTGCAGACCTTATTTGCTTTTGTCGTTCTTGCTTTTCTGGTTTAAATATTTCTTACATTTACCAATTCAAACCGAATGTGAGCACACTGTCCTTGATGGTATTTTTTGTTTTTAGGGAGAATGTCCAAAAGTATTGCATCAAACCTTATGAAATATGGTACTGGTGATAATCTGTCAGTGTTAGGATAGGATGCAAAAATGTGTGGCACCATCCTGTCGATTAATTACTAATTGACTCATTTAATGACCTTTTGTAATTAGGATGATGGCCTACATTGGTTTATGTTTTCACCACCATGGAACTCATTTTTGGCCATTGAGCCCCATTTGTATCACAGTATTGTTAACCACAGACCTAATTAAAGAAGAGGACTCTATCCTCTCTGAGGACTTGTAGTTAAAGTACCCATTAACAAGTGGGAACTGTGTCATCAACAATGACTTATTCAATTTGTTTCGATTTTTCTGATTGGCTGTATGTCATTGTTAAAGGCACAGTTGGGGCCTAATATATGTCTCTGTTTCCACCCCTATCATAATTGACAGGCTGCGTCATAAGTCTGATGCAGCTGCAAATATAATTAGTTAAAGAAGGACAAACAACTCTTGGCACGTTCAGATTGACGACTTTGCGTCGGCCCAGGTCCGGACCTGGGCCGGGGCCGACGTAAAAAACCAATGTGGACACGCTGAGTCGGCCCTGGGCCGACTCAGTTTGGTCCCGGTTAGAAGGGGGGGTTCAGGGCCGACGCAAAATTTGGTCCGACGCAAATCGCCAGTGTGGACACGTTACGTCGGCCCTGGTCCCAGTTGACCAGGCCTCCGCCATGGATCGAAGTTGAACTAGTCACCCTATTCGCACAAAACAAACGACGTTTGAAACTAAAGTTTACACCTATCGAAAGTTTTCAATCCAGTCTTCACATTTTAATATCATCCCATGTACGCTGAACTTCCCACCAACCTTTGTTCCGCAAACGAGACCATGTCATTTGATTCCACAGTGCACGTAATAGACTAGAGAGGCATGTCAAAAATGCCGCGCACTGGTTATTTCTCCACCGCGGTCTTACATATACATGATATGCTCATCCAATAAATAGTGAAGATCTCTCCGATGATTGAAAGGGTGAGTGGTAGTCATATTTGCCCTTCTTGTGCGTAAAAACACAGGAAAATCATGAACAGTAGAAACAGCGTGCCATATTCAAATGCGCCATTTTGAACTTTGACAGGTCAGAGGTCACAAAGGAAGGTAAAGTTACGTCGGCCCTAATTCTGGTACCGGTAGGTGTGGACACGGACCAAATTTAATCCCAAAAGGACAATTATTTTGCGTCGGCCCAAATTTCAGTTGGGTTGCCAATGTGAACAAGATATCTGTCTCCTTATTTAAACATAGATACTTTGTACTGTCCCAACTGTAATATGATTGACAGAGCTGTGCATAGTTTCATGTTACAGTTACTTCTCAGAGATGAATACTTTAAATTTAGGATTGATGACATGATGTACACGTCTTGTTTCTTCAATGATAGTTCTTCTGTACTCCAGTCCCGTCTACTGAACTGTACATGTTGGTTATAATACATGATCTCTTTGTTTTACCATTTATCTGTAATCGTTGCATAATGTTTCCTTGCAAATTTTGATCAGCCTCTGAATGAGACAGGTCCAAGGTTCAATTCTCTTGAACAACTTCATAACAGTCCAAAAGTATGCAATAATTCATGTTAAAATTCCTATTTCATGGGTACAGTGTCCGGTATTTTTAATGTCGACAACTGTCTAGTCATCAGCAATAATTGTCAGTGCGTGATCACAAAATTTGTATTTCTGTCAAAACTTATTAAATTCTGTAACACATAGTCATGTGCATATATCCAGTCAGTCAGTCTTCAGTATCTATTACGGCAATTGCGTAACACAATTGAGCAGTGTGCTATCAACACCGATATCACTTCTTATCATATACCGATGCCCTGTATTGTGTCTGTACTGAGTTCAGTGACATGATTTATCATGTTGATTTGCATGTCAATAAAGTGATACGCCTTGTTGATTTGCATATAAAAGGAATGATCAGTGCGTCTTTCTTTCATTCAATTGAATATTTGCATATGAAAAAGTGATATGACCTGTTGATTTACATAACAAAGCCTGATACGGCCTGTTGATTTGCATACCGGACTACTTACATGGTGGTGCCCTAATCAAAACAAACCATGGTGCCCGTCTATGATTTTGACTTTGACTATGATATCATGTCCGATCTCCAAAAGTGGCAGGGTTTTGAAGCAAAGGGAAATGCGGGGTAACTAAATAAAACACATGTGTTGATATCGGATTAACCTGCTAGTAGTGCTACCAATTTGAACAAATTAAAGAGCAGAGCATCACACGGTACGGGCACTGACAGATCGATGACAGACCAGCTGTTCCGTCCGTGTGCGTGCATAAGCATAGACTCGCAGTCGACAAGCAAAAGTGCTATCGGACATGTCAGAGGACCGGCAAATTCAAAAGCACAACTTTCAAAAATATCATGTATTCATGGTAAATGCGTTCTGGAAAATAATACCAAACACAACACTTGCATGTACCGTACGGATTCTGTAGATATCCTACATGTTTGATGACAGAGTTCAAGCATTTCTCTGCTCAACCTTAAATTAATAGTCAATGAGCTAGCTGATAGATTACGTCAGACGCTAGTATATCAATCCGCCTTAGCAAGATGACGCAAACAAATGTAGTCCATCAAGAAAAACAACAGTGAAACGTATCATATTTTAATATACAAGATTTATTCATTCAATAACGTGGGCATAGGTATATGATAAAGAGGTTATCCCTCGATATCACCTCTTGGTAGGGTCGTATTGCTGCTCGTGCGGTTGTGGGCCTCATCACACGAGTCGAAGACGAGTGTGATGCGGCCCACAACCGCACTCGCAGCAATACGACCCCACCAAGAGGTGATATCGAGGGATAACCTCATATTATCTCTTAAGACTTGTCTGTCTCAAAAGCTGGTCAAATGGCAGGCAAAATGGAAAAAGTCACAATCAATCAAAAGAACGAAAATAAAATCGAAAAAATAAGTGTTAACAGCCTTTCTCTAGCTTTGCCGGCTCACTGAGCTTAGCTTTGCTCAGCTAGTGGGGAGGGCGGTATTATGGTCTGAGGTGAAGCCAGCAAGGGGCTGTGAGAGAGTCTAGTAATGACATGCATGTCTATCACCATGAAAAGTCTTTACTTTGATTATTAGATTTTAACAGAACTACCATAGTTTCACAATGCCCTAAAATTATATTCAAAGCTCACATCCCAGTGGAATCCCAGGTAGTGCTTCAATACTGACCATAGTACTGGCTTAATATTCTTGATCTACATACAGGTCATATCCACATGAGTTGATTGTAATCAAAATGGTAACACTGTCATTAATACTGTTTATTTCTACACAGCATCAACATCTTTATAAGTATGCTAAAAGCACTATAATACTTGGGTATTGGCAATGTTGCTTGCAGATTTGATTAGAAAAAGTCATCACTGATGACACAGTCCCCACTGGATTATGGTGTTTGAATTACATGCTTGGTAGCCTCAGTACAGGGGAGAGGGGTGAATTTGTTAAATGTTGAGAAATTACACAATAGTGGTCTGTTTGGGTTCATGTTTGTTGGGACAGTAAAGTTATGGCTGTTGGTGTTTTCTATGGCAAGATCAATAGTTGCATTGATTCATGATGTGTAAGATATGTGAAACTAAAATACAATGTCTGTGTGCCAAGTTTGAATGAAATCTGTTCAGGGAAAAATTGCAACAAAGTGGTTGCCCAGTGGCCATCTGTGTATCAACATTGAATGAAACCTGTTCAGGAATAGTTGAGTTATGGTTCAAAGACATGAAAAAATCGCAACAAAATGGTTGCCAAGCTGCCATATTGGATTGTATCACATAATAAATTGATATGAATATATATGCCATAGAACTTTATCTGTGTACTTGAACGAAACCGGTTCAGGAATACCAGTTGCTGACTTATGGTTCAAAAACATGAAAAATTTGCAACAAAATGGCCGCTGGGGCAGCAGTATTGGATCATATGGCAAAATAAATTGACATGCAAATGTATACCACCGTACTTTATCCTTGCACACAGTTTGAAAAATTCGGCTGAGGGGTGACAGAGAAACGGTAAATAGTTATAACAAACACAGTAGGCACTGACAAAAAGATGTATCACACTCTGGCATTACTAGCACTCTTTTCTAAAAATATCAATCATTATTTACATGTTTCTAAGAGAAAAATGCTAAGAAAACAAATTTTAGTAAAGCAAACATTGATATTTTGACAAAAACATTTTAAAAAACCTTAGTTTGTACCATATACAAAAAGTGTATAGTATAGTATGAGCTATCAAACTCTAAATCTGTCAGCAAAAGAAGGATCGAAAATAGCCATTCACAATAATGTACCGATGCCTTTTCTTCCATTTATTTTTTTCAGCGACAGAGATCCAAAACATTCAGATAGCAGAGGGTGATGTTTGTAGAGGATTCACTATCCCTATATTTATGATATTCCCAAGACTTTTCACCTGCCCGACCTTAGCTACAAGTAATTTTAAAGTTGGTAAGTAGCTGATCATTTTCAATTCCACCCTCAATTCATTACCAATCTCTTTCAAGTAGTTATTTGTTCTTAGCTCCCATTATAGAAATATTTGTCCAGCGGTGGAACTCGTAAGATCAGTCAATTCCACTGTCTGTATGTCTGTATTGGGATATGCATGTTTGTATGTATAATTGTCTGTGTGCATCAGCTTTACCTTTGTTGTGTGGGTGTCTCATATGTACCGTATGATATGGTATGCCTCCTACTTCCCAAAATGTGCAAATGAGCTTTAAAATGTGAGAACGATGCACAGTTAGGAATTAAAAGTCATATTACTTTGATATTTAGTCTGTGGTATTCTGAAAAGTTAATATTTACATTGATATTTACAATTTTTTTGGTGGTGATTTATCAGTCCAAACAGACATTTAAATGGACATTTTTCATGAAATGTTTTATTGTAATTTATTAGTTCATATTTGGTATGTGTAAAAATACCAAAAAGAGCTTATATGGTGAGTAGGTGGCGTCTGTATGTCTGTATGTATATATGTATGTGCGGATGTGCATGTATGTCCGTCACACACAAAGGCTCCCATGCCACCAAAGCTACCATCACAGTATTTGGTGTACAGGTAGATGCAGGGGTTGAGATGGCACTATTCAAATGAACATGTCAGTGTCAAAGATATACAAATGAGGTAAGAAAAAGGGGAATCCTGCATATGTGCAGGAGTGGTGGCATTAACTGAAACAGCCTACACATCTGAGTCAGAGGTTTATGACCTTTAACCTACTGTAAAAAGCCTATCAATTCGACCAGAGAAAAATAATTACTATTTGAAAAACGTCGAATTAATAGGAAATTAAAACAGCTGAAATAATTTAGTGGTCGAATTAATTGAAACGACGAGGATGAAATTTACGCGAGACATGTTTGCCATGTTGAGACTGCTTCAAAGTATGGACTGTGAAATTTTATGAGGTCGACAAATAGGTAACAAAAAAAACCCAAGCGTACGTGGGTGTCACATCAAAATCAAAGTGGCCACAATTACAGACGGCGCGATCTGTGACACTGCCACCGGCCGCTCGATGGACGACACGTAAGTTGACATCGTGTGCCAGCCCTAGAAATATATCGTAACTCCCTGACAGGCAGATGAGATAGTTTAAGGGCGTTTGATGCATGAAAGTTTGTAAAAATAATAAAAAATGGCATAACCGATCATAAGAAACATGCTGTTGAAGATAATATTTTTTAAGAGAAGAAAAGTCCAGGGCTCCCGCTACCCGATCGACAACTAGCCAAATGCTACAAAAAATTAAAAATGGCTACAAAAATTCCAGTTTGGCAATGTAGTGGCGATTGATTTTCTAGACAGTGCTCCATCAACAGAAAACTACAGCTAACAATCAAAAGTTGTAAGATGTTGAAACAGTTTGCCCTCCTTCCTACAAAGTTGCAGTGTATTGAAACAGTTTACTCTCCTTTCTAAAAAGTTGCAAATTCCCTGGTGCGTGAAGCAAACATTGTTGCAGTTCGATACTACTTGCTTTCTTTGCCTCTGTGAGCCCTGTTCGTCCTGTAGTCTATCAAAAGTTTTACCTACTTTGCTTGAATCAACATCTGGTCTGCAACTACTCAGTTAATTTGATAGTAAAAACCATAATTTCAACGGAAACTTTCACAAACGGAGTCATAATACAAGGGAAAACGAGAAAAACTCAGGTGTTTTGAAAGGTCAAGTCTAGGTAATCTCATCATGTGATGTATTGCATGAAGACCCCTAAGTACACAATTATGGTTCACAAGAAACCACCCAGGGTGGTCCAATAGGTGAAAGGTAATATTTGTTGCCTTCCACTTTAAATGGCATTGAGCTTGACTGTCAGTTTTAAATTAAATTTTATTAAGAGTCATGGCAAAGGGAAATTGTCAACAGTAATTGCAGTAAGCATATCCATTTTCAAATCATAAAGTTTGTGAATTGCAATTTTGCATGTTAACATCAAAGCAAACAATTCAAAAGTAAAATATTAAAATTGTCCGTTTGGCCTATTTGAACTGTTATAACTTACACAAGAAATTGTGTGATTCTGAAATATTTTAATATTTTTGCAGATACAACCATGCAGTTTAATGATCTAGAAGTGAACGTCACCAGACATTTCTTTATCATATCAAAATATCAAATGAAAATATATCTGGGCTAAAATGTTATCATAATCATTAAAACAATGAATACTCGCAAACAGTGAGTAATTTAAATGAACATAAATCGTTGTGTCTTGTTTTACAAGAGTAGTATTTGGCCCAACTCTTTTTGTCATAAGAAAAATACTTATACTCAAGATGCTATTCAGCCTGCTTGATCACAACTATGGCATACTAGTAACACTGGGGCCAATTGTATTTACACTGCCAGTATGCTACTGAATGCTTTCTTCTGCACCTAAGATTTTTATTTGTGTGGCTCAAACATTTTGATTATGGAAGACTGCATAAATTTGCCACATGAGACGCCTGTAGCTTATGACAAGCTATCATACTGTGAACACTGACTGAATGCCGCAGAAATATTCTGTACACCTTTTGTAATATACACTTCACATTGCTACCAGATTTTTTAGAAGTGAATTGCTACTTAATTGTGTTTTTGGTGGTAAAAGTTTACCACCAGAAATGAAAAAATATTTCTATCCCTGAAATATCAAAGCATAGATTATTAATGCAATAAAAACTGAACAAATATTTATTTAATGTAAAAACTATCATGAACATCATACAGAACATCTTGATTTTGTAAAATTAGGAACTCCTGAATGCCGTAAAAGCTGTTGCTACACTTGAGATCATAAACTGACTATAAGTTGCTCAAAATTGCTAAGAGAGTTTTGATTTGGCTAATGACTTGGCTAATCATTTTGGTGGCTTTTGGGGAGCCCTGAGTTAACACATACGGTGATGCCGCCATGAATTCTCCTAACACTTTACACAGTGACCTTTAAACCCGATTAACGTAAATAAATTATGACGTAGAAGGAAGTCTGTGACCTTTAGTCACAACACTAATAACAGTCTGATAGTGGGAACTTCCAAGTGTTTCAATAATTGCTACGCAATTCATACTATAGAGTTACACTCCGCAACCAATTATCCATCAAAAATAAAATTAATTTTAGGCAACCTATCGCACCGTGCGAATACGGTATAAATCTGAGTAGGCCTACATATGTCACGCCGCGCCGATCACTCTAAATCACGTACCCACATCGTCCGAGACATTCCAATTCATGATTATTAACTGATCATTTACCTTCAACTACATAAAATCTTGTCTATATTCTCAATTTTCGCTGACTTTTGACGAAATGACATCGATTTTTCATGCTCATATCCGATGTCTTTGCAGTCAAGCAGAAATTGAGTCGATCGAGACCTATTGATACTCAGACATTAAATAGTCATCATGAACAACAATTCCCCTCAGTGAATACCGCATACCAGCATAGTCAAACCCTGAAAATCAGGGATATGCACTCTACGACTGTTCTGAGCCCAAGTTCTACATCTACAAGTCAACAACGGGTGAATGTTCCAACACATAATGTCCCGCAGTCCACAAATCCACCATTATCATCTAGGCAGCATCATTTTTAGGATTAGGGCATCCAACCCATCGATGGATACCTCACACATCACCTTTGATCATACAAGCAAACCCCTACGTATTACCTCATTTAATGCCAAAAATGTTAAATCCAACTACGTTTACATCAAGAAGCTTCTAAAAGAAAATCAAATCATCTGCATCCAGGAACACTGGCTCTTCGAATTTGAAAGCAAGTTTCTCAGCAAGTTACATCCTGATTTTCATTTCTTTTCAAAGTCTGTTGACTCAGATGATCCAATCTCGCCATATCAGAGACCAAGAGGTTATGGTGGCTTAGCTGTCCTCGTGCACAATTCTCTTTTGGGAAAAGCTACTGTGCTCCCTGATGGCAACTTGTATACACTAGTCGTCGAACTTAATATCTGCAATGCTCCTATCTGCTTAGTCTGCAGTTACCTCCCGTCAAGAAATACTAGGCACTCGGTTGATGAATTCGACGAAGGTCTTGATCAGCTGTTAGAAATCAACAATAAATACAGGCAGTCTCATCTAATTATCTTCACCGGTGACTTTAATGCATCATTAGAATTACGTGCTCATAACTCGAGAGATAAGAAGCTCCTCAACTTTGTGAATGAAGCCAAGCTGTCATCTCCGATTAATGATAATGCGGATACCTTCTTCCATGTCAATGGTAAAGACCACGCACAACTTGACTATTTCTTTGTCTCATGCCATACTTCCAACCTTAAGATGTCTGGAAAAGTCCTAAAACCTGATGTCAGTAATATGTCAGACCATGTACCGATCAGTCTGTCTATCAATTTTCCGAATTCCTATAGTACGAAGAGGACCAAGAAAAACAATCTCAATGACTTACCCACGCAACGCTATCAATGGTGGAAATTTAAAGATAATTATAAAGCAGACATAGCTGATGTGCTCCGCCCCTGTAGACCAATTGCCAACTCGCACGACACTGACTGCGAACTCGTTTATCTGATACGCACACTCGAGAAGGTAGCGAAATCAAATGCTGGGTCCAAGACAAGCAAACAAAAGATGTGTCGACAACCACTGCCAATAACCAGTTACATTATACAGATCATGAGAGAAAATAAACAAGTCTACTCTGATTGGAAGAGAGCAGGCAAACCTCAAGATAAAGATAATCCACTCCTTAAACGACGCAACCAGATGAAATATAAGCTACGCTCTGCACAACGTCAACTTATTGCTCAAAAAAGAGATAGTCTTTACTGTCAAATAATGTCTACTCATAAAGATGATCAGATTATGTTCTACAAGCTGCTTAACCGGCAACGATCAACTCGACCTACATGCTCACCTCAGATTATCCTTGAAGATGTTTCATACACTGATGGAGATATAATCCTTGCCTGGGAAAAACATTTCTCATCCCTTGCCGAACCCCTGGAGGAACCCCACTTTAGCTCGATAGATAAACAACGGACTCATCTTGACAAACTCATCATCGAGAATATTTGTCGTGCTACTAATCAACACCTCAAGGACTTCACGGTCAATGAAGTGGAAAATGCAGTGTTATCCCTAAACAGTAACAAGTCTCCAGACCTCGATAATCTAACTGCAGAGCACCTTATCTATGGCGGCATGCCAGTAATCCTGTTCCTGTGTACTTTTCTGAATGGCATAAAGAATCATGGCAAATTACCGGAGACACTGAAACGTGGCATCATCACCCCAGTCCTGAAGAAACAAAAGGATCCTACTAACCCAAACAACTATAGAGGCATTACTGTTCTATCAGTCATCTTTAAAGTTCTCGAAAAACTGCTTTTGTCACGCCTCCAGCCAATACTAGGTGAAAAGCAACATAACTTGCAAAGAGGATTTACTAAACACTGCTCATCAACCATGGCAGCTCTGATGGTAACTGAAGCCAATTTAGACGCCGAACATAATAAATCACCACTGTGCCAAGTTTTCCTAGATGCTCATAAAGCCTTTGATGTTGTTTGGCATGACAAATTATTGGTAGAACTATACAACCATGGAATTCAAGGTCATCTTTGGAATATCATCGCAGAACAGTACTCTGAGCAGAGCTCAAGCATAAAATGGAGTAGCAAAATCTCGAACATTATTCATCTTAAACAAGGAACTAGACAAGGTAGCACTCTCTCTGCTGAATTATTCAAAGTCTACACGAATAGCACATTAGAAGCCATTCAGAAGTTTAACTTCGGTCTCCGCATCGGTCATGTTTACCTTGGTAGCCCTACCTGTGCAGATGATGTAGCACTTCTTTCTTCAAATCCATATGAAATGAGGGCAATGGTCCAAATTGTGGAAGATTGTGTGAACAAGAAAAGAACAAAGATCAATACCACAAAGAGCGCTTACATTTCTCGTTTCAGTAATAACACTCCAAGCTCAGCACAAAACTATCCTACAGTCAATGGTGCAAATATCCTACCATGTGATGCAGCTGTTCATCTTGGTGTTCCTAGGACAAGCGACGGAAAGCATAATATCGATCAAAACATTCAGCTTGCACGAAGAACCATTTACCAACTACTAGGAGCTGGTCTACACGGTAAAAATGGCCTGAATCCAATAATTTCAACAAATATCTGGAATGTTTTTGTCATCCCTAGATTAATGTATGGTTTGGAGGTTATTAAAGTCAAGAAGCAAGATTTACTTTCACTTGAAAACTATCAGAAGAAGATCTCAAAGCAGCTACAGCATCTACCTGACAGATGTTCCGATTCCATAGCCCTGTTACTCATTGGTGCGCAGAAAATTGAAGCTGTACTTCATAAGGCTATGATCTCTCTTTTCCTAAATATTTGCCGTCTGAAGAACTCTATCGAACATAATCTCGCGTTACGACAGTATGCCATGAAAGATTCAAAGAGCAAGAGTTGGTTTTTCAGTGTCAATGAACTTCTCATAAAATACAACTTTCCCAGTTTCATCTCGTTACTACAAAATCCACCCACAAGATATAAAGGAAAAGAGCTCATGAGGAAACATATCGACGAATTCTGGCATGCAAAAATTACCCAAGAAGCCACAGAGAAATCTTCATGTAGGTTCATCAACCTTGATGTTTGTAGCCCGAACAAGCCTCACCATGTCTGGTCCACAGTCAATTCTGATCCCCGTGATGTAGAACGTGCTAGTGTTAAAGTGAAGCTCTTAACTGGTTGTTATATTCTCCAAGCGAACAAAGCAAGATTTAATCAAAACAAGGTGAACCCAACCTGTAGGCTATGCTCAGATGGCCCTGAAGATAGACTGCACTTCTTATGCCTTTGTGCTGCCAGCGCTCACCTGCGTCACAAACATTTCCAGCATATATGGGACACTATGAATAATTATAATGTATCCTCGTCCATTGCTCGTTTCCGTGACTCACCCGCTTTCCATTGCACCGGATTAATCTAATTTCTTCAATTGAACTAATCTCTAGACGTTTTATTTTTGATTGCCATGTTCTGCGTACACGATACATGGCTGCAGACGACCAGAACAACATTACCTCGACTGAGGGTGCTTCTATCTAAAGGAGGGATCTCACTTACAACAACAACAACAACATGGCCGTGACCTCATGTCGACCCCAAGTGAAAATGTGCTCTGATTTTTTTTTCAGAACTTTTGACAAAACCATTGCTTCTATTACATCTTACAAAAATGCGCTGTGCCATGTCTCTGCATTTCTATATATCGTTGTTGAGATAAGAACATGATACAGCAGGCCAGCTCAGCTGTTGATAGAGGTCATGGCAAAAGGTCGTTTAAATTAGCAGTGAGCATGGTGAGCGATTATGCATGGTTGTAACGTCAAAAAATCGCGATTTTTGCAATCGCGAATATTGCAAAAATAAATCGTTCACGTATTGTTCTTTGTATTGTTCGACGCGATGCAAGTTTAAAATGAAAGGACACACCTTTTATGGGCGGGAATGAGGCGATGCGCTAGTGAAACGATACGGAAACGATACGAAACAACCGAGTAAGCGATGTTGGATTGGGGGTTGGGCGATGCGGAAACGATACGGAAACGATACGGAAACGATAATGAGGCTAAAAAAACAAAGTTTTGAGCGATACTTTATCTGTATTGTCAAACTTAGGAAAACCAACATCTGGAGATTTACTTCAACCAACACTTTTGGATTAAATCAAAAAATTAAATCATTTTGTTCTACTCTTATTATAAGATTAGTTGGATTTATGGAAAGTAGGTGTACATTTTCGATGTCTGTGTAGCGTCTATACCGAAGTCATATCTGAAAGAGTATAATCAGTTCACGACAGCATAAACCTCTCTCTCTGTCTCAGTGGCATTTCGATGTTTTATATTGTCGACATTTATATATCAGTGTGAAGTTTCAGGTCACTGCTCAATGCAATAGTTGATGTCAATTTCCCCTATCGGGCATGGTCTCTATTGTCACTCTATTCGTTAGTTTTTAGCTTCTCGTCTATTTATAGACAGAGAAGCTATTAGAATTGAAAACCAGTATGGTCATGTCAACTTTTACTTCTGTCTATTAAGATTCGGTGACGTCATGGCGTTGTGATGGGTCATATCATAAACTGGTGGGGGTGTTCATTGTTCGGGTTGAGGTGTAGAAGAACGATTTTGAACTGCAACAACAATTAAAAGGGACTTAGGCACAGTGTTAAGCCTTTCTCCAAGGTTAATAGTTGACTGCAATCCATTAATTACAGACTTACTGAGCTGATATTGTAGAAGTACTCACTTTGTGTTTGCTCGCTCTGTGTACACTAGGTGTGTGTGGTACTGCATTGCCTGGATATCCCCTCATTGCCTTACGTCATATGGGCCTGTTGCATAATCTGCATATACCTCTGAAAACAGTCATTATGTATGCATGTCAGCATTTTTGCAGCATTTTTTTCTCACGTAATTTTGTAAAATGTCTGCGAATACCTCAAAGTCAAAGTCATATGTCTGAAAATGAGTGAAAAAATGAGACAGGAAAATTGTACACCAGTACCGGCTACGCTACGGCTGCCACGTTTTGTTTTTTTGTATTTAAATTGTTTTATTGGTAACATTTTCTTTAGTAACATGAACTTAAATTAAAATGAAGTACAGTGCTTAGTTATCTACAATTTTGTGTAAAATTGAAATCCATCTATGGCTACCTTAAATGGTAGACTATATATGGGAGACCATGGTCCAGTAAAGTCATATTCTCTTTCATAATATCGTTCATTAATTAGGGGTCCAAGCCTACCGGCTGGGCCCCTATTGGTTTTACTAGAGTTCAATATTCTTCTTCTTCCTCATCTTCTTCTTCTACTGTCCCTTTTTTTGTCACTCTTGATCTCAGAAACCGCATGACATAAACTTCTCAAACTTGCAGTGCTAATAGCTACTTATGGGTTCTCGTGCATGTTATCCTTAAAATTTTGATTGGTCATGTGACCTGGCGGCCATATTGGATTTTCCAAAAAACTAAAAATGGCTTTTCCTGCTGACCTAGGGGTCAAGTCAGTTTGAAATTTTTTATATAGCAAGCATGACCTAAGGTCTTAAGAATTGGCAAATAAAATCGCGTGCGGTCACGTGACCTTGGCCGCCATATTGGATTTTCGAAAAATACCAATTTAATCTTTAAAAGTCTTCTTCTCCAGAACCAACACACCGATTGAGCTGAAATTTTGCTCATGTCATCCTTAGAGTCATCTCTTTCAAGTTTGCGAAAGACGTTTGGATCGGTCACGTGATTTGGCCACCATATTGGATTTTCGAAAAATACCAATTTAATCTTCAAAAATCTTCTTCTCTGGAACTAACACACTGATTGAGCTGAAATGTTACTCATGTCATCCTTAGAGTGGTCTCTTTCATGGTGTTACGTGCAGAGAAAACGAACAAAAGGGTTGTTCAACCTATTGTGCAATCTTTGCCGTCATATTTGAAAGACATACCCACCATCTTATAGACAGCCATGACATTATTGTGCCAGATAATTCCATCCTTGTCACAATGGATGTAATATCCTTGTATACCAACATTCCCCATGATTATGGAATTCAAGCCGTACGCGAAGCACTTGCTGACAACAATGTATCACCGTCCAACCAACAGCTTATCACAGAAATGTTAGAATTTATCCTCACCAGAAATTACTTTCAGTTTGATGGCAAATATTTTTTACAAGTACAAGGCACAGCAATGGGAAGTAAAGTCGCTCCATCCTATGCGAACATAACGATGGGTAAACTTGAAAAACAAATACTCGCTTATTGTCCCAGTAAACCCATGCAATGGAGACGATTCATCGACGACATACGGTTCATATGGTTAAAAACTCTACAAGAACTCCTTCAATTCCACGAATATTGTAATTCAATCCATCCATCACTCAAATTCACCATTGAATACAGCGACACCGAAATCTCCTTCTTGGATACTAAGATGATGATGAGGGAAAATAAAATACACACTACGGTTTACAGCAAGCCAACGGACAACACTCTTACCTCTTGCCGTCATCGTGTCACCCTCGTCATATTTTTAAATCAATCCCCAAGGTCAAGCTCTTCGCTACAGACGTATATGCTCATCCACTGATCTATACAATAAAGAAGTTGAGAACCTACATAGACATCTTACGGATAGAAACTACAAGCAATCATCAATCGTCACTGCAATCAACAAAGCAAGAAATCATTCCCGGGAAAAACTCATTAACTACACAAAAATAAACACACTGACCAGCCTACGAGGATTCCATTTGTGCTGACGTACCACCCGTCACTACCCAGCATCTCCTCCATAATCAACAAACACTGGCCTATCCTTCAATCAAATCAAGAAACAAAAGTTACATTTGACAAACCACCTGTTGTAGCATTCCGACAACCACCAAACATAAAGAAAATGCTGGTAAAAGCCCGGACGAAAACATCCACACAGGACGACACAGAACCAGGTACTTGTACACCCTGCAACAAATGTAGAGCATGTCCCCACATGTTGAAAACAAAACAAAATTCCATAACTAACCAACTCACTGGAAAATCTCAACCTCTTGTCGGACATGTAACATGTAATACACGCAATATCATCTACGTCATTATCTGTGATAAGTGTAACAAATTATACATAGGCGAAACGAAACGTGAACTCCGTATCAGAATTAATGAACATTTATACAGTATCAGAACTCATAAACATACTCTAGTAGCCCACCATTTTCATGAACCCGGGCACAACATCAATAATTTTCGTTTCTCTGGTCTTTGTAAAGTGTATTCAAAAGCAGATAAAATAAGAAAGCAGCTTGAACTTCATTTCATTCATAAGCTTGGTACTCTGTCACCCAACGGCATCAATAAAAAGGACTGGTGAATAAAGTACAGTTCCTATAGGTTTTCAAATCCACTTCATCTACAGCTAGGGAGTCCTTTCCTCATGTCTGTAAGTTGTTTCAGTGTTCTGGGGAGCCCTCCCTTCATTGTATTTCGCGCCAGTGGCTTTGTACGATCCGGCCGGTCAACATCGCTACTTTTAGACTGAGTGTTCACTCGTCTTCTGTTTGTAAGTTCAAAACTTTTTTCTTCTCGTCTGTACAGATTGATTTTTAGCTATAGTTCCTTTTATTAACCAACAACTCAGTTTTTCGAATAGTTTTTAAATGATTTTACGCCAGTGTTGCTCTTTTTTGTTTTTACTAGTCCCATATTTACTGTAATCTTGTTGTTTTTTAGATTCCTGATGAAGATTCCCTGTGTGGAATCGAAACGTCGAAGTTTTAGAAATATATCTATTTTGGAACAGAGTCTTGTTTTTTCATCCGCTCAATACTACTCTCAAGACCAAGTTTCATTGCCACCTAGTACCTGCTACTGTAGTTGGACTGACACCAGTTCTAAAAACAAACCCAAAATAGTTTGTCATGATAGGTTGGTCAAATAAACAGAGAGAGAGAAAGTTCCAATTTCCATTTACGGTTGACTTGGTAAGGATAAATTAAAATTACTTTTTGAGGAAAAAAATAGAGTGGTCAATTAAAAGAGTGGTAAAGTGATAGGGTTTTTATGGTAAAGCTGGGCTGTAAGATTCCTCATGTGCTATTTATAGCAATTATGCAATCTGTGTAAACAGTGCAATGAAAGTGTTACATGATTCCTTATAATGCTTTTGATGACCTTGAACTTCTTAAGTTGCAAACATTTGTCTCTTCGGTGACCTTTCTCTGAGTACCTACAGGCTCAACTTATTCAACAGAACTTATTTGCAATGTTAGTTTGAGAGTTAAAATGTGCTTAGTTAATAGGATGAAAATACTGATAAAGATAACCAGCTGAAGATTCTTTATAACCCGACAGATGTGCTGTTTTTTATGAGGTAAATCTTGATAAGCAAGTCTTGTTTTAGAATGTAATTAACTCTAGTTTATATTATTATAAGCAGTAGTATCAAGTTGAACAAGTTGATATTGACAAGTTGGTCGGCTGTTGGAGGTTAAAAGCTGTAAAATTAAATGTATGCATGTATGCATGTCTATCTGTTTGTCTGTCTGTCTGTATGTATGTATGTTAGTTAGTGTGTGCAGATGTATGTCCGTCCACATTAAAAACTCCTAAATTGCAGCACCTACCATCTTAGTATTGGTGGACAGGTGCACCCAGGGGTGGAGATGTGAATTTGTCGAAATAAACATGTCAAAGTTCAAAATATGCGAATGAAGAGGAAAAAAGGAAAAATCCTGCAAATTGCTAAAACTCTGTAACCACTGGTCAGATTTGGTTGAAACTTGGTATGCGGGCTCTTTATAGTAACTTAAGTTACATTTCTTCAAATTGTGGTAAAATTTTGATAGTTGTATTTTTTGGGGCGATTTTCCCGGGATTTTTTTGTCAAAAAAATCTTCTCTTCTGAAAGCTATCATCCCATTGCCTTGAAAACTTGTATGCATTATCCTAGGGTTGGCCTTTGTCAGATTTGTTCAAATTGTGGTGAAATTTTCAAATTTGTATTTTTGGGGCAATTTTTCCCATTTTTTGTCAAAAATTCATTTTCTTCCAAAGTATTTGTTGGATTGCTGTAAAACATGATAGTCTTGATCCTAGGGTTGTTTTCTGTCAGATGTGTAAAAGTCATTATGAGATGGAGCATTTCATATTGCTAGGGTATAAGATTAATTTGGACTTGCATTATGAGATGGAGCATTTCATATTGCTGGGGTATAAGATTAATTTAGACTTGCACTGGAATTTTCTTAGTCAACCTGTAAGAATGCAATGTCATGTGTGTACTAGTACTTAGTATCTCTGTAAAATGGGAGGACAGTGTCACTGACACTATTTTTTCTATACTATGACAATTATTGGCCATGAGGAACGTTTACAAACACAAACCGCAAATAAGCATTTTTAGTTCATATTTGGTTTTGTATATAAATACCAAAAAGAGCTTATATGATGAGTCGGTGGCGTCTGTATGTCTGTATATTTGTAGGTATGTATGTGCAGATGTATGTCTGTCACACACAAAGGTTCCCATACCACCTAAGCTACCATCTCAGTATTTGGTGTACAGGTAGATGCAGGGGTTGAGATGTGAATTTGTTCAAATGAACACATCAGTGTCAAAAATGTGCAAATGAGGTAAGAAAAAGTGAAATCCTGCAAATATGCAGGAGTGATGGCATGCTAGTAAGAAACAGGCCAACTCCACTGATCTTGAGTCATTTCCTGTCATTGTTTTTGAACTGTTACATATTAACAGAGCTGCTGAAACCATAGATAGTAGAGGGGGGGAAGACTGTCTATAAACAAACTAAGAGGGGCTTGTTTCTGCTATACATGTTGCTAAAGTTGGCAGACAGTCCATGTAGCCGATAATGACATGCTAATTAGATGCATGTGTACGGAGTTACAAGTTGGCCTTGCGGAGTTCCAGTATATCTGTGTCTAGTATCAACTAAAGTTACACTATTACACAGTAGAAGCGAGATTGTTGTTACACCTATATTACTGCCTTACCTACGTCTGATTAACCCGGCCTCTGTACGAAGTTGTGTACTAATTCAGTTATGAAGTTAGATAGGACTGTTTGAGGGCGTCCTACACATTCCAATGTGTACATCGGGGGTTAGGCTGGGTGAACTACGCGGGGGCCTGTATCAAGTTCCGTACTTACTTAGTTACAGAGTTAGGCTAGGGAAACTACACGGGGACCTGTACGAAGTTGCGTACTTACTTAGTTACAGAGTTACGCTGGGTGAACTACGCGGGGGGCCTGTATCAAGTTGCGTACTCACTTAGTTATAGAGTTAGGCTGGGTGAACTACGCCGGGGGCCTGCATCAAGTTGCGTACTTACTTAGTTACAGAATTAGGCTAGGGGGAACTATGCAGGGGCCTGTACCAAGTTGCGTACTTACATAGTAACAGAGTTAGGCTGGGGAACTAAGCGGGGGCCTGCATCAAGTTGCGTACTTAGTTACAGAGTTAGGTTTAGGGGAACTAGGCCGGGCCCTTTACCAAGTTGAGTACTTACATACCGTAGTTACAGAGTTAGGCTGGGGGAGCTATGCAGGGGCCTGTATCAAGTTGTGTACTTACTTAGTTACAGAGTTAGGCTGGGTGAACTACACTGGGGCCCGTATCAAGTTGCGTACTTACATAGTTACAGAGTTAGGCTAGGGGAACTATGCCGGGCCCTCTACCAAGTTGCGTACTTACTTAATTACAGAGTTAGGCTGGGTGAACTACGCGGGGGCCTGTATCAAGTTCCGTACTTACTTAGTTACAGAGTTAGGCTAGGGAAACTACACGGGGGCCTGTACGAAGTTGCGTACTTACTTAGTTACAGAGTTAGGCTGCGGGAACTATGCGGGGGCCTGTTTCAAGTTGCGTACTTACTTAGTTACAGAGTTAGGCTGGGTGAACTACGCGGGGGCCTGTATCAAGTTCCGTACTTACTTAGTTACAGAGTTAGGCTAGGGAAACTACACGGGGGCCTGTACGAAGTTGCGTACTTACTTAGTTACAGAGTTAGGCTGGGTGAACTACGCGGGGGGCCTGTATCAAGTTGCGTACTCACTTAGTTATAGAGTTAGACTTGGTGAACTACGCGGGGGGGGCCAGATCAAGTTGCGTATTTACTTAGTTACAGAATTAGGCTAGGGGGAACTATGCAGGGGCCTGTACCAAGTTGCGTACTTACATAGTAACAGAGTTAGGCTGGGGAACTAAGCGGGGGCCTGCATCAAGTTGCGTACTTAGTTAGTTACAGAGTTAGGTTAGGGGAACTAGGCCGGGCCCTTTACCAAGTTGAGTACTTACATAGTTACAGAGTTAGGCTGGGGGAGCTATGCAGGGGCCTGTATCAAGTTCCATACTTACTTAGTTACAGAGTTAGGCTAGGGGAACTATGCCGGGCCCTCTACCTAGTTGCATACTTACTTAATTACAGAGTTAGACTAGGGGAACAATGTGGCATTTGAAAACCTTAAAATCACAATTTCTTGACTTCAAAACACATACGAAGGTATAATGTTACAATGTCATAACAAATCGCATTTCTTCAAATATATGTTAGATGTGAAATCCCGATTTTATGTTAATTTTTTCATTGAAAATCTACGTCCACGAACCACACTTACTTCTTTCATTTTGTCATAAATTTCATCTTCTTTTCACTGCCATGGTTTTGTCTGATTCATAGTCCATTTTTCTGTTTACGCATTTATAAGTGTTTCTTGTTGTTTATGAACTAGTTGCCCTACCACCCTGCACGCCAAGGTACATGCCACAGGCAAGGTTTGTAAGTTATGTTATGTAATATGTGTGTGTGTGTGTGTGTGTGTGTGTGTGTGTGTGTGTGTGTGTGTGTGTGTGTGTGTGTGTGTTCGTGTTAGCAATGTGTGTGTGTGTTCGTGTTAGCAATATGCCGGCTCATTTTTATCAGGTGTCCTTCCTTTGACCATCGATGGATACTGCTAATTGGCGGGCGAATATGCGGAGCAAACTTCGTGCTCTATTGTTATGTTATGTTATGTTATGTTATCTTTATTTATTAAAGTGTCATGTGTGGACTTATATAATGCCACACCCAGCCCCTAGGGCTTACAAGACACTGGAGTAATACAGTTCTTTAAGTTATGAAAGCGTAAACATACTTAAACATTATACATAAATTCGTTTCTCTTACAAAAAGCATTACTTACAAAGTTTGCTAGGTCTACAGGCATGACTTTCATTAAAAATTCTAGATTTTCATCGTCGCCCTTTATATCAAAATGTGGGGATATTTCCCTCTATTACTAACTTCTCTTCATTTACCCATAATAGAAGGTTCGGATTTCTGCGATATTATTACACCGTCGTTACGTGCAATGTCACTTTCAGCTACTGCGTTATAAAGTGTTACAACTTCCTCTTCATTCATTTCCGATTTGCCGCTAACTCTCCTGTGAATGCACTCCATTACCAGCGTTTATTCCATTTTCCATTTTCCGGTGTTAACTATTTCATTGGAATCGCACATATACTCAAGACCACATTGCTTTAGTACGACCATTCTTTTGTGTTTTCTACGTACTTTCGGTTCTCATTCTACCGCCATTACAACTAGCCTTTGCCCGACATTGTTTTCACAAAAAATGTGAAAAAGGCTCCCCCCTTACTATCCAAAATGGTTTTTTTTCGAATTTGTGTTTGATTCGTTTTCGATATGTGTTCCTACATTCTTATCCGATTGTTTGTGTTCATATAATGTTTGTTTCACTTCGGATATATGTAGGGATTTGTATTAGTGTGTACGGTAATTTTTTGTTTTTGTGGGGAAAGCTTATTTCATAGAGTGGCCCTTTGATGCTTCCGTTTTGAAACCAGAGTGTGGTCTCTCATCAGTCACAGTGTAGATTCTTTCCTCAGTTTGTGTTTGTTAAAATTTATTTTAATGCATTTTAGTGTTCTTGCTCTTCGAGTAGCGAGGCAAGTATATCAATGTTTGGGTCTTGTTGTGAGTCTGTTTGATGGTCCGGTTTGTTTGTTCTATGTTTTTTTACTTCTGTAAATTTTGTTTTGACTAGTGTGTCTTTTAGATTTTTGTTTATCTTGTAAGCAATGATTGGTGATTCTGGGAATACATTCCTTAGTGTTGAATCCTTCTCCAGTTCAGCCCAATGTTTCAAATGACTTCCCCTAAGATATTTTGTTTTTATGTGTGGGCTGTATGTTGTGCTGAAGATGAGTTTGTTTGTTGTTTCTTTACGTGTAAGTGTGCGGTTTGTTAGTGTATTTTGGATAATTTAGTCTATTTTTGCTGTTATTTTCGTAATTTCGTTGTTTTTGTATTCTTTGTCGAGTAGTTTGTTTGTAAAGAAAGCGACTTTTCTAGTAAAGTCGTCATTGTTATTACAAGTGCGAGCGTATCTATAAAGGATTTTGCCTTTGATAAAGCCATTAACAGTTGCTG
Source organism: Ptychodera flava (assembly GCF_041260155.1). NCBI lineage: Eukaryota > Metazoa > Hemichordata > Enteropneusta > Ptychoderidae > Ptychodera > Ptychodera flava. Next base: position 836,261 of record NW_027248281.1, on the reverse strand, counting down.
TCGGGTGACATGACCTTGCATTTTTTCTCATTTAATTTTGCAAAATATCGGCGAGTACCTCAATATTTCAAGATAACCCTTTCTTCCCAATCATTTCCTGGAGTTTCAGAGTCATATGAACGAAAATGAGTGAAAGTTTTAGACAGGAAAATCGGACGTCGGCCATGTTCAATGTTTACAGTACAATCAGAAGTTTACGTGGAGGAATTAACCAACAAACACTATTCATGATGCCCGCCCTCTAGAGGCAGACCCTCCTATATGAAGTACCACATTTGATGCTTGTGGAAAGCTTGACCACACAATGGAGCATTTAAACTTTTAGAAAATGACAAACTGAATAAGAAGGTATTCAGAAAATGTCAAATACTGCGGAAAAATGCGCAAATATTCAATATAAACAGGTTAACTGACTGGTCAGCTATAAAAAACAATGAAAATGTTTATGATCAAAAGTTTTTGAGATGCGCACATTTTAACAAATACAGAAATTATTAACATTATAAATATAAGACCAAACTATTTTTTCAGGGATGGGACAGGTTGGAAATGAGGGGTGAGAGACAAAGGCACTCCTATTGCTGCATGTGGATGCAGCCACACCATTTCATTTACAGCATACTTTAATTCACTGTGTTGTGTTCAAGTTCCATATTGTACTGACTGTCATACAAGGATAACATGAGCAAATCAAATCAAATTAGAAAAGGATCAATGCTGTTGTGTGGATTTTGCTGAACATGGCTGATTTTAATATTTCGCCCTATATATTTGGTATCCAGCAAAGGCATATTTTGATGTAAAGTCAAAATTAACACTACATTGCTGACAATATATTTTACCGTTTCTGCATGAACTTTTCTTTTTTAAATTATAGTATATTAGTACTTCAAACAGATTAACAGTTATCGTGATGTCAACCCATAATTTTACATCACAAAGACTGTAATTCTGCCAATTTTTTTGTTTTCAGTCATTTATAAATTTTGCACTGCACAAGATGATTGAACAAATTGCAATGTTTGAATTTGTAAACTCAAAGAATAAAAATCCTTTGGTCACAGATTAAATTATTTTTTAAAAAGAAATTTACTCTTAAACACTTTAGCATATATTCTTTACACGGTCATGTATTTCAAGGAAAATATGCCTATTAAAAACAGTAATTTCTTCACTTTCAATTTTTTTCAATACTATGACAATTATCAGCCATGAGGTTATACAAACACAAGACCAGATAAGCGTTTTTCATCATTTTCACAGGACTCTTTGGAAAATCCATTAAAAACAGTTAAAAGTGACTTAAAATGATCACTTGGTATACATTTAATTTACAGATGCCAGTTTGTGTATTTCACATGCACTCAGGTCAGTAAGGAAGTGCATCATTACTATTTTGGACTGTGAATTCTTATTTCTGAATTATTTAACTTTTTCCCACATTGAACTATCTTTAGGCAGTTTATACTGTAGCTTAGAATTTTTTTGATTGATGTATTTAATCATCTTTTGGGTTCTTTGGGTCCATATCCCACCTCATGCCCCTACATCATCAACTATTTACCAACAACTCCATGCCAACAACCAATTACCTGACCTGGCCACACATTAGAGACGGTACAGCGTCATTGACGGTATTTTTTGATGCTGTATTTTGTTTCATGCGAGGTTTGTGAGTTTAGTGTTTCACTGATTAGCCGAATTGCTTCGTTGTGAATTGTCTTTGTGTACATTGACACCACATTGAGTGTTAAGAGAAATGCCTGTTAAGGGACATTTGTCTTTTCTATTTCTTGTATGAAATTTGTTGTATCTTTTATATATGTTGGTTGTTGCTGAACTTGTGGTTTTATGAAGTAATCCAGGAATTCTGTAATTCTGTAAGTGGGACTCAGTGGAGCAGCCACTGATTATTGGTCTGCCTGCAAATTTTGAGTTTTCAGGCGGCGGTTTGTGAATTGTAAGCAATGAGCACCACTGCGGAATATGGGCATTTATGTTTTTGGATCAAGATACTTATAAGTATCATGGTCAATGTTAATGTTCTCGTACATTTAGTTTAATAGTTTGTGTACTTTTTTTACTTTTTGTTCTGTGTCGTCACTGCCAAGTTGTGTATAAGTGTAGGTTATTGCCCGCTTGAAACGTAAACAACGAGGCGATTAAATGTTTTGTTTTCAGGCAACCTAATTTTTCCCATCAGACCACCATGACATTGACACATCTTGCGTTTATCACTCGTGTCACACTGCTTACGATTTGAAATGTTTTGTTTTCTGGCCACGTAACTTGCCCATCAGACCACCATGACATTGACATTAGGGAAAAATTTACCATGCATAAACCACTCACACACCTACACATGAACAATAACAACTTTTTTGAGGTTATCAAGTTCTCTTCATTCTTTATTATCAATAAATCATAGAGTGATTTCGAGGGGAATTAGCTTAAAGACACATAGGCAACCCCAGGCATCTGGGACGAGTGGTTCAAAATCAGAGTCAGATTCTGACTCTGAAGGAGAAAGCACGAGTGGACAGAGCGATGGAATGCTCGGGACAGATTGGAAAGTACGATGAGGCTACGTTTCATTTCTTTGTATGAAATTAAGTCTGAGTTTGAACTTTTCACCGTTGAATTTATTTTATAAAAAGTGGAGCAATACCGCGCCTGAGTATTTCGATTCAATGTATTGCATGTTGTAGCTGTAGTAGAGTACACTCAGTGTGCAGTTTTCGGACATTCAATCACATGCTGTTCGTCGGACTCACTTCGCTCCGTAATGATAGCGTTTTACAAGTTGTTTGACTCATATTAAGTGAAGTGGTACTCTGTCCCGTTTTGCATAGTTTGTTTAGTACAAGCTATTTCGGGCTACAATTAAGCGAAGTTAGCCAGACCATATGATAAAAGGTGCAGAAAGCAACACACAGAGACAGCCCATATGTCCGGTAGGTAAACGCCAAACACGACGAAATTTGGTTATGTCGTCTATTAAACGTAACTAATTATCATGAAATATTTACATTCAGTTTTTTGAACACATCGAAAATAAAAATTTGGGTTTTTAAGTTTCAAATTATCAACATTTAGCCTCTTCTCACTTTCCAAATATGACATCCGATTACTGCGATAGCAGTCTGATTACTACGCAATCAACATGGGGTAAAAAATTTTGCAACTTGACTCCCTAAATACCATTTCTGTCGTGTTAACAGTTTGACGATAAAAGCAAAAGGTATGGTAATAAGAATTCGTAGCGCTTGTCATTTATGAAACGGCTTTGGGCGAAATTCACTACCCTTTCAGAAAGCTATCACTCTTAGTGTAGCTGTGTTAGACGTCGACCTTTGACAGAACTATCATTTCCTTTACTGGAGCATGAGACAAAAGGTGCAATTGACCCATGTTCCCGTGCATTTTCAGAGCAAACGAATCCTGCAAAAAGTGATGTGTCAGGCCTATGTTGTACATGTTTTGATAAAGAAAAACAAAGAAAGCTTGTCGCCACATTGTCGGGTCGCCATTTTGAATCGCCGTCTTCACCGTTCAAGATTGTGTGGAGACGGGAAGCTTCCTGCCGCACAAATGTTTCCCGATGAATGAGAATGTGACATCGATAGTCATCATTCCTGTAATGTTCATTTCCTGTATTTGGCACGAAAGCATAGTACACCTAATCAGATAGCCTGACAAGTCATTTTAGTTTACATCATTTATGAAGTACTAATCAATGATAGAAGTTCATAGATAAAGTGCTAGTAGATTACATCATTTATGAAGTACTAATCAACGATAGAAGTTCATAGATAAAGTGTTAGTAGATTACATCATTTAGATAAAGTGTTAGTAGATTACATCATTTAGATAAAGTGTTAGTAGATTACATCATTTAGATAGAAGTTCACAGATAAAGTGTTAGTACATTACATCATTTAGATAAAGTGCCAGTAGATTACATCATTTACATTCATCTTCCTATCTTGTCTTTCAGAATTTGAAGTAAATATCGTCATTGTACTTCAGGATGATCATCTGATAACAGAAAATTTCCCTATCAAGTTGTTCCGATTTTGAGCTCACTGCATCACCAAGTCTTTGCTCAGATATTTATGGTATGTTGTTTCCTCTGATACCACCTTTGACATTCAGTATAGATAGCTTCTTCAGGATATCTTCATTAATATTGTGGTCATAATCACTGACTTATTATCAGACAATACTAAATAAAAATTTCTGCTCTATCACAACAGTCTATAGTATATGAAAATAGTTACAGATTATGTTCAAACTGTACAACCAGTAGTTCCATAACAAAATGCATATCTGGAGATAAACACTTCATTGGTTGCAGGTATAGTTTTCTTTTAAAATACTTATTTAAGTAGAACTACAACATCTACTGAATCATTAATGGCATTGTAATTTTTTACAACAAACATTTTTTAGAAAATATCACACAGAGTCTCTTAAGTTTTTGTCTTCTATATGAAAACTTAAACAGTAGATCTGCTTGAAAATAATCTTGAGTCAATTGGCCTGGGAATTAAATGTTATCCTCACTTTTCCTTGTTGATTGTTAAAATTTCTGGATTTCATGACATTATCATTATCTTGAAATATGCTATATCATCAATTGTTTACACATTTTCATTGTGCATTCAAATATATACCGGTCTATCCATGATAAACCCTGTGAAATTATATAGGATGTTGTGTTCAATGGATGAACAGTGATTAATATTCAACAACACAGGGAATTCGCAGCATACACACTGATCAATATCCTCATAGATAAATATGTATTCTTACATATTTATTTACGCAACCATTTTCCAGTGCGCATTGATGACAATCACTCATAGTAGTGTTGAAGGTAGTATAGTATATGCCCCAAAAGTGAAAGACTTTTGCTAAAACTGTTCTGAATGAAACTTTCAACTACTCTCTTATCAACAATAAAAATTGGGGGTCACTGGGCAAAGTTTGGAACTAGTGAAACAAATTACTCAACATTTTGCAATATTTGAAATCCAAAACGGTAACCATTCCTATGTAGAGTTACTATGGCAGGTTAAATCTTAGATTTTGAAAAACCAAGCCAGAGAAAGTTTTTCTTTCTCCAAGAGCTTTAAAATGAGCTGCAACAAGTGGTAAATCAGAGAAGGATTGTAGAAAGTTGAGAGTCCGACTATCTGTCCCTGAGGTGCGTTCCACCGTCAGCTCATCAACAATATGTTTGCATTTGACTAGCCAAAAAGTACTAAATATGGTGAACTATTTTTTATTCACATCATTAGGCCAGATTGTCTAAGAAAATGTCACTCTTTCAATCCTTGGTGAGGGATTCAGTCAATTCAATTCAAGCACTTATGTGTATATTTGCGGCAGCCATATTTGAATTGCAACTCAAAAATTATGTATTTGTTAAAATTTTAGTTGTGTATTCATCACCAATGTTCAGGTATGTAAGGGTAGCTCAAACCCCCAACTGGGACCGCCAACTGGGACTCCCAGTTGGCTTAAAATGCACTCTGGGACCGGTCCCAGTTCACTTCTGGGACCGGTCCCAGTTCACTTCTGGGACCGGTCCCAGTAGCGAACTGGGACTGGTCCCAGTTGGCCTCTGGGACCGGTCCCAGTTGGCTTCCAGGACCAGTCCCAGTTGGCTTCAAAATTAACTCTAGGACCACGGCCGCGGTCCTAGTTGGCCTCCAGGATCAGTTCCAGTACACTTCAGGGACACATCCAATTTGTGAACTGGGACCACTATGAAAAAAACCCAGTTACTGGTACTTAATACTAACAATCTGTTAATGTTTTCATTTTTTACTCTGCCATAATCGTAGGTATACAAGACATTTAATAGATCCCAACTATTAAAGGCCAAAGTAATTTAATGCTTTGTTTTGTCTGTGTGCACATACTAGGGTTTTTTCTACTGCCAATGGTTTGAATAGGATTTTACTTAGCTTTCCTGATTACAAAATTTCACATCTTGTAGTATAACTGATGATGATCACGATGAAAGGAAGTTTCTGATGATTTTTGTATAGACACTTATGTTGTTACATGGAAATAATCAAGAAAATATAAGGTGTGTTTTGATTTTCTTGTATGTGTTTTAGTACTGCCTTCCCGCTCATGTTTCGAAACATTTGAGTGGGCGCGCTAAACAAAGAATTTGATTACTTTGGTCTTACTGCGATGTACTCATTCTTAGCACTAGTAAGTCCTGTGCTATGGTGTGTGTTGAAATCTTACTGCACGGATCACGTTGATAGAGAGACTGTGTACTGAATCAGATGAAAAAAGGAGATGAAAATAACTATGCAAGACTAGCAATTAACTCATCAAGGCTTTCATTACATTAAAAACAGCAAACAAATTATTTAACGAAAACCTGCTGTGTTTTAATAGAATTGCAATTCACTTGCAGTATATGACTGATATCTTAAAGCCGCACTTTTCAATCCCAGGTTCTCGCATTAGTAGAGTTCTCCTCCCAGTCAAACACATAGCCAGTACGATGTTTGATTTCTATTACATTAATTACACAGACTGAGTTCAATCTTTTGTCACCTTTTGCTAATCCTGCAAATAGAGCTTATATAACCGTTTGATTGACGGTCGGTTCAAATTGCCAACTGTCATTTATTCCCCACCACCACACTCGAATTTCCTTAAAAACATCTTCCTGTTACGTTAGAATTTGAATATAACCACAGAGTTCGATCGGCAGCAGCTTCATGCTGACCGTTTGGAAGTCTGTCAGCGTTTTTGCGGTTGGGAAAAACTAAAAAGTGGCATTATCTGGAGCGTGTGCCCTCATGTTACCTGTTTGGTGTCCACTTACACAATGAACGCCGCCATAGGTTGGCGCCCTTTTAAAGGGAGGCTCCGCCTTTAATTAATTTGGACCTATACCGGTAGTTATATTTCTGAACAGATAGACACAAATAGGAGAGGGGCAACCATTAGTGCATGCATGTACTGTTACAGCAGAATCATTTCATTGTGATGCGAGGAAAAAATAGACATCAATGAGGTGATAATAGTCCCATTACATTTTAAGACAAAGGGTTTTGAATATACAAGTCAACAACATGCACTGCTTCAAAACTTCATTGACAGCTAGTAGCTATATGCAGTATATGCTGCCTCAGTGTTTTCTATTTCAGTCTGTATGTCTGTCATAGCTCTATGGAGCTACGAGTCCCAGAATTGAAATGAGACCTGACTGTCCTTGAATGAAACTGGGAGATGTTAGCTTTCCCACACAAAAAACATACATAATTTCACAACAGTACAGAGAATATGAATAAAACAAGTGCATACAATTGCTACAAAAGGCATATAGTGGGATGGGAAACTTCTTTCCCATTAATATTATGGTTTCGTCATTACAGCATGGAGGTACCTTACCTCCATGGTACAGTTCATTTGATACAAGTGTGTTTCCCCACAATCATAATGGTCCCAGTTACGTCAAGCTAGTACGCTTCTGGGACCAGTCCTGGAGGCCAACTGGGACCGGTCCCAGTTTGCTTCTGGGACCGGTCCCAGAAGTGAACTGGGACCGGTCCCAGAGTGCATTTTAAGCCAACTGGGAGTCCCAGTTAGCGGTCCCAGTTCGGGGGTTTGAGCTACCCTTACATACCTCCAATGTTTTGAAAATGTTCTGATGTCAAACTTTGGCAAGCATTTTTACTTAAGTTGCATTTGATTTCAATCCACCTCATTTAAAAAAGTGAAAAAAAATGCATGAGACTTAATAAAAGTGTTAAATGCCCAGACTTTTGTAGGATAACATTTTGAATGTATTGAATTAGTCCTATTCTGTTTTTGCATCATTAGGGATTGGTCAGTTTCTTTGGCCTCGGGGGGTGGAGGGGGTGGATTCATGGGGATCACCCTGTTTTTGACTTTGGTGATAAGGGGGTCACCATGTTTTTGAAATGCCTATTAGAGGGTCAGTGTGTTTTTATATATTCAACACGGGCTCATACTTGCCTAAAACGCATCATGCCAGCCACAAATTTCATCATTGCATTTTTCAGTGCGCCCTTTTGGTGCGTAACTTTAATAGCTAGACATATTTTTCAGAGCCCCCTTCCAAGTGCGAAACTTTAATATATTAGACATGTATATATCAGAGATATCTGTGTATTTAAAATTTTTTGGCAAGGCCTTTGGTCATTTTGTGTATATATACATATATACAAATATATATATATTTATATATATATGTATATCAGTATATATATATATATATATATATATATATATATATATATATATATATATATATATATATATATATATATACACTGAATTATTGAATTTATATTCCACCTTTTGTTTTACTTTTGTCGCACGCAGGGGGGTCACTGTGTTTTCGAAAGTTGGTATATTGGGGGGGGGGGGGGTCAACCACTTTTTGACAATGTCAAAGAAATAAATCCCCCCACCCCCCAAGGCTGAAGAAACTGACCAGTCCCTTAGATAACTCCCATTATTTTTTTCACAGGTTCGAGAATTACTTGAATGGTTTTTCATTTTTACCTTTTAGATATTCATTCCTCCATACTTATATTGCCTTATAGAATTTACAGCAAAGAGATTAAACTTTAATTCCCAACTTCTGAATGTTTTGACATGTAAAACGTATTCATTTTCAATTAGAATAAACTTCTTAATCCAATCAGATATTGTAATTTTGTCTGAGTGACATCATCTTTAGTATTGTCCTGAAGCTCTCTGAAGCGCAGTTTATCAATGTATTCTTTGCTGTGATTAAGTTTGTGTGCGGTTTACAATAATAGGTAGTATTTATCAATCAATCAATCTTTCATTACTCAACACACATTAACAGAGTGTGGTATGGTACATTTAAGATGAAAGAAGAACATGTTCAAATCTGAACACCATCGAATGGGTAAATCCAAGTAAATTGAATTCAAGTACAAACATAACTTCAATATCTCAACTGATGTACTTGATGACAGGTACAGAAAATGATAGCCAATTAAAAATGTATTCTCATTGCATTTTGATCAAAATGTATCAATCACAAACTCCTCCCTACTACTGAAAGCCATGTATATTTATAGAGACGGTGGTGATCAAAATCTGTAACTCTGAGAATGAAACGAGTTGTCAATACAATGATAGATCACCAAACATTTTAATGTCACTGTCGTCAATTACACCAGTTTTCTTTGGGTAATAAAGGTGTGCAAGTATTCACATCAAATAACTAACAAATTCACTTCATGGGCAAAATCTTGAAAAATAGCTTTTTCTTCCCTTGTAAATGAAAAAAATTCTCCAAACTAAAATATGCATGGGCTACCAGCTATTGTCACTAGGCTACCAACTTCAGAAAATGGTAGTCCAAGTGGACTAAAAGTTAAGTTTGAGTACTGGAAAATTCTGTTCCATAATCTTTTTCATGTTTTCTACTTTTTTCTTTAACACTCATAGTGAGAGAAAAATCTGTTCTGCTTTTCTGGCACGATATTGATCTCTCAGAAATATGAGACTTGCATCTCAATAAAAAGTGAAACTCGTCTATTACATTACTATCACATCTCAAGCAAATTCTTTTATTTAAAGGTAAGATATCCTACCAATTTCAATACGAAAATTATGATCAATCAGTATATATTTTGTCAAACTTCTATGTAACCTGAAATATCTGAAATATCTCTTAAATATTTTTCAAAACCAATTTTGGTCTTGAAAATGCTATAAGTGCGCAATATGCTACCACTTCCATTCTTCCTTGAATCATTGAAAAGAGTTCTCTTCCAAGTTTCTAAGTATTGATTGTCATACTCATGTTTTAAATTCTTACATAACTGAGAATAAGAATTTACTCAAAATGCACTGAAAACATGACTATGATTGTAACTTCCCAAAACGTGATGAACAAATTTTGCCCATGAAGAATTGATTGTGCTTTTTTCAAAATATGGTCTCCTGGCAAGTTATTTAATATACACCAATATCTTCTCATTGACACATTGAGCTTTATTTTACAAGGGGATCTGCCTAGCTCCGATCTAATGCCCTCAAAAGGGGTACAAATGCTTCATAAACTCTACAGAATGAAGAGAGGTCAAGGTCAGAAAATAATAATATTTATTTATTTAAAAATGTACCACACATATGTCTCAGTGCGCTTTACACATTCAAATCGATAAAATACCAGCAAAGCAAGACAAGAAACTGAGAGTGTAAAAATAATCAAATGAGGTAAAAAGTGTTCATGGTTAAAAATGATGAAAAATTCAAAGGAATTGAATGAACCAAATTGTTTCTCCGTTACACACAAATTGGAGCAAGTGATCACAGGTAGCACCACCTAAGCCTCTTCGTCTTGAGCAAGACTGGTGGTGAACATCATAGCCACTAACCGCTGAATGAAAATCACCAGTTTGACTCCATGTTTCCGTGACGACTAAGATATCGAGGTTATCGTTGATCAGAGTTGATGCAATGACGCCAATTTTTCCAGTCACCGAATGTACATTCTATCAGTTGCAATTTGGAAACATATGGAGAACTTTGGAATTTTCAATACCACCGGTTTTCTGTTAACAGCTAGTTGAATGGTACAATTTATCATAAGAGTTTGAATGAATGGCTATACGCTCACTGTATGCAATATTTGGAACACATATCTGCTGAAGCATACTTGTTCGACAACTTCTCTTTAGTAGCCTGGACATCCAATCTGTGGTGGTTGGAATATGGTAAACTGGCTCAGGATACAGGGTTTTGATGTTTTGTACAGTGAAGAACAAAGTCTGTGGCATAATAGGAGAGGGAACAAAGTCTGTGACATTAAGTCTGTGACATAATACGAGAGCTCATGCTGCTATGTAGAACTGGTCACAAAGTGCGTAACAAACTCTGACAAAACAAGCAAAAATTCATACACTCCGCTCTGGAATGAAATGACATTTTCTACCAAACTGATCAATGCTACAATACTTTAAAAACCAAGGATCTGACAACTTAAACCTTTAAACACACCATAAGAACAACATGAGTTCTAAAAGCTAGGAGAGAACTGCAAAAGGCAGCCAATCAACAGTGATGTAAAATAATAAAAACCTAGCTCCATTATTGAACCACTCTCTTACACTTGTAAAGGGATTGCCTGGTGACAAATGTGCCTCCCCCCCCCCAAAAAAAAGAACCTAGCTACATCTTAAAAGTCCAGATCAATTAACTGTAAGGTTACAGCGGTTACTGTGCATGCTCATACATTACTGAAAGTACTGTTGGTTTGTTTGTGTTCATGTCCATTCTCTTCTTGCTCTTGTCATTTGCACTCTTTATTAACTGTTCAGCGGCACACTGTACTTGATTGGCTTACCCTCAGTTGAGTCTCACTTCAGAAATTTCCTGTTTCAAATTTATCAAGTTCACGGTCCAGAGGTACTGTGGTTTGTTATTAGTAATGTTACTAGCACATTGTACATATGCAAACTACCTCCGTTCTCCACTGTCAATGGTGCCACTATGTCTTCAGTGTAAACATATGAGAATGCCTAGCTTAAGATAAGATGATTACTGAGATTTAATTAAGGAAATAAAAAAGAAAGCTTAGAAAACATGTCATCGTAGATGGAAATAAGTTCCAGAAACTCCAGCCTTTACAGATCGAGAGCCCACAGACCATTGATATGATACAGACCCAGGTAAGTAAGACAACAATCAAGCTCAGCTCTATTCAAAGACCATTTCAAGTTCCAGATGATTTGATGATAATTCCGACCTTTAGACAAAGGTTTTTCTGAAGAAATTTGGGCAAGTACAATCTCTTACCCCTCTCTTTTCATGTACAAAATGTTTTATTGAGTAAAACAGTTTGTTGCAGAATTTTTTTCCCTTTAATACATTATCAAAGTTATATTTTATACTCTGAGTGATTTGTGCAAGAAAATCTCTAAATTGAACAATTTGTACAAAACAGACTCTGATTAAGCAATTTGTACAAGACACACTTTTTTAAGAGAAACTCTAATTGAGCGATATGCAAAAGACGAACTCTGAGCGATTTGCTCATTGAGTACAAGATAAACTTGCTTTGAGTAATTTCTACAAGACAAACTGTGATGGAGAAAAACTACATTTGAGTGATTTGTACAAGAGACTCTGATTGAGGAATTTGTAAAAGTGAGAATCAGAGATTCTCTTGTTCAAAACACTCACACAGAATTTGTCTGGTAAAAGTCACTCAATCAGAGTTTGTCTTGTACAAATTGCTAAATCAGAGTTTGTGTTATACTAATCACTCAATCAGGGTTTGTTAGTCCCCACAGACACCGTCCGGGGGGACTTATAGGTTTGGTCATGTCCATGCGTCCGTCCGTCTGTCCGTCCGTCCATCCGTCCGTTCACGCAGATATCTCAGAGATGCCTGAGCAATTTCATTCAAACTTGGTACAAGGATTACAGATGCACTTTGATTTGTTTTGTGATACAATCAAATATGGCTGCTAGGCGGCCATTTTATTATGATTTTTTCATGTACAGGCATGTTTCAACCGATTTTACTTAAAGTTGGTACAAGGACATTGACCAATGACATAGATATGCACGTCAATTTGTTTTGTGATATGATCCAATATGGCTGCTGTGCGGCCATTTTGTTATGATTTTTTCATTTACAAAGCCATAACTCAGGCATTCAAAGTTGGTACAAGGACATTGACCTATGTCATACATATGCACATTGATTTGTTTTGTGATACGATCCAAGATGGCCACCGTGTGGTCATTTTATTACGATTTTTTCATGTCCTGAACCATAACTCAGACATGACATATCAAGCGAATTTATTCAAAAGTATTTTTATAGCAGACCTAATGAAGAGGACTTTATCCTCTCTGAGGACCTGTAATCAAAGTACCCATTAACAAGTGGGGACTGTGTCATCAATGATGACTTGTTTTGTACAAATCACTCAATCAGAGTTTGTCTTGTAGAAATCATGAACAGAACCTCTCCTGTACAAATTGCTAAATTAGAGTCTGTCTTGTACAAATCACTCAATCAGCTCTTGTTCAAATCACTCAAATAGTGTTTGTTTGGTACAAGTCAGTCAATCAGAGTCTGTCTTGTACAAATCACTAAATTAGATTCTGTCTTGTACAAATCACTCAATCAGCTCTCGTTCAAATCACTCAAATAGTGTTTGCCTGGTACAAGTCACTCAATCAGAGTCTGTCTTGTAGGGGAAAATGGGGCAAGTGGGCCACTTAGTGGTATTTTGCTTTATATAATTGTAACGACTTCATTAAATCTCATGTTAATATGGTCATAATATAAAATGAGATCAATGAAATATAATGGTATAATAAATGATATTAAAGAAATATTATTATGCAAATGACATGCCCATAAAAATATTTGTTGAAGCGGCCCACTTGCCCACTATTTGGGGTAAGTGGGCCACCAATAATATGCAATTTTCCCCAAGGCTGGAATTTCTGCTTGATGTACAAATCTATGTATAAATATTAATTTATCACCTATTTTGAAAGATATATGAATGTAAATGATTATCTTTATAAACAACACTTAATACATTAACATTTTATTTATTTTTTGTCAATTTTACAATTAATATAACAATACATTGTAATTTTTTATTTCAAATAAGTAACTGTATCCTCACAACTTGGAAAACATAGTGATAGTGCGCGAGAACTGAGCAATGCTCAACAATTTGGATTCAATTACTGGTAGCTCTCACAGATATCTAACTAAGCACTAAACTATCAGCCTGACCATGCTTTACTATTTTGTGCCTTGCCCTCTCGCTACATTTTTGTAGCTACAGCATCTCATATCTTAGAACTATACATTACAGAATGGCAATCGCGATGCAGACAAAATTCAGAGTAAAGTTGACCTTACTTTTGTTAAAGTATAGTGTCATTTAGCAGTCCTTTGAGTTATGTGACAGTGGCCTGAATTATCAACTTTTTTATGCCATCACATTCAAAAGATGTATTGCATCAGCTTTTAACATGAAATTGTTGCAAGAATAAATCACTTGTCTTGTGTACAGATCTTACAAACTATTAATCTGGTCGAGCTTTCATGAAATATAATTCTCCATGAAGTGACCTGACAAAGTAGCAGTGGTATTGATCATATAGTGGGCAGTGCTTTGTGAAATATATTTCTGTAATCATTGTATACTGAAAATGCAAAGCAAAGCAGGCAAGGCAAAAAATGCGGAAAGAGTTGTTTTAAAAGTTTAAAATATGCAAAATGTTGCGTAATCGTGAACGCTGTTATATGAACTGTACACGGCTGCACAAGCCATTAATTTAATATAATACCATGGCTGCAAATATTAATTTTTTTTATTCTTCCGAGAACATGTAAAGAAAGGGAGTTATCCCGAAAATTGTAACCAAACATCTTGACTTTAACATTTGAAATTTGAATTTTACTCTCAAAAAAGTTTTGGTCCAAAATAGCCTTTCCAACCACCTTAAAGGGACAAACTCACTCATTGTGACATTATTTCTGGTATTTTAGTTTCATTTGAAATATAAGTGTATTGCTCTGGTCACTGAAATATGCTGAATAACCAGTTGCTACAGTTCAACTCTCACATATGCATAGTTGTAACGCATGAATTCTTCCACAAAGCAATTTTTGCAGTGGTACTTACCAAAAATTAAAATGATGGAAGTAATCATGCCTTATGTCCATGTACAGGGTGTGAGTTGAGCTGTGACAACTGGGTAATTCAGCCTATTTCAATAAGCAGAGCAATACAATAATATTTCACAAGAAACTTAAATAACTGGAATAATGTCAAAATGAGTAACTTTGTCCCTTTAATCATTGTCACTGCTGCTGTGGTCCGAACAGCAGAATTGTTCCAATTTAGATGAACCAAATACACCAGTGCATGATTCATAGTGTCATTTTGTACATTTTCGGCACTTCCACCAGTCGTAACGAACTGCTCTGACTGCATTTTGCATGGCAAATAGGGCCCAGAGGCCCTTCTTGGGCAAGTCTTTTCTTCTTACCATGTTCTGTTGTGGAGCAAATATATAAAAAATCATATTAATATAACATATAATTGACTGTATTACCCTCACAATATAAATACACATTCTTAGTCAGACATATTTATTTATCCACATACGCAAGCACATATATTACATAAAATTAAATATATGCTATGCATACAAAAAATAAATACCTACATATTATTTATTTATAAGCTAATAAATTTATATATTAACTTATATATATCAATAAATGTATAATTTTAATTGATTGAATAATTAATTCATTACATCATTCATTTATCCACCAATAAATATATATATTTAATTTATTCAATTACTTTTATGCAAATAAATATTGATCTATATTATTATAAACAATATTATAATTGTATACTTATAAATTCATTTATCCATTTATTTATTAATTCATTGTCATTTATCTATTATTTCCTATGTGAATGTGTCTATGTGTTTACAGGCCAGCTGCTTCCGCTGGTAAAACATTAATTTTTCAGACAGTACACAGCTTTGAATTCACTATATGTGGTGGCCCACTTGCCCGGAGTAGTTGGGGTAAGTGGGCCAGTCACAAAACATGTCACCATATTAGTAAAATATAACTTGCAGTACTGATTCAATGGGCTGCCATGGAATATTTATTCAATAACATATATGTTTTGATAGATGAATTAAATTGTAATCGAGAATATTCAGTTTATAAATAATTTTGTCAAATTTTACCAGTATTTCCCACGAGAAGTATTTAAAAATGGCCGCCGAAGGAAATCAAGAGAGGAAATAATCGACTCTTGTTATCGAATACAATGTAATATATGCAGCAAAACTTGTACAGTTAACAAGGAGTTATTTATACATGCAAAATACAATGATAAATGTGAATACTAAAATCTTAGAAAAATACGAGATGTTTTCACTTTATGTCGTTATATTTGAATTTGGCGGCCATATTGGAAAAAGCAAATACGATTTCTGTCAAAAATCGTGTAATAATTCAACAACTGTCATTGATCGTTGATTATTTGGTGCCATAAACAAATGCACCGTTGTCTCTGTCATGTTTACATAGTTATTTTTATCGAAATAATCATATCAATAGAATACGGTCGAAATCCATGTTATCGCCACTTTCACACATACTAGTGGACACGTGACAAGTAGCAAAACACGCAACCATAAGACGAAAATACGGATTTTTACCTGAAATCGGCGCCTCTGCTGACGGTTGCCACCATCGGCTGGATTCGTCTGATGTCTGGTATACTGGAACGTAAACTTGCCGTAAAGGGGGAGATCGCTTTTAACGACAATTTATCGTAAAATGGAAAGTGGCCCACTTGCCCCGACGGCCCACTTGCCCCACTGTCTTGTACTAATCGCTCAATCAGGGTTCGTTTTGTACAAATCGCTCAATCAGAGTTTGACTTGTACAAGTCACGAACAGAATCTGTCTTGTACAAATCGCTGAATTAGATTCTGTCTTGTACAAATCACTAAATTTGATTCTGTCTTGCATAATTCACTCAATCAGAGATTCTCTTGTTCAAATCACTCAAACAGAGTTCGTCTGGTACAAGTCACTCAATCAGAGTCTGTCTTGTACAAATCGCTAAATTAGGGTTTGTGCACAGAGGGCAGATGAAAGTCCCCTGGGGTGGGGAGGAGGGGTTTTTTTGTGCAACGGTTTACCTCATTTGATTTTATTAATTTTGACTGTGATATTTCAAATAAAGCTTTCGACCCCAAACTGTCTGACTGTGTTTTCAATACCTACAATTCCTTATCTCCTCTTCAACCAGTGCACATACCACTCTAATTGCTGCGCAAACATTGCCAACTTGTTAATGACTGCACGTATCAGCGGATTAGCTTATTAAGTCAACACCACACCCGTCCCACACATAGTTAATGCCTTTGTGACAGCTGTGGTGTTGACTCAATCACTTAATCCGCTGATACCGACAGCGGATTAGCAAGTTGGCAATTATGCCGTTCATACACAGGCCATTGAAACGTCTCTGAAACGGTTCTGGGCCAATACTGACACAGAAAGTTATGTGTGGACACTCCGAAATGGTTCTGAAGCGTTTCAGATTTGAGACGGTTTAGTCGGCCCGACCAGAGCCGTTGTAGGGATTAACTCTATCCGCAAATCGCTGTGTGGACAGACTGAGCCGCTTCAGAAGCGTTTCAAACGCCCTCACGCGACAGGTATTTGTAACATAAAACAAACAACAACCAATATACAATATTCACTTTCGCCATGGCTGCCGAACACAGTACTACATCTCGCGGTATACTGGTCCGACGAAGAGATAAGCTTGCTACCAAAACCCTATCAATTCGACCAGAAAAAATTCATTACGATTTGAAAAACGTCGAATTAATAGGAAATTAAAACTGCCGAAATAATTTAGTGGTGGAATTTAATTGGAACGACGAGGATGAAATTTAAGCGAGACATTTTTGCCATGTTGAGACTGCTTCAAAGCATGGACTGTGAAATTTTGTGAGGTCGACAAATTTCGTAACAAAAAACCTCAAACGCACGTGGTGTCACATCAAAATCAAAGTGGCCGCGATTACAAACGGAACAATCTGTGAGACTGCCACCGGCCGCTCGACGGACGACACGTAAGTTGACATCGTGTGCCAGCCCTTGGAAATATATTGTAACTCCTTGACAGGCAGATGAGATAGTCTTATAGCGTTTGATGCATTGAAAGTTTGTAAAAATAATAAAAAATGACATCACCGATCATAAGAAACGTGGTGTTGAAGATAATAGTTTTTAAAAGAAGACTATGACGACCATATTTCTGTAAGTATTATCTAACTTTAGAAAACCAACATCTGAAGATTTACTTCACCAACACTTTTGGATTTGTTCCACTCTTTATTATAAGATTAGTCGAATTTCTGGAAAGTAGGTGTAAATTTTCGATGTCTGTGTATCGTCTACACCGAAGTCATATCCGAAAGAGTATAATCAGTTCGCGACCGCGTAAACCTCTCTCTCCCTCTCTCTCTCTCCGGCATTTCAATGTTTTATATTATCGACATTTATATATCAGTCTGAAGTTTCAGGTCACTGCTCATTGCAAGTAGTTGATGTCAATTTTTCCGTATCGGGCATGGTCTCTATCGTCACTCTAATTGTTAGTGTTTTCCTGTTATATTCCATATCAAACTCAAAACACAACGTGAACAACGCTGATAATATATTGCATATTTCGTATCGAAAACCGGTAAAGTTCGTAACTGGTGACATGTCACGCCCTGGAGAAAGTTCATCACCATCGATCGAATGTCCGTGGCGCTTTTGCTTCCAAATAGACATATTGAAATGCACAGGGAACTTCGCGGTATGGCAATTATATGAACTTTACCTTGAAGAAAGTCTGTGACTTTAAACTGGCCGTACAACCAACAATAAACATGGCGGAGCAATGATACCGATTTCAGAGACTTCGATTTTTTTTTCATTGCGACCTCGACCGCTGGTGAGAGCGAGTCGTCTATTTTTTTCCCACTGGCTATTTGGCTTTGAATTTTCAATTGCCATCTTGCGCTAAGTTAAAGCTAAAAACAAGACGGGCGTTCTCTGTAAATCAATAAGCCTTTTGAATATGAAAAAATCGGACATCTATGAAAGGATAATTGCTTCAAGCGAATAAAATTGCACGAAAGAATGAAAATCAACAGCACACCATAGACGTGATTTAAAACAATAGAGCTTGTGAATAGGACTATTTGAGTAAAAAGTGCCGTTTTTCTCGCAATTTTAGCAACTGTAACGACCCTTTATTTTTTAATACCTTTCCATAATTGAATTAAACTAGGTTTAGGGCTTATACACACAGTGTACACTGATGTACAGAACTTTAAAAATATTCTGCTGGTAACGAACAGGGGTTTACACTCTAATGGGCGCAGTAAAACAATGGTCACGTCCATAGATTCAAGGACGTTCACGGGGAGACACGATGGCAAATAGTGCAGTGTGGTAAAATTGCTTAGACTAGTTTTAAGAACAGTACAATATCTGGTCATCGGTGTACCGCTACCTGTGAATCGAAACGACAAGTGTAGACCTATAGCTTCGAAATTTTATGGGAGAGACACCACGACTGAGACCGACAGTAGCATAACAAACTATTCCCAATTGTTCGTCGTGTTTAATACAGACATCTCTGTAGGTGATTCTGGTTTCTCTTGAATCAAAAGTCCGACTTTGACAAAATTGACATAAAATAAGTCCGAAAAGTTATGTTTTATTCAACTAACTGATTCATCTCCTTTGATATCCCCATTAGCTACATGTAAACAGTCCGGAAAGACTGACATCGATGTCTCCCGGGCCCCCATTTCTTCACCGTTTTGCAAAACATCTCATCAGCCGGACGCATGGGCAATATCTTTGTACGTTGGTCAAAACTAATGACAGTATAGGTCAGGATGTAACATCGGTCAAAGTAATATTGAATATGGAAGACGAAAATGCTTTCATTGATTGACAAAAATGAGAGGGAACGAGTCAGTAAATATCGAACCATAAAGGGGAGATCGAGACTGCCATCCCCCATGATTAATCAACTGGGAACAAAATATATATTTCGATCAACAGACTTACACAACCAGAGACAGCATTTTATTCAGCTGTAAAATAAGTCACCGCCTTTCCTATAATAACACCCCGTTTGCATTTCGATCTACTCTGCTCTGTCTCCAATCGGTATGGCCGTCCGGGTTTCGCCTGCCGTACTGATACATGGTTATTTCTTCACATATTTTTTCATCGTTTGGCATAAAATACAGCATCTCTTTGGTGCACAAGGCAAATCAACGTTTAGAAGGAAAGTCACAGGAGGTTAGGATATTATATACCGTAGGTGAAATTAGAATGGAATGTTGAAGATGAAAAGACTTTTATCAGTCGACAAAAATTGCCATAAACCGAGAATTGAGATTGTCTATATGATTTATTAATTGGGAACAAAAATATTCGATTGCGTCATTAAGTTTGTGTTTGATTCGTTTTAAAATGTGTTCCTACATTCTTATCCGATTGTTTGTGTTAATAAAAATGTTTGTTTCGCCTCGGATATTTGTAGGGAAGTTTGGATTAGTGTGGACGGTAATGTTTTGTTTGTGTGAGGAAAGTTTATGGCGAGCCGAAACAAACATTTTTATTAACACAAACAATCGGATAAGAATGTAGGAACACAATTTAGAAACGAATAAAACACAAACTCGACACAAAAACATTTTGGATAGTTCGGTGGGGAGCCTCTTTCACATTCTTTACAGCCAGTACGACGTCGTTCGTTTCAGCCATCTTGTTATGCAGTATGCTTGGCCATACACACCTTTTGAACTCGAGAGGGCGCATTAAGACGTCTTAAATTGTGAGTATGGACACGAGCGGACCCAAACTATTAATCCCCTGTGTTTACAAATCACAAATAAAGTCGCTGAAACGTTTCAATTTTTGCCTGTATGAACGAAGTAAATGTTTTCGGAGGAATAATTACAGTGGTGTATACACAAGTTGGAGAGGAGATAAAGACTTGTCAGTAATATATAAAGCAGTCAGACGGTGTGGAGTCGAAATCTTTATTTGAAATACCACAGTCAAAATTAATAAAATTACCTGCAGTAAATAATGTAAAGAAAGCAGTCAGACAGTTTGGACTTGAAATTTATTTGACATATCAGAGTCAACCCCCTGTGGTTTGTGTAGTACTAATCGCTCAATCAGGGTTTGTTTTGTACAAACATTCAATCAAAGATTCTCTTGTTCGAATCACTCAAACAGAGTTTGTCTGTTATAAGTCACTCAATCAGAGTCTGTCTTGTACAAATCGCTAAATTAGAGTTTGTGTTGTACTAATTGCTCAATCAGAGTTTGTCTTGTACATATCACGAACAGAATCTGTCTTGTACAAATCGCTAAATAAGATTCTGTCTTGCATAAATCAGTCAATCAGAGATTCTCTTGTTCAAATCACTCAAACAGAGTTTGTCTGGTACAAGTCAATCAGAGTCTATAAGAGCTTGTGTTTGTACAAATTGATAACTTGGAGTTCTCCAGCTTAAATAGCTCAATCAGAGTTTGTCTTGTACAAATCGCTGAATCAGAGTTGGTCTTTTACAAAATCAGTCAAATCAGAATCTATCCTGTAAAAATCTCAGAATATTTAATTACCTTGTCATAGACAAAAAGCTCAATCAGAGTTTTTCTTGTAGAAATCACTCAGTGTTTTAAAAAAAACATTGCAAACGGGGATATCGACTCTGCTATTGTTTGTTTAAATGACATCTTTGCTGCCATTTCGTGTGAATTTCGTAAAAATACTTGTACCCATGGAAAGAATATTAAACCCCCCTCTGATTTACCAGATTTATCTAATGTAAATATTAGTTACTTGATGAAAACAAAAGAATGACAAACTGTCAATGGGGTGTTGACACATTTGCTAATGCTTGAACCTTGGATTGAGACTAGAAAGACTAGCAAACAAGCAAAACGTAATGTCCAAAAAGCCCTGAACAACTTTCGTAGATACCACAACCACGAAAATCTTGGGCTCTATAACGAAACCAAGAAATCCTATCAGAAATTAATTGATTATAAAAAGAATGAATATAAGCAGAGTAAAATGGACGCATTTCTGGCGGATGCATTAAATAAAAACTCGCGTAACTTTTGGATGAGGTTCAAAGATTTTTCAACTGGTCTGTCAAAAAATATCAATATTACTTCATGGTTTGAATACTTTTCTGAATTTTTTAACCCAGCATAATTTTTAGCTCACATTTGGTTATACCAATGTGAGTTTATCGTTTAAGCTGAAGTCTATGGCGTCTGTATGTATGTGTGTATGTGTGTATGTATGTATGTATGTATTAATGTATGTATGTACAGTACCGTATGTCCGTCAACATCAAAAACACGCAAACCGCTGCACGCTTTAGCTTGGTATTTGGTGTGTGGATGCATCCTGGGCTATAGATGGGATTTTGTTCAAATGAAGTCTGCATTGCCAAAATTATGCAAATGAGCTTACAAAATGTGAAAATGGTCAAGAATTAATATCTCGAGAACCGCTGTTTTGATTGCTTTGAAAATTTGTGTGCAAGTACCTTAGGTGAACTTTATACAGTTTTATGAATATTGTGAAGATATCCTTAATTTTGTATTTTTGCTGAATTTTTTGGTGATTTTTCTCATTTTCAGTAAGAATTCTTCTTCTCTAAAACCGCCAGCCCAATCGCTCTCAAATTTGGGTTAGATCTTTGCAAGGGTGTTACTCTTCTAATTTGTTGAAATTATGACAAAATTGGGAAAATTACTATTTTGGAGCAATTTTGTCATTTTTGGTCAAAAAAATTACACAGTATTTTCTTTTTAAAACCCCTGGACAGACAGCTTTTATATTTGGTACACAGACATACAGAGATGACAATAGTTAGATATGTGGAAATTGTCCTGAAATATATAAATTTGTACTTTTAAGATAATATTGTCATTTAAGGTCAAGAAAACTTGTTCTGAAAATTACTTGTCTGATAGCTTTGTAATTTGGTATAAAGTCCCGAGGGATCTTATTAGATAAATTTTCTGCTCAAAGTGTTGGGAAACCCCAGTTTACCATATTCCAAACCCCAAGTAATTTTCTCAGTTTGTGACCTTAAATGACCTACACCAACCCAGGATATGTTGTGAGACAGTTTCAAAAGCTGTGAACATAATTTTGTCATATTTGGTATCAGTTTGTAGGAAAATTTGATCCAGAAAACAAAGCTGAGGTGAATTTTTTCATTGCGGACCAATTTTTGCAACTCTTCTTTGTAAGAAATACAAGAACTGATGAGAAATTTGGATCCAGGATAATTCCAGATGTTGTAATCACCACCCACAGTGGAAGGCATTTCACTATCCCTAACTAACATAATTGCTGTTTACATTAGAATGATAACACTCATCGCATTAATTAAAAACATCCCCAAGGTTGTAAATACATTTCCTGTCATCTGGCGTTATGTAATACCAAGGGATGGAACATTTGATATTCAGGAGGGAGTAGGGTCTAGAAGATTGATGAGGTAGCATTACTTTTTTACCAGATCCCTTCTACATTTTTCCCCACTCTCCCACCTTTTCATTTTGTCAAGCTTCTCTGGCTAATTTTTTTGTTGACGTTTGCTTATGTATTTAGGATCTGCTTGTTCCATTGCTACAGAAGTTGATACGCATGTTCCTAAAGATGACCTCCATTACCAAAGTTGGAGACCTTATTTGCTTTTGTCATTCTTGTTTTTCCTGGTTTAAATATTTCTCGAATGGACTAATTCAAACCGAATGTGAGCACACTGTCCTTGACGGTATTTTTAAATTATGCTGCTGAAATATAATAATAATAATGATAATATATCTGATAGAGGTTTTGACGAATTTCATGCAATGGTAAAATCCTTTTGTTGACTATCTAAAATTAGATGGTGAAGTTGATCAAAACATCGATTGTAGTTTACTAGACAAACCCATTACAGTTGATGAAGTAGTTTCTAGTATAAACAAACCTAAAAATAATAAGTCAACAGGATTTGATGGCATTGTGGGAGAATTATATAAAAATACACCCCCAGTCTTATCAAATATATTGTGTAAACTTTTTAATTTACTCCTCTCCTCTGGTTTATTTCCAACGGAGTGGATCAAAGGTATGATTTCACCAACTTGAATATATAAACATAGGACCAAAGTCCCTGAAGCTACTATAGACATGGATACAAAATTAAGTATTTCCTGACTGTATGAAATTATCTCACTAAGGTCATCCTAGGGACATGTAAACCAAATATTAAAGCTGTCTGACCAGCAGTTTTGAAAAAACAAGCGACTCAACAGTTGACAGAGCTCTGCTGTGTTATGTAGAGAATAACCTTTTGTGAAACATGTATTGATGAAGAAGGTGGATATCTTTGATAGCACATTTCAGGATGGCCTGACAAAAACTGGAAAAAAATTCCGTAAAAATACAGATTTGCATATTTCATCAGATTATATTAGTCTATAATAGCAAATAAACAAGAGTTAATTACATTCTAATTAAAGTAAACAAGACTTGCTTAAATCAAGATTTACGTCATAAAAAACAGCATATCTGTCAGGTTATAAAGAATCTTGAGCTGGTTATCTTTTAATATATTATTTTCATCCTATTAACCAAGCACATTTTAACTTTCAAATTAACATTGTAAGTAAGTTCTGTTGAATAAGTTGAGACTGTACATACTCAGAGAAAGCACACTGTGAGACAAATGTTTGAAACTTAAGAAGTTCAAGGTCATCAAAAGCATTATAAGGAATCATGTTACACTTTCATTGCACTGTTTACACAGATTGCATAAGTGCTATAAATAGCACATGAGGAATCTTACAGCCCAGCTTTACCATAAAAACCCCATCACTTTGACCACTCTTTTCATTGACCACTCTGTTTTTTTTCCTCAAAAAGTAATCTTATTTTATCCTTACCAAGACAACCATAAATGGAAATTAGAACTTTCTCCATCTCTATTTATTTGACCACCCTATCATGTCAAACTATTATGAGCAATTTCTTTTAGATAACATAAATGGTGGTTCAGAATATATCAAAGTTGGGATTCAGGAAAGTTGCCTTTACATGTTTTCATCCTCCAAGATGGTAAGCATTTCACTATTAACTGTCAAAAAAAGTTGAACTTTCTGATAATTCCACACTAAAATTATTTTGGCTTTGATTATTTCCTAATTAATTCAATTATTTAAAATCATATTAATTATTTTTTCTGGGTGAATTGATAGGGTTTATACATGAATTCCATACAATGTAAGTCAAATTTTGACCAAAACAAGTCATTGACAATGACATAGTCCCCACTTGTAATAGGAGTATTAGTCTTGATTGGGCAGGGAAATGAGGTCATAAAGAAGTATCACTGGAGTGTATATGTTCAGATGTATGGACACATAGGTCTATGTCATTGTTCCCAATTTGAAACAAGAGGCATGTCTAAGTTATGGTTCTAAATCGGGAAAAAAGATCAGACCTCTAGCTGTATTGGCCAGCCAAGAAATACATTTGCGCATAATAAATGAGGTACAAGATGTGACATCTTAAGGTCTATTATCCTATCAAAATTAAAGCGTAAAAAACTCGTGGTTAATGAGTTATGCATATATATGCATATTCAAGGTCAAAGGTCATCAAGGTCATGTGACATTTTGAAAAAAAACATTGTATTGCTAATTAATCCATATATGCCAAAATTCAGACCACTAGCTCTATTGGCTTGCCGACAATTTTATATGGGCATAATTAACGAGGTAAAGCATGTGTTGTCATAAGGTCTCCCATCCTACTAAATATAAAGGACATAGCACTTGTGGTTACTTATTTCTTGACATAATCATGTATTTTAGGTAAAAGGTTATCGAGGTCACATGACATTTTGTCAAAAAATTTCTATCCTATAGTCTATCCCTTTAAACTAAAAATCATACATTTACCTCTATTGGATTGCTCAAAATTACATATGCACATAATTAATGAGGAACAATATGTGGCGTCATAAGGTGTCCCATCATACCAAATATGAAGGGTGTAGCACTTGTGGTTACTGAGTTATGGACAAATATGTATATTGAGGTCAAAGGTCACCAAGGTCACGTGATATTTTGTCAAAAAAATTGTATTGCTAAGTTATCCCTATATACCAAAAATCAGACCTCAAGCTCTATTGGCTCGCTCAAAATTAGATATGTGCATAATAAATTAATGAGGTACAATATGTGGCGTCATAAGGTGTCCAATCATACCAAATATGAAGGGTGTAGCACTTGTGGTTACTGAGTTTTGGACAAATATGTATATTTTAGGTCAAAGGTCATTGAGGTCACATGACATTTTGTCAAAAAAATTGTATTGCTAAGTTAACCCTACATACCAAAAATCAGACCCCTAGCTCTATTGGCTCGCTCAAAATTAGATATGCACATAATTAATGAGGAACAATATGTGGCGTCATAAGGTGTCCCATCATACCAAATATGAAGGGTGTAGCATTAGTGATTACTGAGTTATGGACAAATATGTATATTTGAGGTGAAAGGTCACCAAGGTCACGTGACATTTTGTCAAAAAAATTGTTTTGCTAAGTTATCCCTATATACCAAAAATCAGACCTCTAGCTCTATTAGCTCGCTCAAAATTAGATATGCACAGAATTAATGAAGTACAATATGTGGCGTCATAGGGTGTCCCATCATACCATATATGAAAGGTTTAGCACTTGTGGTTACTGAGTTATGGACAAATATGTATATTCGAGGTCAAAGGTCACCAAGGTCACTCGACATTTTGTCAAAGTGTCTGAGATATCTGCGTGAGCTTATGGACTCACATGGATGGACTCACGGACTGACATGACTTTATCTGTGGGGACTAAAAACTGTGTCACTGCATCCTTTTTGCAATATGAATACGATGAGAAACTTAATTTTTATTTTTCTTGGCCTTATACATGGGAGTCTATGGACTGCCTTATACCGGTACATGGGAGTCTATGGACTGCCTTATACATGGGAGTCTATGGACTTCCTTATACATGGGAGTCTATGGACTGCCTTATACATGGGAGTCTATGGACTGCCTTATACATGGGAGTCTATGGACTGCCTTATACATGGGAGTCTATGGAGGTGAAAACTAAAAAGTCCTCTAACACGGCCAAATTTGATCGCATTGTGAAACAAATCGACGTGCATCTGTATGAGGTAGGGTACTATCCTTGTACCAAGTTTGAACGAAATTGCTCCAGGCGTCTCTGAGATATCTGCGTGAACGGACGGACGAACGCACGGACATGACCAAACCTATAAGTCCCCCCGGACGGTGTCCGTGGGGACTAAAAAAGCGTAACATATTGAGAAGTTGGGTTCAAAAAGTCCTTGGCCTGGCAGTTGCATTGCATAGAAAGTCTATAGCACTTTAAGGGTTAAGAAGTATCACTGGAGTGTATATGTTGAGATCTATGGGCACATAGGCCTATGTCGTTGTTCCCAATTTGAAACACATGAGGCATGTCTAAGTTATGGTTCTAAATTGGGAAAAAAAATCAGAACTGTAGCTGTATTGGCCAGCCAAGAAATACATTTGCGCATAATAAATGAGGTACAAGATGTGACATCTTAAGGTCTAATATCCTATCAAAATTGAAGGGTATAGAACTTGTGGTTACTGAGTTATGCATATATATGTATAATCAAGGTCAAAGGTCATTGAGGTCACGTGACATTTTGGGAAAAAAATGTATTGCTAATTAATCCCTATATGCCAAAAATAAGATCTCTAGCTCTATTCGCTTGCTCAGAATTAGATATGTGCATAATAAATGAGGTAAAGCATGTGTTGTCATAAGGTCTCCCATCCTACTAAATATGAAGGACATAGAACTTGTGGTACTTATTTATTGACATAAACGTATATTTTAGGTAAGAAATCATCAAGTTCACATGACATTTTGTCAAAAAATTTGTATCCTATAGTAATCCCTATATACGAAAAATCCCCGGGGGGGGGGTACTTCCATTACTTGCCAATATGTATACGTGCCGCCCAATGGGGTGGGTATTTCAGCAACTTGGTCTAAAATTGGGGTATCAATTCACAGTAAACCAGGGTCTAAAATGGGGTCGATTTTTGAGTGCCACATAAGAACAAATTAAATTCCAACTGTCAGTTCCCGTCTTCCTAGCACAGGGTTTTGAGCTGCACTCAATAAGCATCGATATCTTTTTGTGTGGCAGGGGAGCCATTAAAGAGACCCCCTGGCTTTAGCCAAAATAAATACAGACTTTGTTTTAAAGCACCGTCACTAATTGGTCAGAACTCCATATATGGAAGAATTTTGCCCAATAGAAAATATCAAAACAAAGTGGCTCTACTACTACTATCATAACAGGTCGACCTTGGGAAAACTAGCAGTGCATTGACGAACGGCGAGGCTTCTTGTAAAACCACCAGTCAGACTGTATCTGCAGATAACTGATAATTTCAGAAGCTGGACAAAACTTTGGTGAGGGTGAAAGATAGTTTCTTTCACTCAATTTTTTTAGTATTTCCAAATCGGAAATCATGGCTAGGCCAGCAACAACAAAACCGTAAATGCAGTACTGTATAGTGGTAAGCTCTGCCGGTAGCTCGGTCGCGCAAATGCTTGCTTTTTACCCGATTACGTTTTTGCAAATTTTGACACTATGACTTTCGACCTGGGTCAAAGGTCATAAGGTCTAAAATGGGGTCCTAAAATAACGAGATTTTAGGTCTAAAATGGGCCCCGGGATTTTACGTGCGGCCGCACACCCCTACCACTTCTCAGAGCAGGTACCCCCCCCCGGGGAAAAATCAGACATCCAGCTCTATTGGCTTGCTCAGAATTAGATATGCACATAATTAATGAGGTACAGTATGTGGCGTCATAAGGTCTCCCATCATACCAGATATGAAGGGTGTGGCACTTGTGGTTACTGAGTTATGGACAAATATGTATATTTGTGGTCAAAGGTCACTGAGGTCACGTGACATCTCGTCAAAATGTCTGAGATATCTGTGTGAAAGGATGAACTCAAGGATGGACGAACAGACACAATGACCCAATCTATAAGCCCCCTGGACTTCATCCGTGGGGACTAAAAACTGTGTCACTGCATCCTTTTTGCAATATGAATACGATGAGAAACTAAATTTTTATTTTTCTTGGCCTTATACATGGACGTCTACGGAGAACTGACTTATATATGTGAGTCTATGGAGAACTGCCTTATACATGGGAGTCCATGAAGAACTGCCTCATACATGGGAGTCTATGGAGAACTGCCTTATACATGGGAGTCTATGGAGATGTAAACTAAAAAGTCCTCTGAGTCTAACACGGCCAAATTTGATCGCATTGTGAAATAAATCAACATGCATCTGTATGGGGTAGGGTACTATCCTTGTGCAAAGTTTGAAAGAAATTGACCAGGGCATGTCTGAGATATCTGCTTGAACGGACAGACGGATGTATGCACGCACGCACGGACAGACGGACATGACCCAATCTATAAGTCCCCCCAGACTTCGTCCATCGGGACTAACAAACTTTCTTCGTGTCATTAATAGCCTTGATTTTCTTTGGATATTGAATGGACACATTTATTAAAGATGTCACTTTAGCTTGTCATTGATAGTGAAATGATTTTTTGCAGAAACTTGATCGGTCCAGCAAAGTACACATGCTTACTCATAACAGCTGGACTGCGATGATCACAACATTGTTTTGTGATATTCCGATACAAAATTAAAATAATTTTATTAATATGTCGCATTGACTATAAAGTTGCAAATGTTTCCTTGGGTGTTGAAACATGTTAGCATAGTGTACCAGAAAGTCCATGGAAATCAAGCAGGTTGTTCTTAAATGAACATTGCTGTTCAACACACCAAACAGCAATGTTCATGTAAGAACAACCTGCTTGATTTCCATGGACTTTCTGGTCCGCCCATCACACTGTTATGTCTGTTTCCCCTCTAGCTTCTGAAAATTCTAGTAAATTTATAAATTCAGTCTCAAAAGTTTTGAGTAAATTTCAAAATTGATTGTATTAATTAAATTGTCAGTTATTAACAAATTCCTTTTGTATGAGAATACAGCTCATCTCAGAACTGAACATACTTATATACACACAAGATTTGGCAACACCCTTACAATTAAATAATCTTCAACAGCACTGATTTACATTAACAAATTATTCTATGTGAAGTAATTCTTCAATTGCAGATACTATGACAGAAGAGTTCAGCACTGCCAAGTTATGAGTATAGCACACTGAATTTTGAACCAGAGTTACGAAAATGACTGAACTGTGTCACAATAGGTTTCTTTTTATTAAATTAAATCAATCGTTTCATTTTTTCTAAGATTGTAGAGACTAAGGGTTAAAGATATTAGTAACTTTAAACCAGGAAAAAATACTAATAAGTGGAAAGTATCAAAAGAAATCAACTTATTTATTTCTTTAATTATTACAAAACCAGAAAGTAACACATAATTCTAATTTAAGTGATTTAAGGCTACTTTTACTAGCTTACTTGTCAATGTTTGATGATGGAAAGAAACACAAAATATAACTAACTTAAACAATAATTATAAAAAACCACGAATAAACCTCAAAAGCAACAAAATTCCAAGCATAACATTACACGATGGTTCAGAATGTTCATTTACAAAGTTCACTCAAAATGTACTTTGAAAACGATAGTATTTTGACAGCTGTTACCGTAGCACTTGTGGTTACTGAGTTATGCACAAATATGTATATTTGAGGTCAAAGGTCATTGAGGTCACGTGACGTTTTGTCAAAAAAATTGTTTTGCTAAGTTATCCCTATATACCAAAAATCAGACCCCTAGCTCTATTGGCTCGCTCAAAATTAAATATGCACATAATTAATGAGGTACAATATGTGGCGTCATAAGTTGTACCATAATACCAAATACGAAGGGTGTAGCACTTGTGGTTACTGAGTTATGGACAAATATGTATATTCAAGGTCAAAGGTCACCAAGGTCACGTGACATTTTGTCAAAGTGTCTGAGATATCTGCGTGAAAGGATGGACTCACGGATGGACTCACGGACGGACATGACCCAATCTATAAGCCCCCTGGACTTTATCTGTGGGGACTAAAAACTGTGTCACTGCATCCTTTTTGCAATATGAATACGATGAGAAACTACATTTTATTTTTCTTGGCCTTATACATGGGAGTCTATGGACTGCCTTATACATGGGAGTCTATGGACTGCCTTATACATGGGAGTCTATGGACTGCCTTATACATGGGAGTCTATGGACTGCCTTATACATGGGAGTCTATGGACTGCCTTATACATGGGAGTCTATGGAGGTGAAAACTAAAAAGTCCTCTAACACGGCCAAATTTGATCACATTGTGAAACAAATCGACGTGCATCTGTATGAGGTAGGGTACTATCCTTGTACCAAGTTTGAAAGAAATTGATCCAGGCGTCTCTGAGATATCTGCGTGAACGGACGGACGGACGCACGGACGCACGGACATGACCAAACCTATAAGTCCCCCCGGACGGTGTCCGTGGGGACTAATGACAAAAAATTCCTTAAAAATACACATTTGCATATTTCATCACAATTTGAACAAATCTAAGTTGGGTTATCCCTAGAGACCTGTATACCAAATAACAAAGCTGTCTGACCAGCGGTTATGGAGAAGAAGATTTTTTACCAAAAACACCTTTTTTGGCATTAATTTGCCCATTTTCAACAATATCACAAAATTAAAAAAAAAATAGTTTCTCAAAATCCTATTTTTCATCTACACAACAAATATCAAATCAGTAAGTACTGCGGTTCTCAAGATATTTGAGTGGACGGACGCCTCACAAACGGACATACATACAGTACAGTCCACGCAGAACCTGTCATTGTGCTCGCATTTTGCGAGCACAATGCCAGCACTCTAAGCGCATTATGCCAGCACAATTGGGTGTGAAGTGCCAGCATTTTACGAGCACTGTGCGAGCACTTTACGGGCACTGTGCCCGCACTGGACAAAATGTGCCCGCACGATGCGGGTATTGAACTCAAAAATGTGTGCCCAGAGGTAGTTGTCGGTGACAACATTGCTACACTTGCCTAACTGAAATAGCGGCGGCTGGGAGTAACTGAATAATCTTGAGTCCTAAAACCAGCTCCCAAACTCTCTTTGTCTGCCTAAGGCAACTCTAAAATCCATAAAAAATCTAAGTCGTAGACAGGTCACAGTAAGATATTATCACATCGTACAGTATGCGTACAGCTCTGAAGAAATCTACCTCAAACTCTGCTGGATCTCGACACTAGACCTCTCACGGATCGTGGTCTAAGGTTGGAACACGGACGTGTAGACCGTGGTTGGATATGCTTTGTGAAAAATTGCAACAACTTCAAGTGAACATTATTGTGGCCATTTACAATAAATAAAGTTCATGATACGTATTAGTAATATCACAGGCACAGACCACATATGCCAGGGGAATTTTCTGAATGAATTCGTTCGTCATTTGCCGTATAGTAGACATCGTACATGAACTAAAGCATGATTGCGAAACCTGATACATAGAAGAACCAGATTGTAAACCATTTTATATTGGGAGGGTGAAGAATAACAAGTTTTGAATTGTTGCCCGGTCAATTTGTTGTATTTGAAACAACGCATCCTTTTTACACAGGTAAGGAAACGAGAGCGCCCAGGAAATAACAACCAGCATCGAAATAAAATTGTTTTTGAAATCAACAGCTTGTATTTTTGTCCTGAACTTTTTACGATTACACGAACGACTTTGCTCTGGATCCGACTGTCTATAGTAGACACTGCAGTTAGCAATATAGAGTCACTATCATACTGAAGTAAAGTCAGCGGTGATGGCGTAGGAAAATGCAAGTGTTTTCATTGGCTTACTGATTTTTCGTGCTAATTCTGCCGTGTTTGTCGCAAAAAAATCGAACTGAAGTTTCGAAGGTAGCCGAATCGGCGAACCATTTTGCTGAGATGCCAAGTCCGAGTTTTGTAGAGGGACCGTGGTCCATGGATGTCACGTACAAAACTAGGCCCTACATCCGCGGTCTGTCCGGTGCTTGTCCCTTTTCAAAAATATCTGAGCCATCACGCATGCACTGTGTTGAAAGAGGGTCAGTAGTACACTCTACGACTAAACCAGGCACTGAGATGCCAGAATGTGAAACGAGAAAACCCAGTTCCAAAATGACCTATAAGTCGCGAAAGTATCCAGACTGCAAACTGCATGCCCTGTCCGATTGGGCATTTCCAAGCAAATATGGCTACCGCTAAGCCCGAATGTAGTCATCGTGTAAAATACAATTCTAGGCTTCGGTGAATTAAAGCAGGCGGCTTTATCCGACCGGGAAATATGACGACAGAAGTTCTAAACATTTATACAGGTCCTGTATTGTATTACGATGTACCGTCCCTCCAGTTTAGTGTAGAAAGTTAAAAGCATAACATTTTTTTTTAAAGTTATATCGATGCGATACATACTATTAAATCTGAGACTCTTTCTGTCAGTTTTGGGCTGCTGGTCTTCACAGCAACTTGCGTCTATCGGCTTTAAAAAACGTTCAAAATTTTCGGGGTAGACTTGAGTCGATAGTGCACCCCTGCGTGAACGTCCTTGGACCAGAACTGCGACCTTTGTTTCGTGACGAGTCAAACATACATTGAAATGTAAATGTACCAAAATTTACAAATTGAAGTGACTTGACTGAAGTAATTTCGTGGTCAACATGTATTTGACGTTCAGAAGTGACAGACAAAAAACGTGAATAATTCCATTTTGTCGAATTGAAAGCCCTCTGTGGGACCGTGGTCCGATAAAGTCCCATGGGAGCATAATGCTTCGAGGAATTCGCCTGCTATTCTTGGAAACTGCTGGTTTCCATAGCGACCATGCGACGTATAGACCATTGACTGTTGACCGATGCCGTCTCGTTCAATAAAACATTTTACATGCCGAACTCACTTTGAACCAAAGATTCGAGTCATATAAAATGATGGAAATAGCAAAAAATACCTCAAAAGTTGTCATTGTCTGAGTAAAAACGCACCATACGTTTTCCCATACATATCAAGGCTATATACTGTCAACGTAATTCAATTCTGCAAACTCAAAGACGACGAACATGTTCTTCAATAAATCGCATAACCCGTGGAGAATGTGTCATAAACAATACATTTCCAGAAGTTCTCCGAATGGTGAAAATTGTGTCATACATGCATCTCCGCGTTAGCGCCCCGACCAAAACTTTTTATTGCAGTTTTAATCAGGTGTAATATTCAGACAATCGCCGCTTCAGATTTTTTAATTTTTAGGGGGTGGAAATAAAAACATTATCTTTGAAATCCTTGTGTGAGTCTCATTTATTCCAAACTTTTACTCGTAATTCCTTCTTCAAATTTGGTGGCCCTTAAAAGGCCAACTTGTTATGTGGCACATTGACTTTATTTTGTTTTAGTTTTTGAATAGTCAAATGCATTGTCGACATTTAAAACTGCGTCAAACAACGATTTAATCGCAAGTATTTTTAAATCGTACCGACTGTAACACGAACCTCGGAAAGTTAGAGAATTTTTTGGTGCTGATGTATCCGTGGATCAAGGCTGATACCAGCATGCATTATCAAAAAACATCCAGTACGTTAGTGTTTCTACAAGTAGTGATACGTCTGCATTACTTCAACACTAAAATGTCGCGTTCTTTGACACGTTGATGCGAGAAGCGACATCGTTCTTTCGTTACGACTACCCATTGCACTGAAGTTATACTGAAGTTGGCAGTGGGGAAAATGCCGCCAATGGTAAGAGTACCCATGTTTCAGCGTGGTTGAGTTCATCTAAACAATAACCCACTTGCAGATTCGAAACGTTAAGTTCGTGGATTTATGATTTCTTCAAAAAATTACGGAATTATTTTTGTAAAAAAAAATATTTATTCCTTTAAAAGTGTTTCCGAACTTGATAGTATACACCAGCAATGTGATCGCAATTATTTAAACAATCATGCCGACGCGAATCTTTACTGTAAATTGTTGCATACTTCGATGACCTTTGTGACCCATCGCCTGATCATGCTGATTAGTGCGTAGACGCTATTGAATAGGCCGAGGACAATGTCTGCTCTGGGTGGCGATTGCAACCCACGTCA
This sequence comes from Ptychodera flava, assembly GCF_041260155.1. Classification (NCBI taxonomy): domain Eukaryota; kingdom Metazoa; phylum Hemichordata; class Enteropneusta; family Ptychoderidae; genus Ptychodera; species Ptychodera flava. The sequence continues at coordinate 801,348 of NW_027248281.1, read as the reverse complement.
AGTCTTCAAGGTCATCTGGACGACAGTGTAGCAAAATTTGACGTGTTTCCCGGGCAACTCTTCCCGTTTCGGCCCCAAGCTTTTGTTCACAATGTCGTTCTTCTGGTACCTCAATGTATTATTCGATGTGGAGGGAATGTCGTCGCCCGAACGACTGTCTGTCACAAAATAAAACGACACTGAAGACCTGTGGTGACGTAATAGACTTCACTGTGATATACTAATAACGTTCAGACAGCACACTGCCGAGTTTGATTTGATCAACGTAAAACACGACATGAAAAAGACATATTTTTCTGCAGCAAATAGTTGGGGGCGGGAAACATTTGAAATTCGGTTCGTCAGGTGTCGACTCGAACGGAAAATACTATCAGAAACTGGCACAGTGTTTTAGTTTCGTCACTAAAAGTTTGGGTTGGAACAGTTTTTGAATATCGGACTTTTTTGGCATGGTATTGTCTGACATTATCACAAAAAAGACGATATTTTTTCAAGATTTTTGGCCCCGATTTCGTTCGGAGTGCATGGGAACAATTTGACAAATGGACCTTATCGGGTATTAGCTCACATGTAAAATATAAGCAGAAGCCGTATTTTTTTGTAGTTTTTTTTTTCAGATGGTCGTAATGACCCGGGAAACAAATTTTAATGTTGGACTTTATCGTGAAGCACCGGTGGCGATGAAAAATTACGCGGCGTCACCGTAGTTTGTATGATTGCGTTGGCAGTATGATGATCATGACTTTCTCTACATCGACTACCATGTTGTCCATTTAATATTTTTCGTACGGAATATCCGAGGAACGTATCAAAACTTCATTGAGATTTCGGCATGATCGGCAAGAAAACAAGTCAAGCGCTGTCGCCCAAAACGAATATTTTGTTTTCATGTCTGTGGAGAAAATTCAAGTTATTACTTACGAACATGGTCAGTTTACTCCACTCACATTAATCATTTTATTTGTGCCACTAATAGTGATAGTTGGCTAGAAAAAATGCTGATAGAGACGTTCGGCTTGTGAAATCATTGAAATTTACGAGGACAGGTTTACGAAGCAGAACCTCAATCGCGATTTTTGTGCTTCTCAGTTCAATCGTTCCGTACATCGAAAGGAAAAACCAAACCATATAAGAGTATGCGTCTTGTAGAATTTTGGTCTTTCCAGGCGTCACACAAAACAACCTCACCTGCATGTACATACGGTAATATCATTGTGATAGAGGGACCGCGATTACTGTATATCGAGAAAGTATGACGCGCTACAGGGGAGTAAGCAACGAAACGTAATTTCTGACCTCCTTTCATTTAATTGTATGGCATAAACATGATAATGTGAACCGAAAATGAGAGTCACGATTACGATTAGGCATGAAAAAGAGGAAGAAAGCCGTGAAACTGTCACAGAAGTTCAGCATTTTTAGTTCTAAATCGTCTTTTTGACAATTGAAAAAAAGAATATGAGCTCGTATAGACTAGAGTGATTCAAGTTCACAGGCATTCACTTCTGCCATGATAAATCGTCTTCCTGTTATAAAGTACACATTTTGAAAAATAGAAAACAGATCAAGAATTTTTATTGTTGTGTTGACTTGTCTTCTACGATGCGTTACGGTTATGGCAACAACTTACATGTACCTATCGTCACCATCACAGCCTCACTCAGTTTCTTCAACACCACGTCTCACGACCAGTGATGTCATCTTTATTTGAGAAATTCGATAATTTTCGATCGGACTCGATCTTCACAGCGCACCAAGTCAGAGTAACAATTTCACAGTAACAGATCATGCATTGTACGTAAAGAGTTTTCACTTTACCCCCGGCCTAAAATCGTACTAGTATTTGTAAATGACACTAAACGTCGCAACTCCCACCCAATCAGCAATGGGTCAAAGTTCGGCTGAGCCGATGACAAAACCCAACACTACAGTAGCCACTTGTACGTCCACTTGTTGCAATTTTTGTCCACAAGAATGAAACTCTTACAACTTACATTCTCATGCAACAGCGTTCAACTCAGCCATACATTCAAGGTCAAGGTGTGAATGTACCTCACATTGCAACAATGCCCGCACAGTGACGATGCGCGAATCGTGCCCGCACACTGCGGGCACACTGCACTTTATCTGCCCGCATACTGCTGGCAATGATGCTCGTTTCGTGCGCGCACAATGCACTTTTTATGCGGGCATTGTTCCCGCACCAGTGACGGGTTCTGCGTGGACTGTACTGTACATACATACAGACTGACGACGGACGCCGGACGGATACCCATCCCAATAGCTTCTATAGACTATAGTCTATAGTAGCTAAAAAGGGGAGCGTGATAATCCTGGAAACTATAGAGGGATAAATCTTCTTCCTGTCATTGGTAAGATTTATTGTTCAATTTTATGTAGCAGACTTGACAATTGGTTTCAACATTACTGTGAATTTCAGATATTCAATCAGCCTTTTATGAAAAACAGAGGTACTGTAGACAATATCTTCATTTTAAACACCATTGTAAACTATTATTTATCACAACCGAAAGGCAAAGTCTTTTGTGCCTTCATAGACTTTGAAAAGGCATTTGATAGAATCCAGCATTATTTGTTATTTTATAAACTAATGAAAGTTGGCATGAAAGGAAATTTTTTCGTTGTTTGAAGTCGATTTACTCAATTTTCTCAGTGCAAATGACCTTCAGCAACATGTATTTTCACCAACCCACAACCTCGGACACATGCTTGATCTCCTCATCACACGATCGTCTGATCTAATAATTGGTCAAGTTGACACCAACGAAATGCTTTCGTCAGATCACAGCTGCGTTCGCTTTAATGTAAAGGTAATCAGGCCGGCCAATGTCATGGTAATTCCTTTAAGCCGAAATTTCAAAACCATTAATCAAATGGCACTGAAGTCAATGATACGTACATCATTTTCAAGCTTCGCACAATATGGCGATGTCAACGAAATCTGCGACTTATATAATCAGACTTTGACGAATATTCTTGATAGCATAGCACCGATAAGTTCAAAGTCGTCCATTGGTAAACCCAGAGCTCCCTGGTACAACGAAGAGTTGCTGTCGATGAGAAGAACGGTCAGACAATACGAACGGAAATTACAAAGCAGTAATTTGACTGTTCATCGGGAAAGTTTCTAGAAACTTGCACATGTTGAGCTTTCTCTCGCTAAACGTTAAAGAAATAGATAAGACAAAACGTATAAAGCTTTTCCGCTTGATTAAACAATTAAAAGCACATGTTTTCTTCCCTCAAGAAACGTACATCACTCCAGATCTTACGAATGCTATAGAGAAAGACTGGAAAGGGCGATGTTTTCATTCATTTGCCCAATCGAATCATAGTTGTGGGGTCTCAATTCTTATTTGTGAATAGATGTCATTCAGCGATGCTGATTACGACACAAATGGTAGATCCGCTTTTCTAAATTGCCATTATGGCAACACTTCGTTTTCGTCGGTAAATATTTATGCCCCACATATTGCAAAGTCTAGAGTTGCCTTTTATACTGAGATTTCTTCATGGCTAGCTGAAAAGGATCTCCATAATATCATTTTGGGGGTGATTTCAACACCGTTCTTGACGAAAGGCTGGATAAAAAGGGGGAACCGTCCTGATCCACTTCCTTCGTCGACGTTAACAACTCACATTTTGAATGCATTTGACTTGGTCGATATTTGGCGCCTGTTTGATCCGTCTACCGTGCAATATACATGAAGACAAAAATCCCCACCGGTTTGCTGTCGTTTAGACTATTTTCTTTGTTCGAAAACTCTAACAACTAAGACGCAAAAGGCAGATATCAGGCCGTGTTTCTTGTCAGATCACCAAGCCGTATTTGTCAAAATACGTTAAAGCTTACAGATCAAGAGGAGAGAGGACCAAGTTTTTTTCGTTTGACTGATCAAGGCTATATTCAAAGAGTCAAGGAGATCGTTCAGACCGCTGTTAGTGAATTTGACGGAGTTGACTTTTCCAAGTCAATTCTTTGGGATCTGTTTAAAATTTTGATCAGAGAATTTACAATCTGTCACTCAAAAGAGCTTGCCAAGAAAAGAAAAAACAATATCTGTCATTTAGAGAATCGCTTGCAGCAAATTGAGAAAGATCTCGATGATACACTGGACTCGCAAACACTTGCTGAATATTATGAGGTTAAGGAGAAAATTAACCGTATTTATGAGTATCAAGCTGAGGGTGCTAGGATTAGATCAAGGGCGATTTGGTCAATAAAAGGGGACAAGCCAACCAAGTATTTCTTGAATCTTGAGAGAAAACGAGCACATTTCAGTACCATTGATTCTTTAAAATATTCGGATAACGGTAATGTAGCTACTTCTACACAAGAAATTTTATCTTGTTGTAATGATTTTTACAGTAAGTTATACACGTCAAGCGATATTTCCGACATGCACATTGTAGATTACTTAAGTTCAGTTCAGCCTGGTATAATTTTATCCGAGATCGAGAAAACTCGCCTCGAGGAAGTCTTTTCATTCGAAGAATGTACTAAGGCATTTGATGGTCTGAAAAATGGAAAAACCCCGGCCCAGACAGGCTACCAGCAGATTTTTTATAAAACTTGCTGGGATTTCATGAGACCCATTGTTTTTGACTCCATCAATGAAGGACTTAGCAAAGTTAAATTATCTCCTTCACAAAGGAGAGCTGTCATCAAACTTATCCATTTATGAGGAACGTGATAAACTGTCAAATTGGAGACCGATTAGTCTTCTCAACACAGATTAGAAAATTTTATCAGCTGCTCTTTCGAGGCGGTTGCAATTGGTTCTCCCAAATCTTATACGTTCTGACCAAACCGCCTATATTAAAGGTCGTTACATTGGGCAAAATATACTTCTTATTCAAGATATTATTGATTACGCTGATAGCGAAGACCTCGGAGGAGCAATTTTGTTCCTGGACTTTTCAAAGGCATTTGACATACTTGAGCGAAATTTCCTTATGGCAACTCTTCATAAATTCAATTTTGGTAATAATTTCATACATACTATAAAGACAATGTATACAATTCCTGTGAAAGTTGTGTCATTAATAGTGGCTGGGCATCGTCCTATTTTTCTCTTCATCGCGGGATACGCCAAGGCTGCCCGCTGTCAGCTCTTCTATTTCTGCTTGCTGTTGAAATCATGGCAACACATATCCGTCAAAGCCGTGATATTACCAGCGTCAAAGTTTATAATGTCTCCGATTTTTATCCCTCATAAAATTTCACAGGTTGCGGACGAAACTACTCTTTTTGTAACTAACGATGTTTCCATTAAAACGGCAGTCGATGTTGTTAAAGCCTTTGGAACAGTGTCTGTTTGCAACTCAATGTTAAAAAGTTACAGGGCTTATGGCTCGGTACTTTGAAAAAAAAGAAATGATAAACCTGCAGGTTTGAATTGGAGTAATCAGCCGATCAAATCTCGCGGGGTTTACTTTGGTTATGACCGTTTAAAATGTTTACTGTTAAATTGGGAAAAGAAAATTGAAAGGCTGAAATGTGTCCTCAATCTATGGTCACGACGCAAGTTAAGCTTGTACGGAAAAATTACGATTCTTAAGTCATTGGCCCTTCCTAAAATTTATTATAATATTATGCTAAATCTTGGTGCTTCTGAAGCAAGGCTCAAGAATATAAATAAGCTTATTTTCAAATTTTTGTGGAATGACAAACAAGATAAAATCAAACGTCACACGCTCATTGGATCCTATGAGTGTGGAGGACTTAAAATGCCAGATGTATTCTCCATTCACGAAGAAAGTTGCAGTCTCCAATTTGAACAATAAGCACAAACTATATCAAGTAATTTCTAGCAAGTAGCGCGAGTTGCATCGTCGTAAACCACGCGCCTTTTACAGCAACAGCTCAGCGCTACCCGTTTTTTTGCGTAGGTCAGCGGAGCGGAAATTATTGCTCTGGCTCCCGAGAATGTGCGAGTTGGCGCTAAAATTGAAATACCATCTAATCCGCTAAGGAGGGCAAGCCTACTAACGAGGAGCCAATATAACAACCCACATTACTGTTTTCCAGTTCTTTGAAAATGTTATTTACATAAAGTAGGAATAAAGAAGTGGAGAGAGCACTTCCCTGACGCACACCTTGCAAAACAGGGTAGGCCTATTTGTGTGAAACATACATTCCCAAGGCAATTTGACATTTTTGGCCATAAAACATGGTTCGCAGAATCCTCAAAACTTTTGAGTTTAGGCCATCAGAATACAATTTATGAAAAAATCCGTTCCATCATACGGAATCGAATGCTTTATGAACATCAAAACTACACAGAAAAATTTTGCTGTGTCTTTCTACATGGTAATAAATTGTTACTAGTATGCAGAAAGCTGTCGTGATATTGCTTTGACCCGGTTGATATCCGGCTTGTAAGGGATACGGAATTTGTTTTTCTGCAAATCAGGGCTGTAGACGCTGTGAAATGCAAATTTCAAAAAGTTTCTGCAGTGAAGAAAGCAAGGAAATGCCTCTATAATTTGAAGCATCGAAACGACATTTTGTCACCTCCCTTGAAAATTGGAACAAGGAAAGCAGGTTTGATCGAGAAGGGAACATTTTCAAGTGATGATTGAATTGAACAGGTGTAACAAAGAATTCACGAGTAAAGGCCCTCCGAAAACAATATGCTCCGATGGCATACGTTAAATTATCCGGACCACCATCCTTACCACGTTTTAGGGACCTAGCACAATTAACGGCGGGGGGGGGGGGGCCGGAAGAGAAAATGGGGGGGCCACGAAAAAAAATGAGTGTTCTTGGGGTGGGCCATGAAAATTCTAGGGAAGGTAAGGGGTGGGCCACCAAAATTTTTTACACCATGACAGACAGAGAATATTTTTCAGCATTTTTGTTCCTTGTTGAAGCTGGAGTTCCTTGTTAAACTTCTTGTAGCATGATGAAATACCAAGTCTTAAACCTCACAATGCAGTTGTTATGTGTAAAATGAGCAATATCATTATTGAAAATTGACTTCATTTGTCAACAGCAATAATTGTTGGTAATGATACAGAGGCTCGGTTGAAACTGGTTATTTCATCATGCTATAGGAAATTAACCCTTATAGAACAGGAATGCCTGTCAGTACCATGTGAAATTAGCATTCACATGGCTAGTTGGCATGGCGTAATGCATGTGCATAGGGAATAGGCAGTCAGGAAGTCCACATTCATTTCAGAAGCACGTGGGTAACATGTGTATAGGCCGAAATATTTAAATGAGCTAGCCATTCCACTACATGTGAACGAATGGTTATTCTGAATCCACTCACATGTATGTGAACGAATGGTTATTTTGAATGCATATATGAATGACAGGGTCATCCTGGCAGAAAAAGAGCACCATGAAAAGTACTGATTTGAAACCCGATTTTACTTATTTTGATGTTGCCATTATGAATTTGGTAAACATTGTTACATTTGCATGTTTGCAAGGTGTAAGCAAACATCAAATAAGTGAAATCAAATTCCAGTAAAATCAAGTACTTTTACACAGCCTCTTTCGGTGAATTATATGATACAATTGGTTGGAGATGTAATTTAACCATATTTGGCCTAAAACTAAGACAGGCCAAACAGAGTTAAAAGCAACTCTGCCTCACCTGAACACAGCAAACACAAGCAGACTCACCTTTCCAAACGTTCAAAATAAAAAGCACAAAACACATCCGTAAGTCTGATGACCAATTTAATAAATTTTTGGCTTCAACAAATTTCATAGACACAGTGAAAAGTGATTTAGTCAAAGATTAGTTTTTAAAAGAGTTCATTTAACTCTGGCCAAGTCTCGTCTTTCATGTCCTATTTTGTTTTGAAATTTGACATTGAAGACTTCTTTACGTAAGTCATGATTATTCTTGCCAAATTTCTCTTGGGCCTTGGCTGACATGCACACTGAAATGAAACAGAAAGAAGAGAATGAACTTAGCAACATTTATTAAGACAACAACTTTACAATAAAGTTTCAGAAAATGTGTGTAATTTGTTACATACACATAGAGGAATTTTTTACATACATCTTTGCGAGTGCAAAATTAATACATTGAAAGTGTAACATATGTCTAGAAATGTATTGGGCTTGTGTACGTTGTATTGACTTGACTAGTTGCCACAGCCACTATTCTGATTAATTTATGTACATCTTTACAAAGTGAGGGCATCACAATTCATAATTTGAATCAATACAAGAAAGTATGTTAATACATGAGGCAAACAAGTTATTGAACTCATTAAAAATTACAGCTGCTGTCCCTTGAAAATTAAGACGTATCACATTTCTAAATATTTTTTCTGTCTTTACATACAAGGCTTCTTACCTGGCAATATCATATTAACAATGGTTTTTAAAAGTAACCATGTACAAAAGAAGTAAAAAATGCAAGTAAGACCGGGTGGTACAAACAATCATAAGTTTACATAGCCATGTTCATCCTACGATCTACCGGTAGTTTGGTTTTCTTTTAATATTTTCATTTCGCCTATTTTTTATAGCAGTGTTTTTGCACTGAGTGAGACCATGGACGCAAACTAAGCTTTATAGGCGTTGTTCAAGCCCAGCTTTGTTTTGCGTTAATCAATGGCCACACTGTACACCTCCCTCCGCCCTGTCCAGGTATACAGATACGTACTTTCTTTTCACCCCTAAAGCTCAGGTTAAAAATGCCGGGCCATATACAAAACCAAGCTTCCCAGGAAAACATCAATGTGCAGAGAAAGCCTCTCTATAAGGCATACTAATTTCGTAATTGCCCTTTATAAATATGCATTTCAAATACTTACCGGATGAATGGAAAATTATCGTCCACGACGACTTGCTATCTCGGTCACTGCATCTAACACTGTCGCGGGGAAATACACTTTACCTTCATGCCAACTGAAACATTACCACTTAGACCTAACTCACTTGCTGTTTTGACTCAAAATGTGTCGTCACTGGGGGAAGAAATGACCGAGAAATCAGCCATAATTCGTAAGATTCAGCTGGTCTGAACAGCCATTACTTCAAAAAAATCTGCGCAATCTCATTTGAGAGATGCAATGTGATCGTGTGGGAACACAAATTCGAAAGGTCAAGGGTAGTGATCGTCGCAAAATTTTGACATTTCAAGTACGCGTAAACTGTTCTTTTAGATTTTTCTAATAAGCAAAAATTGACTTTATATGAATAGATCAGTTAAAATACGGACGTCCAACACACTAAGTGAACCCTGTTGCAATTCTGATCAGCCTCGTTAAATCCAAGCATACTCATTTACGGGACCCTTACGTTCATACCCTGTTGCGTCCCGTCCACTCTTCCAACACAACTCTTTCCAAAGTCACGACATTATACATCGTCAGAACCGTTAGTCCATCCGGCTCGACTTTTGAACGGTTTGGGGATGAACAGTACCTGTACTGCGTTTCCATTAAGTTATATGTAAGTTGTAATCGCGAAAGTTTTACAATGGCAGATGCAGAACCGTCGCAAGTGTGTTCGTCGTTGTGATGATCTGCGTACATGTACATGACTGCACATCATAGCCAGTTGCTGACGGACGTACGCGAAAACGTGGACCGTATGAGAAAAATTTAATGACAGATCCAACCATATTACGTCTGGAAATGTGAGTACCTTTCAATAGAATGCAGGTTCCGATCATATGGAATATTTAGCGGTGAACATGTGTTTATTATTGCACATTTTGAAAATAAAAATAAACGATGTTTAAAATTTGATCTGTGCTGATTTAATTTAGAGGCTGCTCACAGACGTTTGCAGCCATCTGCATGACTTCCCTCTTGTCATATTCATTGGTTTATACTGAAAATCCCTGGTCTCGTTTTTTTGAATGGAGATGAATGAAACCAATGCTAATTATATTTAAAGGATAGGCTGTAACTTCATAATTTTGGCAGAAATTGTGTTCTTCGTACATCGACTACAGGTTTTTCTCCTTTTTCAAAGTCGTGTTAGCCAGTATTGCTAATGTTATTCTCTTTCTAAAACACGTTCAAATATCCAGTCTTCACAACCTGTATTATGTACAGTCAGCATTGTTATTGTTGGTAAACACATTTTGGTCTGGACTAAACTTCAATTGAACACAATAACAGTGAACTTTTATAATATACATGCACACAAAGTGTATGTTGGTTGTATTGATAATATCAACGAGCTAATTCAACTTAAATTTGTGAACCAATGAAGTAAGTGCAGTTGATACATAACAAAAAATATTAACAAAATCAAAAAATTACAGCTTTATACTGTCACTTTAAAATGGCAAACCGTTGCTTCTGTAGCCACTAAATATTTAAGTCTATGAACAATTTAACTGGTAAATGTGACCCATGTGGCATTTCTATAGTGCAAACATGAGTAATTTCACCTGAAAAACTTAACCCAAGTAAAATCAACTCTACACATGAGTGCCGCCTAATTTATTTAAATTAAATAGACGATAGGGATGTGAAAATATGAGAATTGACAACAAGTCAGTCCTTGGAGTTTATTAATGCATGTCTAAATTTTTACCGCCACATGTGTAAGCTACCATTCAATCCATTGACAATCTTCCCTTCTATCATGAATTCAATAGGACTGCTAATGAATGGTTACTTAACATGGCTGAGTCTGATTTCACATTCATAGCCAGTGATGAATGTTAAAATTTAAACATGTCATATTTCCAATACTGGCATGTGGCAGGTTGGACTGCTATAGACTGCCTAGTTTTCCTCAAATAACCATTCAACCTGTTCCACACAGGAATGTGGACTGGCTAATAGGCAGTTCAGAACTAGAATACGTAGTGGACACACAGGAAAAAAATACTGAAAAAAAGGAGGAAAAAATGGCATTAATGGGTCTTTTATAGTTAGCCCATGAAGGACTATTCCAATGGTAGACTGTCATTACAGTGGAGTAACATTGAATATCTTGGGTAGTCATAGAAAGGCAGACACTGGGTTGTGGAAAGTGCATTGAAATCACAACGGTCATGTTATACATTTTTCCCCAACATCTGAAAACATCATACAGATACTCAGTTGAAGTAAAGTTATTTTATTTGTTTATTATTTATATATTTATTTGTTTATTATTTATTTCAAGAATGCAAGAATGTTGTTTTCACTAAAGCATATATTAAAAGTTATAAGGATTATATATATGTGTACAACTTTGTACCAATGTAATCTTTCTTTTTTGGGGAGGGGGGGGCCACAAAATTTTGTTGCCGGTGATGGGGGGGCCACTAAAATTTTTGCTGGTGTTAGGGGGGGGCCTGTAAAAAATATACGCACCACATATTTTCTCTTCCGGCCCCCCCCCCCTGCCGTTAATTGTGCTCGTTCCCTTAGTTTCGGCGAGTCAGAAAACCCGGACCGAGACGAGTCGAGACGAGACCAAAAGACCTCCTATCTTACTGATAGAAAAGTTACGGGTTTTTTTGCACAAAGGCAGCATCTGTACCAATGCCACGGGAAAAAAGGACGTTGATCCACTTCTGTCTTAGTCAAAGAAGTGATATCCCACCCCTACCATCGACTAATGCTTGTTCATTTTCGTACATTCTAGTCAGTGGTTACATAGTTCTCCGAATTTGAATCTTAATCTGAGGCTGCCTCAGATTCCACACACATAACATACATGTACTATAGTATCGGTAATGTAGAAAAATGGTGCAGAGCCACTATAGGTGCCTGTCAATAGACAAAAGTTGGCTATTGACACGCGGGACGTTTTTCTTCATAATTCACCACATTTTAGTGAAATAAACTGCTCTTCTTCCACGTAAATGAAGAACACATTGTTCTGCCATGTAGTAATTACAAAATAAGTTCTAATACGTCGGAAAATCAATATTTTGCAATGCTAGCGAAAACCGTCACGCACGGTACGTCGTACGCGTTCACCGTGTCACTCTAGCATAACCACGGTCCTGCATACGCGTATTTTTGCCGATTGGTGATACTTATTTGGTACAATGCCACCCTTTAGTGATGAAGAGGTCCGTTTTGCATTGTAAAGTCGGAAAATCTTAGTAGTTCACGTCAGAGAACTGTCATGACAGGCATTGTGATTTCCGATGGCCGCGACATTGACAGCTTGGTCGCTTTCGACATAACGCCGCATGCCTGCATTGAGAAACGACTATTACCATGGTGACAACATTCTAAAGCTTCGTCAGCTAATCCAAAATAGCAAGCAAAATGCACCCGAAGCGTAACTTCACGACCTAGAACGGCGCGAGGCAAGAGCCAGAGAGAAAGATACAAGGAGTCTCAACACGGGGAGCCGACATTTTAACCTTGACCTCCAGTTCGGGTCAGCACTGGTGTGCTGCCTCCATGGTATAGTAAAGCCAATGACCTTGGGTACGACAAAACTGTACCCGGAAATTAAAACATTTTGGTAAAAAATTTTTCTCGCTTAAAACATCGTAGTAAACATTGCTATCACTTTCAATATCATGTCTTCCCTTTTCAATGTGCAAAAAAGTTTTCAATATGGATCTATATTTGACAAATAGGTTTGCAGGGGAAGCAAAGTCGCCTTGCCCCCACAAATTGATTTTTTTACCTAATAAACGTTTTGTTTACTTTATAACATTATTCTCAGAACTATTCTTAAAAGATGATGCCATTTAGGAGAAATTCCTGACTCTCCAATCCATGACCTCTTATCCTCATATTCCGGCTTTTCCTTTGTAATTAAAAGAACCGTGGATGGTAAGGTAGACAACGACTTTGTTCATTCTTACGAACAAAATGGCAGAGGAAAACATTCTGAGAAGCATGAAGAAGTTTATTTCGCTAAAATCCGGTAAAATTTGGCTAAAAAAGTCCCGCGTGTCAATAGCCAACTTTTGTCTATTGACAGGCGCCTGTCAATAGCCACGGCATAAAATTAAACCTATGAGCTTCCAGTTTACTTTCCTATAATGTATTTATAAATGGTGAATCTAATTTCTAAAAAATGATTACTTAAATCTCCTGTATGTATGTTTCTAATACAAGGTTACCTATTTTGAATTCACAGTAGATATCATATTAGAATCTGAATCTGGCGCTTATCGCTTAGGCCAAAATGCCGACGTCGCATCGCAGTTCGCATGTTTCGAGCTCGCCTTGAACTCAAGTTGAAAAATCCTCAACAAATCTTTTTTCAGTTGTTCCAATCGTTGATTGTGCTATCTCTTGCTTTGTGCATCGATCTTTGACACTCACAACAAACTGCAAGCTTTCTTTAGTATTGTATATATGATGTATTTACAACGCCTGGCCTGAGGGGTCATTATGGTCTCTTCTCGACTGGTCTTGAGGATCTCCACTCATCGCAATATGCCCAGCCTTGTCAGTTATTGTGATGCAAATGAATGAATGCAGTTACCGTTCATGAAGCTTGGCTCTAGAACTTTGTCGAAAATGTTCAAAAAACTCTTCGAGCTGACATGAAATCTCCGTAAAGAGGAGATGGTCCGTACCTCTGACACTTCACGGTGCTTTCAGCAAAAAAGGGTAGACTGCCGAAGTTATTACAGGCAGGTAGGGAGGAAAAAGCATGGAGCAAATAGAATACACTTGCAGGACGTTAACTGTTTCCAAAAATCATCAAACGGAGTTTGTCTTGTACAAATAACTTAATAAGAGTTTTTTTTGTACAAATCGCTCAATTAGTTTTTTCCAGGTACAAATCGCTCAGTTTGAAATTGTCTTGTAGAAATCAGTCAAACAGATTGTATTGCACAAATTACTCAACTAGAGTTTGCCCTGTACAAATCACTGAATAAGAGATTGTCTTTAACAAATCATTCAATCAGAGTTTGTCTTGTAAAAATCCCCCAGAGTTTGTTTTTAGAAATCACTCAAGCAAAGTTTCCCTTGCTTAAATCACTCAAACAGCGTTTCTCTTGTACAAATCGCTCAATAAGAGTTTGTTTCGTACAATCCCTCAAGCAGAGTTTCTCTTGATCAAATCACTCAAGCTGAGTCACTCTTGTTTAAATTACTAAAAAAGTGTATGCCTTGTACAAATCACTCATTCGGAGTATGTCTTGTAGAAATCACTCAATCACAGTTTGTCTCGTTCAATTCACTAAAACAGCTTTACTCTTGTTTGAATCACAAAAACAGCGCATGATTTGTACAAATCATCCAACAAGACTTTGTCTTCTACAAATTACTTGAAGAGTTTTTTGTACAAATCACCCATGGCAAGTAGAGTTTTACAGGTACAAATTGCTCAATCAAAGATTGTCTTGTACAAATCACTCAATCAGAGAGTGTCTTATACAAATCGCTCAATCAAAGTCTGTCTTCTAAAAATCCCTCAGAGAGTTTGCTTTGTAGAAATCACTCAAGCAAAGTTTCCCTTGAGTGATTTGAAGAAAAGAAACACTGCTTGAATGATTTGTCCAAGACAACCTCTGATTCAGTTATTTATACTATAGAAACTCTGTTTGAGTGATTTGCACAAGACAAAATGTAATTGAACGATTTGTACTGTTACAGACTAAATTTTCTTTGGCTTATTGATATCGTTTTTGTAATTTCGGAATCTGTACAAAGGTCAGTGAACGAGACGGCTGAACTTTCCAAGTCTGTGTAAGGGTTAATGATCATTACGAATTTTCCTTCATCTTGATTAAAACGCCGTTGTCAGGGACATTCTATGTATTTGCGTCATTGATACCTAAGTATCAAGGATACAGGTAGAAACTTGTACTAGTGACATCTATTGTCAAGACAGTAGAGTGAATTCGTATCATCAATACCTAAATTCCAGACAGGACCCTGGGACGATTACATAAGGGAAATGTTGTATAATGATGATGTCACTTATGCAGATTATGTTACATTTTATATGATCGATGCCAAATCAGAGAAAGTTTAGTAATGTATTTCTTGAAGGGAAGAATATTTTAATTATTTGAACCAATCAAGAAATACTAGTCGATTAGCGATTGGAGGCTTAACTAAATCAATCTAATTAGGATGCTACAATTTCTTTTAAAAAAGGGATAATCACCCACTATCGTCAGTCGGAGGTAGCTGGGCATTCTGATGTGTAAACTTTACACTTCAGTAATAAACCACCATCATTTATATCCAACAACTCTGTGAGTCTCTACTCTGTCAAAGATCTCGAAGTACCTCTCAGCAGTGAGTATACTCCCCAGACCGGCGAGGTACGACCATAACAGTACAAAAACCCTAATTGAGCGGTTTGTTCAACACTTACTCTAATTTAGTATATTACACGCGTTAATTAAGTCCGGAGTTGACACCGGAATAAATTTAAACCTGTGTCAGTTGGACGTGTGAACAGACAACACCGAACTAACAAAGAACTAAATTAATTCGGTGTCAGAGGGCTGGTCCAGGTTCGGTGCTCCGTACTAAACGATGGCCTATTTACAAGTGTATATCCTGTCCTCGGTTCGGTCATTACCACATGTGCGGTGTTCAAGTAAGAACATCTCAGTAAGAAGCTCTCGCGATCGCGGCAACAATTGGTAACAGAAAGAGATCAGGCTACTAAGGGACTGGTCAGTTTCTTCGGCCGGGGGGGGGGGGCGGTGGATTCATGGGGGGGGGGTCACCCTGTTTTTGACTTTGGTGATAGGGGGGGTCACCCTGTTTTTGACTTTGGTGATTGGGGGTCACCATGTTTTTGAAATGCCCAATAGGGGGGGGGGGGTCAGTGTGTTTTTTGAATTTCGACACAGGCTCATCATTGCCTAAAATGCATCGTGTCAGCCACAAATTTCATCCAGTTGCATTTTTCGGCGCGCCCTTTGGGCGCGAAACTTTAATAATCAGACATATTTTTCAGCAAGCCCAACTTTAACATATCAGGCATACATATATCAGAGATATATGTATGTTCAATATTTTTCAGCATGCTCTTCAAGCGCATTACTTTAATATATCAGACATTTTTCAGCACACCCTTCCTGTGTATTACTTTAATATACAAGACATATATATCAGAGATATCAGGATGTTTCATATTTTTCTCCGAGCCCTTCGGGCGCCATACTTTAATAAATCAGAAAAATATGCCAGAGATATCTTGATGTTTGCCAAGTGAAAGTGTACTATTATGAAATCTGCATTTCATATGAAAAGCATGACAAATTCCTGATACTTTTCTGTTCTCTCTATGAGAATTAAGTATGAGAAAGCAACATGCACAAATATCAATGTTACAAGAAAAGGTCATCTCAGACTCTGCAGACATCAAATTTGGCTAAAATGCCTCTCTATGGTTCCTCAGGAAATTTAATTGGATGGCTGGCAAGTCTTAACACCCATCAAAGTTTTTGATTTACTGCTTTTTCCTGTTTGATATTAATGATTGACATCCATTTCTGTACAACAGTTCAGTACATCTGGTTAAGCATAGAAAGTGTGAAATACATTCACAGCTTATTCAAAATGTACTGTATTCAAACTTTAAGATTGACACTTTGAAATTCCTATCTTACAACTGACATGCCAACAATTTCATTAAAACACAGAATGACTGTTAAAATATAAATGTATGTAAAATATTATATATATATATATATACCGGTATATATATATAATATTACATATGTATATATATATATATATATATATATATATATATATATATATATATTACAGTATTATATTATTACATATTACAGTTGTCGCGTGCGGTGGGGGGGGGTCACCCTGTTTTCAAAATTTGGAATAGGGGGGTCACCCTGTTTTCAAAATTTGGAATAGGGGGGTCAGCCACTTTTTGACGTTGGCAAAAGATAATCCACCCCCCACCCCCCACCCCCCAGGTCGAAGAAACTGACCAGTCCCTAATTTCAATCTGGAGAGACGAATCTGTATGATGGACGGCACGTCGAGGGATCGGCAAGTGTATGAAGTCGTCGCTGCCAAGGCCAGGGAGAAGGGACTCGAGGGGACAGCGGAACAATGCCACAACAAAATCAAACGGTTGTGAGCTCAGTTCAAGTCCGTGTTCGACAACAACCGTCGTGGTAGCAGAGCTAGAAAAACGATGCCATTTTACGATGAGTTGTAGGTAGTAAAGGGAAAGCAACTGGTAGTAAAGGGAAAGCAACCCCACACATCGTTCATATTTGGGTTGTTTGAGTTTTGTGTATGATATTGTGTATAATATAAGTGTTTATCATGTTTGGCTGTTTTCTAGTATGTAAAATGTTGCTTGGCCATGGCGAGACGTACCCGTAATCTACGTGTCTTGTGTTAAACCGCACTAGAGCGAGACTACTGTGACACTACGATCCTTTGGCGCTACGCTTCGAAAACAGAGTTTTCTTCATCAGTCGCTTAAAATTCATTTTTGATTGGTGAGACGTGTTGAATGGTTGATTGCTTTTATTTGGTAATATGTTGTTCCACTTACGTTTGGTAGGGAAGCTAGAATGTCTACTGTTTGATCTTATTGTGTTTGTGTAGGTTCGTTTGAACCTGAGTTTGAGCTATTGTAGTTTTTGTGAAGTCTGGCGCTTATAAGTGTGTCGCCTATATTTCTGTTCCTTCTATATGCGATTATTGGTTGGTTGTGGAACAGTTTTTTCACTGTTTCGTCTTTTTCAAGATCACTCCAGTTTTCTGTCAGGGCTTGCTTGATTTTTGTCGTTTCGATGTACGGGCTATACGTTGTTATGAAGATTATTGTATTGTTGGTGGCGTTATTTCTTTCTTTTTGTTCTTCAAGCAGTCTTTTCCTGCTTTTATGATCTGTCTCTCTGATAATGCGTTCTATTTCATTTTTTTTATATTGTCGGTCTTGTAATTTTTCACTAATTTTCTTTTCACTAAATTGTGTGACTTTCTGTGTAAAATCGGTTTCGTTGTTACATGTTCTGATGTAACGTAATGTTTCACCTTTAATCAGACCTCTGAATGTTGCTGCCGGCTCCGGATGGCATGAGTTTCCTTGTAAGAACTGGAAAGTATCTGTTGCTTTTGTGTGTGTCTTGATGTCGAGAATATTCTCTTTGTTGTATCGGCGACCTTTGTAGATAGGTCTAAATCTTGAGAGGAGTTTTCAAACGAAAATTTGAAAGTAGGATGCATTTTGTTGATGTTTGATATGAATTCATTGAGTTCGTGTTGTGTTTCGATCAAAATCAGAAAAACATTGTCCCTGAACCTCAGCCAGGACGGTATTTGTTGTTTGTGTTTCTGTATTATTCTCATTCTGGCTCGTGAAATGTGAAGAAGGCGACCCCTAACGAGCATCCCCATATTTGCCGGTAGAATTCATCGTTGAATTCGAATGTGTTGTTTATTAAGATTATTTCTAGCAGAGCTATCATGTATTTCGTTGGTGGTTACTTGATTATGTAATTGTTTGATGATCTTTCCTGATTTAATGCTCTGCCGACTGATTCAATTGCCTCATTATGTGGTGTATTCGTGTACATGGAAATTACATCCAGTGTTACTAGTGTCGCATTGGCCGAACTTTGACTTTCTCAATTTTCCGTATAAGAGTCTGATCTTAACATGAAATAGATACCGACATCCACAGGCGCTTGGCACATTGCTGGGATAATAATCGTATTTAATATGTAGAATGTCTATAGACTTGATTATTCAATAAAAGAATCACCGTACGTGATATTAGTGTAGGCCTATAGGCCTACATGTTGACTGGCACTATACCAAGTGGCTATGGGTACCTGGCTTGGGCCCGGCGAACGCGCAGCATAGTCATCAATGTGTAGAATGTCTACATGATTTGATTATTCAATAAAGAATAACGGTACGTGATATTACTGTACATGTCCGCTAGCTTAACCGAGCGGCTGTAGCTGCATGGTTTGGGCCCGGCTTGGGCCTGTTGTCCACTGCTGCACAGACATGACAAAATCTACAATTTCGTATTTTTGGTGCAATTTTTGCCATTTTTGGTCAAAAAATATGTTTCTCAAAAACTACTTATCTGATACCTTTGATATTTGGTGTACAGGTTCCTAGGGGTTGTTTTAGTGTGGTATATTGAAATTTGATGAAATCTTCAATTTTTGTATTTATGGGTCGATTTTTGCAATTTTTGGTCAAAATATTTGTTTCTCAAAAGTTACTCATGTGATAGCTTTGATATTTGATATATAGGTTCCTAGGCATTATCTAAATGCAATATATTGAGATTATGATGAAATCATCAATTTTGTATCTTTGCAGCTAATTTTGCCATTTTTGGTCAGGCCATCCAGAAATGAGCTATCAAAGATATTCACCTTCTTCATCAATACATGTATCACAAAAAGTTCAAAAAGTTATTCTCTACATAACACATCAGAGCTCTGTCAATTGTTAGGTCGCTTGTTAGTCCCCACGGACACCGTCCGGGGGTACTTATAGGTTTGGTTATGTCCGTCCGTCAGTGCGTCCGTCTGTTCACGCAGATATCCCAGATATGCCTTGAGCGATTTCATTCAAACTCGGTACAAGGATTACTTCATATGTCATGCAGATGCGCGTCGATTCGTTTTTTGATACGATCCAATATGGTTGCCAGGCGGCCATTTTATTACGATGTACAGAGCCATAACTCAGGCATGTTTCAACCGATTTTATTCAAAGTTGGTACAAGGACATTGACCAATGTCATACACATGCGCATTGATTTGTTTTGTGATACGATCCAATATATCATATTTAGTTCATTTGTAGGAACCTGTATACTAAATATCAAAGCTGTCAGACGAGTGGTTTTGATGAAATAAAATTTTGACCAAAAATGACAAAAAAATTCCTTGAAAATACAGATTTGCATATTTCATCACAATTTAAACAAATCTAAGTTTGGTCATTGCTAGGGATCAAATAACAAAGCTGTCTGACCAGCGGTTATGAAGATTTTTTACCAAAAACACCTTTTTTGGAGCCAATTTGCATATTTTCAACAATATAAAAAATACCGAAATTATACGGTGTCGCTCAAATTTAATCAGAATTGGTATATACCAGTATGGGTACCAATGATCAACAATAAATGTTGTTTCTATCTGTTCAGTGGAGGAAAATTCTACGTTGATGTTATGACAATGATTTCTGCACAGTACACCCAGGAAAACAACAAGAAATATTTAAACCAGAGAAACAAGAATGAAAAAAGTAAATAAGGTCTGAAACTTTAGGTACTGGAGGTCAACTTTAGCAACATGCATAGCAGAGACAAGCCCCTCTTAGTTTGAGCATAGACAGTCTTCCCCCCTCTACTATCTATGGTTTGAGCAGGTCTGTTAATATGTAACAGTTCATTAACGATGACAAGAAATGGCTCAAGGTCAGTGGAGTTGGCCTGTTTCTTACTGGCATGCCATCACTCCTGCACATTTGCAGGATTTCCCTTTTTCTTACCTCATTAGCACATTTTTGACACTGACATGTTTATTTGAACAACGTCACATCTCAACCCCTGCATCTACCTGTACACCAAAATACTGAGATGATAGCTTTGGCGGTATGGGAGCCTTTGTGTGTGACGGACATACATCCGCACATACATACCCACATACATACAGACATACAGACGCCACCGACTCATCATATAAGCTCTTTTTGGTATTTATATATAAAACCAAATATGAGCTAAAAATTATAAAAACAGTTTCTCAAAATCATATTTTTTATCTACAGAACAAATATCAAATCAGTAAGTACTGTGGTTCTCAAAATATTTGAGTGGGTGGACGCCTCACAAACGGACATACATACATACATACATACATACATACATACATACATACAGACTGATGCCGGACGGAAGACGGATACCCATCCCAATAGATTCTATAGACTATAGTCTATAGTAGCTAAAAATGGCACAAAATGCTACAAAATACAAGTCTTGATATTTCATCACTACTTAACCAATCTGATTTCAGTCACCCCTGGGGACCTACCGTACATGTTTATACCATATATTGTCTGAAAAGCAGTTAAGGAGAAGATTTCCTACTAAATATAGCAAATGTAGCCTAAAAATTTCAAATTTCGATATTTCATTACAATTTCCACAAATCTGACTAGAGTCATTCCTGGGGTCTTAAAAACCAAATATTAAAAGAATATGACTTGTGGTTTTCAAGAAGCTTGGAATGTAAAAAGTTGATGGACAACAGATGACAGAGGACGACGGATAACCACCCATTTGATAGGCTCTGTGTCACAGACAGTGGAGCTAAAAAAAGCAGAAATTTGTGAAATGGACCAATTCTGGGTCAACTGTGCCCATTGAACAGCTATTTTCACCTCTCGCCATACAATTCAAGTTCACACATTCACCAGATATGAACTGAAAATGCTCACGTGTTTCATTATATATTGCATTATATGTAAATTTGAACCTTTGCCACATGTTTGCAACTTCATTGAAAGTAATACCGGTATGATCAGTATAATGAACAATATTCACTGCCGATTAATTCTAAAAGTTCATGAAGTATACAAATATGTAATTAGCTGAAATAAAAATATTTAAGTTCTTTGACTTCGGTCATTGTATCACCACTTATATAGCAACTGTAATTACCTTTGGCCAAGTCCTTCAGGCCATATATGTGGAACTGTGAAAGCTCATGAGATATGTAAATTATAAATTTAAATTACAGCCGACATAAAACTGTGAAATGACTTTCGATATTGTTTTAACCTGGTATAATCGTCAATGTACATAGCATGTTTTGCCAACTTTGATCAAGTAAATCCCAGTATATATCCGTAATTAGAAAAGATCATTGAATATGCAAACTAGGAATTGGCTGAAGAAAAAATGCTTAATGACTTTCAATAATGTTGTATCATAGTATATTTAATGTATATAGCAAGGTTCATTAACTTTGGTCCGGTCAATTTAGATATATATCCCTAATTAGGAAAGTTTATTAAATATGCAAATTACGAATTGGCTGAAGAGAAAATGCTTAATGACTTTCAATAATATTGTATTATAGTGTCATTAATGTACATAGCAAGTTTCATCACTTTTGATCAAGTCAGTTCAGATATATATCCCTAATTATGAAAATTCATTTTATATGCAAATTAGGAATTGGCTGAAGTAAAAATGTCTTTTGACTTTCAATAATGTTATATCACAGTATCTTTGATGTATATAGCAAGTTTCAACATCTACAATCAAGTTAATTCAGATATATATCCCTAATTAGAAAAATTCATCAAATATACAAATTCGGAATTGACTGCAGTAAAAATGCATAATGACTTTCAAGGATGTTGTATCATTGTAGCTTCAATACATGTAGCAAGTTTCATCAACTTTAGTCCAGTCAATTCAAATATATATCCCTTATTAGCAAAGTTCATTAAATATGCAAATTAGGAATTGGGTGAATTTAAATGCTTGATGACTTTCAAGAATGTTAAATTATAGTATCTTTAATATACATACCACGTTTGGTCAATTTTGATCCAGTCAAATCAGATATACATCCCTAATTAGGACCAGATATGAACTGAAAATGCTCACGTGTTTCATTATATATTGCAGTTATGTGTAAATTTGAACCTTTGCCACATGTTTGCAACTTCACTGAAATTATTATGATCAGCATAATGAACAATATTCACCGCCGATCAATTCTAAAAGGTCATGAAGTATACAAATATGTAATTAGCTGAAATAAAAATATTAAAGTTCTTTGACTGCTGTCATTGTATCACCACTTTATATAGCAAGAGTAATTACCGTTGGCCAAGTCCTTCAAGCCATATATGCAGAGCTGTGAAAGCTCATTAGATATGCAAATTATAAATTAGCTGACATGAAAATGTGAAATGACTTTTGACATTGTTTTAACCTGGTATACTCATCAATGTACATAGCAGGTTTTGCCAACTTTGATCAAGTAAATCCCAGTATATATCCCTAATAAGGAATTGGCTAGAGTAAAAATGCTTAATGATTTTCAATAATGTTGTATCATGGTATCTGCAATATATGTAGCAAGTTTTGTCAACTCTGGTCAAGTCAATTCAGATATACATCTTTAATTAGGAAAGTTCATGAAATATACAAATTAGGAATTGGCTGAAGAGAAAATGCTTAATGACTTTCAATAATATTGTATTATAGTGTCTTTAATATACATAGCAAGTTTCATCAATTTTGATCAAGTCAATTCAGATAAATACCCCTAATTATGAAAATTCATTTAATATGCAAATTAGGAATTGGCTGGAGTAAGAATGTCTTTTGACTTTCAATAATGTTATATCTCAGTATCTTTGATGTATGTAGCAAGTTTCAACAACTACAATCAACTTAATTCAGATATATATCCCTAATTGGGAAAGTTTATTAAATATGCAAATTCAGAATTGGCTGAAGTAAAAATGCCTAACGACTTTCAAAAATGTTGTATCATAGTAGCTTCAATACATGTAGAAAGTTTCATCGACTTTGGTCCGGTCAATTCAAATATATACCCCTAATTAGCAAAGTTCATTAAATATGCAAATTAGGAATTGGCTGCAGTTAAAACGCTTAATGACTTTCAATAATGTTTAATCATAATATCTTTAATATACATACCAAGTTTGGTCGATTTTGATCAAGTCAAATCAGACATGTATACCTAATTAGGAAAATTCATTTAATATGCAAATAACCAACTGTCTTTCATGTCACCCCTTAATGGTTCCCACTGCTGATATATCTTGATGTGATCAACATTTGTAGCAAATCTCATCAAATTGTGTGCAGTTGTTTTTAATGTATATCCGTTTTTCTTAAAATCATTAATTTGCAAATGAGCAAAAAGTATGCAAGTCACACCCACCAAAAACTGATCAGTTCTTGCCATTTGCTAACTGAATCTATGTACCAGATTTGATTCTCATCTGACCAGCCGTTTTTGAGATATCGGACCAACAGACAGACAGACAGACACACGGACAGACAGACAGACAGACAGACATTGCTGCGACATATGCTCACGTGTGTGAACACATGAGCAAAAAATTCATTTAATATGCAAAATAGCAACTATCTTTCATGTCACCCCTTAATGGTTCCCACTACTGATATATTTTGGTGTGATCAACATTTTTAGCAAATCTCGCCAAATTGTGTGCAGTCGTTTTTAATGTATATCTGTTTTTTCTAAAATCATTAATTATGCAAATGAGCAAAAAGTATGCAAGCCACACCCACCAAAAACTAATCAGTTCTTGCCATTTGCTAACTGAATATATTTACCAGATTTGATTCTGATCTGATCAGCCGTTTTTGAGATATCGGACCAACAGACAGACAGACAGACAGACAGACATCGCTGCGACATATGCTCACGTGTGTGAACACTTGAGCAAAAAATTGAAAGATCATTTAGCTTTGCCTTTTCGAAATAAACATTCACAATATTGTCTGGTTTTACACTTTGATCACTGAAATTCACACCATCCAAACATCGAGAAACTATATATCTGTTGTGTCATTGCATTGATGAAGTTTCCTGCAAGATATGTTATTGTTGTAATGCATTTATTTCGAGAGGGGTAGCTAAACAATTTCTGTAACTGACACTTATAGAATTGATGTTTTACTGACTCAGGTTCATTGGTCAACTTCAGCAATCTTTTTTTATTTCACATTTTGCACCTCTGAAATGTGGTCTTTCTTTTGCTGAAAAGTATTGGGTCTTATTATGTTTGGGAACTGCCTGAAATATAAAAAATGTAAAATATCAGCTACATTAATTTTTCTATCTTAACAGTCAAGGATTACTGACCATGATTTTCGGACAAGTACAAAGAAATTATGTAAATCATTGCCATTCAGAATAATGTGCATGGGCCCATCTTCAATGCATAGGAACCATGGGCACATCTTCAATGCATAGGAACCATTGGCCCATCTTCAATGCATGGGAACACATCTTCAATGCATAGGAACCATGGGCACATCTTCAATGCATAGGAACCATGGGCCCATCTTTAATGCATAGGAATACATCTTCAATGTATAGGAACCATGGGCAGATCTTCAATGGATAGGAACCATGGGCCCATCTTTAATGCATAGGAATACATCTTCAATGTATAGGAACCATGGGCACATCTTCAATGTATAGGAACCATGGGCACATCTTCAATGGATAGGAACCATGGGCCCATCTTTAATGTATAGGAACCATGGGCACATCTTCAATGCATAGGAACCATGGGCACATCTTCAATGTATAGGAACCATGGGCACATCTTCAATGGATAGGAAGCATGGGCCCATCTTTAATGTATAGGAACCATGGGCACATCTTCAATGCATAGGAACCATGGGCACATCTTCAATGCATAGGAAGCATGGGCCCATCTTTAATGCATAGGAATACATCTTCAATGTATAGGAACCATGGGCACATCTTCAATGCATAGGAACCATGGGCACATCTTTAATGTATAGGAAGCATGGGCCCATCTTTAATGCATAGGAACACATCTTCAATGTATAGGAACCATGGGCACATCTTCAATGCATATGAACCATGGGCACACCTATAGCATGGAGTGGCATTGTCAGAAGCATAAGCAAAAGCATGCAACAGAAGAAAAGATGATGGACGAGATAGTGAAGGTGACTTTTAAACTTTCTGGGTCACGCTATGGTAATGAACAAGAATGTTCTGATGAGTCTGATTTATCTGAGGCCAGGGATGTAATTCAGGATGCTGCCCGCTATTGACAGGAACTTTGCCCACGTAGAAGCTTGAGCTCCCTAATACAACAGTAACTCTAATCAATGAAAGAAGCAGAGCATAAAATTGTGAAATTGGTTTATTGACATCCAAATGGTCACAGCGTTCTTTTGTAATATCAATATAAGTAATATCATAACCATTTTGGTGGAAAGTTCTTACACTTCGGTGCAAGAGTAACAAGTGACTGTAATCTGTTTGGGTATGTCAAGGCACTAAGACTAAATATATTAAAAATACCGCAATTATACGGTGTCGCTCAAATTTGATCAGAATTGGTACATACCAAAGATCAACAATAAGTGTTATTTCTATCTGTTCAGTGCAGGAAAATTATACGTTGATGTTATGACAATTGCTGCACAGTACAACCAGAAAAACAACAAGAAATATTTAAACCAGAAAATTAAGAATGACAAATGTAAATAAGGTCTGAAACTTTAGGTACTGAAGGTCAACTTTAGCAACATGCATAGCAGAGAATCTTTCAACCATGGATGTACAAAAATAGACATCCATGATTTCAGCAGATCTGTTAATATGTCACAGTTCATAAACAATGACAGGAAATGACCAATTAGCTGTTTCAGTTACTGCTACCACTCTCAAACATAATAGGTACCCTGCATACAAATAGGTTAAAGGTCAAAATCCTTTTATTCAGATGTGTGGTCTGATTCAGTTCACTGCCACCACTCCTGCACACTTGCAGGATTTCACTTTTTCTTACCTCATTTGCACATTTTTGACACTGATGTGTTCATTTGAACAAATTCACATCTCAACCCCTACATCTACATGTACACCAAATACTGAGACGGTAGCTTTGGTGGTATGGGAGCCTTTGTGTGTGACGGACATACATCCGCACATACCCACAAATATACAGACATACAGACGCCACTCAGACTCATCATATAAGCTCTTTTTGGTATTTATATATAAAACCAAATATGAGCTAACAAAAATTATAGGTATACAGTCACCTGTTATCTAAATATGCCCATATACGGTATTCAAAATGCCAATGTGAGGGTGCTGTTTTTAAACATAGGGCCAATGTCCCAGTAGCTACTATAGACTTGAAGACGTACATAGTATAATATTAGATAATATGTACTCAGACTAGAAATGGTAGCCAGGAGGAAACTGGCTTGTAGGTCCATAATTTCCTAGCCATCAGCCTCTAACATAAAATATACATAAAATATACAATCATACATTTGATGCAAAAGCAACTATAAGGGGCTGATATTGCCATTTGTAGTAATGAAAACAATTGATGTAAAAAGTGTGACTGGTTTTTTAAATGAAGGAATAATGATGAACACGGCACATATATGAATATTTGAAGCAAATTTCAGAACATGCTGGAGATATTTTTTGTGGTTTGGATGGTTGAACTACCGTTGTGCATAAAAATTTGAAGCCCATTGGAGAAGCGTTTCAGAGAAGCTGTTAGACTATGTGAATATGCTAGATAAAAGAACTTTTTGAATTATTCATAAATGTCAACAATATCAGACAATAACTTCTGAGAAATATGTGGAAACAAAAATTTTGACCAAAAATGCCAAATTTTCCAAAATTTGAACTATGGACCTACTTGCATACCAATCTGTCTGATCAGCAATTTTGAAGATCTTAAAGGTGTCATTAGTTCAATATATCATATTTAGTTCATCTGTGGGAACCTGTATACCAAATATCAAAGCTATAGGATAAGTCTTTTTGAGAAATATTTTCTTACCATAAAGGGCAAAAATTGCCCCAAAAATTATAATTTGAATATATCATATTTTGATCATCTTTATGAACCTGTATACCAAATATCAAAGCTATCAAACAAAAGGTTTTGATGAAATAAAGTTTTGACCAAAAATGAAGAAAGATTTCCTTAAAAATACAAACTTGCATATTTCATGACAATTTGAATAAATCTAAGCTTGGTCATCCCTATGAGCCTGTCTACCAAATTTAAAAGCTGTCAAACAAGTGGTTTTGATGGAATAAATTTTAGACCAAAAATGACAAAAAAATTTCTTAAAGATACAGATTTTTTTTTATTTAGTCCATCATCCAAGGGATACTAGCCGATTTACAGGATAAGGTACCCATAACCCACTACCCCAATGGAGCACAGAGGAGTAAAGTGCCTTGCTCAGGGGCACAACACCGTGCTAGAGTCTCAAATTCATTGTCCTCCGACAGTGAATCCACTACTCTGGATTGACTTGAACCGGGTCTCGAACTCACCATCCTCCGACAGTGAGTCCGTTACCCTAACCACTGGTCCACGGTACCTCCTCAATCACAATTTGAACAAATCTAAGTTGGGTTATCCCTAGGGACCTGTATACCAAATAACAAAGCTGTATGACCAGCGGTTATGAAGAGGAGATTTTTACCAAAAACGCCTTTTTTGGCGCTTATTTGCATTTTTTTGACAATATCAAAAAATTAAAAACTTAGTTTCTCAAAATCATCTTTCTACAGAACAAATATCAAATCAGTAAGTACAGCAGTTCTCAAGATATTTGAGTGGACGAACGCCTCACAAATGGACATACATACATACATACAGACTGACGCCGGACGGATACCCGTCCCAATAGTTTCTATAGACTGTAGTCTGTAGAAGCTAAAAACACCTTTCAGTTTCATTGCAAAGTGGAAAATTACATTATTCAATACAAGGATTAACTAAGGCTCATCCCATAAACATAACTGCTTTTGTTTCACAAATAACTCAAATATTCTACATTTTCTGCAGGTTTTAATACCACATCTGTAACTAACAACTTTGCCAACTGAGTCTCTGCCTTTACAGTATTTCAGTCCACAAGGATACCATCCAATGCAAATCTCAAAATGACAGTTACAAGGTTTCCAGGCATTGGTAACATCATGGCAGTTGGCATATTGCATTGAAGGTAGTGGCCGCGTTGCACTCACTAGAGTATTGTATGTATAGTTGTTACCTGAAATAAATAAACAAATTCAATGTGAGACTTTCATGGACCCTACATCATATATGTGCATGTCTTGTAGTTGTAACCTATGAAAAAAATAGCAAAATGTAATGCTATGTAGGTCATTTTCCCCCAACACTCATGACCCGTCTTTAATTAGTCTAAAACATTCTCAAGGTCATTGCCCTTCAAGACCTCACAACCTTGAATTCAATTAGTCATGTTAGAAATCTTCTGGAAATTTAATGAGTTGAGTAAGAGAGATAATTAGCATGTCAATAAAAGTTCTAGATTCTTCTCATATGCTTCTATATAAGCACATAAGTATAAATAGGGGCCAGCATGGCTTGCAGTCAGACATTTTGGTATCGTTTCTCTTGTGTGTTACTTCAAGTCTTTGGAAACTCCAGCAGTATTAACTTCAAGACTTTTCAAGACCTTCACTGCCATGCTGGATTTATACTATGGACTTTGTGTAACTTCACGCCTGCAAGCCAAAGGACTGTTCATTCATCCGACTGACTGTTACAACTCTAAGACTGGCGCTTTGCCGTCCCAGCTGAGATAAGTAGTCTGTACACTTTTACAGTTTGTATTCTATCCCTGACTTATCAATTAGTTTTATTTTTCATAATAAATTTCATTTTATACGGAAACTGCTGAGTTCACCTTTTGTTTGTTTTCTCTTACGTAACAATAATCAATTCCATATCTTTCAATATTCAAAAAAACTTTCTTTGGACATCACAGAAATATTATAGCACAGGGTTTTCACCTGGGTATCTCTCAGCAGAAAATTTGAAAGCGCAGGGGGAAAACATGCAGGGGCAGAGGGGGAAAGTGCGAGATGTGCCCCCTCTTGCATAGAAAATTTTAGAGCCTTAATGTGTACAATGATGCAATCTGGTGCAATCTGAGAGGCATTTCAGTTTGTTTGCACTAGATAAAACTATTTGAAAATGACATAGGACACTCCAGGGGGGACAGCATGAGAGGGGTGTCCCCCTCTTGCCTGTGTTCGCGCTGCCCATTCGCCACGTTCTCAAATGCGAATCGAAATCAGCAGTGGCGAAGAAAAATCAATCCTAATTCGCCACAGTGGCGAAAGTGATTTTTGTTGAAAAAATTCCGCAGAATAAGCAAAAACGTGTTTTTTTTTAATCTTTTGTTGATCTGCGCTTATTCTTCGGCGATTCGCGAAAAAACTATATCTACTTCCGTATTGTTCTCTCCGACGTACGCCATTGCAATCGAGCCAAGTCTCGCGACAGATTTGAGGTCAATTTGTATAGGGTACAGCATGCACATAAATGACTATCGCAAGAATTGGAAATGCAGGCAGCCGCAATCGAGCCCTAGTCTCGCGATAAATTTGTCCAGTGTACCATCATGTGTACAGGAAGCAAAGCGAACACTCGCGAGAATTGAAACTACAGCAGACATATGCATTTTAATCGTGGTCACAAGTTCGGTGTTGAAATTTATTTGCATCGTGGTCTAGACGTTCCGTGTTGCAAATTTTAATCGAGGTCTTATTTTAATGGTGGTCGATTTGCATCGCGGACCTCATGGTCCCGTATTGATGTTCATTAAAATCGCTAGCTCTGCATGGCAAGGCTGTGTGTTACCGGTGTTATACGGCCTCCCACCACAGAGCTATAAAATCGCCATCCTAACGATGCATTCTATGTTGTTGTCGATTTGCATCGCGGTCTTGACGTTCCGTGTTGTTGTTCATTAGAGAGGTTATAATCTAATTACGTGTACGTCTGAAGGCACACAGTGGTCAGTTGTGATTTTTTGGTTGATTTTGCAGTATTGTTTTTCAGAAACATACGAAATTCGTCTAAGTTTTAAGAAACAATTAATTTCTCTATGCGAGGACTATTCAAGCTCGTTGTATCCTCGCATTAAATTTACTGATTTTCTGTAATACAGTTATTTATGTGGTTTAGGGAAATCTGTGTGACAGCTTCAGCTAAAAAGTTGAATTAGACGACAACATTTCATTTATGTCAGGAAATCATAGCACGTACGTCTTGTACAGGTGAACTCTACGGAAATTTCTGATATTCAAAGATGTTTGCTAATTTACAATGATGCTCATACTTAACGAGATTTCCTGTCTAAATTCCCACAAATCACCAAGAAAATCTAAAAATTACTACATGAAATTAAGACTACGTGTAGAAGTGTTGTTTGATGAAGTACCGAACGTCTGTGCCACATGTACGCGACGTCTTGTATGACGTGACAAAGACGCTATGTGTACTGATGGAACGTAATTATGTGTAACCAAACTTCTATTTTAATCGCAGTCCGAACGTTCAGTGTTGCTGTCATGCTGTTGATTTGCATCACGGTCCCAACCTTCCGTGTTGCAGTTCATTGTAATCGTGGTCTCAACATTGCGTGTTGCTGTCAATTTGCATTGCGGTCCAGAATCAAGCAATTTCCAGTGTTAAAATGAAGTCTCAATTGGATACAAGGTTGATGTGTAGATAGTTTATTCTTGTGCATGCAACCGACATTGGAGATTATAGCATTATAGAAAGCTTTGTTTTCGTAAAAATGTGTGGCTAATAAAATTTGTTTGTGGCTTATAAAAATTTGAAACTATTCGCCACAGTGGCTAACAGCTTTCAAAACCCAGCGCTAACACAGCTTGCACAGAAAATTTTGAGAAATGGATGTGTGCGATGGTGCAATATAGTGCATTTTGCGAGGTGTTTCAATTTGTTTTGCACTAAGTATTAAAGACAGATTAAAACTGACATTGGACACTGATATTTTTAAGAAATTTTTTGCATCACCAGTATCTTAGTAACAATATTCAACAATCCAGCAATGAAAATACATTTCGTACCTGGTAAAAAATCAGTTCTCGGTTTACCAGAGATTCCCGGTCAAAGAATTTGTAGGAATGGCAGAATTAAAAAGATAAAAAAATCAATCTTCAAAATCACCAAAAAAAATCAGTAATTTTTAATTCTAATCGACTTTATGGACAACACTGGTACATGGTAGAGTTGACTTTTCAGATCCTCAGATTCAGATCCCCTGATTCAGATCCTCAGATTCAGATCCTCAGATTCAGATCCTCAGATGTGACAGTGGCTGTAACTATTGTTGATTTTTTACAGAATTAAAATGTTTAGTGTATCAACTACGATATCATACTCTACTCTTGAAAGTTTGTTGAAATGGCCAATATTCAACTTGTGAACACAACATGTACGGTACACATGTAAAGTGCTTTAATGTTATTGTGTACAAATGGATGTCAGTCCAGAATAAAATTTAATTGTGCACAATAACAATGCAGTGCATAGATGTAATGGCTGTAATTCTTAGTGTGTCTTAATTGAGAATAAAACAAAGTTGCATTTGTTTTATTGATACCTCTAAGAATTAAAATGTGGCAGAACATTACCACCAGCAAGAATATCTTGTAGTAGATTGATACAATTTGTTGCAATTGCCACTAGTGCACTGTGCTGTGCTGTTTGTGTTTGTTATTTGTCAGTATGGAATTTATGACTCACTACTAGATTATGGCTTGGTACTATTGTTCTGATCAACACTGGATCTTCACACTAAATTTCTACTGATACACACTGATTTTAAATTTTCATGTGAACAGATAGCCAGACGTATAAAACACATGGACCAGTTGCAATTTGCTCTTTATGTTTTTTTTTGGTTTATGGTCTAGATAAGGATTTATGGTATCTGTACATGCCTCAAACATTTAGTTTAAGCTTTTCTGATACTCTTACAGCCCTTCACTTCCAATATAGAGTATGACAGAGAAGTGTAAATACTCTCTGATCTTTCTGTACAGTACCTTTAGATAGGGCTCGTAAATCACTTTCTCTGATGTAGGTTGAATCTTGTGCTTCTACACAGGCATTGTAGATGTGCTTACTGAATTTTCGAGACTCTTTAATGTCAACTTGTAAATCCATTTGCAAGTACTCTTGCCCTTTATCTTCTTCCGGGTTACGTATTGTTCCAGGATTTTTCTGTGGTGATGAAAATTTCTTGTTATTTTACTATACTTTGCAAAATTCACAAATATCTTTGAAAGGTCACAAAACTTGTAAAATAACTTCAGCAGTTTCCTAAAATGAAAATTTTAACAAGTTCTCTGATTTTCAAATGTGTTGTGATACAAGTATTGCAGTATCATAGACAAAAGGGGAAACTTCCCAGCACAAACCTAAATATACCAAGGAGCCCGTGGCATCACATATGTACATGTTTCAAAGAACTTCCAACCAAATTTACAGCAACAGTAAACTAAGGCGGACAGTTGCATATACATTATGTGTACTTTTTTGTAGGTTGCAAGTTTTGCAGCTAACAATTGTAGATAACAAGTCATCATTGATGACACAGTCCCCACTTGTTAATTAGTAATTTGATTACAGGTCCTCAGACAGCAAGGATAGAGTTCTGTTCATTAATTGGGTCTGTGATTAAAAAACACTGCGATACAGATTAGACTAAATTGCCGAGAATGAGTTCCATGGTGGTGAAAATGTAAAACCAATCTTGGCTGCCACCCTAATTATAAAAGTGATTCAAGTAGTAATTAATCTACAGGATGTTGCCAAACGTTTTTTGCTATTATAACACTGACAGACTATCACCTGTACCACATTTCATACAATTTGATGCAGTGCTACTGGGCATTCATCCTAAAAACAAAAACAGTGCATTTATTGCAAAGTATGCACAGGTTCAATATCCTATCAAAATTGAAGGGTATAGAACTTGTGGTTACTGAGATATGCATATATATATATATATATATATATATATATATGTATAATCAAGGTCAAAGGTCATTGAGGTCACGTGACATTTTGAAAAAAAAAATGTATTGCTAATAAATCCCTATATGCCAAAAATCAGACCTCTACCTCTATTCGCTTGCCCAGAATTAGATATGTGCATAATAAATGAGGTAAAGTGTGTGTTGTCATAAGGTCTCCCATCCTACTAAATACAAGTCATCGTTGATGACACAGTCCCCACTTGTTAATGGGTGCTTTGATTACAGGTCCTCAGAGAGGATAGAGTCCTCTTCATTAGGTCTGTGATAAAAATACTTTTGAATAAATTCGCTTGATACATGTGTGAGTTGTAGTTCAGGACATGGAAAAATCGTAATAAAATGGCCACATGGTGGCCATATTGGATCGAATCACAAAACAAATCAATGTGCATATGTATGACATAGGTCAATGTCCTTGTACCAAGTTTGAATAAATTGGTTGAGATATGCCTGAGTTATGGCTCTGTACATGAAAAAATCGTAACAAAATGGCCGCATGGCGGCCATATTGGATCGTATCACAAAACAAATTGATGTGTATAGCTATGACATTGGTCAATGTCCTTGTACCAACTTTGAATAAAATCTGTAGAAACATGCCTGAGTTATGACTCTGTACATGAAAAAATCGTAATAAAATGGCCGCCTGCTGGCGGCCATATTTGATCGTATCACAAAACAAATCAATGTGCATATGTATGACATAGGTCAATGTCCTTGTACCAATTTTGAATGAAATTGGTTGAGATATGCCTGAGTTATGGCTCTGTACATGTAACAATCGTAACAAAATGGCCACATGGCGGCCATATTGGATCGTATCACAAAACAAATTGATGTGCATAGCTATGACATTGGTCAATGTCCTTGTACCAACTTTGAATAAAATCTGTAGAAACATGCCTGAGTTATGGCTCTGTACATGAAAAAATCGTAATAAAATGGCCGCCTGGCGGCCATATTGGATCGTATCACAAAACAAATTGACGTGCATATGTATGACATAAGTCAATGTCCTTGTACCAATTGTGAATGAAATTGGTTGAGATATGCCTGAGTTATGGCTCTGTACATGAAACAATCGTAACAAAATGGCCGCCTGGTGGCCATATTGGATCGTATCACAAAACAAATTAATGTGCATAGCTATGACATTGGTCAATATCCTTGTACCAACTTTGAATAAAATCTGTAAAACATGCCTGAGTTATGGCTCTGTACATGAAAAAATCGTAATAAAATGGCCGCATGGCGGCCATATTGGATCGTATCACAAAACAAATTGATGTGCATATGTATGACATAGGTCAATGTCCTTGTACCAATTTTGAATGAAATTGGTTGAGATATGCCTGAGTTATGGCTCTGTACATGAAAAAATCGTAACAAAATGGCCGCACGGCGGCCATATTGGATCGTATCACAAAAAGAATCGACGTGCATATCTATGACACTGGTCAATGTCCTTGTACCAACTTTGAATAAAATCAGTTGAAACATGCCTGAATTATGGCTCTGTACATGAAAAAAATCGTAATAAAATGGCCGCCTGGCAGCCATATTGGATCGTATCACAAAACAAAACGACGTGCATCTGTATGACATATGAAGTAATCCTTGTACCAAGTTTGAATGAAATCGCTTCAGGCATCTCTGAGATATCTGCGTGAACGGACGGACGGACGGACGCACGCACGCACGCACGGACGCACGCACACACGCACGGACATGACCAAACCTATAAGTCCCCCCAGGACGGTGTCCGTGGGGACTAATAAAGGACATAGCACTTTTGGGACTTATTTATTGACATAAACGTATATTTTAGGTAAAAAATCAAGTCCACATGCAATTTTGTTAAAAAATTTCTATCCTATGGTTATCCCTATATACGAAAAATCAGACATCCAGCTCTATTAGCTTGCTCAGAATTAGATATGCACATAATTAATGAGGTACAGTATGTGGCATCATAAGGTCTCCCATCATACCAGATATGAAAGGTGTGGCACTTGTGGTTACTGAGTTATGGACAAATATGTATATTTGAGGTCAAAGGTCATTGAGGTCACGTGACATGTCAAAAAAAAATTGTATTGCTAAGTTATCCCTATGTACCAAAAATCAGACCTCTAGCTCTATTGGCTTGCTCAAAATTAGATATGTGCATAATTAATGAGGTATAATATGTGGCGTCATCCCATCATACCATATATGAAGGGTGTAGCACTTGTGGTTACTGAGTTATGGACAAATACGTATATTTGAGGACAAAGGTCACCAATGTCACGTGACATTTTGTCAAAATGTCTGAGATATCTGTGTGAAAGGATGGACGAACGGATGGACCAACGGACACAATGACCCGGACACCATGACCCAATCTATAAGCCCCCTGGAC
The DNA here is from genome assembly GCF_041260155.1 of Ptychodera flava. Taxonomy (NCBI): domain Eukaryota; kingdom Metazoa; phylum Hemichordata; class Enteropneusta; family Ptychoderidae; genus Ptychodera; species Ptychodera flava. The sequence goes on along the minus strand of NW_027248281.1, from coordinate 765,375 downwards.
TTCATCCGTGGGGACTAAAAACTGTGTCACTGCATCCTTTTTGCACTAGAATACGATGAGAAACTAAATTTTTATTTTTCTTGGCCTTATACATGGGCGTCTACGGAGAACTGACTTATACATGGGAGTCTATGGAGAACTGCCTTTACATGGGAGTCTATGGAGGAGTGCCTTATACCTGGGAGTCTATGGAGGTGTAAACTAAAAAGTCCTCCAAGTCTAACACGGCCAAAGTTGATCGCATTGTGAAACAAATCGACTTGCATCTGTATGGGGTAGGGTACTATCCTTGTGCAAAGTTTGAAAGAAATTGACCAGGGCATGTCTCAGTCTGATGTCTGTGTGAACGGACGGACGTACGCACGCACGCACGGACAGACGGACATGACCCAATCTATAAGTCCCCCCAGACTTCGTCCGTGGGGACTGACAAACTTTCTTCGTGTCATTGATGGCCTTGATTTTCTTTGGATATTGACTGGACACATTTATTAAAGACGTCACTTTAGCTTGTCAATGACAGTGAAATGATTTTTTGCAGAAACTTGATCGGTCCAGCCAAGTACACATGCTTACTCATAACAGCTGGACTGCGATGATCACAACATTGTTTTGTGATATTCCGATACAAAATTAAAATAATTTTATTAATATGTCGCATTGACTATAAAGTTGCAAATGTTTCCTTGGGTGTTGAAACATGTTAGCATAGTGTACGTGTTACAAATCAACACACCAAACAGCAATGTTCATGTAAGAACAACCTGCTTGATTTCCATGGACTTTCTGGTCCGCCCATCACACTGTTATGTCTGTTTCCCCTCTAGCTTCCGAAAATTCTTGGTAAATTTACAAATTCAGTCTCAAAAGTTTTGAGTAAATTTCAAAATTGATTGTATTAATTAAATTGTCAGTTATTAACAAATTCCTTTGGATGGCGATGCCAATACAGCTCATCTCAGAACGGACATACTTACATACACACAAGATTTGGCAACACCCTGACAATTACAACCCTTTTCAGAATTAGAGCGCGAAGCCACTGCAGTGAACTGCAATAAAACTGCTTACACTAATTAGTTTCAGCTGTAGCCGTGGCCACTTTGGTGTTGAACAAGGCTACTTGATAAAGACCAAAAAGTCTGCTTGTACAAAGGCAAAACTAGCTCTGTCTGAGGCTCGAGTTGTAAATGAGAGTTCACGATTGGCACCCTGTGTTCAAGATTAATATACAATGTAACATTACCATGCACTGGTCCATGTACAAATCTTTTTATTTCAACTTCCCCAGACAAACTGTCGGCATGGGACATACAATGTTGTCGACTTTGCCAGCTGGCTACAGCTGAAACTAATTAGTGTGAGCAGTTTTATTGCAGTTCACTGCAGTGGCTTCGCGCTCTAATTCTGAAAAGGGTAGTAAATAATCTTCAACAGCACTGATTTACATTTACAAATTATTCTATGTGAAGTAATTCTCCAATTGCAGATACTATGACAAGCATAACATTACACGATGGTTCAGAATGTTCATCGACAAAGTTAACTCAAAATGTACTTTGAAAACCATAGTATTTTGACAGCTGTTACCGCGGCTACTTACTATAAAAAGTCTGTTGAAAAAGAGTACTAAACATCGTTGTTTTTCAGGTCAACAAGTGATTGAATCAAAAACATGTGTCATGAAACAGTAAAACTACAACTGATAAATAAGTAACTTTTCTCAAGAGTAACTTGAAGCGCCTCGCCTGAAAGAAAATTTCATCCAGTTTCACAGAAACTGACTGCGTAGTGCGTATTCGAGCGCCACAGCAATGAACCAACGGTCGGGGAATCCCCACGAAAATCACTCACACTACGTACTCGTCCAAAACATTGATTGATCACTTTTTAGCTGCATGATTCACTTGCCAAATATATTTTTATTTTGTAGATAAATAATTGAATTTCTAATTTTTTTATTTTGTTTGTTAATGAAAGTCATTTTAATGTTTTTATATGCTTTAAAAAAATTAAAACCCGCTAAAAAGCGACTATTTGGCCAAAATTCAAACGAAAAACACGAAAACCAAGCTCGAATCATGGGCTATTTCTGTATGAATACTTGCCGATGCACGATTTTTGCACCGAAATTCTTCACTCATTTTCGTTGGTATGACTTTGAAACTCCTGGAAGCGATTGAGAAGAAAGGGTTACCTTGAATTATTGAGTTTTTGCTGATAATTTGCCAAATTAAATGAGAAAAAACACTACGAAAACACACACCATCGTACGCAGGGCTAGCAAGAGAGTTGCCGACATCGACGGTTATTTACGAGAAGTGAATAAAAGACTGGCATTTTTGGAAGCTATCGAGTAGCTGAGGTAGGCTGGGATACGACTTGGGCCCAAGAATGCTGAATTTCGGCAGCAATTTGGCTTTTTACGTCAAGTCCCAAAATGGATTTGAAGTCACCGACCCTACGTACGGGTCTTTGCAGGGCTGTGGTGAGCGGGGCGATTAGCTGTAGCGGAACACACAGCATCGTACGCAGGGCTAGTACAACATGTGATCATGGAGGTTGTAGGAGACTGAGGTTTCTTGCAGTGTCGCGCCGATGAAATGGGAAGCTGAAATTTTCGCTCGTAATTTTGCAAACGAAATCGTAAATCCACTCAAAACTTCGTATTTTTTTTTTTACATATTTATTTTTAAACCCATGAGGAACGTAATTCATTCTCCCCTGCACAGTAAAAAGGAGATCGAAACGACATGCATGTCAGACAAAGACCAAACGCACGCAAGATGTCCATCCACATCCACCAATCTCGTAATTTACACCGACAGAACAAAAACAATTTGATCGAGCATGGACGTTCTAACGTAAATGCATCATTGTCTATTGCATTTTCATGTAAGCCAATACACTCACACGTACGCTCTAAGTTCAATTATAATGTCAATCCAATACGATACTATTTTCGTTGATAGGTGAGTGTGCAGCATGAATGGTATGCTGAATTCGTTAGATAACACTGATCACGTGGTGTGACAAAATAGTTTTATGGAAGTTGTTGACGGAAGTGACGTCAACTTTGCTTCTCCCAACTCTATAAGCTTCCTCAGTTACGTAACTTCGTCGCTAAATATAATATGTGAACCTTGTCTGTCGCGAGTATTTTTTTAGTACAGTTGGATTTTTGTGGCTGTAAATGATGTAATTCACCACCTACATACTTAAGTTCATCAACAGAAAACTTGTTGTAAAGCGGTTCTATCATCATGATGCACTGTCAACAGCGTAGATGACATGAAAACACTGTACTGTATGGGACCGGCCGTGAATGATGACATGTTGGCAAAAGATACAAATTTTCAATGCATTCATTTGTATGTTTTTCGTACAACAGCACTTGTACCTAAGTGCAATGCTAATGAACTGACTGCAAACAAACAAAATTTTGACCATAATAATAATGACGTTTCGGATTGTCATTTGTCTTATTCGCTCACCTGTTTTACATGTATGTGAATATACCAACGAAGGTCATGCAATCCAGCAAAGGTCTTGCTTACGCATAGGTGTAAGTAGTTGGGTAACAGTGAAAATATATCATAATGTAGTTTTTAACCGTTGCACTCAACAAAAAAAAATTACTACAATCTGTAGCTTTCGGGTCCGTCCGTTAACCCTTCATCAGCATGAATGACACTGGCTGACAATTGGCATCAGTCACATGGTTCAGTGATCACATGTAAATCAGTGACTGAATTAGGCTACTGTATACTGATGGTAAGGCATAGGGGCCATGATCATGATTCAATTCAGGATTAGAGCTGGCGATGTGTATTGCTTCCTTGACTCCATGCCAAAACCAATTTGATTCCTGGTCCAGAATTGAAACATTATCAAACATGTGCTTGGTCGCTCTCATATGGAGACCCACTGGTGATGAATCCCTCTTGTGTTCATGAATCCATTTGCGCAGCCATCTCTCAGTTTCACCTATGTAGTGGGCAGCGCACTCTTCACATTGCACTTTCTACACCACTCAAGATTGATCCTAAAAATTGGTTCTGTCCTTGGGAGCCACCAATGTACTTCTGATGGTGTTACTTGGGGTCACGTGAACAGAGATCCCCATCATGCGGAATTTTCGACTCAGTGCTTCTGTAACTTCCCCCACATACATGTAGGGTAAGGTGACAAGGCCCTTAGTAGGTGTTTCCCTGTTGTAGCTGGGATGGGGTACTATTTTTCGACTGCTGGGCATATTCCAGGACCATTTCGGATAATTACATATACTCTACTTCTGTTTAATATCAGGGTTCGCGGTAGAGGGCGCCACAGTCGCAAAATGTGACTAAAACTTGTTTGTGGCAAACAAAAACCCATCGGCAATCGCCAACGATCTCAATAGCGTGGCGACAGCTGATTTCTATAGTCGAAATTGATAAAACTAAACAGTCCAACTCTTAATGCTTTTCCACTGATATGCTAAAGACAACATAGAAAACTCTTTATTTAAAGTACTTACTTGAAATTGTAAAGGAAGATAAAATACAGAAAACATTTACAATTACATTCTCGCGATCTCCATGAACTTGCATTCCGATCACGTTGATACTGAGATAGACAACCATAGCTAAAAGCAGCAAAACTCAGCGAGGATTCCGAACTTTATTGACACAGTATTTCATATCGCAGAATCAAATCAAACTGATTACACATTCCCTGGATCAGCAACATTTCAGTGAAATTTCCACATTAATCAAAACTTGAAAAAAGTGAAACAAAAACGTGTATGCTGTCGATCAACAGCATTGTGTGAACTGTAAACTAACTGGCATGTGCATTGACTGCACATAAAAGCAAGTCGACATTGCAATATCAAACGGTCTACATCATGTGAAAACAACGACATAGCAGTGAAAGTTGTAATAGTCACCGGTAAAAAACTTCACTGATGAAAGGATAATAGCGTCAAACAAATGAAATTGCAAATTTAGAGAAGGAAAACCAACGTCGCATCGTGGCCTTGAGTGAGAATAACAATGGCGGATGTGCGGAGTGGGACTATTCTATTTTGGTAAAGGGGGTACGGAGAGACACAGATTCATGAAGGTACTGGCAAAATGTGCCATTTTCCTAAGATGCTGTCGCGGGAACTTCAATGTCCCATTGTTGTAACACCTTTTAATTGTTTTTCTGATCGGAAAAGTAATTTTACTAACTGTAATGATCTATTATAGGCTCATCACCTTTCTGTATCTGGGTTTTAATAACTCGGGTAAGAGCACGTAAAGTAAAGTGAAGTAAGCCTTTATTGAAATCGTATCCCTATTGGGGATGTTGATCATAAAGTGGAATACAGGTTTTGCAAAATCAACGACAAAACAGTATATATAGATGAGGATGTAACATTTTCATCAATATTTTACTTTTTCATTTTTATTTTGGTCTGAGTTCAATTTTCCCAAATTACATAATGATGATTTGTCTGTTCTTGAAAAATGTTTATGTGTCTCTGAATGTGTTTTTACAAATGTTTAGTTTACTTAAACATAATTTCTACTGTATGTAGCCTTTGCAGTGAGAAGAGAAATGTATCATCTCATGATGTATCTCATCTAATATATATATATATATATATATATATATATATATATATATATATATATATATATATATATATGCAAATTCGGAATTGGCAGACGTAAAAATGTTTAATGACTTTCAAAAATGTTGTATCATAGTAGCTTCAATACATGCAGCAAGTTTCAACTTTGGTCCAGTCAATTTAAATATATATCTCTAATTAGCAAAGTTCATTAAATATGTAAATTAGGAATTGGCTGCAGTTAAAACGCTTAATGACTTTCAATAATGTTAAATCATAGTATCTTTAATGTACATACCAAGTTTGGTCGATTTTGATCAAGTCAAATCAGACATATATCGCTAATTAGGAAAGTTCATTAAATATGCATATTAGCAACTCTCTTTCATGTCACCCCTTAATGATTCCCACTGCTGATATATCTTGGTGTGATCAACATTTGTAGCAAATCTCATCAAATTGTGTGCAGTCGTTTTTAATGAATATCCGTTTTTTCTAAAATTATTAATCATGCAAATAAGCAAAAAGTATGCAAGCCACACCTACCAAAAACTAATCAGTTCTTGCCATTTGCTAACTGAATCTATGTACCAGATTTGATTCTGATCTGATAAGCCGTTTTTGAGATATCGGACCAACAGACAGACAGACAGACAGACAGACAGACAGACAGACAGACACACGGACACACAGACAGACAGACAGACAGACAGACAGACAGACATCGCTGCGACATATGCTCACGTGTGTTAACACGTGAGCAAAAAATGTTGCCACATTGGATGATCTCGTCAATGTCCTTGTACTGTACCAACTTTGAAAAATAGTGACAACATCACTGTTCGCTCCCATATAGTTATCAAAACAAGTCAACAATTGTATGAAACATGGACATACATATACAAACAGACTGACATACACAGACTGGCACAGAGTGATGACATTGACCCCAAGTGTGCCTTGGCCCATGGATAAAGATATAACAAACAGCTGAATATAATGATAAAATAGTTAAGTATAGGCCTATACAGGCACTGAGAGTGAATATGTTACAGCAATTTGATTAGTTTCTTTTCCTTTTCTACTTCTGTGATAATATTTAAGACAATCAATCTGCAAGGCAGTTTATGTATTGACAAATATGTTATCTTTTACAAGCACACAGTAAACTGTTCTTGATTTTTCATTTACAATATTTGACATAGACTGAAATACATAACATGCAACCAATGTTTACACTTTGCCCATAGACCAGATACATGGAGAAATTTCAACATAAAATCATCAACTCAGAAACCCTACAGGAAAAAGTAAACATTGTTTTCTTCCAGAACAGCTGGTACATCCACATCTGGAACAACTTACAAACTTAACCATTACACAAGGATGATGACACAAGAGATAAAGTTAAACTGTGGTGAACTTGACTATTCCTTTCAAATCCTTACCTAACTTGACATCTTAAACTAAAATACACTGCATGGTTAATTGTGCACAAAAATACATCGGGGTGGACCATTTGATAAGGGATGGTGTCTGGAAGATCGATGAGGTACATTATCTTTTTTATCCGATCCATTGTACATTCTTTTTTCCCCACTCTCCCACCTTTTCTTTTGTCAAACCTTCTCTGGCTGAATTTTTTATTGGCATTTGTTTGGAATTTTTTCAAAATCTGCCAGGATTTTTTTACCGCATTTCAACACCAAATACAGTTTACCACATCAAGTGCTTACTAAATCACCACATTATATACTCTTAGTTCCAGTAGGTATAAAATTACCAAAAAAAATCTTAAGAATACAAAATGAAAGATTTCCCAGTAAAACTGAAAGTTTCGCAAAGTTGCCCCAAAAATTCAAAATTCCGGATTTCAACTTAATTTCAATATATCTTATTAACAAAAACCCTAAGGACCGGTTTACTAAATATCAAAGCAACCAGACTGGTAAATTTTGACAAACAAATTTTTTGACCAAAAATGAGAAAAATTGCCCCCCCCCCCCAAAATACAAAATTGCAGATTTCATCCTAATTTTAATTATATCTAATTAACATAAACCCTAGGAACCTGTACACTAGATATCAAAGTTACCAGATCAGAAGTTTTAAGGATAAAAATGTTTTGACCAAAAAAGGCAAAAATTGCCCCAAAAATAAAAATAAAAATTGCCAGTTTCAACATACCTTCAATACATTATATTGAGATTAATCTTAGATACCTGTATACAAAATACCAAAGCTATCAAATCAGCAGTTTTTGGATTAAAAATTTTTTTATCAAAAATTTGGAAAATTGCTCCAAAATTACAAATATGACAATATCAATACAATTTGTACAAGCATGACTGAGGTCATTCTGAGGAACATGAATATTAAGTTTCATAGCAATCAGACGAGCGATTTAAGAGAACAAGACTTTTTGACTAAAAACGGAAAAAATACCCTAAAAATACAAACATGCAAATTTCTTCCCAATTTTTGCACATATAATTAAGAATACCTAAAGAAATCTGCATACCAAGTTTCAACCAAATCTGACCAAAGCTTACTGAGTTTTAGCCATTTGCAGGATTTTTCCTTTTTTCCCCCCTCATTTGCATATTTTTGGCACTGACATATTCATTTGAACAAATTCACATCTCCACCCCTAGGTGCACCTGTACACCAAATACTAAGACAGTAGGTGCTACGGTTTAGGAGTTTTTGATGTGGACGGACTAACAGACATACATACATACTTACATACATACACACAGACGCCATTTTGCCACCTTTAAGAATACCTCCCATTTGCATATATACATATGCATATATGGGAGCGTAATACAGGGGTTTCATTAAGAGCCGGCAGCCGGCGAAATTGACCGGTTACTCTCACGATTTCGCCGGCTACTTTTTCGGAAAATTTGAAGTCTTTCATCGCTGAAATATTTTTTACCTTCTGAAATGATACGGACAAGTTTCACAAACTGACAGTCAAACTTTGCAACGGCTTTTATGTGAAACAAAATTTAGAAGACGAGCGACAACTACGATCGCCTTGTACTACGATGCAGCACGGTCTTGCGTATACTGCCATAATAAATATCAGAATTGCAACGGACGATTCTATGGCTACCTGAATTGCTGATCCCGATGTGGTGACCTTTATATACGCCAATAAAAACGTGCATACTACTCCTGTCGGCTGTCATTAGCTAAATTCAAGTGGTTGATGAACAAATGAAGACGGAAGAGATCGCAAGGTCAAGGTTCTCTGTACGATCTGCGGTTTTGAAGTGGACCAAGAAACAAGAGAAGGATAGTTACGTGGATTTAAACTGTTTTCGAAATGACCTGATTTTATTCTCATGAAAAACTTCCCGATTACAGTTCAAATTTAGTAAGCTGACGTGTGTTGCATCGTGATAGGCATAAGCTTAAATGTCAAGGTATATAACCCGCTGGACGTATTATATGTACTGCTTTTTGGTCTATTGACGCCAATAAAAACGTCACCCAGAGAGTGGTTAAAATACGACCAGACCTCTAAAATTCACTTCAAAAGCGATTGTCAGGTTAAATCCAAATGTGAGCTTCTGAACATACTAATTTTCATATCCTATATCAAGGTTCTTACTTTGCATACCCATATAGTCAAATAACCCTGAGGGTCTTTGTTTCTATTTGCGAAATATGGTAATGATTGTCATTTTTTATTGTTATTGTTAAATAAATTATCCTTTTTACCTCCCCAGTGGTATAAAAGTTCTTCATCTACACATTGCCATACCAAACATCAGGGTTCTTACATTAATTTTTAAAGCATAACATTATACATTAATGAAAATTTTCTCATTTACTGTTCTTAAAATATCAGTGTTTCATCCAGGATGGCATCAACAAGGGAGATTTCCCTCTTTAATAGAAAATTTCGGGGGGATTTCACCAGTTCATGTGTTCTACTTGTACCTCTACATTTCATTGGGGGAGTGGTCCGCCTTGACAAATTAATTGGGGTGCCAACATTTCAACAGAGGGGCAATTCCCTAACCCCTTGTCTAGATGTAACACTTATAACATCGTCTACAATATCAAATTTGTATCATTAATAATTGTGAATTATAGTTTACCTCCCAAAAGCATAGAGGGTCTTAGGTTCTAAGACTTCAGTTTTCTTTGTTCAAAATATCGTCAACATTACAACATTTTAATATTTGTAATTATGAATTATCATATTTAGGCCTAATCTCCCAGGAAAATGACTTTTATGATATGAACACAAATTGCCCTGGAACACTGCTGACAATTCTCCTGAAAATACTAGAAATTCATGTGACTGTGAGCTGTAAAAAGTGAATTTTAACTCCTTTTTCAGGGTTTCCAGCCTTCGGCCGGGAGGGGGAACACCCCCTCCCGCACCCTCCCCCACAACGACCGCTTTGTGGTCATGGCAGCTGCAAGCCGCCTACTTTTTCATTCTGGCCCCCTACTTCAAAACTTAATGAAACCCCTGGTAATAAAATAGGTTGGTACATGTCTGAGCTATGGTTCTGGACATGAAAAAATCTCAACAAAATGGTCGCCACGCATCCATATTGAATCTTATCGTAAAACAAATCAATGTGAGATAGGTCAATGTCCTTGTACCAACTTTGAATAAAATCAGTTGAGACATGCCTGAGTTATGGCCATTGAAGGACATGAAAACATAGCGCCAAAGTTGCCGTAGCACGCTGACAGTATTCAGGAGTATTAATTTGGTGGGAGTTTAGCACAAAGGCATGTAAAACTTGCAATGCAAGCACATTACATGGACAAAGTCTCTCATTTTTGACATTATTTTGGTGATATTACTGAGGGCTCCCTTAAGTGGTGTGGACTTTTGATGTGTAATATAGATTGAATTTTCAACAAGTCATCATTGATGACACAGTCCCCACTTGTTAATGGGTACTTTGATTACATGTCCTCAGAGAGGATAGAGTCCTCTTCATTAATTAGGTCTGTGATAAAAATACTTTGATACAGATGGCGCTCAATGGCCAAGAATGAGTTCCATGGTGATGAAAACATAAAACCAATGTAGGCCACCATCCTAAAGTTCATAAAATGAGTCAACTAGGAATTAATCAACAGAATGTTGCAAAACATTTTTGCATACAATTCTAACACTTGACAGATTATCACTGGTACCATATTTCATAAAGTGTGATGCAGTATTTACAACACTATGAGATCAACATCTGTATCAAGTTTCATCACATTTGACGTTGTATTAATTTGTGACTATATCATCCTAATTAGGAAAGTTCATTACTTATGCAATTACAAATTAATTAAAATGAATCTGATAAATGTCTTTTTCAATGTTAAAGCAATGTGAGCTTAACATCAGTTAACATCGGTATAAAGTTTCATGAATTTGATGCAGTACGTATTTCTTGATATATCAGCCTACTTACGAAACTTCAATAATTGACATGTTACTGCTACATGACGTGAAACAAATTGACGAGCATATGTATGAAATAGGTCAATGTCCTTGTATCAACTTTGAATGATACTGGTGGAAATATGTCTGAGTTATGGCTCTGTACATTTGAAAATTGTAACAAAATCACCACCATGCAGCGATATTTGATCTTACTGTTTAAAAAATCAACATCAATATGTATGACGTAAGTCAATGTACATGTACCAACTTTGAATAAGATCAGTTGAGACTTGCCAGAGTCATGGCTCTCGACATGAAACAACCATAACAAAATTGCAACCATGTGGCCATATTTGACCATCTCGTGAAACCAATCGACATACATATGTATAAATAAGTCAATGTCCTTGTACCAACTTTGAATAAATTTGCTTGACACATGTCTGAGTTATGGTTCCGGACATGAAAAAAATTGAAAAAAAATGGCCACACGGCGGCCATATTGGATTGTATCATTAAACAAATCAATGTGCATATGTATGACATAGGTCAATGTCCTTGTACTAAGTTTGAACAAAATCGATGAATAAAATTTGTTGAGACATGCCCAAGTTTTGGCTAAGGACATGAAAACATTGTAACAAAATGGCTGCCATGCAGCCATATTGGATCATATCATGAAACAAATTGACATACATATGTATGACATAGGTTAATGTCCTTGTACCAACTTTGAATAAAATCAGTTGAGATATGCTTGAGTATATTATGGCTCTGTACATGCAAAAATCGTAACAAAATGGCCGCAAGGCAGCCATATTGGATCGTATCACATAACAAATTGACATGCATATGTGTGACATTAGTCAATCTCCTTGTACCAACTTTGAATAAAATCGGTTGAAACATGTCTGAGTTATGGCTCTGTACATGAAAACATCGTAATAAAATGGCTGCATAGCAGCCATATTGGATCGTATCACATAACAAATCAACATACATATGTATGACATAGGTCAATGTCCTTGTACCAACTTTGAATAAAATCAGTTGACATATGCCTGAGTTATGCCTCTGTATATGAAAAAATCATAACAAAATAACCACAAAGCAGCCATATTGGATCGTATCACAAAACAAAGTGACATGCATATCTATGACACTGGTCAATGTGTTTGTAAAAACTTTGAATAAAATTGGTTAAAACATGTCTGAGTTATGGCTCTGTTTACGAAAAAATTGTCATAAAATGGCCGCCTGGCAGCCATATTGGATTGTATCACAAAACAAATCGACGTGCATATCAATGAAATTGGTCAATGTCCTTGTACCAATGTTGAATAAAATCAGTTGAAATATGTCTGAGTTATGGCTCTGTACATGAAATCGTAATAAAATGGACGCCTGGCGGCGATATTGGATCGTATCACAAAACAAATTGACGTGCATATCTATGACATTGGTCAATGTCCTTGTACCAACTATAATAAAAGTGGTTGAAACATTTCTGAGTTATGGCTCTGTACATGAAAAAATCGTAATAAAATGGCCGCCCGGCGGCGATATTGGATCGTATCACAAAACAAATTGACGTGCATATCTATGACATTGGTCAATGTCCTTGTACCAACTTTGAATAAAATCGGTTGAAACATGTCTGAGTTATGGCTCTCTATATGAAAAAAATCGTAATAAAATGGCTGCCTGGCGGCCATATTGGATTGTATCAGAAAACAAATCGACGTGCATCTGTATGACATATGAAGTAATCCTTGTACCAAGTTTGAATGAAATCACTTCTTGCATCTCTGAGATATCCGCGTGAACGGACGGACGGACGCACGCACGCACGCACGGACATGACCAAACCTATAAATCCCCCCGGACGGTGTCCGTGGGGACTAAAAAGATGCTCATAGGTGGTTTGGGGCTGTAATTTAAAGAGTAGACAGAGAAATGACAAATGATACAATATTCACATCATCTTTACAATTCTACATATTTAATGGGAGTACACATAGGGTGCTCCAATTTTGAAGCAACTGGACCAATTGTTTTAAGAAATAATGGTTTTGATCCCCCCTCCCCCCAAAAATCTGCATTTAGCTGAAGCGCCAAATATGTGTGCATAATGAGTAAATTGTGGCGGTGTTGTTATAGTTGACAAAACGCGAGAGAAAACATTTCTAGGAATATGAATGGCAAACTAATAAAATGCTAGTTTTACTATAGGATCATTGACTCTAAATTCCAAAGCATTTAAACAAAGGTTTATGGAAGAATATCTCACAAAAAATTACAACAAGTTCAAGCCGAGATTCGAACTTGCAGCAACAGCCGGCCTGGTCTGGACAAGTTCTGATCTCGATTCTTGAAATGTGACTACAACGCCATTCACATTATTTTGCTGATGCAAGATTTGGATTTATATTCAGAAAATCCGCCCGCTAATTTGTCACTAAAACATAAAATCAATCATATATTCAAAAGAATGAGAGAAACTATATTTTTGTTGCTTTTAACAGTTCTCAATGATATTAAGCACTGGGTATTGGTTCTTTTTAAAATTTTGTCTGTCTCATAATGATATTGAAAGATTCTTGAATCAGGTGCCAAACCCGCCTTAGCCTTCACCAGAAACACAATGTGCATCATCATCACGAGTGTTTCGATACATAACGGTCACCGCATGGTATGAATAATAGGAATAATAGGAAGTTGGGCAAAGAAATGGCCGTTATACAGTTCAGTTCAGTTCGGTTAACGGGACTAGAAATCCATTTTGGATTCTGATCATCCCTCTGTCCATCTCTGGTTTGGTAGTGTACATCAATGGCATTTTTGAAGGCATTCACCGATGTAGATGTAACCATGCTGTCTGGTAGACTGTTCCACTCGTTCACAATCCTACATGAAAAATTGTGCTTCCTAATATCACGTTTTGCATGTGTCTTTTGGATTTTGAAAGCATGGCCTCTCGTTGCCCTGTGGTACGGTTCTTGAAAATTGAGCTTACAATGATCAATATTGTTCATTATTTTGTACATCTGAATCATGTCCCCTCGCTGTCTTCTTATACTTGAAGTTGTCAGATTGAGCTTCCTATTCAAGTCTTTCCTAATATATGTAAAATGACGAATTTCTGGAATCAGGTGTGTGGCTCTCCTCTGCACACTTTCCAGCGGTTTTATATCCTTCTGCAGCCATGGTCACCAATCACCGAGTTCGGAGGCTGATTTCCCTCACAATAAGCCTCAATTATTCACTAAACCAGCATTGATGGCCTTGATTACATCAATTGAATTCATACTAGCCTCTTTGCGCCAACGACCTGCTTCCTTTTTTTGGGTGCGATTTCTGACGGGAACCTGTGCTTCTGGCATGAACAGTCCACTTTACACTCTTTTCATAAGTCCAGCCCCCTCCTCAGTCTGGTTCCCTGACCCATTTTCCCCAGTAGAGGGCGTGGGGAAATGTAGGGTCAGGTAACGGCAAATGTAAACATGGACGCTATTGGGTTAAAATAAAACAAGCTGTGATTGGAAAAAAAGTAACACTTATAACTAACTTTTTCTCATTTTCCTTGGGTTTTGGCACTTTCAGGCTCACTTGACACCAACTTCTTGTTTGTACCACAAAGCCGTGGAGGTAGAAAGAAAGATTTAGCCACTGTGATTTAGCACACCTCTTGATACTTTTAGAACGTCGACATGATGCCTGGCATTTTTCACGAAATTCGGACACCATTCTATCCATCGAAATCAATCGTTGTTCACTGTTCCAACAAAGTTTGCTTTCAATTAGCTGTGATATCGCAGCAGTACTTGTGGCGTGTATCGAACGTGCTCGGGTCATTGGGGTCACGCCACAGTCGGCGATGACCTCAATGACCCTAGCGCGTTCGATACACGCCACAAGTACTGCTGCGATATCACAGCCAGTCTTAAATCACCTGTATTTCCCCGTACTTCTGGATTAATCCTTTCAGTTTATGTTTCCCGTCTCGTGTGCCCATGTTTTTGGTTCGGATACCAGTGTTCGAACACAATTCTGATCAAGTCGAATTTTGACCAGCGTTTTCATGGTAGCAGCCATATTTGTTGTAGCATGTTCTGTCAGGTGACTAACCTCCGCCATCTTGAACAAAATTCAGTTCAAGATGGCTACCCGGTACCTGACCCTATTTTTCCCCCACGCCCTCTACCGGGGAAAATGGGTCAGGGAACCAGACTAATAAACAGTATACCACCAACGTAAAGTTGGCGTCATCCTCATCCTCATCCTCAGCCTCAGGTGACCTTTCTAGCTGACGCTGAAAATGACGCTACTCAGCGTCAGCTTCAGCGTCGTATCCGAAGATTGCCGAAGTTGCGCTACCCGATGACGGATAAATGATAAAATTCGCCCAAAACTTAAGAAAATAACAACTCCATTCTTTCTCAACTTTCTTTTGAATCGTAAAACTGGTTCGCAGGTAATATTTTATCGTTAGAATATCTCATATAGACTAGTTTTTTGGAAATGTTCGTAATTTTCAGTCCATGGATCCGTGGATGTGTTTGTTGGTATCCTCTCAACTCTTGCGTTAAGATTTTCCAAAAATTGGTGCCAAAAAAATATGCGTGGTCCGAAATGTGTAAAAATCGCCACCATGAAGACGATATGAAAGCCCTTATTACTCAGAGGATATATAAAACAATTAACTGGTATAACTATGACTTGAGGCCTGAAAAATCAACGTATTAAACATACAACCTTTGAACTTTAAGGAAATTAAGGGCTAAGAGATGTTGCGTTATAACTACATCATGAGAAACGGATATTAAGAGGAGAGGTTACTAAATATTATGAAATACATACCCCACTGTGTTTTGATTAACATTAACAGTGATATGAAACTTGGAGCACATTTTTAAAGTCGTTTTTACACTTATCATTCCATCAGACGCATTCGGGAATGATCGGATCTGACGCCGGTGAAGCTGACGCCGTAGCGTCATCCTCATCCTCATTTTCGCGTGACCCCTGAGGCTGAGGATGAGGATGAGTATGACGCCAACTTTACGCTGGTAAATGGGTCAGGGAACCAGACTAGCGCCCTCCTGTGGCCACTGAATTTGAAGTCAAAGCGTGGCCTCGCTTTGATTTCAAATTCACAGTGGTCACAGGAGGGCGCTAACCTTATGACAAGGGTCTATGTATGTAACTGGTTATGTATCGAAACACCCATAACTGTGATCAACATGTATACGTCCGCATTGTCGATCGCGGCTAGACATTATATTCAAGTATAATTCGATTATATTCAATTCTCAACCGTGTACTATATTTTTTTTTTTCAAAGTTCAAATAATCTTTTTATTCAGGTAAAGGGCCACCGCCCATCAAACTGAAAATATACAAGTTATGTTGTGTTATGTGCAATGAAGGTTTGACAGACTACTTTGAATGTAAAATACGTACAAGGCAAGGCTGTATGCTAAGCCCTTTATTGTTCAATTTATTTATAAATGAATTGTATGTATACATGAGTGCATCTGATAGAGATGGGATATGTGTAAATAAAGATTTGCCTAATTTGGGATTACTTATGTATGCTGATGATGTTACAGACAATGCTGATCTTCCAATATCTTTACAGGGAAAAATCAATCAATTAGAGTTGTTTTGTAAACAGTGGTGTATGTGAGTAAATCTTGTCGAAACAAAATTACAGTTTTCAGAAATGGTGGCGTTTTAAAGAAATATGAAAACTGGGTCTATATGGGAAGTAAGATTACTAGTGTTAAGCATTATAACTATCTTGGACTATTGATATCATCACGACTATCATGGTCACCTGCTAAAACGGAGTTAGTTACTAAAGCAAAACGAGCTCTTACACAAATTCAAATCGTTATCACAAAAATAAATTGTATGTCTACCCAGAATGCTTGTAAGCTTTTTGATAGTTGTATTCTTCCTATACTCTGTTATGGCTCGGAAATCTGGGGATTTGAGTACTCTCCAATTATTGAAAGGGTTCATTTCCGTTTTCGTGGATTTTTATTAGGTCTTGCTAGTAATGTAAATCAGGGCTTGAAATAATACCTGTCTGCCTATCCCAGACAAGTGAAAGTTGGCCTGGGACAAGTAGTTTTGAAAAGTACTTGTCCAAGCGGACAGGTAGGTTTTTTCAGCCTGCAACCAGTATTTCAACCTATTGACTACAGCAAATATTCATAAGTTTAAATTTATATATACTTTTTACAATTTTGAAAATCATTATTTGGATATTTACCTGTCAGAAAAAAGTAAAAGAAAATTTGATAATATCTAATCACTGTTTACAAGAGGCAGACATATTGATTTATCTAAGGTCATGTCTCAAATCTCTTAGATTGGGAGATTCTCAGAGCTATCTCGACACCGCTGTTTCGCCAGTTTGCATATGATACAGGCATGAGTTTGTTGAATTGAATTGAAACTGGCATAGTTTCTTATGCCATTTTGGACAGGTACTTTTCTCACTGGGACAGGTACTTTTTATTTTGACTTGTCCAGTGGACAGGTGGTTAAAAAAAAGTATTTCGAGCCCTGTAAATAATGAGGCTGTTTTGGGTGAATGTGGTAGATACCCTCCGAGTTGTGTATACATGAAGAGATGTGTTTCATATTGGTTAAGGTTAGTCAGAATGGACAGTGCTCGTTATCCATTGGCATGCTATGAGATGTTACGGAAATTGGATAAAACGGGCAAGACAAATTGGGCTACAAAGATAAACAGCTGCTCATGAGATATGCTTTTGCTTATGTTTGGTTTGAGCAGCAAGTGGGTAATTGTGAAGTATTTTTAACTTTATTTTGTCAAAGGTTACAAGATTGTTACATACAAGAATGACATGCTTCAATTAATGATTCACCCAAATTGAGATTTTATTCAATGTCGAAGTTCTATTTTGAACCATAAATGTATCTTAAATGTGTCCATCCCATTAAGTACAAATTTGTACTATCAAAATTCTGATGTTCTAATCACAGTCTCATAATAGAAACTGGAAGACATACAGGCATTGATGTTCAGAACAGAATTTGCCTCTTTTGTGAAAAGCAAAGTGTTTCAGTCCAAGAAGATGAGATTCACTTTCTTGCGTTTTGTCCATTTTAAAAAACACTTCGAAGGGATTTATTACCTTTTTATTTACATGACAATCGGACTAGAGAAACTGTGTACTATATGAAGCTATGCATGGAGACTGTTCACAGTTACCTTCCCCCCCAAATCAAACACTAAGTCATGTGATCTGAAAACCCTAGAAAAATACGGAAAATAATCATTCTAAAATCAATAACTCTCCATGGAATCCTCCAATCAACCTTATTTGAACAAATCCCCATCTTTGTGTACCAGGTTAGACTGTCACAAACTTTCAATGCCAAATGTTAAGCGGTTTGTCAATTTAAACGGTTTACGGACACCCAAGTCTACATCCATCCATCCAGACAGCCTACTCTACTGAATTCGACACCTCAACTATAGCTCTGCTGACCTACGTCAGCGTGCTAAAAATTGCACTTGCACACTAATTTTCAAAGCAATCAAAAGAGTGGTTCTTGAGTTATTAATCTTTGACCATTTTCACATTTTTAAAGCTCATTTGCATAATTTTGGTAATGCAAACTTGCAAACGTTTGGTAATGCAAAATTTGAACAAAAGCCCAGGATGCATCCACACACCAGATACCAAGCTAAAAAGTGCAGCGGTTTGTGAGTTTTTGATGTTGACGGACATATTATATATACATACATACATACATATATACATACATACATACATACAGACACCACCAACTTCAAACTATACAATAACCTGACATTGGTAAACCAAATGTGAACTAAAAATTCATCAAATATGCAAATTGGCAATTAATTGACGCAATACTGACATATGTCACTGTGTGCCATCCAAATTGTGTTTGACGAGAACCTTTACAAAGTTTTATCAAATTTAGTGTGGTTGCTCTAGAAAAAGAGCTCTTTTTCAAAAAGTCATTGTCAATGACACAGTCTCCATTTCATCAATAAAACACCGCCATATTGGATCTTTGCAATTTTAGCTCACATTTGGCAAAACTATTGTCAATTGAAGAATATTTAATATTTCAGTCAAGAGGGATGACAAAAGTAAATGTAGATGTATCAAAGTAAATGTAGATGTATCAACTTTGCTTCAACATTTCAGAGAAAGAGTGCATGCAAAATAAAGTTCGAAAGACAGAAAAGTCATCTCACCTGTCTCAATTTGGACATAGCATCTGAAGAAATGAACTCTGATTTTGTAAATTTCGTGACAAAACACATAACTTGGTATTGACTTTGTCCTCGTTCCTCCTCACCTAACACCAATGCCTTGAAAAGCTGAACTTCTGAAAACATTATATTTCAATGCTAATCTATTAATATTGTTACGCCTGCCAGACGAAAACGAACAATAGGTGAACTCAGCAGTTCGTTTAAACAAATTTATTACGAAAACAAAACTAATTGCTAAGTCAGGGACAGAGTACAAGCTTTAAAAGTGTACAGACTACTTATCTCAGCTGGGACGGCAAAGCTCCAGTCTCAGAGTTGTAACAGTCAGTCGGATGAATGAACAGTCCTTGGCTTGCAGGCTTGAAGCTGCACAAAGTCCACAGTATAAATCCAGCGTTGACAGTGAAGGTCTTGAAAAGTCTTGAGAATGACTACTGCTGGAGTTTAGTAACACACAAGAGACACGATCCCAAAAGTCTGACTGGAAGCTGTGCACGTCCCTTTTATAAAGGCATATAAGAACAATCTAGAACTTTTATTGACATGCTAATTACTGTTCTAAAATTATCTCCCTTACACAACTAATCAACTTTCCAGAACATTCCAAACATGACTAATTGAATTCAAGGTTGTGAGGTCATCAAGGGCAGTGACCTTGAGAATGTTCTAGACTAATTGAACTCAGGTCATGATGAGTGTGGGGGAAATGACCTACATAAACACACCCCTCTTCAAAAAAAGAAATTTTTCAATGAAAAATCTTTCTTTTACAAATGTAATCTTAAAAGTGTGAACAACAATAAGTTCTAAATACGAGAGAGACAGTCTGCAATTAAATTGTCTCTGCCTTTGATATGTCTAATGTCAAGATTAAACTCCTGTAACATTAAACTCCATCTTAGCAATCTCTGATTTTTGCCTTTAAATTTCTGCAGAAAAACAAGAGGGTTGTGATCAATATAAACCACTATTGGCTGATTTGAAGAAGTAACATAAACTTCAAAATGCTGTAAAGCTAATATCAAAGATAAACACTCTTTTTCAATTGTAGAGTAGTTTCTCTGGGATTTGTTAAATTTGCGTGAAAAATAGCAAACAGGATGATCTACACCATGACTATCCTCTTGCAATAAAACAGCACCAGCAGCCGTATCACTAGCATCTACAGCTAATTTGAATGGCAAAGTGAAATCTGGTGCAGACAACACTGGGGCACTTTGCAGTATGGCTTTAAGTGTATCAAATGCCTGTTGGCATTGCTCTGACCAAACAAACTTTACTTTCTTTTAAGTAAGTTAGTCAAAGGCTCAGTAATTGTGGAGAAATTTGGACAGAATTTTCTGTAGTAACCAGCCATACCGAGAAAGCGCATCAGTTGTCGTTTGCAGTTTGGTATGGGAAAACTTGAAATGGCACTGATTTTGGCATCAACAGGTTTTACCTCACCCTGTCCTACAGTATGTCCGAGGTAAGTTACCCTCGCCCAACCAAACTCAGATTTGGCAAGGTTGACAGTCAACATTGCTTTACTCAGTCTCTCAAAGAACTTCCGCATGAGCTTGATGTGTTCCTCCCAGGTGTCACTATACAGGATGACGTCGTCAACGTAAGCTGCACACCCGTCTAGCCCGGATATGACGTCGTTGATCATCCGTTGGAACGTTGCCGGAGAGTTCTTCATTCCGAATGGCATCACCTTGTACTGGAACAATCCGTCTGTGTGTAACAAAGGCGGATATTTCACGAGCACGATCCGTCAGAGGGACTTGCCAAAATCCCTTCAGTAGGTCAAATTTCGTCACGTACTTGGCTTTTCCCACTCGGTCGATGCAGTCATCAATCCTCGGGATTGGGAAAGTGTCTGTCTTTGTTAAAGTGTTGACCTTCCTAAAGTCCGTGCACATACGATAACTGTGATCTGATTTGGGAACAAGTATGCACGGCGAACTCCAGTTACTTTTACTGGGTTCAATAAAGTCATTGTCCAGCAGGTATTTGACTTCTTCCTGGAGATATTTGCTTTTGTTGGATTCAGTCTGTATGGATGTTGTTTTACAGGCTTACTGTCCCCAACATCAACGTCGTGATAGATGACGTTTGTCCTCGTTGGAACATCTTGAAACAGGTGTTTATATTCGTGGAGCAGTTCTTTCACCTGTTGTTGTTGTTCTGGCTGGAGGTGTGCCAACTTTGTAGACTCCAGCTTCTCCAGGATTTCTGAGTTCTGAAGCTTGACCGAGCCCAGCTTTGAGTTTAGAGTATTTTCACTCAAGTCAGTTTCAGTATCACTATTCTTCATAATGGTTTGAACTGACTGCACTGACAGGCTGAGTTATAGTAGGATTATCCCTATCCAAATATGGCTTAAGCATATTTATGTGACATAGCTGTTTTTGTTTTCGCCTGTCAGGTGTTATTATGATGTAATTTAAATCACTCAATTTCTTATCAATTAGGTATGGCCCAAAGTAACGAGCATGGAGTGGTTTGCCAGGAATTGGAAGTAGAACAAGAACTTTTGACCTGGTTCAAACTTCCGTTTTGAGGTGTTTTATCATATTTGGTTTTCATTGACTGCTGAGATGACTCAAGATTTTCTCTGGCTAATTCACATGCTTTAGAGAGTTTTGTACGAAAATCTGACACATATTGCAAAATATTCAGACAATCATCATCGTCTGATAGGAATTTCTCTTTAACGAGCTTAAGTGGGCCACGGACTGTATGTCCAAATACAAGCTCAAATGGGCTAAAACCAAGAGACTCCTGAATTGACTCTCTAACAGCAAAGAGCAAAAAATGAATTCCTTCATCCCACTGCTTCTCTGTGTCAAAACAGTAGGTCCTAATCATGTTTTTCAAAGTTTGATGAAATCGCTCAAGAGCACCCTGACTTTCTGGATGATAGGCGGATGACCTATACTGTTTAATGCCTAGCTGATCCATTACTTGTTGAAAAATACCAGACATAAAGTTGGAGCCTTGATCGGACTGGACACATTTAGGGAGGCCAAATAAAGTGAAAAATTTGACTAAAGCTCTCACTATAGTCTTTGTCTTTATATTCTCAGTGGTATGGCTTCTGGGAACCGAGTTGATGTACACATTATTGTCAGCATGTACTCATTTCCTGATCTTGTTTTTGGTAGGGGCCCAACACAGTCTATTAGTATCCTACTAAATGGTTCTTGAAATGCAGGAATTGGCTGTAAAGGGGCCTTTGGAATGGTCTGATTGGCTTTCCTACCATTTGACATGTGTGACAAGTTTTACAGAAATGTGCTACATCCTGCCTGAGATTAGGCCAATAAAAGTGACTGAGAATTTTATGATAAGTTTTCCTGACTCCTAAGTGACCAGCCCAGGGCGTTTCATGGGCCAGGCGCAATATTTCAGCACGATAGGGCTTTGGAACCACAATTTGATGTTTTATAGCCCAATCGTCATCAACCAAAACATCTGGAGGTCTCCATTTACGCATGAGAATACCAGATTTTGTATAATAGGAAACAGAGCTATCTGAAGTTTTACCTTCATCATCTACCCTGTCAAACAAAGACAAAATATCTGGGTCTTTGTGTTGTTCTGCAATGAGATTTGATCTAGAAAATGTCTGACTTTGGTCAGCAGAAGTTTTACTGGAAGTTTCAAATCCACGAGGGATAACGGAATGATCCGTGTCAAACACCTGACTGAGAAAGGTGTCATTTAAGTCAACATCTGTGACATTATTTTTGAGAGTATTTTGATTCTCGGAAGTTTTCTTTGACATGGCTCGAGTAATGGCACATGAAGGAATAAATCGGGTATCTCTTGTTCAATTGGCTCTGGATCCTGATCTAAACTAGGATTATCAGTCACAAGTGGATTAGTAATGACCTTGTCCCCAGCAAGGTCGTTTCCAAGAAGAAGGTGAATCCCTTCAAAAGGCAAAAAAGGCCTAATACCTAAAGCCACAGGTCCAGAAACAAAGTCGAAGACAAATAGACATTATGGAGAGGAACAGGAATGTAGTCATTACAATCTACCCCCTTAATAAGAACTTTAGAACCTGAAAATGACTTTTCAGAAAACGGCAGGGTATCTGCCAACAAAAGAGACTGGGAAGCCCCGGTATCTCTTAAAATTTTGACAGGGGTAGCGGAAGAGAAATCACTAGAAATGATATAAAACAATGAATAAAAACCATCATAATAATGGTTCGAAAATACCCATAATGCTATCTTGAGAAGAATTGACCTTGACCTCATTAATTGGGGATGAGAGGGGTTTAACCTCAGAAAATGTGTTGCACACATTATTAGACTCTAATTGAGTTGATGAAGAAATAAAGCCGGTGGGCTTAGATCCACTTTGACTACTTTGACCTTCACGTTTTCTTTTCAATTTGAAACAATCTGACATTAAATGGCCGTCTTTCTTACAATAATTACAAGAAAGTGTACCGAACTGTTTGTCAGAAGGAGATTGAGACTTGGGATCTGATGATATGGGAGTTTTACTTGGATTTTGTGAACTGTTGTCATTTGATTTCCTACTTCCTTTCAGAAATTCTTGGATGAAAAGGAGGAGTTAAATCTCCCTGCATTGATTCTGTATGAAAAGGACTCAGATGGTTTGCTGAGAAAGGAAGATTTGTGGGTCAATGAATAATCATCGGCCAAACGTGCAGCAACCTCTAATGTATCTGCCTTTTGTTCATTGATAAACGTCTTGATGTCACTCCGGATGCACCTTTTAAATTCCTCAATCAAAACAAGCTGTCGTAATTTGTCATAATTCTGACTGACCTTTTCAGAAGAACACCAACGATCAAACAGTTGTTCTTTTGTTCGAGCAAATTCAACATAAGTTTGATCCTTCACCTTCTCACAATCCCTAAATTTCTGACGGTAAGCTTCAGGCACCAACTCATAGCCCTTGAGAATTAATTCCTTCACAGAATCATAATTTGAAGCCTGCTCTACTGACAACTGAATGTAAATTTCTCTGGCTTTACCCACCAAAGCACTCTGCAAAAGCATAGACCAGGACTCCTTAGGCCAGTTCAGACTCTGAGCAATTTTCTCAAAATGAAGGAAATATTTATCAACATCCTTTTCTTGGAAAGGGGGAACTAACCTGAAATGCTTAGTGATGTCAAACTTGTCTGAAGGGAAGAATTTTCCTGACTGTCCAAGCTCTAAACGTCTCATTTCTAACTGCAGTCGGTGTTCTGCTAATTCTCTTTCTTTTCTTTTTCCTCTCTTTCTTTCTCCCTTTGTCTTTCTTCCATTTGCAATTCTTTTTCTTTCATTTCCAATTCCCTCTCTTTCTGTCTTTCTTCCATTCTAACTGCATTTGTATTTTTTCTTTTTCTAATGCCTGTCTCTCCTTTTCCATTTGTAATTCTTTTTCTTTCATTTGTAATTCTTTTTCTTTTTCTAATGCCAATTTTTTTAGCTCGAAATCTGCCTGTATTTCTAATTCCAATTTTTTGAGTTCGAAGGAAGACTCAGGCTCATAATCTTTTAAGGCAGACTCCTCAAAATGGCCAGAATTAACTAAATGTTTTGCAATCTTGAACTGTATTTCTCGCTTGCGCATAGATCCTTTTGACATCTACTTTAAGGAAATTGGCCAGTGCTATGAGGTTGTCTTTTCTGAGGGAATTAAATGTGTCCTGATCAAGGTCATCCATAAATTCGTCTGGCTTGAATTCCGCCATGATTGAATTTAGCTGAGTTCACAGTATACAGTAGTTTTGAAAAGGTAGGCAAAATGTTGTCAAACGGCTCAAAATATTCGTATCCCGGACAAGCCCCCAATTTGTTACGTGCAGAGAAAACGAACAAAAGGGTGAACTCAGCAGTTCCGTTTAAAACAAAATTTATTACGAAAACAAAACTAATTGCTAAGTCAGGGACAGAGTACAAGCTTTAAAAGTGTACAGACTACTTATCTCAGCTGGGACGGCAAAGCTCCAGTCTCAGAGTTGTAACAGTCAGTCGGATGAATGAACAGTCCTTTGGCTTGCAGGCTTGAAGCTGCACAAAGTCCACAGTATAAATCCAGCGTTGACAGTGAAGGTCTTGAAAAGTCTTGAGAATGACTACTGCTGGAGTTTAGTAACACACAAGAGACACGATCCCAAAAGTCTGACTGGAAGCTGAGCACGTCCCTTTTATAAAGGCATATAAGAACAATCTAGAACTTTTATTGACATGCTAATTACTGTTCTAAAATTATCTCCCTTACACAACTAATCAACTTTCCAGAACATTCCAAACATGACTAATTGAATTCAAGGTTGTGAGGTCATTGAGAGTAGTGACCTTGAGAATGTTCTAGACTAATTGAACTCAGGTCATAATGAGTGTGGGGGAAATGACCTACATAACCTAATTAATATTAAGCATTTTATACAAACAAAAGCAAAGATCACTTATGTAGAAAGAAAATACATGTAGTAAAGAGGACACGTGTAGCTCCTATATTAATGTACCGGGTAGTCATGCAACTCAAGACCAAAGGGATAAAATTAGAATCAATAACAAGGTTTAATGTTTTCCACAGGCCCATTTAATGTGGAGGTGTTCCCCCTAAAAAGCAAAATTACCCTCAAAATGCAAATGAGTTGCACTGAGGCTGCACTCAACATTTTACTGTCCTATATTCTTTGGATTTTGACGTGTTTGATGCAACATGTTGGCTTTGCATCAGCAGCCATCTACTCGTGAATGTTTGGTGACCAACACAGTGTTTCATCTAGGCTACGCGATTGCGTGATTCCCCCTCTTTGGAGGGCTGCACGCCGCCAATCACAGGTAGAAAAAATACCGTCAATGACGCTGTACCTTCTCTAATGTGTGGCCAGGTCAGGTAATTGGTTGTTGGCATGGAGTTATTGGTAAATAGTTGATGATGTAGGGGCATGAGGTGAGATATGGACCCAAAGAACCCAAAAGATGATTAAATACATCAATCAAAAAAAAATTCTAAGCTAAAGTATAAACTGTCTTAAGATAGTTCAGTGTGGAAAAAAGGTTAAATAATTCAGAAATAAGAATTAACAGTCCAAAATAGTAATGACGCACTTCCCTACTGACCCGAGTGCATGTGAAATACACAACCTGGCATCTGTAAATTAAATGTATACCAAGTGATCATTTTAAGTCACTTTTAACTGTTTTTAAGGGATATTCCAAAGAGTCCTGTGGAAATGATGAAAAACGCTTATCTGGTCTTGTGTTTGTAAAACCTCATGGCTGATAATTGTCATAGTATTCAAAAGAAATTGAAAGTGAAGAAATTACCTTTTTTAATACGCATATTTTCCTTGAAATACATGACTGTGTAAAGAATATATGCTAAAAGTGTTTAAGAGTAAATTTCTTTTCAAAAAATAATTTAGTCTGTGACCAAAGGATTTTTATTCTTTGAGTTTACAAATTCAAACATTGCAATTTGTTCAATCATCTTGTGCAGTGCAAAATTTATAGAATGACTGAAAAATAAAAAAAATTGGCAGAATTACAGTCTTTGTGATGTAAAATCATGGGTTGACATCACGATAATTGTTAATCTGTTCGAAGTACTTTCTATAATTTAAAAAAGAAAAGTTCATGCAGAAACGGTAACATATATTGTAATGTAGTGTTAATTTTGACTTTACATCAAAATATGCCTTTGCTGGATACCAAATATGTTGGGCGAAATATTAAAATCAGCCGTGTTCAGCGAAATCCACACAACAGCATTGATCCTTTTCTAATTTGATTTGATTTGCTTATGTTATCCTTGTATGACAGTCAGTACAATATGGAACTTGAACACAACACAGTGAATAAGTATGCTGTAAATGAAATGGTGTGGCTGCATCCACCTGCAGCAATAGAAGTGCCTTTGTCTCTCACCCCTCATTTCCAACCTGTCCCATCCCTGAAAAAATAGTTTGGTCTTATATTTATAATGTTAATAATTTCTGTATTTGTTAAAATGTGCGCATCTCAAAAACTTTTGATCATAAACATTTCATTGATTTTTATAGCTGACCAGTCAGTTAACCTGTTTATTTTGAATATTTGCGCATTTTTTTCAGTATTTGACATTTTCAGAATAGCTTCTTATTCATTTTGTCATTTTCTAAAAGTTAAAATGCTCCTTTGTGTGGTCAAGCTTTCCACAAGCATCAAATGTTGTACTTCATATAGGAAGGTCTGCCTCTAGAGGGCGGGCATCATGAATAGTGTTTGTTAGTTATTTCCTCCACATAAACTTCTGATTGTACTGTAAACATTGAACATGGCCGACATCCGATTTTCCTGTCTAAAACTTTCACTCATTTTCGTTCATATGAATCTGAAACTCAAGGAAACGATTGGGAAGAAAGAGTTATCTTGAAATATTGAGGTACTCGCCGATATTTTGCAAAGTTAAATGAGAAAAAATGCAAGGAAAATGCCGACAGGCTTACACAATGACCGTTTTCAGACTCAGAGGCATATGATCATCTGCAGATTATGCAACAGGCCCATATCACGTGAGGCCATGAGGGGATATCCATGCAACTCAGTACCAAACACTAGCCCACACAGGGTGAGCAAACACAAAGTGAGTACCCCTAACGTCAGCTCAGTAGTCTGTAATAGATCGTAGTCAACTAAGAACCTTGGAGAAAGGCTTACATGTAACACTGTGGCTATGCCGCTAAGTCCCTTTTGATTTTTGTCACAGCTCAAAATCGTTCTCCTACACCTCAACCTGAACCATGAACACCCCCACCAGTTTATGATATGACCCATCACAATGGCATAACGTCAACGGATCTTGACAGACGGAAGTATTGACAGACGGAAGTAGTTGACACCAGCATACTGGTTTTCAACTCTAATACCTTCTCTGTCTATAAATAGACACGAGAAAGTAAAAATCTTATAGAGGATGGTGTTAGCAGCCAGCAGCTTGGATTGTGTAAGCAAGTTATTTATGGCTTGTAGTATGTATAACACAAGTAACATCACTGCAACATTAAAACTTACGTATAAAGATGTCATTATATGTTTTAGTTAAATCCCCCCATAAATTTTAAAATCCCCTCAAAAATTCCAGTAGAGGAATCCCCCCTGGTGTAGCATCCTAGATCAAACACTGCAACATTCTTCATCAAGTTCTCTGTTACTGTTTTTTTCTTGTTGTGTCCAATTGTGTTTCTTGTGTTGCCATTGCCTCTTTCTTCAAGGCCACCATTGCTTGAGCTATGCCTTCATTAGTATACAGTGCTCCCACCTTCAGGAACATCGGAAGGTATGTTGTCAACAACGCTGAAAAATACCGTCAATGACGCTGTACCTTCTCTAATGTGTGGCCAGGTCAGGTAATTGGTTGTTGGCATGGAGTTGTTGGTAAATAGTTGATGATGTAGGGGCATGAGGTGGGATATGGACCCAAAGAACCCAAAAGATGATTAAATACATCAATCAAAAAAATTCTAAGCTACGTACTGTATAAACTGCCTAAAGATAGTTCAATGTGGAAAAAAGTTAAACAATTCAGAAATAAGAATTAACAGTCCAAAATAGTAATGACGCACTTCCTTACTGACCTGAGTGCATGTGAAATACACAACCTGGCATCTGTAAATTAAATGTATACCAAGTGATCATTTCCAGTCACTTTTAACTGTTTTTAATGGATTTTCCAAAGAGTCCTGTGGAAATGATGAAAAACGCCTATCTGGTCTTGTGTTTGTATAACCTCATGGCTGATAATTGTCATAGTATTGAAAAAAAATGAAAGTGAAGAAATTACTGTTTTTAATAGGCATATTTTCCTTGAAATACATGACCGTGTAAAGAATATATGCTAAAAGTGTTTAAGAGTAAATTTCTTTCAAAAAATAATTTAATTTGTGACCAAAGGATTTTTATTCTTTGAGTTTACAAATTCAAACATTGCAATTTGTTCAATCATCTTGTGCAGTGCAAAATTTATAAAATGACTGAAAAACAAAAAAAATTGGCAGAATTACAGTCTTTGTGATGTAAAATTATGGGTTGACATCACGATAACTGTTAATCTGTTTGAAGTACTACTATACTATAATTTAAAAAAGAAAAATTCATGCAGAAACGGTAAAATATATTGTCAACAATGTAGTGTTAATTTTGACTTTACATCAAAATATGCCTTTGCTGGATACCAAATATATAGGGCGAAATATCAGCCATGTTCAGCAAAATCCACACAACAGTATTGATCCTTTTCTAATTTGATTTGATTTGCTTATGTTATCCTTGTATGACAGTCAGTACAATATGGAACTTGAACACAACACAGTGAATAAGTATGCTGTAAATGAAATGGTGTGGCTGCATCCACATGCAGCAATAGGAGTGCCTTTGTCTCTCACCCCTCATTTCCAACCTGTCCTATCCCTGAAAAAATAGTTTGGTCTTATATTTATAATGTTAATAATTTCTGTATTTGTTAAAATGTGCGCATCTCAAAAATTTTTGATCATAAACATTTTCATTGTTTTTTATAGCTGACCAATCAGTTAACCTGTTTATTTTGAATATTTGCGCATTTTTCCTCAGTATTTGACATTTTCTGAATACCTTCTTATTCAGTTTGTCATTTTCTAAAAGTTTAAATGCTCCATTGTGTGGTCAAGCTTTCCACAAGCATCAAATGTGGTACTTCATATAGGAGGGTCTGCCTCTAGAGGGCGGGCATCATGAACACTCCTGTGTTTGTTGGTTAATTCCTCCACTTAAACTTCTGATTGTACTGTAAACATTGAACATGGCCGACGTCCGATTTTCCTGTCTAAAACTTTCACTCATTTTCGTTCATATGACTCTGAAACTCCAGGAAACGATTGGGAAGAAAGGGTTATCTTGAAATATTGAGGTACTCGCCGATATTTTGCAAAATTAAATGAGAAAAAATGCAAGGAAAATGCCGACAGGCTTACACAATGACAGTTTTCAGACTCGGAGGCGCGCTAGGCATATGATCATCTCTGCAGATTATGCAACAGGCCCAGATCACGTGAGGCCATGAGGGGATATCCACGCAACTCAGTACCAAACACTAGCGCTCACAGAGTGAGCAAACACAAAGTGAGTACCCCTAACGTCAGCTCAGTAGTCTGTAATAGATTGTAGTCAACTAAGAAACCTTGGAGAAAGGCTTAACACTGTGGCTATGCCGCTAAGTCCCTTTTGATTTTTGTCATAGATCAAAATCGTTCTCCCACACCTCAACCTGAGCCATGAACACCCCCACCAGTTTATGATATGACCCATCACAATAGCATGCCGTCAACGGATCTTGACAGACGGAAGTCTTGACAGACGGAAGTTCTTGACAGCAGCATATTGGTTTTCAACTCTAATACCTTCTCTGTCTATAAATAGACACGAGAAGGTAATTACCGAGAGTGAATGCTACAAAGTGCAGAGTGTGCAGTTGCACACTCTGCACTTTGCCAGCGTGGCGCTACTGGGATTTCTCTGTTTATGTAACGCGTGCTGTGATTGGTCTGCCTGATTTTCAAGTTCTATAAGATTTCCTCTGCACAGTATATCAACGTGATCACGCACGGCGTAGTTAGTGGAAGACTCCTGTCTGGCTAACTAGCCTTGCGAGCGGACGATGGCTGTCACAAAAGTGTGTCTCAGATTTTTTATATCTTGCCTAGTTTTTATTTGAGCACAATTTTAAAAAAATTAACTAGGGTTAAATTCACTGCTCTGGAAGTTTTTCTGGCACAAAAACTGTTTAAGAAGGTTAAAAAAAATTCTGAGACACACTTTTGAAGATCCTAAGGACAGCTTGCAATCACACAAATTTCAGCCACATATCTCAGAGCAAAGCTCACCTTCTCGCCACATTTTTGAAAATGCGCACTACTGTGCACTTTTTACAGAGTCTGAACCATAGCCCCCACTCCCCCAACACAACAAGCAAAGGGAGTGCTGTGTTTGCGCTGCCCATTCACCACGTTCGCAAATGCAAATTGAAATCAGAAGTGGCAAAAAAAAAATCAATTTTGTGTAAAAAATTCTGCAAAATAAGCAAAAACGTGGGTTTTTTTAAGTTGTTAAGTTGATCTGAGCTTCTCTTTTGGCAATTCGCGATAAAACTATATCTACGTCCATATTGTTCTCTCCAAAGTACGCAATTGCAATCGAGCCAAGTCTCGCGAGAGATTTGACGTCAATTTGCATAGTGTACAGCATGCACATAAATGACTATCGCGAGAATTGAAAATTTAGGCAGATGCAATTGAGCCCTAGTCTCACGATAAATTTGACGTCATTTTGTCTAGAGTACAGCAAGCAAAGTGAACACTCGCGAGAATTGAAAGTTTTGCTACAGCAGACATATGCATTTTAATCGCGGTCACAACGTTCGGTGTTGAAATTTATTTGCATCGCGGTCTAGACGTTCCGTGTTGCGCATTTTAATCGGGGTCTTATTTTAATGGTGGTCGATTTGCATCGTGGTCCTCATGGTCCCGTATTGATGTCATTTACATGTAAATTGCCATCCAAACGACGCATTCCGTGTTGCTGTCGATTTGCATCGCGGTCTCGACTTTCCGTGTTGTTGTTCATGAGAGTTTATTTAAACCTTATTACGTGTACGTCTGAAGGCACACAGTGGCGTATGCGTATCCGTGCTCAGTTGTGATTTTTTTGGTTGATTTTGCAGTATTGTTTTTTCAGAAACATACAAAATTCAGAAACATACGAAATTCGTCTAAGTTTTGAGAAACAATTAATTTCTCTACGTGAAGACTATTCAAGCTCGTTGTATCCTCGCATTAAATTTACTGATTTTCTATAATGTAGTTATTTATGTGGTTTAAGGAAATCTTTGTGACAGCTTCAGATAAAATGATGAATTAGACGACATTTCATTTATGTCAGGAAACCATTGCACATACGTCTTGTACCGGTGAACTCTACGGAATTCTCTGATATCAAAGATGTTTGTACAATGATACTCATACTTATCGAGATTTCCAGTCTAAATTCCTGGAAATCATCAAGAAAATCTTAAAATTACTTCACTAATTATGACTACGTGTAGAAGTGTCGTTTGATGATATTCTGAACGTCTGTGCCACATGTACGCAACGTCTTGTATAACGTGACAAAGACGCTACGTGTACTGTTGGAACGTAATTTCGTGTAACAAACTTCTATTTTAATCGCAGTCCAAGTCAGTGTTGCTGTCATGCTGTTGATTTGCATCACGGTCCCAACCTTCCGTGCTGCAGTACATTTTAATCGCGGTCTCGACGTCCCGTGTTGCTGTCGATTTGCATCGCAGTCCAGGATCATGCTGGATACAAGGTTGATGTGTTGATAGTTTATTCTTGTGCATGCAACCGACACTGGAGATTATAGCAT
The DNA here is from genome assembly GCF_041260155.1 of Ptychodera flava. NCBI lineage: Eukaryota > Metazoa > Hemichordata > Enteropneusta > Ptychoderidae > Ptychodera > Ptychodera flava. The sequence continues at coordinate 732,655 of NW_027248281.1, read as the reverse complement.
TATAGAAAGCTTTGTTTTCGTAAAAATGTGTGGCTAATAAAATTTATCTGTAGCTAATAAGCCAGGGCTAATTGTACTCAGTGAAATAGCGAAATGGTGAAATGACGAAATCACGATTTTTTTCAAATTGCATAATGAACAAATAAAGATACTACACATAGAGAAATTACCTGTCACCTAGAGTATGCTGTATAATCAATGTTAAGCCGAAATACCCGGGTGCAAACTGCAATCTGCACGGTGGATTCCAAAACCCATGCGTATGCCACGCAGGTTGGAACTGATAAGAAAATCTGCTGAGTTTCATCTGAACAAAGTCAAATTTAGTGAATCTGCACATGTTTTGATTCTCAACATCGAAGTTTAGCACCGAAAGTACGATAAATTCGGCGAAATCGCGCGATTGCGAACCCAGAAGTTGACAGCGCACAAAACCATGTATATCTCAAGGCTTAGGGACAGACCATTAGATTTTGGGAGGGGGTGGTCACGATCGGATTGTGAAAGAAAATTTTGTACAAATGAAAATTTCAAATTTTCTTTTTTTTTTTCAAATGAGAATAGCTGCGCAAATTATTTTTCTGAGTCTTGCAGATTTATTTTATTCAATTGTGTTCTAAATATTTTGTTTATTTTGCAATGTAGTGTGAAGATATTTCCCCGAAACTTTCTGTTCTGAATTTTTTTTTTTCTGTTTCTGACCACCCCTCCAAATATCTAAAGGTTTGTCCCTTAGATCTCTTGTACCAAGATAAAAATAGCGTCAATGACACTTTGCTCACATTTGGTTACATGTGGCAAGGTAGAATGAGTCTATACACGATATTTAACACACTTCTATGTACCTTAGCTTGTGATATTCATAGTCAAGTGCATTTGAACAAATTTTGATACACCATCCATTGAAGTATGGAATGGTTGGCAACTTGCAACTGTTGATCACATACACTTACACAATACCATGCAACCTAGTACATCATAACTAGTCATAAAATCAGCCATACAAAACTAAACGTGTCCCTTATAATATAAAATGCATAAAATTAATGTAGACAATATTTGGTCTCTCTACGGTCTATAGTTGCACAATCGAAAGGTAAGATGTAATAGTGGGCATTCCTCACCTTCCACTGTTAATGAAGCTGCCACACCTACAGGATAACGGTATGTCCTAAACTGCAACCAAGTCATTGACAATGACATAGTCCCCACTTGTAATAGGAGTATTAGTCTTGATGGGGCAGGGAAATGTGGTCATTAAGAAGTATTACTGGAGTGTATATGTTGAGATCTATGGGCACATAGGTCTATGTCGTTGTTCCCAATTTGAAACGCATGAGGCATGTCTAAGTTATGGCTCTAAATCGGGAAAAAAGATCAGACCTCTAGCTGTATTGGGCAGCCAAGAAATACATATGCGCATAATAAATGAGGTACAAGATGTGACATCTTAAGGTCTAATATCCTATCAAAATTGGAGGATATAGAACTTGTGGTTACTGAGTTATGCATGTATATATGTATAATCAAGGTTGAAGGTCATCGAGGTCACGTGACATTTTGAAAAAAAAATTGTATTGCTAATTAATCCCTATATGCCAAAAATCAGACCTCTAGCTCTATTCGTTTGCCCAGAATTAGATATGTGCATAATTAATGAAGTAAAGCGTGTGTTGTCATAAGGTCTCCCATCCTACTAAATATAAAGGACATAGCACTTGTGATTACTTATTTATTGACATAAACGTATATTTTAGGTAAGAGGTCATCGAGGTCACATGACATTTGGTCAAAAATTTCTATCCTATAGTTATCCCTATGTACCAAAAATCAGAAATCCAGCTCTATTGCCTTGCTCAGAATTAGATATGCACATAATTAATGAGGTACAGTGTGTGGCGTCATAAGGTCTTCCATCATACCAAACATGAAGGGTGTACCACTTGTGGTTACTGAGTTATGGACAAATATGTATATTTGAGGTCAAAGGTCTCCAAAGTCACATGACATTTTATGAAAAAAATTGTATTGCTAAGTTATCCCTATATACCAAAAATCAGACCTCTAGCTCTATTGGCTCGCTCAAAATTAGATATGCACATAATTAATGAGGTACAATGTGTGGCGTCATAAGGTGTCCCATCATACCATATATGCAGTCAGATCGCACGGTACTCATTTGCATATGAAAGTTCTTCAAGCCAGCGACCGTTAACTTTCAAACGGACGTCAATGGGCCAGTTTTCAAGGTGATTTTCAACTTGATTTTTACAATCCGTGCTGCAAAAAATTATCCTGTCAGTTGGATAAATTGCGAAAGTAACACCCATTCTTCATTGCAGACATAAATTTTATGAAAATCTAGCGGTAAAAATAGTAGTTTTGAACGTGTTTGCGGCGGTATGTCGGTGACACTGGCAGAGACGTCTATAAATGTATCGAAAAACGTTTGAAAAAGACCTCGGAAGTAAACCAAGTTTTCCTGTCAGAGAGGTCTAATATCAGTCCCAACAACCGCGAAAAGAAATTAATTCGAAATGTCTGTGTAACAGTCCGCGCAAAAATAATCCATGTATTTCGACGAAATGACCCGGAAGTACACATTGACCTCGACATGTTGGCCTCCGACTTGTAAATATGGAAGTGTTGCGTTGCTCGAGAAACGATAAGTATACCGTGGAATACAGCTTTATAAAAGACACTTTTGGAGTTAAACAGTTATTGGATAATGTATAACACCGCAAGGAAATGTATGAGCGAAGTTTTAACATACTTATTGGGTTGATTTCGACATTACATCGACCGATCGCTCGCGTGCCGTGGAACCGTGACTCAGCGTGTGGAGCGAGTTCAGCTGGCGAAAATATTTGTTTATGCCCCGTATGACGTACATCATGGGACAGGAGACTTTTGAAATGCAAAATGCTAACTGTAACTTCAAAACAATTCACTGATAAAATATGCAATGAAAAATTTGTGTATCATGCAGGCAAGCATTTGCTGCATTTGTTTTGTTGTCATTAGGTCGATGTATGTTAGTAGGGTCTATGGCTTACTTCACGTCATGAAAACTAGCGTGGCACCTGAAATTGTGTTGTCATGTCCAAGTCTGCTACCAAGAGACCCCGTCCGGTCGGACTTCATATCAAATTGTGTACCAAAATCAAGCGAGCCATGATCACATGTGTGTAGTGTGGTGAGAAACACCACCAGTGAAATGTACGCAAGTACACATTGGCTGAAAAACGAAGCCATACTCGAATATACACCAAATATCTACTACATAAACATACTGCATAAAGATCAATTTTTATTTCAATTTTTAAATGTTTGGTAAAAGGGCTGGCAACTACTTTAGAATTAAACCACTACTACAAAATACAAAGTAAGTAGTCAACTCAGAGAGTTAAAATAAATACAGAGTAAACTACAGTAACTACAGAGTAAACTACTCCAAAAATACAGAGTAAACTGCTACTACAAAATACAGAGTCAACCAACTCAGAGGGTTAAATAAAACTAAGTTCAACAGCAACACCACTGTATCTTCACAGTAACTTCAACTGCAACACCACTGTCTTAAAGTCACAGCTGGATATCTGAAAGAATAGATTAAAAAAACTTATTAGTTCACGTGACTGGTAAACTTAAAAAAAATTCTTGAAGTTTGGTAAAATTCAGAAGTACCTAGGCAATCAATGATAAGCCTTTATAAGTGGTCAATAGTCAGTAAAGACAGTTGATTTTTGTTTGGTCAATTCGTCTCGTACTTCAGACTGGATGCCATATACACCAAGCTAACGTTTACTTCACACGTGTATGGTCCGTGTGATCTGGACATCACGCGCGCCGTACAGTCCAGGGCGTCACTGACCAAATCGGTTTGAGGCACCAACCATGAGGAATATTTTAACATTCGACGAGTTTGGGGCTGTCACCAAGCTTAGCAGTATACATAGAGGTGCACGTTCTTTCATCGGAAAAAAGTTAAGAAACGCAGTCATTAAATGCCAATGCAGGTAAACTTTACGGTAGCGGTAAAGTGTGGCGGCCGGGCACGGTTAACTTCGCGGTCCTACACCAAATGTACACTCAAGTTTAACTATGTACCATAATCGCTTAGAATAATACGACAATATTGGTGCTAAAAACCATAAATTTCGTGCCGAAGACTCGATGACAGCAATTTTTCATTCGTTCCCAACCGCCAGAAGTACATGTATTTCGCGCCCGATGTCAGCACTGATTTACTTCCGCAATGGAGGACTTCAGCATTTCCCTGTGTAATCACAGGACAAACACATCGATCGTCCACTTTTCCGAGACTAGCACCATGCCAGCACGAATGAATCAGTCCGAAACTACTTGGTGTACATTCAAATAGGTCACATTCACAGAAATTACGACAAAACTACAAAGTATCTTCGCACGAGAGTGGAAAGAAAACTATATGTAATCAGTTGACGCCCGCGATCATGCTATCTTCTCCCGCCATTTTGCAGTGGAAAATGGCGCTCACGAGTTGAAAAGTAAACAAAATCGAACTGGCCATAATGTCACTATGGAAGCTTGGAAGTAAATGAAAACTCACAGAAAGGAGGGTTGATGTCTATATTTTGATTAGAGTTTGACATTTTGTGGTAAATTCCTTGTGTAACAGTCCGCGCAAAAATAATCAAGAGGATGTCAACACTGTGTGTTTTTTTACACTCGTCAGAAATTTTCGCGATTTCAAAGAAACTACACCACAAAAGTTGCCAAAAAATCATTCAGTAACAATTCAATATACCTACCTTCACATGAATCCTCAGGTTTGCCTTAACCCTTTTCCTGCCAAGTCGGTGAAAATCCGCTTGAAATTCGGTGTAGCCAGAATCTAAGCACTGGTGACCGTTATTCTCCCAACCCGGTGGAAATCGGGCCCTTTTTGGGTACCCCCTTTCCTGCCAAGTCGACGGCACTACGTTTTGCTATCCCCTGTGCGTTTAGGGGTCATCCGAGGAGAGGTTTTCTGACAAGGAACGCCTTTTCCCCTCGAAATGGGTTCGCAGGGAGTCGATAGACAGGGAAAGGTGCAGAAACCTGTCCGCCAGTCCCCCACACCCGAGGAGGGCTGGGTTTTTTTTACCGCTTTTTAGCGGACTTGGCAGGATAGCATGGTGACGTTTTCTGGCGGAGTTGGACGTACTTGGCTGCCTGGCACTATAGAGATTGCTGCCGAACTTGACCAACTCGGCAATGCTAATCTAGAAGGCTACCTCTTGCAAACGACTTGGCAGATGGTGCCGATGGTGCGAGACGAAAGTCACTTATTCAGTAGTGCGTGACTGAAAATGAGAACGTATTTTTGACGGGACGGCTCGACTTGTTCCTCCGATGGAACGGATATGAACGACTCGGAAATACCATTACAAACTGGTGTCCGACGTACTAAGCTGGGCTTCAGCTCTGCAAGTTCAAGCCAGGCAACGTCCTTCACCGCCTTGGCCGTGCCATTCAATGGACGTAGCTTTGGATTTTTTATTTATTCCATCGTCCGAAGTATTGGCTCTGGTTTGCAGGCAAACGTATCCTCTTGCCGACGCATTGGTAACTACGTACGCTGTTTGCGTACAGAGAATTCATAAGGTCAATAAGGTCAATGTGTAGTCTGCTACGGGGATACCGCCTGCATATAGCAGGGACTGCTTTTGTTATGCAAACCAGCTAGCAGTACAATATGGCTGCCAGGCATGTGGACACGTCGATGGCTAGAACAATGGAAGCATATTGCGTTGCACCCGTGCATCGCAAAAGTGAACTGAAGACTTGGGTGTAGTGACTGGTTATCACTGGTTAGCTGCAGCCCAAGCCATGTCGGTACAAACCCGTACCTGACTGAGGACCACTCGATTAAGTCAGTAATGAACGGTAACACTCGTAATCCCACTCCCAACTGAGCTGGCTAAACTACGTGGAGCTGTGCTTCAATGGCTCAGCCATGTCGTTAATACAAGGGCAAAAACGTAGTTTTTGTGCTACACTGCCAAGTCGTTGAAGGTACGTATTCAATTGACCCTACCCTGGGGAAACAGGACAGGTTTGCCGGTGCTGCTGCACCCCTAGCACGACCCTCAGGGTCTTGACTAACAGACGAGTGAGGTGATGTTTGTGCCTAGCGGACGTGCGTAATACTGAAGGAGTTTATTTCCGAAAAAATAAACATGAAACGGCAATAAAATGACGCACTCCCAGGGGCAAACAAAGCCGGTGACCTCAATTTTTTTCTGCAGTAACCCTTGAGCTCCTTCCCCTGTCTACGGGCATGTAGAAATTATCGAAGTCTAACACATTTGTACGGCTAAAACAACCCTGAAAATGGGCGATTTCTGCCAAAATGCCTGGCAGGATAACATGCAGGAGAGCCAATCTTTTACAGGCACATATTATGGGGCGGTTTTCTACTGACTTGGCAAAATAACGGACAAGGGCGCTCAGCAGGAAAAGGGTTAAAATAGTCGAAATCGCTGGAAAACAGCTCTGTAATTTTGTGTGAAAAATCGGCCCCTTTCGACCACCGTCAGCGGGACCCACTGTAACTGACACTGGGTTTGAATTACTTTCCCTCATTAACATATTATAATGAGCATCGTGCGATCAGACTGTATGAAGGGTGTACCACTTGTGGTTACTGAGTTACGGACAAATATGTATATTTGAGGTCAAAGGTCACCGAAGTCACGTGACATTTTGTCAAAAAAATTGAATTGCTAAGTTATCCCTATATACCATAAATCAGACCTCTAGCTCTATTGGCTCGCTCAAAATTAGATATGCACATAATTAATGAGGTACAATATGTGGCGTCATAAGGTGTCCCATCATACCATATATGAAGGGTGTACCACTTATGGTTACTGAGATATGGACAAATATGTATATTTGAGGTCACTGAGGTCATGTGACATTTTGTCAAAATATCTGATATATCTGCGTGGACATGACCCAATCTATAAGCCCCCTGGACTTCATCCGTGGGGACTAAAAACTGTGTCACTGCATCCTTTTTGCAATATGAATACGATGAGAAACTAAATTTTTATTTTACTTGGCCTTATACATGGGAGTCTATGAACTGCCTTATACATGGGAGTCTATGGACTGCCTTATACATGTACATGGGAGTCTATGGAGGTGAAAACACGGCCAAATTTAATCACATGATTGTGAAACAAATCGACGTGCATCTGTATGGGGTAGGGTACTTTCCTTGTGCAAAGTTTGAAAGAAATTGACCGGGGCATGTCTGAGATATCTGCGTGAACGGATGGACGGACGGACGGACGCACAGACGGACGGACGCATGCACGGACATGACCAAACCTATAAGTCCCCCCGGACAGTGTCCGTGGGGACTAACAAACATTGCAGTGACATAGGCAAATAGGGAAATTTCCAAACACAAACCAACATATAGCAAGAAGCCTGAAGCATCAGATATGTACATCTGTTTTAAAGCTATTCTAACCGACTTTCAAAGCATCAAACCAGGGATTTGTGTAGAAGTCATTACTTACACAGACAAGCAATTCCATAAATATACAATATGACAACGGAAAAAAACAAAATCCTTTGAAATCAAAGTTGGAACATTTTTTCATACATAATTGTCATATTTACATTCACAGTTGTAAGAGTTTGTAACTAATAACCTGACCTTGTTGGATTAAGCAGCAAAGTTTACTGACTATACAGATGACACTTACATTGTCCTGCATCATGAAAATGAAAGACTGGTTGTATACAAGATCTGTACACCATAACTTCTTTTAGATTCACTCATAGCAACTTCCATGCAACACTTTTTGTACAATGTGGTATGTTAGCTGCCTTGCCAAGATAACCTGACCAATGTTTATTTACCAAGTTTTCACTTTTGTTGCTTCATTTGAACAAATACTAATTAACAGTTGAGCATGTACATGTATCTACCACAAATACACAGGTAAAATGTGCAGCAATTCTCAATCTTTTGCAATTAGACCAGGGACTTCAAGAATATCATATTTGGCATTAAAAAAAAAAAATAAAACATGCAAAACATGGTACTCTAAAACTTCTTTTAAATTCAACATATAGATAGCTCCATGCTAATATTTTTGTAAAACAGTGTGTCAGCTGCACTGCAAACTTCTGTCTTCCAATTTGCTCATATTTACTTATGCAAATTTCATCAATATTTTGATATACGGTAATCAAATGATCCTTAGAACTTAAAATCCAAATTTGATTCCAGGTATCTGATATGTAACTCTCGAAAACAAGACTTTTGATAAAAAGTCAGTAAAAACTTCAAAAATACATATATACGAATTTTATGCTTCTCAATCAAACTATCGCATACATTGTTCCTCCAATCATACGTACCAAATAATAAAGTAATCATTCTCTTATCAATATAAATTGCAGATTATGAAAAATCATGTTTTTTTTCTCGTTCTTTTATCAACGCCTACAAGATTCCATTGGATTATAGATAACCATCTAAACGTTCCGAAGCTGGCCACAGTTAATGTGGAAATTATTCAGTTTATGAGCTCCACAAACTTGGTCTACAGAAAGACTGGTGAATGGATGGACATACAGACAGACTGACATACACAGACTGGCTGTGATGACATTGGCTCCTTAGTGTGCTTTGGCCCATGGAGAGTGATAAAGATACCAACAGCTGGATGTAATGATAAAATAGTTATATATATTGGCACTCGGGGTGAATATTATACGTCAATTTGATTAGTTTCTTGTCCTCTTTCTACTCAGTATGTTATAATATCTAAGACAATCAACACGCAAGGCAGTTATGTGTTAGCAAATACAGGCAAACAGCTACCTAATTTCTTGATTTTCATGAACAACAGATAACCTTGACTGAAATGCTTAACAATATGCAACCAATATTTACATTTTGCACATACACCATGGCACCAGATACACAGAGAGATTTCAACATACAACCATTAACTCAAAAACCTTACAGGGAAAAGTAAACATTGTTTTCTTCCAGTGCAACTGGTGCATCCACTTTTGGAATAACTTATAAAACCAATATGTCACAAGGGTGATGGCACTGAGATCAACTTAAGAACTTTAACTGTGGTGAACTTGACTATTTGTTTCAAATCCTGACCTGACTTGGAATCTTTAACTGAGATGCAGTGCATTGTAAAATATGTGCACAGAGACATGGGGGTAGACCATTTGATATCCTTCGGGGGGGGGTCTGAAGATTGATGAGGTACATGTAGCACTACTTTTAACCTGATCCACTGTACAGTATTTTTTTACACTCTCCCACCTTTTCTTTTAGTCAAGCCTTTTCTGGCAGATTCGTTTTCCTTTGACATTTGCTTGGAATCTATTTTTTTCTGAAAATCTTCCAGATCCCCCATCAGGATATCAAATGATCCACCCTTTGGTATCAACAATGTTTATTTAAAGAGATACAATGACAGAAAGTGTAGGAGCTATTTATAACCGTGACAGTTGAAACACTGAAAAAAGTTTGGAATATATATGTTGGAAACCAAACCTGCAAAATCACCTTCAGCTGTGCTTTCTAATGATTCTTTTACCACATTTTAACACCAAATACAGTTTACCATATGAAATGCTCACAAGATCACCACATTATTTCTTAGTTCCTGTAGGTATAAAATCGCCCAAAATCAGAAAATCTTTTCACAAATATTTATTAATTTTGTTCATATCAACACAACCTGAAAAAGTTATTGAATCAATACTGTGGATTATTTCTGTACGTTTTTTCCATCAAAAAATTAGGAAGCTTCATAAAAATGGGAAATTGAAGACGTTTCTCTGAAAATTTAAAACAAGCGACCTGGCAGCTAATAGAGCTCCTTTGTGTTATGTAGAGAATAACTTTTTGTGACGTGTTGATGGAGGAGGAAATCTTTGACAGCCCACTTCAGGTCAGCCAGACCAAAATGGCAAATATAGCTGCAAAAATATGTAATTGAAGAAGACATAATTTGAACATATTAAATTAAGATCATACATTGGGAAATTTCTACTCAATATCAAAGCTATCAAAAAAGATTTTGTGAAACAAATTTTTTGACCAAAATAGCAAAAATTGCCCCAAAAATACAAAATTGCAGATTTCATCCTGATTTCAGTATTTCATATTAAGATAAACCCTAGGAACCTGTATACCAAACATCAACGATATCAAATGAGCAGTTTTTGAGAAATACATTTTTTGACCAAACATGACAAAAATTTGCCCAAAAAATACAAAATTGCAAATTTCATAAGAAATTGAATACATCACATTTTGATCAACCTTATGAACCTGCAGACCAAATATCGAAGGCATCAGATGAGTAGTTTTTGGAAGAAAACATTTTTTGACCGCAAATGGGGAAAATTGCCCCAAAATTACAATACTAAAAATTCACTAAAATTTTTACAAACTTGACTGAGGTCATCCCGAGGAACATGGATACCAACTTTCAAAGCAATTGGACAAGCTGTTTCAGTAAAAAAGGTTTTTCTACTAAAATCTGAAAAAAATTACCCAAAAATACAAACACGCAAATATCATCCTCAGTTGTTCACACCTAATTTAGAATAACTAAAGGAACCTACATGTACATACCAAGTTTCAACCACATCTGGCCAATGGTTACTGAGTTTTAGCAGTTTGCAGCATTTTTCCTTTTTTTACCTCATTAGCATATTTTTGACACTGACATGTTCATTTGAACAAATTCACATCTCCACCCCTAGGTGCACCTGTACACCAAATACTAAGCTGGTAGCTGCTGAGGTTTAAAAGTTTTTGATCTGGACGGACTAACATCTACATATATCATACATAAATACACACAGATGCCATGTAAATGTGATGCAAATAAATGATTCACCTTATAAGCTCTCTTTGGTGTACCAAATGAGAGCTGAAAATAGTGACAATATCACTGTTCGCTCCCATATAGTTATCAAAACAAGCCAACAATTGTATGAATTATGGACATATACAGACAGACTGACATACACAGACTGGCACAGAGTGATGACCCCCATGTGTGCCTTGGCCAATGGAGAATGATAAAGATATAACAATCAGCTGAATGTAATGATAAAGTAGTTAAGTACAGGCCTACAGGCACTGAGAGTGAATATGTTACAGCAATTTGATTAGTTTCTTTTCCTTTTTTATTTCTGTGATAATTTTTAACACAATCAATCTGCAAGGCAGTACATGTATCGACAAACATGTTATCTTTTACAAGCACACAGCAAACTGTTCTTGATTTTTAACTTACAATATTTGACATAGACTGAAATACATACCATGCAACCAATGTTTACGTTTTGCCCATACACCAGATACATGTTGAGATTTCAACATACAATCATCAACTCAGAAACCCTACAGGGAAATGTAAACATTGTTTTCTTCCGGAACAGCTGGTGCATCCACATCTGGAACACCCACAGGCGCTCCTTAGCTGGGTAGTCTGCTAAGTAGATCGATTTTCGGATCGATCTATTGATCCCGTTGTCGATATGCCCGCCACTGCAACCTAAATACTCACAAGGTGTGCAACACAATCACTCAAAAATCACACCACCCGATTTGTCAACTGGCCGTGCGCTCGCACAAAAGATACAGAACTACACTCCCATACACCTAGTTGGATCACAAATTTAACCATCTCCTCAAAAATCACGCCAATGAATATGTTACTCGCGTCATCTTGAAGAAATCAGCCGTGTTTTGAGACCAAGCGCGGTGAAATGCGGCCTGCAGAACGATTCTACCATATGACGTCATTTTTTCCACTGCTGATTGGTTCAACTATACTACACCAGTGACGTCTTGCCATGACCTTTGTTTTGGCCGTTGATTAGCCAATCAGTAGTGGAATAAATTACATCATATGGTAGAATCGTTCTGCAGGTCACATTTCACTGCGCTTGGTCTCAAAGCACGGCCGATTTCTTCAAGATGATGCGAGTAACACGTTCATCGGCGTGATTTTCGAGGAGATGGTTAAATTTGTGATCCAACTAGGTATATGGGAGTGTAGTTATGAATGTTTTGTGTGAGCGCACGGCCAGTTGAAAACCCCAATCGCGTGTTTTTTGAGTGATTGTGTTGCACACCTTGTGAGTATTTAGGCAGTGGCGAGCATATCAACTACGGGATCAATAGATCGATCCGAAAATCGATCTACTTAGCAGACTACCCAGCTAAGGAGCGCTTGTGGGAACACCTTACAAACTTAACCAATAACACAAGGATGATGACACAAGAGATAAAGTTAAAAAATTTAACTGTGGTGAACTTGACTATTCCTTTCAAATCCTTACCTAACTTGACATCTTAAACTAAAATACACTGCATGGTTAATTGCATGCAAGAATATATCGGGGTTGGATCATTTGATAAAGGGGGGTGTCTGGAAGATTGATGAGGTACATTATCTTTTTTATCCGATCCATTGTACATTCTTTTATTCCCCACTCTCCCACCTTTCTTTTTTGTCAAAACTTCTCTGGCTGATTTTTTTATTAACATTTGTTTGAAATTTTTTCCAAAATCTGCCAGAAACTCCCCCCCCCCTCCCTCACTCTTTAACATTGAAAAAATTTGAAGAAGTTGGAAACCAAACTTGCTAAAATCACCCCAGCTATATTTTCTAATGCTTTTTTACCGCATTTCAACACCATATACAGTTTACCATATCAAATGCTTACTAAATCACCACATTATATCCTCTTATTTCCAGCAGGTATAAAATTACCCAAAAAAATCTTAAAAATACAAAATGAAAGATATCCAAGTAAAATTGACAGTGTCACAAAGTTGGCCCACAAATTCAAAATTCCGGATTTCAACTTAACTTCAATATATCATATTAACAAAAACCCTAAAACCTGTTTACTAAGTATCAAAGCAATCAGACTGGTTAATTTTAAGAAAAAAAATTTTTGACCAAAAGTGAGAAAAATTGCCCCCAAATATACAAAATTGCAGATTTCATCCTAATTTCAATATATCTTATTAACATAAATCCTAGGAACCTGTACACTAGATATCAAAGCTACCAGATCAGTATTTTTAGGAGAAAAATTTTTTGACCAAAAAAGGCAAAAATTGCCCCAAAATAAATAAATAAATACCGTCAAGGACAGTGTGCTCACATTCGGTTTGAATTGGTCCATTCGAGAAATATTTAAACGAGGAAAAACAAGAATGACAAAAGCAAATAAGGTCTTCAACTTAAGTAATGGAGGTCATCTTTAGGAACATGCGTATCAACTTCTGTAGCAATGGAACAAGCAGATCCTAAATACATAAGCAATGTAAACAACAAAAAATAGACAGAGAAGGCTTGATAAAAAGAAAAGGTGGGAGTGGGTAAAAAAATGTAGAAGGGATCTGGTAAAAAAGTAATGCTACCTCATCAATCTTCTGGACCCTACCCCTTCCTGAATACCAAATGTTCCATCCCTTGGTATTAAATAACGCCAGATGACAGGAAATGTATTTACAACCTTGGGGATGTTTTTAATTAATGCGATGAGTGTTATCATTCTAATGTAAACAGCACTTAAGTTAGTTACAGATAGTGAAATGCCTTTCACTGTGGGCGGTGATTACAACATCTGGAATTATCCTGGATCCAAATTTCTCATCAATTCTTGTATTTCTTACAAAGAAAAGTTGCAAAAATTGGTCCGCAATGAAAAAATTCACCTCAGCTTTGTTTTCTGGATCAAATTTTCCTACAAATTGATACCAAATAAGACAAAATTATGTTCACAGCCTTCAAAACTGTCTCACAACATATCCGGGGTTGGTGTAGGTCATTTAAGGTCACATTCTGAGAAAATTACCTAACATATACCATACAAATTTTGGGGTTTCCCAACACTTTGAGAAGAAAATTTATCTAATAAGATCCCTCGGGACTTTTGTACCAAATTACAAAGCTATCAGACAAGTAACTTTGAGAACAAGTTTACTTGACCAAAAATGACAATATTATCTTAAAAATACAAATTTATATATTTCAGGACAATTTCCACATATCTAACTATTGTCATCTTTGTACGTCTGTGTACCAAATATAAAAGCTGTCTGTCCAGGGGTTTCAAAAAGAAAATACTGTGTAATTTTTTTTGACCAAAAATGACAAAATTGCTCCAAAATAGTAATTTTTCCAATTTATAATTTCAACAAATTAGAAGAGTAACACCCTTGCAAAGATCTAACCCAAATTTGAGAGCGATTGGGCTGGCGGTTTCAGAGAAGAAGAATTTTTACTGAAAATGAGAAAAATCACCAAAAAATTCGGCAAAAATACAAAATTAAGGATATCTTCACAATATTCATAAAACTGTATATGGTTCGAATCACCTAAGGTGCTTGCACACAAATTTTCAAAGCAATCAAAACAGCGATTCTCGAGATATTAATTCTTGACCATTTGCACAGCTCATTTGCATAATTTTGGCATTGCAGACTTAATTTGAACAAAATCCCATTTATAGCCCAGGATGCATCCACACACCAAATACAAAGCTGAAACGTGCACTGGTTTGCGTGTTTTTGATGTTGACAGACATACTGTACGTACATACATACATACATACATACATACATACATACATACATACACACACACATACATACAGACGCCATCGACTTCAGCTTATACGATAAACTCACATTGGTATAACCAAATGTGAGCTAAAAATAGTGACAATATCACTGTTCGCTCCCATATAGTTATCAAAACAAACCAACAATTGTATGAAACATAGACATACATACAGACAGACAGACATACACAGACTGGCACAAAGTGATGACATTGGCCCCCAAATGTGCCTTGGCTCATGGAGAGTGATAAAGATATAACAAAAAGCTGAATGTAATGATAAATTAGTTAAAGGCAGGGGGAGCCTATAAATACCCCCTATCTCCCTGGGCATTCATAATCCAACATGAGTGGCACATGATAACAGTGTCAACGAATGCTCCCGAAAATCTGGAGCTTTCAACAACCATGGTGTAAATTAAAGCATTGTTCCAACATATTACGTTTTGTGAATACTTGTGGCATCACCTTGTTGGCGAAATTCTCTCATTTTTTCCATTTTAAGTTGATTTTTGATGCGAAAATTGCTTCGATGCCGTGTTCGAAGCGTCCAACAAACAATAGATGAAAGCATTCAAACAGCTGCCAATCACGAGGGGACGCGCAAAGGTGCAAAACGATCAAACATTTGTTGTGTACATTCGATCGATTACGATGTCAACAATGAATAAACGATTCTAACAACTGTGCAAAATACTTGACCAACGGTTACTGAACACGAGTCTCAGATGAGTTCAGACACAAACAAACTATTTGTGGTTTCAAGCAGATTGCCTCTCCCTGTTTGTTTGTTGATCTGTGTAGCTCTAGGCCTATGAATGGGTGATGTGTATGTTGACCTGCAGTACGATATTTTACGATAGATCTCTTTTGGAAGTATGTTGTCGCCTAGCCCTGCGTACGATGCCGTGTGTTCCCGGCATTATACGGCCTCCCACCACAGCTCTGCTGATTGCCATGGACAAAACCGGCAACATGCGGATCCAATTCGGACGGAACACGATAAACTACTTTTCGAACTGTTTTCGGCCGAAATCGGACGGAACACGATAAACTACTTTTCGAACTGTTTTCGGCCGAAATCAACTCGATTCTGATCTATGCAGCCAACCCAAATCACTCAACCGCTCACAGACTGCGGAAAAATGCTCTCGTGACGTCCAAAACCGTTGTTTGCTGGCGATGCACAGTCATTGACCCATGCAGTGGACGGCCATTGGATACGTTCACGCCACGATTATACAGGTGCCCATGAACTGCATTATTTTCTGTCGGGTCGGGGCGATGAAACTTAATCGCGATTGCTTCATCTCTGTCAGATTTGACCAAAAAGAGACACTTGACATAGATTATAGCATCAAATGTTGACCGTTCAGACTGAAACATGATGAAAGGTTTGAAGATTGCCGTGATGTCGTTCTTCTCTATACGTTTTTCTGAGCTTGTTTTTTACTAAATTGCTCTAATATTATCTGACGTTTTTTTGAAATCTTAATCAACTTTTCTTTCCCAACCAGGACACAACATTACCTTTTCTCTTTCCTAGTAACTTAGGATTCATTTAATTCGCAGATTAATAGACTCCTATGTTCTTCCTTGATTGTCTGTGACTGATTTTGCTATCCCGATACCGATATTGCGTTCACACTCAGGTGTCTTGAAACTTACGTCATTCACTGAAATAGTTTTCGGACAAACTCAAGAAATTCGACAACTACTAACGAATGTTCGGCAAAATTTTTAGAGATTAGCAATAATAATTATGGTCATTTTACCATCTTTAGCTAAGCGGACTCGCTTGGCGGAAGCAGTATATGACGTTCTGAGTTCACATTTTTACCCTACCGTGTGAGTGTAGTATTCGAACGGGTGAAATCATAATCTTACGCTGTTCCGAATGGCCTGGAGATTTTTTATAATATACAATAAATTGACCTTATCAAAATTACTCTGTTTCACAGTGCTTGGATATTGATATTTTTCTATACTTTTTTGCTTTTGATTTGAAGTCTTTTGATTCGGCAGCACATGTAAGGTTACAACTGTCATGTGATAACCGGAGTGTGCTTGTAAAGTTGTCGGCAAGTTGTCGGGAAGTTGTATTTAGAGGCTGCAGTTCGGGATTTTTCAAGATGAACAACACATTATACATTTCCTACATCTTTGAAACGGGGATTACGGTAATCTTTCATGTGATGAACATTTTTTGAACGTCTTTGCAATGTGTTCCCACGATGAGTGTGAGCTGATTCTTTGTTTGTAAAAATCGTCAGAAATGGTCCAGTGACCGTGTTAAAATAGACACAGATGTAAAACCATTGCGAGGAAAATAGTAAGAAATTCACGTTGCAATATTTGCTGTCGTATTTCTCAGCAGGAATAATCATTTTTTACACGTTGTGTATAAGAACAGCAAGCAGGTGTTCGGCGGTCAATTGCTTCTATCATAATGATCTTGATCGCAGCTATTTGGCGAGAAGACAGTGGGTACTTAGAATCTCGCAAAATTATTGATATCATGTCTTTGTATAGAAAATTTTCGATCGGAGGCAGCTCAAATCAACAGCCATGGTATATTGGGAATAGTGTTCTCACTGGACACCGAAATACCTGCTATCAACAGAAAGTTATGTACCATCGGCGGTAACACATTGGTCGTAATCTTGTCTAATTCTGCCCCGCCTTTTGTACCGTCCAGAAATTTCAAAACTGGATTTTTTTTACCCTGACATATAATACAGCGACCTTGCACACTAATGATCATTCCACTGTTTCTGTTGGGATTTGTTGGTTTTTTAATTTGTTCCGTGGCCCCGGTAAGATTTTTTCAATACGATACACAGTTTGAATTTTTTTCAAGTTAAATTTAGTATATTCCCAGTTTGATGGGTAAAGTTGTCTGGAGTGAAAGTTTGAGTTGACGCTGATCGAGTAGACGTTGAGCCCGGCACAGTTGACTGAGATCCGGTTGGTTTGGGGTCGTTTAGTCCAGAAACCTGCAGAGTTTTGTATGATCACCGTTCGACATATGGGTTATTTTTTTTTTGGTCAAAGTAATTCAGTAACAATATATGCCAGATTCCTTGTGTTGTTTTTGTCACTGTCATACGCATATACGGACGGTTTTCGATTAAAAACTGTAAAAATATCCAGTGCTCGTAAATGCGAACAAAATTTATTCAGTGACTGTTCATGCAGCAGTCGTAAATACGACTAGGATTTACCACCACGTAACAACTGTAAACACCGCATCAACAGTCCATACGAAAATTTTGTGCTGAATCGAGGGAGATAACAATTGCGGTAGGAAGGTCAGTCCACCATCTGTCAAAGTTGTTAATCGGAAAAATCTTCACTGTTCACAAACTACATGAGTGGCTCTTATAGTTGCACACGTAGTACCATGGGCTTTCCATTGTCCCTTGTTACGAGCTATGTTCAAAGTGCGTCAAGCTACGAATATTTCATGTATGGAGTTACAGACATCGGTGAAGTACCGGCTACATTTTGTTCAAAACCCCTGTCTGTTTGTTCCTCGTGTTGTTTTTTGAGTCCCTAACGTCGACTGGCTCTATGTGCGTACAAACATAGCAGTCGGGATTAAGATTTCCTGGATAAATAGATACACTCATCGTTTATTCCGCCATTGACGCAAAGATACACACTGTTGTACATGTACCACTCCTAGGCCCTGGGATTGATTTCCATACCTTTAAGTACTTGTAAGCCTACAGACACTGAGGGTGAATATGTTACAGCAATTTGATTAGTTTCTTTCCTTTTCTTGTTCTGTGATAATTTTTAGGACAATCAATCAGCAAGGCAGTTTATTTATTGACAAATATGTTATCTTTTACAAGCACACAGCAAACTGTTCTTGATTTTTCAGTTACAATATATGACCTAGACTGAAATACATAACATGCAACGAATGTTTACACTTTGCCCATGCACCAGATACATGGAGAGATTTCAACATACAATCTTTTTTTTTATTAGCTCAGAAACCCTACAGGAAAAAGTAAACATTGTTTTCTTCCACAACAGCTGGTACATCCACATCTGGAACAACTTACAAACTTAACCAATTACACAAGGATGATGACACAAGAGATAAAGTTAAGAAATTTAACTGTGGTGAACTTGACTTTTCCTTTCACTGACAAATCCTTAACTAACTTGATTGACATTTTAAACTAAAATACACTGCATAGTTAATTGCACACAAAAATACATTATGGGTGTACCATTTGATAAAAGGGGTTGTCTAGAAGATTCAGGGCTCGAAAATTTTTTTAAAAATTCACTTGCCATAGGGCAATAAAAATTCACTTGCCCTGAATTTCAGTTGATTTAAGGAGTAGATGTGTACAGTTTTATTCATGTCATTGTAAAGAAACAGTAGCTGTAACTTACTGATAAATTTGTGTCCTTAGTCTGTGTATCAAAAATAATATCTTATGTAACGTATACATGCACAGTGTTTCAGCCAGCTTTTGCTAGCATGGGGACACAGTGACCCATAGTAGGTCTTAATGGGGACAAATTAAATTTTGGGGGGACATGTAATGTATTTCAATAAAACAACACCGGTACATTGTCATGTGTGTCATCATGACTGGTACCTTGTGTTAAATAGGCAAGTCAGGTAGGTGCACCAAGGGTAAGTATATAGGCCAACGGTGTTGTGTCAAATTGTGCCCATGTAAAACTTTCAGTATCATTTAGTTTATTTCTACCACGTGGTATGTGCATAAACTGCAGGGTTCCCCTAAGTCACCAAAATGATTAGCCAACTCATTAGCCAAATCAAAACTCTTGTAGCCACTTTGAGCAACTTTTAAACAGTTTATGATCTCAAGTGTAGCAACAGCTTTCTCGGCATTCAGGAGTTTCTAATTTTACAAATCAAGATGTTTTGTATGTTGTTCATGATAGTTTTTACATTAAAGAAATATTTGTTTAGTTTTTATTACATTAATTATCTGTGTTTTTATGACATTGAAGGGATTGAAAATACTTATTCATTTCTAGTGGTAAACTTTTGCCACAAGAAATAATTAGGGGGCAATTCTAAAAATCAGGTAGCAATGTGAAGTGTATATTACCACAGATACAGAATACTTCTGCAGCATTGAGTCAGTGTTCACAGTATGACAACTTATCATACATATACACTACAAGCTCCTTATGAGGTTTTGTTAGCCACACAAATACAATTTTCTATGCAGAAGAAAGTATTTGGTAGCATTGTGACAGTGTAGATACAAGTATTGTGGTGTTGTGTCATAGTTGTGATTAAGCAGGCTCAATAGCATCTCTTCAGCATAAGTATTTTTCTTGAGACAAAAAGGGTCAGGTCAAAATCCTTGAAAACAAGACACGATGATATTGTTCAATTCATTTCCCAATGTTTTAAAGAGTAGTAATAGTTTTAATGATAATGATAACATTGTAGCCCAGGAACATTTTCATTTGATATTTTGATATCATCAAGAAATGTCTGGTGATGTTCACTGTTACATCATTAAACTGGAGGAATCTGCAGAAATATTAATGTGATGATTTGAAATGGATATGCTTACTGCAACTACTGTTGACAATTTCCCTTTGCCATAACTGTTAATAAAATTTAATTTAAAACTGGTAGTCAAGCTAAATGCCATTAAATTGGAAAGCAAGAAATTACCTTTTATCATAAGATTGTACCTAGTAGACCTCCCTAGGTGGTTTCTTTTGCACAATAATTGTGTACTTAAGGGGTCTTCATCATGACATCACATAAGATGACCCAGATTTGACCTTTCAGAAAACCTCAAGTTTTTCTCCTTTTCCCTTGTATTCTGACTCTGTTTGTGAAAGTTTCCTTTAAAATAATGGTTTTTACTATCAAACTGAGTAATTGCAGGCCAAATTTTCATTCAAGCAATGTAGGTAAAACTTGGACTAAAAAGGACGTCGGTACGCGGGACTCACACAGGCAAAGCCAAGCCTCAGTGTATTCACAGTCACTATACATCCATGATGTATTGTAGTATGGTCCGTCCATGAGGGACTGAGAGGGACCCTGATTGCAGTATTGAACAGCAACAATGTTTGCTTCACGTAAAAGGGAATTTGTAACTTTGTAGAGAGTAAATTGTTCAATACATTGCAACTTTGTAGGAAGGAGGGTAAATTGTTTCAACACCTTATAACATTTTATTGTAAAGCTGTAGTTTTCTATTGAGGAGGCATCCTGACATGATTTCATGAGAAGAAAAAAACATAAAAGCGTGCAAAGACGTCAATATTTTGCCATTTTGTAACCAAGCAGAACAGAGTTATTTTATCAGCCGGCCAAATCGAAAGATGTACACTCAAAGAACTAGAGAGAGTGGCAGCGCATACGTACAGTGGCCTCATTGAAATTCACTTGTCCGTCGGGCTGGGAGAATGTTGTTTTCACTTGCCCGGACTCAAAATTCACTTGTCACGGGCGTCGGGCGGCGAGAATTTTCGAGCCCTGAGACTGATGAGGAACATTATCTTTTTTATCCGATATATTGTACATTCTTTTTTTCCCACTATCCCACCTTTTCTTTTTGTCAAACCTTCTCTGGCTGATTTTTTTATTGACATTTGTTTGGATTTTTTTTCAAAATCTGCCAGGAACCCCCCTCCCTCACTCTTTAACATTGAAAAAAAAATTGAATATATTTGTTGGAAATCAAACCTGCTGAAATCACCTCAGCTGTGTTTTCTGATTATTTTTTACTGCATTTCAACACCAAATACAGTTTACCATATCAAATGCTTACTGAATCACCACATTATCTTAAAAATACAAAATGAAAGATATCCCTGTAAATTGACAGTTTCGCAAAGTTGCCCCCAAAAATCAAAATTCCAGATTTCAACTTCCGGTTATTTCAATATATCATATTAACATAAAGCCTAAGAACCTGTTTACTTAATATAAAAGCAATCAGACTGGTAAATTTTGAGAAACAAATTTTTTGACCATCAATGAGAAAAATTGCCCCCCCCCCCTCCCCCAATACAAAATTGCAGATTTCGTCCTAATTTCAATATATCTTATTAACATAAACCCTAAGAACCTGTACACTAAGTATCAAAGCTACGAGATCTGTAGTTTTAGGAGAAAAATTTTTTTGACCAAAAAAGGAAAAAAATTGCCCCCCCCCCCCTCCCCGAAAAAATATTGCCAGGTTCATCACAACTTCTATACATTATATCGAGATTAATCTTAAATACCTGTATACCAAATATCAAAGCTATCAGATCAGTAGATTTGGATAAAAAAATTTTTTATCAAAAATTGGGAAAATTGCCCAAAAATAATAAATATGATAATATCAATACAATTTGTACAAGCATGACTGCGATCATCCTGAGGAACATGAATATTACCGTAAAATTCCCAATTGAAGCCGCGGCTTGTATTAGAAACATTTTTGAGGGACCCCTGGGACCACGCACTGAAGTCATGGTGCGGCTTCAATTACGTACATTTCCTGTGTTTCGATATTTTTCTCAATGCTCACCAAGCATTGCAGGGGCAATCGCTATTGTTATGCAAATTAGTACCAATGAATTCTGCGTGAATAAATTACCCGCATAAAAAGTCCCTACCCTAGTGTAACTCCTATAGAAACGTTAGGAGAGTGTATTTGGTCGTTAAACTTGGTAAAATTCCTTTTAGATAATAAGGAAACTATTAAAAGATGTTGAAACAATGGGAAACTGGAGTTCCCTTGACAGCATCGTAAGGAAAATGACACGTTTTTCCAGCACTTTCTTGATTCTCTGACCCTGGTCACCCCGTCCTCTAAATAGAATAGTCTCACTAAGGTCGGCCATGTTGATCAGCAGTGGGCATGATGTCTTTGTTTCAAGTGGTTTCAAGGGGTTTTTGGAAGCTGAAATTTCACAAAAATGTCACTTCTGTATTCAGTCAATCAATTTCTTTGGACGTGTAAGTCGATTTTGAAAGCAATAGAAGATCAAATGGTGTTGAAAAAAAATCGTGCATAAAATTAGCATAAATTAAGCGTCCACTGCAGATGGGTCCCCTTGATTTACAGCCGTCTTGTGTTGCCGAACGGGTGGCTCGTACTCGAATAGTGCAATAAAGGCAAGTGAATGACCTTTGGTAACTTTACTGCCATGTTTTTGTGAACTATTTTGCGGTCAAATTTTATTTTCTCATGATCAAAAACGGAACCTGTACAAGCTTATACGCACCCACCATGGTCATTCAACAGCCACAGTACAGTATAGGCATGGCAGTTCATTATGGCAAAAATAATGATGCAGGTGGTGGTGTTGTACGTCAGGCATCGGTAAGGGTTCGTGGGTATTGAATGAAAACTACGTATTTGAAACATGGTATCTCAATCTCTCAACTACTTTAACTTGTACACAAACACCGTTGCTTCAAAATTGTTGCATCAGGTATTGACTATGGCGGTGTTTTATACCACACTGACAAAAACTTCGGCCGTGTTCAAACATACACACAAACGTACCGATACATGGGGCATTGTTTGTACTTTTGTTACTATCATTGACAAAATGCACAATGGTAGTAGGGGGGTCACATGAAATTTTTAGAAGTTAGATGTGCATATTGCAATGGTATTTCCTGTTAGATCTTACAAAAAGAAACAGAAAGCTTTTTGTTTGATCAAAATTGACCCAGAAATGGCCGAGATATCGCCAATTGAAAGTGAAAAAATTTGTGAATTATTTTGAGTAAAGTGTAGTAAAAGTGCCAATTTGCATAAATTAACATATTTAGGCCGCTCTCGTTTTGAAAGGAATTTAAAAATTTCTGATTTAACATAAAAATTACATTCAATTTTCTCCATACTATCACTTTCCAAAATGAAATTTGTTCAATGAGACACAGTTTTCTCGTTAAAAAAACTGTTAAATTCATAAAAATTGATAAAACCCACCATGGTCAAATGCTGAAAACTTAGGATATGGTGACTTGCCATTGGTCAATTTAAAATTCTTTATAGTTTCTTCATATTTAAACCAAAACAGAAGATTTTCCACACAAATAGGTTTCTTAGGGTGCTCTTTACACTGGTGGTATCAGAATTTGTCAAAAATGCCAAATTATATGATTTCTATGGAAACGTTATATTATGAATTGGTTTCCATGGCAACAAATACTGGTTTGACGTAAAACTTTCAAATATCCATATTCAAAGCAAAAACAATATTCAATTAAGTTATTTTGCTTGAATATCATTGAGAGAATATTTTTATGTAATTATAGGTGTTTCTTATCACCATGACAACAGAAATGACATTATTAGAAAGCCATAGTATTTGCCATTTCTCAGTGATTTCTTAACTGTTGTTGTGAGTGTCAGTGGGCCTACTCTGGAATAAAAATGTTGTGTGCAGACTACTGTAGTGTTCCATGGAAAATGAACGTGGAATAAGTCATGTGATAGAGTACAAACAAAAAACATTGTGAGTGAGCATGTACACAGGAATACACATATTTCTATGGTCACTTTGGGCCACATAGGTTTGTTTGTACAATGGTTACTGTAAGCATGCGCGCCTTAGAATTCCCCGTTTTACCTATTGTAGATTCTTTAACTACTCCCTAAAGCATGGTAAGTTGCACAGGTTCACATTATCTAGTTATCATGTGAGAGTGTTATCTGTGTTGTTTATGTTTACAAGTGAATTCTAGTCGAGACTACAATTGAAATGTCAACAATAACAGTGTGTCTGACTGATAAGATAATTAGTGTTTGCGTCAACATGCTTTGGGAGTAGAACAAGATCGAACAACTGACACACACTCCATCAAAATAGTGAAACAAAACCTTAAAAGATTAGTTAATGGTGCTCTGACAGTATTTCTTTTCAGTATTCTGTGTGACCTACACGTGTGTTGCGCTAATAAACAGGAAGCTGTGAAGATTTTCAAAGTTCCTTTACTGGGTCAGCCATCATGAAGTTCTTTTGAAAATACATGAAACTTGTCCAAGAAGTATGACAGTGTAATAAAATAAACAAATTATTGTACAGTACATGTTTCTTGCACTTGATGACATATCTCTTTTAATTGGTAGACAGTATTTTTGTTGTTTCATCTGCTCTATACATGCAATATTATGGTTTCTTTTTGCTTTGTCTCTTTTTGCCGTCATACTTTGCAAAGAAGTTCGCAGTGACTGTTGAAAGATGTTTCTCTCTCCATACAAATTGTCAATCCAATTGCAGATTCTCTTCCACTCTATCCCTTGTTTGGCTCTATAAATTTCTAGCTCAGCTACAACCATTTCAGTTATATTTTCTACAGCATAAACACCATTTCCTTCCAGTATCTCTCTTGTTATCCCCTTTCGGTCACACTCTTCTCCAATTACATATATTTTTCTTGATTTATCTTTGTCATGACCTTAAAGCAAAAATAAAAAATAGATCATATTTTTATCTTTCAAAACTCTTAATGATTACTATATTTCAAATGAAGTCATTTTGTAGATTGCATCATGCCATCTGAGATTGGTAATAATCAGAAATTACCAGACTTTTTTTATAGAAATGAATATTTTTGTTGTCATCATCATCATCATCATCATCATCATCATCATTATCATCACAATTTATCATCATCATTGTTATTATTATTAGTAGTAGTAGTAGTATTTACAAACAGGATAACTATTACAAATAAAAAATCTGAATGCTAACTTCATATTCATCAGTACAGCAGTGAGTAATAGACGCAATACATAGTAAACACTAAAACTCAATGACCCACAGAGGGCATAAGCACAATGCAAGCATGACCACATGGTCTGTCTTCATGTTATAAGCGATACAAGATCGTCATGAATTCGATTTTACGTCAGCAAAATATTAAATACTGCTCGATCATTTCGTTACTGCTTCATAGTGTTGAATTTTATCATTTAGAAATGAAAAACACCGAGCGTTCGCATTGCAACACCACGGATGTATAAACCGGAAGTTCCGCACAGACGTCTACAGTAGCTATTTTTAGATCGCTCAGCTGATTCATGCTAACTTGATCTGTCTTCCAGCTCCGAAATTTAGTAGCTTTACGTACACGTTTATCTGACATCGACGGAATTTAATAAACGGTAAGAAGTGTAAACTGAACTGCTCGGTACTGGAAATTTAGTTCCAGAAAGTAAATCTGCAGTTGCGATGTTACCGTCCACAATGTAAACCACGGTCCCTAAACTGTATTGCGACAAGGCCGTCCCATCAATCATTCATGTTTACATTCTCATTCATAATTCAGTCACGGTAAATTTCATTTTCGCGGTTTAGCAAACGAGAATTTCAAATTCTTCAATAGTATTTTTGCCGATTGGAACTCCTTTTAAAGTGAAATCATGACGAAAATCGCAGTTACATAGATTTTACATTCCCTATTCTGAACGCTCGCTCGGGCCGCAACCTGTGTTACCGGTACTTCCGGGATCAAATTGACGGTACGCGGGAAAACGCGAATCGCAAATTTTGCCGTCTAGTGGACGAACACACAACAGCTACAACGGAAACTGGACACAACAATTTATTTGAACATTTCATAACTTTCAAACATGTATGACGATCATTTGTACGCTGATCGAAGTCCCGGGACTTCAGCACACCACCACAAGTAGGGAGAATTTAAAATCGTTCGATTCGATCGACAACGCGACGTCAACAAACTGAAAAAGATCGTAACATGGCAACAAGTACAGAAAAGAATGAACATTCTAATTTCGAACTAAAAATCAGATCGACACAAAAACAACTTCAAAAGGCTTATTTTGACTTACCTGAAAACTTTCCCGAAATTTTATCTTTGTGAGAACTTGAAATATTTGCATATGAATCCGTAGAAGCTCCATGAGGTCAGAAAACTCTTGAGCGCCGGGTCGGCGTTATTGTTCAGATGACCCCCCCATGATGACAGCTTGCGCTATATACGCTCTGTCACAGAAAGTATTTTGTAATTTCCGGAGACCATGTTCACTCGAATCCGTACAATTTTCATATCATTAGAAAGCTGAAATTTCAAATATTTATGAACTGGCTCCGTATAATATGAATCATACGGAAGAAAAAAAGGAAAATTAAGTTTTAAATCTTTATTTTGGTGTATTTTTGCTGTCATTTGGCCGATTTCCGATACGTAACCACCATCATATAGGTCGAATTCTGGTCTATAAAATGACACATATAGGATTTTTCTACCTAGAAAGACGGCCTCCGGGTTTTGTCTCAAAGTTACGGCAACGACGTAAATCAACGCGCCGTTTTTTAGCGCGCGCCAGCCTGAACCAAATTTCGCTAGCTTTTCAGTGAAGAAAACCGTTGCTCAAAATAAAAATTAAAGAACAGAAAAGAACACACACAAAGTTTGTAAATAGTTTTATTTTATTACACGTTTTTTTTCTTCTTGAACGACGACTTCACCTTCTTCATGATGGCACTTTTTCATACGTATTTCAATGAGCACACCCCAGTGAAGGAATTTAGTTGAGCGCGCGACCCCCCCCTAATGGTAGTATTGTTAAAAAGGAACTTTTTATTGTGTATTTTTTCTGTAAGAAAGACACCTGTCAATCATTAGCACAAGTCAATGACGCATTGCAAGCCAGCTGGTGTGAATTTCAGCATGCATTGTTTCATGATGGGCTGAGAGAAGGGGTGCGGCTTCTATTATGGTACAATTCAAAAACCCCAAATGGGCAAACAATGAGCCAAGACAATGTTTCAAAGTCAGGGTGCGGCTTCAATTAGAGGTGCGGCCTCAATTGGGAATTTTACGGTAACTTTCAGAGCAATCAGACGAGCGATTTCAGAGAACAAGATTTTTTGACTAAAACAGAAAAAAATACCCAAAAAATACAAACAGGCAAATTTCACCCCAATTTCTGCACATGTAATTTACAATACCTAAAGGAATCTGCATACTAAGTTTTAACCAAATTTGACCAATGCTTAGTGAGTTTTAGCCATTTGCAGGATTTTTCCTTTTTTCCACTCATTTGCATATTTTTGGCACTGACATGTTCATTTGAACAAATTCAGATCTCCACCCTTAGGAGCACCTGTACACCAAATACTAAGACAGCAGCCGTTGCGGTTTGGGAGTTTTTGATCTGGACGGACAAACATACATACATACATACATACATACATACAGACATATATACACACAAACGCCATTTTGCCACCTTATAAGAATACCTCCCATTTGCATATATACATATGCATATATGGGAGCTAAAAATGTTTTGCGTAAGCGTACACGTAGTTTGGCAGGAGTATGTGATAAAACGGCAGCCAAACAAATAAACTAAACGACAATGGTATCATCGCTAATCAGTGCCTTTTCTTTATACTGCAAAACACATGCCAGTAATAACCTTGTGGTCGAAATATTTTTCATGTGACAGAAAATGACTTTGTGAATAATGGCTGAAGCGTTCGGTGGTAATATGAAGAGTTCTGGGGGCCATAGAAATCATAACAATAAGCCTGAATTTTGTCAAAAACACCACCGAGGGCGCTATTTTCATCCCTATCTCAAAATTTCCGTGGACTTGCCCACACGAAAAATTCATCAGTAGTCTTAGCTGACATTGACCTAACATCTGTTAAGAGGATTCGTCCCGCTGAATGTTTTAAAATAGGAAAATCGAGCTCAACGCTACTGTGGTGGCCTATGGGAAATTAATTAGTGGTCTTGTGCCATATGCAAGTAGTAAGAGTAGGAGACGATTATAAAGCATACTCTAGGTGGCAGGTAATTTCTCTGTGTGTAGTTTCTTTATTTGTTTATTTTACTATTTGGAAAAAATCGAAAATCATGATTTCGCCACTTCATAATTTCGCTATTTCACGGAGTACAATTAGCCTCGCCACAGTGGCTAACAGCCCTTTCAGCCCTTTCTTCAGTTAGACCTTGCTGGTGCGTTCGTTATTGACTTTGTCAAATTTAATCCTGTGATAATCTGGTGAGAGCGTCCACAGATTAGTAATTTACCCTTGATTACTTTGGCTTATTAGGCACTCAAACTCATCAGATAATAGACGCAGACCGAAACACCAAAGGTTGGTAGAAATTAGAATATATCTTTATTAGCGATACAACGAAACACCTACCCACCCCTGGGGACAGACATGTAGACAACCCCTTGTGCTTTGACTAAGCTTGGACTAAGGTATTGCACAATCGCGTGTATAGGGCTACGGATCCGCAGCAATGCGTACGCATAATTACGTACTGCACTGCATGACACTCGATGAATATTGGCAAAGCCCAATAGACGTTCGCTTCTGACGTAAACACAAAATTAGTTGTGCTTCAAAAAGACATTGCACACTTAGAAAAAATGCAGCGTCGTGCTACTAAGATGATCCCAGATTTGCGCAACGTGAGCTATCAACAGAGACTAAACCAGTTAGGCTTGACAACACTAGAAGAGAGACGAACCAGAGGCGATATGATAGAGACTTTCAAGATTATGAACAACTATGACAGTATCAATTTATCACTTAAACCAGCTACCTCATCAGTAACACGCGGACACAACTTCAAGCTCAGCAAACCAACTGTCAAGCTAGACACCAGGAAATATTTCTTTGTATCCAGGATTGTAGATAAATGGAATAGCCTGCCTGCATCAGGCAGCCCCTTTGGTTCGAGAAACATAAACATGGCGAAGCCCGCTTTCTAATGTACCAGCGGCCTTAGCCGTGTATAGAACCTCAAGCAACTGTGTTTTGAATGTATGCGGCAGTAGAGGAAAGAGGAGTCTACTCACCGCTTTAAAGTCGATTAACATCAAAATAAGAGTGCCGTCTGATTTAGGAAATTTTAGGGTGATGATATCTTGTGTAGTGTCTGACTGAATGCTTTCTTGGCTTAGATCTCCGCCGTCGTTTTTGACGTTGACAACGAGTTGACAGGAGCTGATGGTGACTAATGCTAACAGAAACGACATCATTGTCCACGAAACACAATCCATTGCAGGAACACGGCACCTTCTGCTTCTCTGTTTAAGAGTCGGTTGAGTAAGATGTGACTGAGGGCACTGTCGTCCGCAACAAACACTCAGTCTCAAGTACGAACACACAAGTACGTTTTTCAAGAACAGGAAACGATTACAAGGTCGAAGTTTTTATTCAAGCTCATATTCGATTTCAAATTCATTCTTCCGAAGAAACTCGATTCCCTTCGACTGGCGACTGTCAACCAGTCTGATAACTGGGGGTGAAATTTGAACAGCGCCCTCAGAAAAATAGCCTCGTTTTCACTTCAAAACTAGGATCGTCTCAGTAAGCTGAGGTCAAGCTAGCATGGGTCGCCTAAATATGCCGGAATTGACGCTATACCACTGACCTGAGTGAAAATTATAGGTAGTATGTATTTTTTAGTAATTTGTTTCGGATATAAACAGTTTCTCGTGAACAAATAAACATGCTGTCAAAAGAATTTCAATGTGTATAATGACTGCCTTCTGTTGCATAACGCGATTTCTGTCTGTCCATGAAGGAGAACTGGGGCTAGAAAATGGTCTTCCGGGTCTTGAACACCGACCAAATTTCAACAGATTTTTTATCAGTATCAATTGAATATGCATACCAAATTTCGACTTCATAGTGGTATTTTACTGGATTTGGTACACTTTTCAAATTTGAGGAAAGGTCCGATGGTCATTTGTTTATCGATCTGTAAATGTCTACGAGAAGCCCTTTTACTTTTGTTTGCGGTACCCATTTCGATTTCCTTCAGCTTGTTGGGTATATATTTCTGCACATAAATGCACAATCTGGTATTTTTTATGTAGCTTGTTGACAAATTCATGAGTGTTTTTGATACATATGCGTTGGCTGGTCTGTACAATCAGTTGTAAGGTATACATGTAGCCTATGTGTTCCAATATTTTGTGTGTTTGGCCAAGGCAGCTACGGGGAATTTGATGTTCAACAAATTTGCTGATGCTGGAGGATTTTTGTGTGATTTGGGTATTAGAAACCACTTTGGTGTGCGTATTATGTGTTTTCAAGGGATCGAGATGTATGATCGTATCATTTTCAAATTGTTTATTTTTATACAAGTCTAGGAGAAGATCGTACTTGTTCGGTTTGGTTGTGTTGAAATGGATTTCCGATATCCCCAGTTTATCACCGCGAAGCAGTTTATAGTTGTGATTTGTGTGCGTGTTTGACCCATTTCGATTTCATTTTGGACGGGTGACTTACAGATCATTTGTGCCTCATGATGAATTTTATTCTCATTCTGTAAATGTTATCATTTTTGTTCTTCATGACATGTATGATAGGCCATTTTGACGAAGGGATAAATTGTAAGCCTCTACTCAATGTTGTTATTTCAGGAATTGATAGTTTTTATTCTGAGGGATTTCTAATAACTAAGGGGGTTTTATGTGCGTTGTTTACACTTCTTTGATTAAGTTCTTTTCTTGTGTTTCACTTCATTATGAGTGAACTTTTTTCTTATTGTTTCTCATATTGGCTTGCAGCAGATGATCATTAATTACAAGCAAACTTTGTTTGCTCTTAGCATTTAGGCACAGATTCCTTTTGATATTTTTTATTATTGATCTGCAACTTTTTTTGCACGGTCTCAGCACCATATCTTTCCAATAAATGCATCTTTACAACTCCTTTTCAAACCACTCCTTTTCACCTTTGATGAACGAAAATATCACATCTTTCACAATCACACAAAACGACAGTTCACCCAGAAAATTAATGAACGTTCTAAATGCAATGCAATGTAAACAACAGTTTTATTGTAAATGTACCTGAAGTTTAATCAATACTTAAGCCTCAAAGATCTAAAAAGCAACAAGCTGAGACAAATCAGACACCAAATTTACGTCAAAAAGGCGAGAAGTGCACAACCAATAAACCCATGTACACAAGCTTTTCTCGGGGAAGACCCGACTGGAAGCCCTCCTCGGGCTGTGATGACCCTGGAAAAAAATGAGAAAAATGCGTAAAATAACTGTTGCATTATATTTACGTATTGTAACCTTACAGTGTCACTTGATGTTCGTGTTTTTCCAAAGAAAAGCAACATTTGATCTATAAATACGTACAGTGCACTACGATCGTATGCGAGTACGCGTGTATGCGTGTATAGCGTACGGCACACTATGGTGTTGAGTTGGCGCCATATTGGATTTTAGCGGCAAAACATTGCGGCGAATTTTGCCGCCCAACATCAAATTCCTAGCCTGAACAGACAAAATTCTGCCGCAAAAAGCTAATTTATAGTATAATTACACGAACTATGCTAGTTTTGGGGGCCTAACTTCATGCTACCGTAGTTGGTACAGCAACAAAAGTCCGCGCTCGACGTGCAACATCGTACCGTGAAGAATCACTGAAATCGCAAAATTCACGTTCATTCTTCAAACACAGCCTTGAAAAGTCACTTACCTCTTTAGAAAACCGAACTGAAGAGATTTAGTTGGTCTCCGATGATAATTATCGGTGAAAGAAGAGGATTTTGTCGCGACTAAAAAACTCTATTAGCTGGCCAACGGTCACACTGTGGGCTGAGCTGCCGAGCGTCGTTCGAAAGGAAATCTCATTAGCATATGCAAATAGCACCCCCAGTTATCAGACTGAAGATCCATGATGCGCCAGTCAATGTAAACCCCCCCCCCCCCCCCACCTCGGGCGATACGGGAAAAATGTGGGGGATTAGACCGTGTGTGCCATGAAACTGTGACCGAAGGGGTGGGGCCCGGGCAATTGCCTTGTTTTGATCCCCCTATTCCTTTGACGGACAGGCCCAGAAAATGTTCGTAAATAACTACGCATGCGCACGTATGCAGGGCCTGAAAATTACCCTGATCCGAGGTCCCGGACCAGTAATTTTTTATCCCGAACCAGTACAAATTACCTCTAAAAAGTCCGCAGACCAGTGCAAACGGGAGCCAATTTATTTTGCAAGGGAATTTCCAGTTTTTTCCAGATTGTGTTCTGGTGTCTTTTGACGAAAAAATTAGAAACTACGTCCCCCCCAAATTACCGAAGTTACTGAAACCATGGAGGTAGCAGAGACGAACAAGAGCCCATTGAGAGAGTACGTCTTCTACCTACAAAATTACAATAATTATTGCGTCTTTAAGTCAATCAAACATTTAAAATTTAGTCTATTTCTTTCATCACAACGTAAACTCTTAAGGAAAATCAGTTACTCTATTACAGTTTGCGATTCATGATATGAGCCAGGCGATGTGCTTCCACTAGCCATGGATGTAAAAAATAGCTATTTTTACATCCATGCACTAGCCACTGCACTGCAAAAATCAAATGACGGGGCCACGTACTCATTTTACATGTAAAATTTAATGTGGTAAAAACCAGACCATAGCCTCAGCTAAAAATATCAGCAACCCCACAATTGTGTGAAAATATTACATCTCTGTCTATCAAAGTAGCATTTTGCAGTAAAATTCTCTGAAAGGAGTCTCATTACAACTTTCCGATCGTCCGTAGCAAGCAAGCTTCTGAATTTAGAAGGTCACCATGCTGAATTCTTCTATAGTCAAGACCCCCTAGCTCGATTGTAGATGACCTTAACAAGAACCGCCTAGCTTGTCAAAACAGCGTTATGGCAATTTGCTATTGCTATCAAACGAAAAAGAAGTTCCTCTCAGGTATTTGGTGTTTTCAACCTATTTTTTACAATTTGAATGGGAAAGAATCAACCGCTTGGCAATTATAAAAATGAAGTGTACTTTATAGCAATAGTAAAAAAAAAATGTCAAGTGTGTGTACAAGAACTTGAGCAAACTACCAAGTAAATGTTTATGCAGTGTGTCTGTATTACAAAGATTGGCAGTTTATGCTGTATGTAAATCCCAAGCAAATCTGATAGATTTACTCCAGTAAAACCAATCTGCATATATAAACATGAGTATGAGAAATGAATCATTCTTGTATTGTTATGCAAATTTTTGAGGACCGGTGGATTTTACCTTTGGACCAGTGAAAAAAAGGTCACTGGTCCTGGGACCAGTGGGAAAAACAGAAATTTTCAGGCCCTGGTAATGGTATGTTGTTGTTCAGAGCGGTAGCATGGCGGAAGGTGGCTGTCAAGGCCATGTGGGCCGGTAAGCAGCTTTTCGACAGGCTATTGATGAACGCGATGCAGCAATATTCAGAGGTGTGTATGACAGTATATTTGTGATTGATGGCTGAAATATCGATAACCAAATAAATGATTTTCATCCGCCGTGTATTCTTATTTTTTGGAAAATTGAACATACCATACGCAAAATTTCCCACATTTTTCCACGTGAGCGTGACATTTCGGACGTTCACGATGCGTCATCGACATGATCCAGCACTAAAAAGACCTCCGGGTCAACTCTATTTTGATAAAACTTAAAGGGACAAAGTCAGCCATTTTTCGTGAATTTTGTTTGATGCGAGATACTACTTATTTTGTTTGACATGTTGAAAGATACTGAGTGAATGAGTGACCATACATATATTCGACCCCGGTTTATACAAATTAAATAAAACATCGCGAAAACGAATTAATGGTCATGACCATGAATTCATTTTCGTGATGGTTTGCATGTATCGTGTCTAAAACCGGGGTCGAATATAAGCATGGTCAGCCATTCATTCGGTATCTTTCGACATGTCAAACAACATAAGTAGTATCTCACATCAAACAAAATTCGTGAAAAATGGCCGACTTTGTCCCTTTAAATTGCTTGTGTATTCGGAAAACATGTTCGGTCACGACGGGATTCCCTTTTATGTCCGCTAAATGTTTTATCAAATTTATTCATGATGACCCATATAGCTAGGGAAACAGTTCTGTTTCATCAGTGTGATCATTCTGATCATCTGTTCTGTTGAGTTTTACACAGTATCTTTCTGCCATGTTTTGTGATGAATAAACACGAACCATTGTGAATTTTCATTCTCCTACTTGTTTTACATCAGTGCATGACTGACGTAGAATGTGTCATTGTGCTTGTAACATGAGAGCGAGAAGACAAAAAAGCTGCACTTGTGAGATGGAACATCATGTATCTTGTTCATCAGCTTTAATTAGTTTATTGAGGCGATGTGTCTTGTGTGATACATCTGATGTTTTGATCTAATTTAATAATTTGTTCTAGCCTGAAATGTGTATATGCCTGACAACATACATGCAAGCAAACTAGACTGAAAAATATTGTAAATTCTTGCTCCAAAATAGGTGAATTACGTGACAGTGACACCTCAACACTTTTATCTGGTCACAGTATAAGTGGCTGAAAAACAAATGCGAAAAGTATCATTTATTTTCCTGGATCTATTTGTGTTGATTGTGATAGACATTTGTGAACAGCATAAATGTCACAAAACCCTATTTTAAATGATAAAAATTGTTCTAAAGTTGAACATGAACTTTTTATATTGATGCAGGTTGTTACGACATGGAAATTCCAAAGAGTGGTTGTGTGTAGGAATTTACAAATTCCCCACCCCCATATGTGGGGGATTTACTTGGTTTAGGTGGGGATTTTCCAGATTGTCTTGCCCTAGGGGTGGGGCATTTGGCAGATTTCACAGGACTAATTTCCAAATCCCCCACTAAACCCCGAGGTGGGGGGGTGGGGGTTGGCATTGACTGGCGCATAAACAAATCATATCCATTAAAAGTAGCTGGCTATCTCTCATATTAAAGGAGAACGAACTTACTGTGATGGTTTATAGGTCGTTGCGATTTTGCAAAGTTACATCACAGGCGCGATGTTTTCCGGGTAGTTTCTATAAGTGTAGTTTATACGTTTTGACGTTCTCTTCCGTAGTAGTTACGGAAGAGAACGTCGAAACGTATAAAATATAATTTCTGGAAACTACCCAGAAAACATCACGCTAGGTTACGGAAGAGAACGTCGAAACGTATAAAATATAATTTCTGGAAACTACCCAGAAAACATCACGCTAGGTTACGGAAGAGAACGTCGAAACGTATAAAATATAATTTCTGGAAACTACCCAGAAAACATCACGCTAGGTTACGGAAGAGAACGTCGAAACGTATAAAATATAATTTCTGGAAACTACCCAGAAAACATCACGCTAGGTTACGGAAGAGAACGTCGAAACGTATAAAATATAATTTCTGGAAACTACCCAGAAAACATCACGCCTGTGGTTACATGGAGGGTTTCTGGACAACTCGACCCCAAACCGACTTGACCCCAGTCAACTCGACCCCGAGTCAACTCGACCCCGCGTTGTATTTGGGCGATCGTTTGTGTTGGAGCCCAAAATATAACACGGGGTCGAGTTACCAACTACTGCCAGTACTGGTGTGAAAAAGACCAGAACTCAACCTGTGTATTTGGGCAATCATCGGTGCTGGAGCCCTCAACGGTGGAAGTTGTCAAGGGATTTCTATAGGTTGGTTGGTATTTGTCACATGACCTGGCTAGAGGTATAAAACCGACTGTACAGCTGGTCTAAAGCGCGCTTGATTTGATGAACCCTTGTCCTGTTGTTTACAGTCAACTGTTGTTATTGTTTCTGTAGTTGGCTGTGCTTTACCGTATTTGTACATAGCTTTCTACTCGGTACGGTGCCGCTGCTGCAGAGTTAGACTGCAGTTTCCTGTGGGACTCCAGGACTAGACGTCATGTTCACTGAACTGAACTTCGGTGAGAACGACGTCCGGTTGCGTCGAGCGACAGCCAAATGTACGTCAGTGAGCCCCCTTTGTTGTGTACCCAAAAATACAACAATGGCGCTGCGACTCCTGACGGACCGGCACGGGGAATGAATTTTTTTTGAGAAAAGAGAGGGAATAGGGAGCTGGTAAGTACAAGACGCCTTGTCTTCGAGCTCATTTTGTGTTTCTTGCCACAGACAAATTTCTCCCGGTCTGTGTTCTTGCTAACGTCTTGGAGACATGGTCGTTTTCGTAGCACTGGAATTTTGGGAACCACCTGTGCGGTAATTATTCATTCTTCGGAGTGACAAACTTTCCGTCGCAGGAGTGTACCCGATTGTTTCCCGAGTATTCTGGTTTATTATGCTTATCAGTGCGATAAAAGCATTGGCATGAGAGACCATAATATTTGGAGAGAGCAGTGTCAGCATAGTGGGTCCCTTTTAGAATAGGGTTGCTTTTGATTGAAGACTTGCTATTGTTATTTCAGCCTCAGGCAAGTCTAGTAATAGTTAGTAGTTTGCAAAGTTTATATTTTTAGGGATTTTTTTTGGCTCATGGTTGCCAGCACCATATGCAGGCAAATTGTGAGAACATCCCTGGAAATGATTTGGGGATATATTTCACATACTTTGCAAGTTTAGTCTAGTAACAGTAGTTTGCAAAGTTTATATTTTTAGGGATTTTTTTTGGCTCATGGTTGCCAGCACCATATGCAGGCAAATTGTGAGAACATCCCTGGAAATGATTTGGGGATATATTTAAAATACTTTGCAAATTTAGTTTCAGAAAATTTTGGGTGAATTTCCCTGAAATAATATTTTGAGGATTTGTTCTCAATCTTTGCTACACTTCATGGTGGTGAATTTTGATTACGTTCTTCGAAATTTTGGGGATGTAGTTTATTTATGAAATTGAATAATCGGCCCTGTCTCTTATTTTATTCATGATTCATGATTTTGTATCTGACCTGTCATGATTCATGATCATTTCCCCGTTCAGTGTTCTCCCCAGAAATTTCTGAAACAGGATCGGCTAATTTGCATAACAATAACTACGTAAATTTTATGTTAATTATGCAATACACACATCACTCCATGGCATCAGAAAAAATCCCATAATAAAAGGATAAAGTAAGATCTTTCATGCACTTTAAGCACTTCATACATTACATCCATATTTTCATTCAAAGTCTTCCAGTTCTCTCTTGAATAACATTCAAAATCACACGTTTTATGTGAATCCTATGTAAATATCGGTACATGTTTGTCTGTAGCCAGATTGCTATTCTAAA
Source organism: Ptychodera flava (assembly GCF_041260155.1). Lineage (NCBI taxonomy): Eukaryota > Metazoa > Hemichordata > Enteropneusta > Ptychoderidae > Ptychodera > Ptychodera flava. Next base: position 694,956 of record NW_027248281.1, on the reverse strand, counting down.
ACCACGGACGTCTTTTTTAAACGTCCATGGCAAAACAGTCACACGGACAAGATCATACGGGACTGAATATTGCACTTACAATTCTGAGTCAGAGGAGCATGCCTGCTGAGAAATATGTTGACTTTAAAACTCAATTCATAATAAAGAGAAGCCCGAAAATATTGATACCGGGTATTTTCAAGAACAAGATTTGAAATTGCATCGACTTCTACTTCGACAAACGTACGAAACTTTGACAACTGCGTAGCGTCGGCCGCGGCCATGCATTGTGTGGACCCCCGGGTGTGTGGAGCACACTTGAACACACGCGACCTTTGAACCTATACTGTATACCCTAACCGTACGTACATAGCTGCTGTATTCAGATGATCACACGAATGATTATTTTAGCTCATGTAGTTCCTTTTTATTTCATTTCATGCTGCCTTGAATATTGTAAAACGGGTCATGGGTTTTGAAACTGGATCAAGTGCAATTGTTTCATAAAGTCAATCGAACAAATCCATGCAAGTTACGAATGCGTGACACGAGGTCACACACATGGCTTCAACGTCATGTTGACGTACTGCTACACAGATCTCGAAATGGCTAACTCGGACACAAAACGATCTGAGCACGCGGCAGTACCATACATTTTTGCATCTGATTTTTGTCTCAATCAATCGTACGATTTCAGCCACTTCTGATCGAAATCACTTTTCCTGACCTTCGGATTCTTACCAGTGCGAGACATTGGTGGCAACGGCAGTTCAACCAGTTGCCTATACTATAGATGTTTTGACCATGGATCTACCTCCATGCTTTGATCATGGAGGTAGTAGTACCTCCATGCTTTGATTGAGTGCCCGCTGGCAAAGATGCAACACCGAGCCTTTCGTTGAGTATACTCCATGTCCGTTGTATAAAATGGCCGTTATCTGTACGATCGGCAGCGTAACACGTTTCATGCTTTTTAGTCCCCGCGGACGAAGTCCGGCGGGGACTTATAGATTGGGTCCCGTCCGTGTGTCCGTCCGTCCGTCCGTCATCAACAGTTTCTCACATACTGCTGAACCAATTTTGTTCAAACTTGGCACAAAGGCATAGCACTATGACCTACAGATGCACATCGAATTATTTTGCAATACGATCCAATATGGCCGCCAGGCGGCCATTTTATTACAATTTTTTCATGTACGGAGCCATAACTCAGACATGTTTCAACCGATTTTATTCAAAGTTGGTACAAGGACATTGACCAATGTCATAGATATGCACGTCAATTTGTTTTGTGATATGATCCAATATGGCCGCCAGGCGGCCATTTTATTACGATTTTTTCATGTACAGAGCCATAACTCAGGCAAGTTTCAACCGGTTTTATTCAAAGTTGGTACGAGGACAATGACCAATGTCATACATATGCGCATTGATTTGTTTTGTGATACGATCCAATATGGCCGCCAGGCGGCCATTTTGTTTTGATTTTTTTCATGTACAGAGCCATAACTCAGGCATATCTCAACCGATTTTATTCAAAGTTGGTACAAGAACATTGACCTATGTCATATATATGCATGTCGATTTGTTTTGTGATACGATCCAATATGGCCTCCAGCCGGCCATTTTATTACGATTTTTTTCATGTACAGCGCCATAACTCAGACATGTTTCAACAGATTTTATTCAAAGTTGGTACAAGGACATGGACCAATGTCATACATATGCACATTGATTTGTTGTGATATGATCCAATATGGCTGCTGTGCAGCCATTTTGTTATGATTTTTTCGTGTACAGAGCCATAATTCAGGCATATCTCAACTGATTTTATTCAAAGTTGGTACAAGGACATTGACCTATGTCATACATATACACATTGATTTGTTTTGTGATACGATCCAATATGGCCGCCTTGTGGCCGTTTTTTTTATGATTTCTCATGTCCTGAACCATAACTCAGACATGTATCAAGCAAATTTATTCAAAGTTGGTACAAGGACATTGACTTATAGTATACATATGTACTTTGATATAAATATGTACTTTGATTTGTTTCTCGATGAGGTCCGATATGACCACATGGTGGCAATTTTGTTATGTTTTTTTTTCATGTCGAGAGCCATAACTCTGGCAAGTCTCAACTGATTTTATTCAAAGTTTGTAACTGGACATTGAATTATGTCATACATATACATGTTGATTTTTTAAACGGTAAGATCAAATATCGCTGCGTGGCGGCGATTTTGTTACAATTTTCTCATACTGAGCCAAACTCAGATATATTTCCACCAGTATTATTCAAAGTTAGTACAAGGACATTGACATATTTCATACATGCTCGTCAATTTGTTTCACGTCATGTAGCAGTTATTGAAGTTTCATAATTAGGCTGATATGTCAAGAAATACTGCATCAAATTTCATGAAACTTTGTACAGATGTTAAGCTCACATTGCTTCAACAGTGAAAAAGACATTTATCAGTGTCATTTTAATTAATTTGTAATTGCATATGTAATGAACTTTCCTAATTAGAGTGATATATCCACAAATTACAACGTCAAATTTGATGAAACTGATACAGATGTTGATCTCATAGTGTTGTAAATACTGCATTAAACTTTATGAAATATGGTACCGGTGATAATCTATTAGTGTTAGGATAGTATGAAAAAATGTTTTGCAACATCCTGTCAACTAATTCCCAGTTGACTCATTTAATGACCTTTAGGATAGTGGCCTACATTGGTGTTATGTTTGTCATCACAATGGAACTCATTCTTGGCCATTGAGTGCCATCTGTATCAAAGTATTTTTATCACAGGACCAGTAATCAAAGTACCCATTAGCAAGCGGGGACTGTGTCATCAACGATGACTTGTTGAATTTAAGTTTCATCCGTCTTAGCCGATGTTCATTTGCACTACGGCCGGCCTATTTTTTCTCCTCGCGGACGAGCGCGACTTTGGTTGCTTTGCACCCGATAATCCTGCCTTATTGTGTGTAAAACACCTAAAGCATCGACATGAAAGGCGAACAGTCTAACCATTTCACACATTTTGGCGATGGAATAAACCTTTTAATCATCTGGCATGTCATGTTATCGCCACATTAGAACCGTTTCACACTTGATACGCTCGCTGAAATAAAAGTGACAAAATCGCCGCCGAGAAACAATAGGTCTTCAGCCACATTTAAAGAGAATAAGCGGACATGAAACAGGGTCGGCATGAAAAATATTGGGCGAAAAAAATAAAGGATCGGGGCCGATCCTGTTAAACGGCCTGGGGAGAACACTGCCGTTTTTACCTTCTCGTGTCTATTTATAGACAGAGAAGGTATTAGAGTTGAAAACCAGTATGCTGGTGTCAACTACTTCCGTCTGTCAATACTTCCGTCTGTCAAGATCCGTTGACGTTATGCCATTGTGATGGGTCATATCATAAACTGGTGGGGGTGTTCATGGTTCAGGTTGAGGTGTAGGAGAACGATTTTGAGCTGTGACAAAAATCAAAAGGGACTTAGCGGCATAGCCACAGTGTTACATGTAAGCCTTTCTCCAAGGTTCTTAGTTGACTACGATCTATTACAGACTACTGAGCTGACGTTAGGGGTACTCACTTTGTGTTTGCTCACTCTGTGTGCGCTGGTGTTTGGTACTGAGTTGCGTGGATATCCCCTCATGGCCTCACGTGATATGGGCCTGTTGCATAATCTGCAGATGATCATATGCCTCTGAGTGTGTAAACGGTCATTGTGTAAGCCTGTCGGCATTTTCCTTGCATTTTTTCTCATTTAACTTTGCAAAATATCGGCGAGTACCTCAATATTTCAAGATAACTCTTTCTTCCCAATTGTTTCCTTGAGTTTCAGAGTCATATGAACGAAAATGAGTGAAAGTTTTAGACAGAAAAATCGGACGTCGACCATGTTCAATGTTTACAGTACAATCAGAAGTTTATGTGGAGGAAATAACTAACAAACACTATTCATGATGCCCGCCCTCTAGAGGCAGACCTTCCTATATGAAGTACAATATTTGATGCTTGTGGAAAGCTTGACCACACAAAGGAGCATTTTAACTTTTAGTAAATGACAAATTGAATAAGAAGCTATTCTGAAAATGTCAAATACTGAGAAAAAATGCACAAATATTCAAAATAAACAGGTTAACTGACTGGTCAGCTATAAAAAACAATGAAAATGTTTATGATCAAAAGTTTTTGAGATGCGCACATTTTAACAAATACAGAAATTATTAACATTATAAATATAAGACCAAACTATTTTTTCAGGGATGGGACAGGTTGGAAATGAGGGGTGAGAGACAAAGGCACTCCTATTGCTGCATGTGGATGCAGCCACACCATTTCATTTACAGCATACTTATTCACTGTGTTGTGTTCAAGTTCCATATTGTACTGACTGTCATACAAGGATAACATAAGCAAATCAAATCAAATTAGAAAAGGATCAATGCTGTTGTGTGGATTTTGCTGAACACGGCTGATTTTAATATTTCGCCCTACATATTTGGTATCCAGCAAAGGCATATTTTGATGTAAAGTCAAAATTAACACTACATTGCTGACAATATATGTTACCGTTTCTGCATGAACTTTTTTTTTTTAAATTATAGAAAGTACTTCGAACAGATTAACAATTATCGTGATGTCAACCCATGATTTTACATCACAAAGACTGTAATTCTGCCAATTTTTTTTATTTTTCAGTCATTTTATAAATTTTGCACTGCACAAGATGATTGAACAAATTGCAATGTTTTAATTTGTAAACTCAAAGAACAAAAATCCTTTGGTCACAGATTAAATTATTTTTTGAAAAGAAATTTACTCTTAAACACTTTTAGCACATATTCTTTACACGGTCATGTATTTCAAGGAAAATATGCCTATTAAAAACAGTAATTTCTTCACTTTCAATTTCTTTTGAATACTATGACAATTATCAGCCATGAGGTTTTACAAACACAAGACCAGATAAGCGTTTTTCATCATTTCCACAGGACTCTTTGGAATATCCCTTAAAAACAGTTAAAAGTGACTTAAAATGATCACTTGGTATACATTTAATTTACAGATGCCAGGTTGTGTATTTCACATTCACTCAGGTCAGTAGGGAAGTGCGTCATTACTATTTTGGACTGTTAATTCTTATTTCTGAATTATTTAACCTTTTTTCCACACTGAACTATCTTTAGGCAGTTTATACTGTAGCTTAGAATTTTTTTTGATTGATGTATTTAATCATCTTTTGGGTTCTTTGGGTCCATATCTCACCTCATGCCCCTACATCATCAACTATTTACCAATAACTCCATACCAACAACCAATTACCTGACCTTGCCACACATTAGAGAAGGTACAGCGTCATTGACGGTATTTTTGTTAGTTTATGCAAGTTAACATCTTGGTGGGACTTGTCTAAATTAGATATTTCTGATTTCTTCAAGTTAACATCTCGGTTTGACTTGTTTAAATTAAACCCTAATACAATTTATTCAAGTTAACATCTTTGTGTGACTTGTCTAAATTGAACCTTCCTAGTTTATTCAAGTTTACATATTGGTGACTTGTCTAAATTAAAACTTCTTAGTTTATTCAAGTTACGATATTTGGACTTGCTTAAATTAGTTATACGTGACATTGGATATGGAGAATGGCGAAGTCTGATGTCATTGGTCCTGGCAAACACTGTTTTGGAATCACAGTCACTAACATGATGAATAGGGAGAATGGTATGTGACCAGCTGAACTTTACAACATTGCCTGGCCATGGTGTTCCAGTCTATTCCCTGGCATTGGTTTGTAATACTGGTATGTGATATATGGAGACAATGCGCTAGACACTACTGGAGAGCTGCAATTGGTTGCATTGGAAAAGCTGTCTCCTTCCTAGACTGATGTTGTCCTGGCCATGATGTATGTCTTGCCACTATGAGACAGGTTCAATTAAAGAGTGGCCGGAGGCAAGGAAAAAGAAAATATCTAAAACTGTAGGAAAACTCCAGTGGTATCGCAGTCTTGATCACAATGGTCATATGTGTCACATGTTCCTAGCCTGTTTATTCCAATCAATTCAGTGTACAGTGTTTGTCAAACTCTTGTAGCCATTCAGAGTGTTTTTGTCATCGTATATTGCAACACTCTATTATTCACAATGTTCACACTAAGGGCTTTTTCTGGCTAGTGTTTGTGAATGATATTTTTTATAAATGTATTTTTCACTGTTGTACAATTTGTTTTTATAAGAGACATGTCAACTTTGCCATGGGACAAATATTAACTTAGTCTCAACATGGCAATAAGAATTATTAAAATTTATAGGTATGCATTCACTGATGGAACATCATATGTGGAGATATTTATAAATATTTTCTGAGATTTTAAAATTGTTGTTTATGTTGAGATGAGACAGCACAGTAAAAGTTAAACTTCGTCTGCGTCTTTATCAATTATATTTTTATATGTACATATGAAGACTGTAATATCTCAGAAAGAAATAGTGCAATAGAGCATACTTCTGCATACCTTTTAAGATTTTTGAAGAATTGTCAACATGTGAAATTTTAATCAAGCTTCCGTTTGTTTTATGTATTGGTTCATTGTCAAGGCGCAGCTTGATGTGCAGACTAAACTTTTGAGTATCTCGGGAGTGCATGAAGAGGACTTTGATTTGAGAGTAAATATATATTCTTACACCTAGGAATTGTGTTTACTGGCTTGAGTCAACATCTGAGAAGGGAAAGAGCTGGAAACTTGGTTGTGGTACAGGTAGAGGAAGAGTTTCTGTGGCCTTGCATAAATGTGTTACCTATGTAGTCAGTTCATGATCTGATAGTATCATAGCCACTACATTTGGGTACCTGTACATGTTTTGTAGAGTCACAGCGAATAATCCTCCCTGTACGTATTCAGCTTGTACCTAATCTGTGTGTTTGTTCTCTTTATGACCCAGAACTCATTCCAGCTGAAATGATATCATAATTTTCAGTTGCTAAACTGAGCCTGGAGAACACAACCTTTGCAACACTGGTGGCAATATCAACAAGTTGAGTAGTCCTGGGATTCTCTGGCTTGCCAAAGACCTCATTTGATTAATCACTGTTGGCCCCAGTAAAATACTTCAGGTCAAGGATTTTAAAAAGTTTAGTATGGTCCTGCCTAGCCAGGTGAATAGTACGAGTACCAGCTAATTCAAAATTTTCCTTTGGGTGAATCTAGGCACTTCCACAGAACACCTCTGTATATGTGTAGTGGCCGGCACTGGTGATCATTGCCCTTCGTCAACACTTCCCTGGAAGAGAATTACTTGACTGCATGTCTGTGGTAGATCCATCATTACCAGTTTGTAACCTGCAGACGGCCATCTCTTCAAAAAGAAAACAGGGAAGAGTGTTGTATTTGGGCGATCGTTTGTGTTGGAGCCCAAAATATAACAGCCATCTCTTCAAAAGAAAATGGGGAAGAGTGTGGTATTTGGGCAATCATCGGTGCTGGAGCCCTCAACGGTGGAAGTTGTCAAGGGATTTCTATAGGTTGGTTGGTATTTGTCACATGACCTGGCTAGAGGTATAAAAGCGACTGTACAGCTGGTCTAAAGCGCGCTTGATTTGATGAACCCTTGTCCTGTTGTTTACAGTCAACTGTTGTTATTGTTTCTGTAGTTGGCTGTGCTTTACCGTATTTGTACATAGCTTTCTACTCGGTACGGTGCCGCTGCTGCAGAGTTAGACTGCAGTTTCCTGTGGGACTCCAGGACTAGACGTCATGTTCACTGAACTGAACTTCGGTGAGAACGACGTCCGGTTGCGTCGAGCGACAGCCAAATGTACGTCAGTGAGCCCTCTTTGTTGTGTACCCAAAAATACAACACCCGGTCAACTCGACCCCGTACCCAAGTCAACTCGACCCCGAACCTTGAGCAACACTAACTCCGTATCATGTGCGATTATTTTCCACCTATTTTGAGAGTTATTCAGTCTCTCTGTATGTACGAATCTTCATTAAAGTATGTACTCTATCCCACGCTTGTACGACAACTATTTGACTACGACAACGCACCATGAAGGCTCTTTGCGCAATCTAGGAAGTAAGACTTCTGAGTTCATCGCGACTATTACGTCCTACTTCCAACGGTTTCTATACAGCTCGACCCCAAACCGACTGGACCCTCTATGCGCAAATTAGTACTTAGAGTTACTTTTGAGCCCAGTGCTTCTGAGTTCATCGCGACCATGGAGGTAGCGACTAGGACTTCCCAGTAAGCATCCAAAGGCTATATGCGTAAACAAATAAAATAACCTTTGACCCGGTAAATGCCAGTGAACTAGGGAAGGCAGGTTGACTTTTTCTAAAGTGTGTTATTGCATACAAACTTCAGCCAGAATTGACAGGTTACCGACAGGCCATAGAGGTAGAAGTACGTCCATTCACAGACGCAACGACGTTTATATGCATGAAAACAATAGAACACAAATATATTTGCATAAATGTGTACAACGAACGCTTTGGTTTTTGATTCGCGTTCGCATCACGTTCCGGCATCACGTCCAAAACATCAATTTCAAGTGAAACTGACCAGTGCCAGGTAAATACTTAAACTGATAGGGCAAGTTATATATCAGGTCCAGTTGACTTTGGTTCGGGGTCGAGTTGACCGGGGTCGAGTTGACGTTGTACACCAGTACGCGCGCACCCGGAGTATGTCATGTGGTTGCAAGCCTGTCACACAAGTACCAGTAGGACGTACGCCCTCTATGGTCATCCTCTCTCGTCCGAACATGTTATGCAGAGTTGCTTTGAACTTACAATTATTACTGGTGAGACGTCGCGTGTTTTGCCTGAAAAATATCAATAATTTTTCTGTTTTGGTAGAGCAATGGGGTGTGATTTATTAGAATCTTTTTTTTCTCTGATGATGAAACAAAACAGGAACAACAGTGACACAGGATTATGTTCTACTTTCCAAGATTTTATTCATTTCAACAATTCAAGATGAAGTAACAACACAATTTTACATAATCAAACTTTCTAAGGTTGACAAAGGATGAAGAGTGAATAAAATTAACGTTTTCATGTGGTTAAAATCTTACTTAGGGAGTCGTCATTATTTACGACCTTGGGGGAAGTCTGGGGAATTTCATGGTATTCTGAAATTTCGAGTAAACCCTCTGCCAACCCCAATGCATTTGAGTAACCCAGTCTCTAACACAGAAATTTTGACTGATCCCTCCCTCCCCCCCCCCACTTAGACCAGTTAATACCAAGACATGTATTTGTAACATTTACAAAACTACAGCAATAGTACAGACCTTTCATATCCTGCTAGAATACCTCATGACAGTTGAAAAAAATGAAACCAGCAAAAGGAAATTCAAAGTCACAATAAAATGTAGATACAAAAGCTCATGCTGTAACCACTATCCAACTATATAGTATTGTTTACTTTGAATGGGTATCATGACAAGGTTTTCACTAAGATATCTGACAGTGTCAGAGGAGTTGTACCCTCTCGTGTTGAAAATTTGAGAGATTGATGTGTACAATAATGCAGTCTAGTGCAATATGAGAGATGTTATCAATTTGTGTAAAACTGTTAGAACACAGTGAACAAAGAAAAAGGAAAAGTGGGCTCCCTATGTTTCAGATGAATGATGGGGCCCCTTAGCAGGGGGGCAAAGTTCTCTACCAATCTTTATTGTTAATTCCTAGAGGATGAATGGTGCCCAGATTATAGATATATTTTATTTCCATCTGTTTTCTGATTTTTGTTTGTGTTGATGATATTTTGCAGATTCCAAACATAGTGAAATTGTTGACATTATGATCCTCCATTTTAAAGTGTTTGCTTACGAGCGTGTCTTTTTTTGTTTTGATGTTATATACATGTTCGTATGTCCGTGTTTTCAGTTTCCTGCCAGTTTCTCCGATGTAAACAAGTTTATCACATTGTGAACAGTTGATGCCGTATATGATATTGCTGGTGTTGCAGGTTATATTGCCGATGATAGGGTGAAGTGAACCAGTTTTATTGTCTTTGACTCTGTCTGTGTTGAGGATGAATTTTCACTGGTTGCAGTGGCCACATCTATTGCATGATCCTGGGCTGAGTTTTGCGTCTTTCTGGCTGTTGTTGACTCTGGCTCTGACGAGAGCCAGAGTCAACAACAGCCAGAAAGACTAAGGGGCCCCATCATTCATCTGAAACATAGGGAGCCCACTTTTCCTTTTTCTTTGTTCACTGTCACAGCTCAAACCGAACAGACGTGTTCCACAAACTTGTAAGTTCATTTCTGGTTCCTTATAGGAATTTACAATATCCACCGTTCAATACATTGCATTGTTCAATTTCCCTACCCGACTTCATTGCCGTTTTCAACTATTTCATTTTTTGTTTGTCACTTTTTACCGCAGTCACATTTCTACCATAGACTTTGCATGCTACCGTAACATTTCTACAGTGCGTAATATACGCTAAATATCTACGTATTTGTTATCGTATTCATTGTCCGAATAGAACAAAATGTAATTTTCGTTCCCCTTTTTTCCACTGTGTCTGTACAGCCTCTGATGAAGGTCGTCCGTGTACGTCCGAAACGTTAGGAAGAATAAACATCTATTGTATAGTAGCAGATGGGTCTTGTCAACTATTTTTCACACCTCATGCATCCATTATCTACAAGTACCCGCTGCAAACTTCACATATGGACTGTGGTTGGACTGACCCACTTGATATTCACCACTATAATTACTGCAAGCAAGATATATTGTAAGTTAACATTGTCTACTGCAAGTTCAAAGTTGTAATCAAAAGCAGGCAACCACTGGTAATTGGTCGATGATAACTGATAAATTCGAACCTTGGAAGGAGTAAATATATGCAGTGTACTGATCAAAAAACAATATGGTGTCAGAGGGATAGGTCGTCAACATTAATATCGTTGTTTATTCTGTTTGTGTGGTGAAGTGACCTGATATTATCATTCATCACTCATCTTATTCAAACTACACATGATTTCACTTGGCTGCCTTCATCTTTGTGAAGATTTACTTAATTAAGTGACACCATGACAGGTTTTTTTTGTTTATGTAACAAAATGATTGGAACTGATACAAATAAACTGGAGTCTGTTTTAATGGTATGGTGCATCTTGCCACATGCCTTCTTGTGGATTGAAATCCCTCATCAATGTATGGGGTTTCCTCCATGAAATATTTGCTATAGTTGATCCACTACATAAACATAGCCTCACAACTTTTTTCTAGATCATATTTCACTACAAATTGGCACCAAATAAAACTACGTTATTTTCAGTGTCTTCAAAATTGATTTACAAGGTATTCAGGGTTGGAATAGGTCATTCAAGCTTGCAGACTAATATATTGGCTCCAAAAATAAAAAATAGTGACAACATCACTGTTCGCTCCCATATAGTTATCAAAACAAGTCAACAATTGTATGAAACATGGACATACATATACAGACAGACTGACATACACAGACTGGCACAGAGTGATGACATTGACCCCAAGAGTGCCTTGACCCATGGAGAGTGATAAAGATATAACAAACAGCTGAATGTAATGATAAAATAGTTAAGTATAGGCCTATACAGGCACTGAGAGTGAATATGTTACAGCAATTTGATTAGTTTCTTTTCCTTTTCTACTTCTGTGATAATATTTAAGACAATCAATCTGCAAGGCAGTTTATGTATTGACAAATATGTTATCTTTTACAAGCACACAGTAAACTGTTCTTGATTTTTCATTTACAATATTTGACATAGACTGAAATACATAACATGCAACCAATGTTTACACTTTGCCCATACACCAGATACATGGAGAAATTTCAACATACAATCATCAACTCAGAAACCCTACAGGAAAAAGTAAACATTGTTTTCTTCCAGAACAGCTGGTACATCCACATCTGGAACAACTTACAAACTTAACCAATTACACAAGGATGATGACACAAGAGATAAAGTTAAACTGTGGTGAACTTGACTATTCCTTTCAAATCCTTACCTAACTTGACATCTTAAACTAAAATACACTGCATGGTTAATTGTGCACAAAAATACATCGGGGTGGACCATTTGATAAGGAATGGTGTCTGGAACATCGTTGAGGTACATTATCTTTTTTATCCGATCCATTGTACATTCTTTTTTCCCCATTCTCCCACCTTTTCTTTTTGTCAAACCTTCTCTGGCTGAATTTTTTATTGGCATTTGTTTGGAATTTTTTCAAAATCTGCCAGGATTTTTTTACCGCATTTCAACACCAAATAGAGTTTACCATATCAAATACTTACTAAATCACCACATTATATACTCTTAGTTCCAGTAGGTATAAAATTACCCGAAAAAATCTTAAAAATACAAAATGAAAGATATCCCAGTAAAACTGAAAGTTTCGCAAAGTTGCCCAAAAATTCAAAATTCCGGATTTCAACTTAATTTCAATATATCTTATTAACAAAAACCCTAAGGACCGGTTTACTAAATATCAAAGAAATCAGACTGGTAAATTTTGAGAAACAAATTTTTTGACCAAAAATGAGAAAAATTGCCCCCCAAAATACAAAATTGCAGATTTCATCCTAATTTTAAATATATCTAATTAACATAAACCCTAGGAACCTGTACACTAGATATCAAAGCTACCAGATCAGAAGTTTTAGGAGAAAGATTTTTTGACCAAAAAAGGCAAAAATTGCCCCCAAATAAAAAAAATTGCCAGTTTCAACATACCTTCAATACATTATATTGAGATTAATCTTAGATACCTGTATACCAAATACATGTATCAAAGCTATCAAATCAGCAGTTTTTGGATTAAAAAATTTTTTATCAAAAATTGGGAAAATTGCCCCAAAATTACAAATATGACAATATCAATACAATTTGTACAAGCATGACTGAGGTCATTCTGAGGAACATGAATATTAAGTTTCATAGCAATCAGACGAGCGATTTCAGAGAACAAGATTTTTTGACTAAAAACGGAAAAAATACCCTAAAAATACAAACATGCAAATTTCATCCCAATTTTGACACACATAATTTAGAATACCTAAAGAAATCTGCATACCAAGTTTCAACCAAATCTGACCAATGCTTACTAAGTTTTAGCCATTTGCAGGATTTTTCCTTTTCCCCCCCTCATTTGCATATTTTTGGCACTGACATGTTCATTTGAACAAATTCACATCTCCACCCCGAGGTGCACCTGTACATTAAATACTAAGACAGTAGGTGCTACGGTTTAGGAGTTTTTGATGTGGACGGACTAACAGACATGATACATACTTACATACACACACACAAAGGAAATATCGACTAGACTGTATCCCGCAGAATTTTATGCAGTCAGAGACAACGAGACGTGCCCTTCTGTTACTGATTGAACGTATTGAGAGTAATATTGAAACACAAATTAACCTGGACTTTGTTTACTCATCGCTATGTGACTGCATAATTACTTGCATGAATGAGTCTATCCCATATTTCGATTGTACAAAGAAAACTCGAAAACGTCATAAGTTTCACAAACCTTATTGGAATGAAGAGTTAAAAGTGTTGTGGAAAAATATGCGAGACAAAGAAAAGGATTTTCTTAAATGTAAGAAGCATGAGGTTGGGAATGCACAGTATTCTTACCTTAGAACACAATTTAAGATCGCCCGAAATACATTTGATAAACGGTTGCGATCTCATGAACGTAAATTTAAGCGTGGTCTTCAAATGGAAATTGAGGAAATTTGTACTGCGAATCCTACACGCTTTTGGGAGTATGTTGAGCGTTTGGTACCCAGTAAAAAGGTTAAGAACACTATACCCATGGAGGTTTAAAATGATGACCGTAATGTTATTACTGACTCGAATTTTGTATTAGGTTCTTTGAAGAGAGATTTTTCTGCTTTATATTCACAAAACAGTGATGCTAGGGATCAGTTTGATGAGCAATTTTATAGTGATGTGAAACATAAGTCTGTGTTAGAGAATAATTTATCTGATCCGTTATATGAACAAAATCAACATTTGAATAAAAATTTCACTTTTGCTGAAGTTAAATGTGCCGTATGAAAGGGTAAAAATAGGAAAGCAAGTGGTATTGATAACATTCCATATGAAGTGATTAAAAATGACAATGTTATTGAAGTTTTAGTTCATCTTTTTCAAATGTGTTTTGATTCTGGAAAGATACCCAGTATTTGGCGTAAAAGTGTTATTTATCCTATTCCTAAGTGTCGAACTAATGATGTGAGAGTTCCACTTAATTATAGAGGAATAAGTTTGTTGTCTGTCATTTCAAAAGTATATAGTTTAATTCTAAATAAAAGACTGACTGTATTTTTAGATAATAATAATATTTTAGTTGACGAGCAGAATGGATTTTGTAAAAACAGGTCTTGTCAAGATCATACGGTGGCCCAAAACTACCTGTTCTCCGCATTCAAAGTCTGCGTCGCATTCAATTGTTTTTCTCTCACATATGTCTCCGCATTCAAAGTCTGCGTCGCAATCAAATGTTTTTCTCTCACATAAGCTTATGTCTCCGCATTCAAAGTCTGCGTCGCAATCAAATGTTTTTCTCTCACATATGTCTCCGCATTCCAAGTCTGCGTCGCATTCAATTGTTTTTCTCTCACATATGTCTCCGAGGTATGCCTCAGTGTACGTTATTCCGCGAAGCATAATTTCTATCGAACAGCGCTCTCAGACGGTCGCTATTGACAACGACGAACATTGTATCAAGTTATTTTCAATAGATTATCGATCGAAAATTTGTTTGGACGCCGCTTGTGCCGGGCGCTCGTGTGTTGAGGTCACGTCATAAACATTTCCACAATAACCCATATATTGACTTATACACTTAAATATCAACATTGAAGGTATCCGTTGGTTTCCTGTACTGAAATTAAATCGACGACAATTTTTTAGTTTTGGTGATACTTTTACGTACGTTTCGGCACATTTTGGCGCACCTCGGCGTAGTTTGGCGCCATTGTGAACGGGGGACTACACGCGAGTGAGCGAGACAACAATGTATCAATTTCGGACAAAAGGATATCGATCGATAACGTTCACTGCACGATTACAGTGGAGACTCTACGCCCGTTCGCCTCTGTTCTGTGTTATTCTTGCAGTTTACTGGGATTTTCATAGTTAATATTCGTCAAAATTTGGTATAAATTACAACAACCTGACTGGTATTTGGTCTGTATAATTTAAGAGACGCTAACTGATTAAAATGGGTCAATATTAGACCCTGATTCTGCATATGCAAACGCTGTAAGATCGCCATTTTATTGAGGGCAAGAGCAAAAATTCAGCGATCGGAAAAATAAAATGCAACTAAAACAAGTTTCGTCGAGAAATTCAAAATACTAAAACGACAGCAATTTTGTATATATATCAAGGAAACACCGTGCCACTTTTCACTATAATTGGTTCAGAATTGAGAAATTTGAACGAGCGATAGTTGTACGGTCTGTTCAGTACATTAAACGCAATTGTTTTCCATGGGAAATCGAGCAGAGTAGACACAACGGTATATAGCGTCCCGAATTTTTACCACACATACGTGAAGTGCGCGTTCGGAGAGTCAATTTCACCTCCCGCGTCATGTTGAAAATTTCGCCGTATTTCCTTGCTGCACATCTAAATATTAATGAAAGAGCAACAGGTCCTATTTCCCGTATATGCTGCCCTTACAATTATAATATTTTGGGAAGAATTTCACAAGGGAATTCCAAAAATACGTAAGCGATAAGAGACATATGCAAAATCAAGTAAAAACACAGTCAACAGCAAAACGATCTTCAACTCGTCATTTCATAAAAAAAGAGGAAACTAAAAAAAATAAAACCATAGAGTTTTAGTTACCCTTCATGATATGTGTCATACCAAATATTATAAAAAATAACAGCCAAATGAAAAAGTTAAACCAACGGTTTTTTTCAGATGTATTTTTCATTTTACGATGTGTCTACTCTGCTCGATTTCCCATAGAAAACAATTGCGTTTAATGTACTGAACAGACCGTACAACTATCGCTCGTTCAAATTTCTCAATTCTGAACCAATTATAGTGAAAAGTGGCACGGTGTTTTCTTGATATATATACAAAATTGCTGTCGTTTTAGTTTTTTGAATTTCTCGACGAAACTTGTTTTAGTTGCATTTTATTTTTCCGATCGCTGAATTTTTGCTCTTGCCCTCAATAAAATGGCGATCTTACAGCGTTTGCATATGCAGAATCAGGGTCTAATATTGACCCATTTTAATCGGTTAGCGTCTCTTAAATTATACAGACCAAATACCAGTCAGGTTGTTGTAATTTATACCAAATTTTGACGAATATTAACTATGAAAATCCCAGTAAACTGCAAGAATAACACAGAACAGAGGCGAACGGGCGTAGAGTCTCCACTGTAATCGTGCAGTGAACGTTATCGATCGATATCCTTTTGTTCGAAATTGATACATTGTTGTCTCGCTCACTCGCGTGTAGTCCCCCGTTCACAATGGCGCCAAACTACACCGAGGTGCGCCAAAATGTGCCGAAACGTACGTAAAAGTATCACCAAAACTAAAAAAATTGTCGTCGATTTAATTTCAGTACAGGAAACCAACGGATACCTTCAATGTTGATATTTAAGTGTATAAGTCAATATATGGGTTATTGTGGAAATGTTTATGACGTGACCTCAACACACGAGCGCCCGGCACAAGCGGCGTCCAAACAAATTTTCGATCGATAATCTATTGAAAATAACTTGATACAATGTTCGTCGTTGTCAATAGCGACCGTCTGAGAGCGCTGTTCGATAGAAATTATGCTTCGCGGAATAACGTACACTGAGGCATACCTCGGAGACATATGTGAGAGAAAAACAATTGAATGCGACGCAGACTTGGAATGCGGAGACATATGTGAGAGAAAAACATTTGATTGCGACGCAGACTTTGAATGCGGAGACATATGTGAGAGAAAAACATTTGATTGCGACGCAGACTTTGAATGCGGAGACATATGTGAGAGAAAAACATTTGATTGCGACGCAGACTTTGAATGCGGAGACATAAGCTTATGTGAGAGAAAAACATTTGATTGCGACGCAGACTTTGAATGCGGAGACATATGTGAGAGAAAAACAATTGAATGCGACGCAGACTTTGAATGCGGAGACATATGTGAGAGAAAAACATTTGATTGCGACGCAGACTTTGAATGCGGAGACATAAGCTTATGTGAGAGAAAAACATTTGATTGCGACGCAGACTTTGAATGCGGAGACATATGTGAGAGAAAAACATTTGATTGCGACGCAGACTTTGAATGCGGAGACATAAGCTTATGTGAGAGAAAAACATTTGATTGCGACGCAGACTTTGAATGCGGAGACATATGTGAGAGAAAAACAATTGAATGCGACGCAGACTTTGAATGCGGAGAACAGGTAGTTTTGGGCCACCGTAAGATCATGTTTTTGTTCTTACATCCATTATTAGAAACAGAATGAACAACAGTCTTCCTACTTTTGTAACTTTTATTGATTTACAGAAAGCATTTGATTTTGTAGATAGAAATATCCTTTTGTATATACTTTTACTTAATAACATTGATGGGAAAATGTACAATTCAATAGCATCATTATATTCAAATACGTCAGCTTGTGTCAAAGTTAATGACAATTATACTGACTGGTTCAATACATTGCATGGTGTAAGGCAGGGTGATAATCTTTCACCAACTTTATTTTCTATATTTATCAATGACTTGGTTGTAGATTTAAAAGAGTTAAATTGTGGCATTCAAATAGGCGACGATAATGTATCAGCTCTGTTGTATGCCGACGACATTGCTGTAATTTCGCACAACGAAGAGAACATGCAAAAGATGTTAGACTACATTACTTCATGGTGTAGAAAATGGCGTCTTTTGATAAATAAAAGTAAATCACACGTTGTTCATTTTAGACGTAGAGGTATAGAGAGAAGTAACTTCACGTTTCGATTAGCAGGTACTGAATTAGAGTATGTTACAAAATGTAAATACCTTGGGGTTGTGTTAGAAGAATCTTTACATTTCAAATATATGTCTGAGATGCTTGCAGAATCTGCAAGCAGAGCTCTTGGTAAAATTTGTTCAAAGTTTAAAACTGTTAAAAATATGGGTTTTTGTACATTCACAAAATTGTATGACAACTGTGTAGTACCTATTATGGACTATTGTTCTGCTATCTGGGGATTTGCATCTCATGTAAAGTGTGACAATATCCAAAATAGAGCTCTTCGATTTTTTCTAGGAGTTCATATATTTGCTCCCACTTCAGCCATTGAAGGTGATACTTGTTGGATTTCATCAAAAACTAGACACTGGACCAACATGGTCAGATACTGGAATAGACTGGTGAATATGGATCATAACCGATTGTGTAAACGAATATTCTTGTGGGACAACTCTTTATGTATTAATAATTTTAGTTATGAATTGCATGAAATTTTTGACTATTTAGATATAGATGTTTTGGAAAATGGAGGTTGTTGTGATCTGGTAAAAGTTAAAGAAAAAGTTGAAGCAGACAGAGTAATTCAATGGTCTGAAAAAGTAAACAACCAACCCAAACTACGTACCTATAAGATTTTTAAAAGGGCCTTTCAAAGGGAAAACTATTTATTATATAATTTAGAGAGAAGTACCCGCTCACTTTATGCTCAGTTTAGATTTGGGATATTACCACTTCGTGTGGAAACTGGTAGATATAGAGGAGAATTTGTACAAGATAGAAAATGTATTTATTTTAACGATAACGCCCTTGAGGATGAAATGCATTTTTTATTACATTGTTCTTTGAACAATGATTACCAGACAACTTTATTTGATGCCGTTTATAATATTTGTAGCAACTTTGAAGATTACTCAGATGTTCAGAAATTCGATTTTTTAATTAATAACGCCAGTGGGCGTACAATCAAATTCATTTGTAAAGCTTACAAAAGACGACAATCGCTACCATATATAATGCGTTAATTTTCAGCCGTTGATCTTGGTTTTCAAATGACTTACCTGATTTGTACTGTGAAAATGTAATTGTTTGTATTTAGATTTTCTAGGAACAGCTTTCCTCACATGTATTTAACTTTATTTTAAAGTGACTAATAAGCCCGTTGTGGCTTGGTGTTTATCACTAGTCACTATAATAAATTACTACTACTACTACTACTACTACTACACACAGACGCCATTTTGCCACCTTATACGAATACCTCCCATTGGCATATATACATATGCATATATGGGAGCGTAAAAATCATGGGTTCCCTCAGTTTGAAAAATGATTTGGCTTAGGCAGTTTACCAGGGATTTTTATAAGAAAATGCAAAGCTATCAGATAAACACCAATTAGACAAAAGCACTTTTTGACCAAAATTGACAAAAATTGCTCCAAAAATACAAAATTTTGCATTTTCTCACTGTATAAAAATATCTGACTTAAGTCATCCTAAGGACCTGTATATTGAATATCAATAAGTCTGACAAGGAGTTTTGAAGAAAAAAATAGATCTACAATGACAAAATAATCTAAAAAATACAAAGTTGCATATCTTGGCACGATTTTACAAAATCTTATTGCTGTCATCCTAAGGGACATGTATAATCAATATTAATGTGTCTGACCAGAACTTTTGAATGATATTTTTGTTAAATATGACAATAATTGCCTTAAAATTTAAGTTTTAAAATATTTCATAACAATATGGACAAATGTCAATAAGGTTATCCCTGCAGAACAGTATATTTAGATTTCTGTGGCAATACTAGAGTTTATTTGCTTCTTCAAGCATACCATTCTTTCCTTGACATAAGGTAAACTTCAGCCTCCTCCAACAACACAATTGTGATGTAATCTACAACAAACCTGAGTGAGAAAAATAGAAATGTAGATATACTATTAATACATTTTTGTATATTTCTTTCACCCATGAAAACCTGTGGTAGATAATGTCATAAAATGTATGATATCATGATAGGGCTAGCCCATAAACTTGTGCACAGTAACATTGGAAATGTAATTCAATAGAATGTAATAGTTCAATAATTATATGAGTTCTATGTGCAATAAAAACATTAGTTAAAATACTCTTATTTAGCACTGGTGTTGATGACCTCAACTGCTTAATAAAATGCATGTGGCTCCTTGTTGAGTCTGATTACCCAGTATACTGTGCACCAGGATGCTGATGTTTAAAACAAGTCCTTACGGCTGCTTTCTAATACCAGTGCAATCACACATACAAGTGCTATGCTGACAAGCTAAATATGGATTTTTAGCAATCTTTTTGTAGTAAAATAACAACTTACAGTGGGCAAATATAAATAATGAAAAAAACATCAAAAGTAAGCATTAAAGGCCCTCTAAATTTTTGAGAGTTGTAATATAATAACTTACACAATTATCCCAAAACCATTCACAGGATACAGCTCAAGTTGTAACTACAAGATGGTACACCAATGTGAGAAGCAACATATGAACATAATACCCTACTTACATTGACGTTTCTTTCACATCCTCTTCCAAAACAAACTTCTTACCATCTGTTGTTAAGGCAGTGTCATAGCATTCAAAGATACTGTCAAAACAAACAAAAATCCATTATTACATCAGAATGAACAGACACTGTTCACAGACGTTTCATATTAAAAATTAGTCTTTTTTTAATACTCTCTGTTTTCAACAGACGTGCCATAAACCTTCAAAAGACACAGTTTATGTTTTACTTTGCATATAAAAAATGATATCAGTCTTGCAATGGTTATATATAAGTGGGGCTGACAACAGTTGCCCTAAATGGGCAGTGACACATATGATTTGAATAAAATATCACTTTTAACATGGTCGTCATTTCCTTCTTTTGGCAGGTTACATCTGAACATATTTTACAGTACATGATCCTCATACAAATTTAAATGCAATTTATTCAAAATGTAAGACCTTTATTGCCAATCAAAAAAGGTTTTGTTTAACAACATTTAAAAAAAAATAATGTGAAAATTTAAGAAAGTTTGACCAAGTCAGTATGGAGTTAAAATTGTTTGGAAATCTTGAAATTGGAAGAATAGTGAAGCCAGGAAATTGGGTGATTTGCAAACATTTGCAAAATTTAACACTTCTTTATCAAGCAACCTACGACTGCTTGACAACCTTGAAGATAAACCCAAATAATAATATTTTAATCTTGGGTTAACAATTTCATTAAATTACATGAATGTGTACAAAAAAGTGATTTTGGTGCAAAATACCCTGTGTTGGGTGCAGGGCCGCTTAATTAGCAAGTTTTATACCACTGCAAAGTCTCTGTGCAACCAGGTGACACATTCTGACTCGGCATGATCTAACAGCAGATTCCTGCATAAAATTTTGATTTGAAAACTCCAATCACTTTTTAATGGCATAAAAAGAGCAAAACCAAGGAGAAACGTAGATGACAAAGCCTTATAAGGGAAAGAGAGAAGTACCACATGACTCCGTGCAACCAGATGACACATTGTGACTCAGCATACTCCTAAAGCAGACGATTGCATAAAATTTTGATTTTGAATCACTTTGTAATAGTATAAAAAGAGCAAAACAAATGAGAACACTTAGAAGTCAAAGCCTTAGCACAGTAAGAGAGATGCACCAGAGTGTCTGTGCAACCAGATGACACATTGTGACTCAGCATACTCAAAATGCAGATTCTGCAAAAATATTTGATTAGACAACTTATAGTTGTCTAATCAAAATCAGTTGGCAATAGCATAGAAAGATGAAAACCACTGGGAAAACTTAGAAGTCACAGCCATAGCACACTAAGAGAGATGCACCAGAGTGTCTGTGCAACCAGATGACACATTGTGACTCAGCATACTCCAAATGCAGATTCTGCAAAAATATTTGATAAGACAACTTAAATCAGTTGGCAATAGCATAGAAAGATGAAAACCACTGGGAAAACTTAGAAGTCACAGCCATAGCACACTAAGAGAGATGCGCCGGAGTGTCTGTGCAACCAGGTGACACATTGTGACTCAGCATACTCCAAATGCAGATTCTGCAAAAAATTTAGATTAGACAACTTAAATCATTTGGCGATAGCATAGAAAGATGAAAACCAATGAGAAAACTTAGCAGTCACAGCCTTAGCACACTAAGAGAGATGCACCAGAGTGTCCGTGCAACCAGGTGACACATTGTGACTCAGCATACTCCAAATGCAGTTCCTGCAAAAAATTTAGATTAGACAACTTAAATCAATTAGTGATAGTATAAAAAGATGAAAACCAATGAGAAAACTTAGCAGTCAAAGCCTTAGCACAGTAAGAGAGATGCACCAGAGTGTCCGTGCAACCAGGTGACACATTGTGACTCGGCATGCTCCAAATGCAGATTCTGCAAAAAATTTTGATTAGACAAATTAAATCAGTTTGTGATAGCATAGAAAGTTGGAAACCAATAGATACACAGGAATTATACAGGATACATACGAATTAATTTATAAAAGCCTATAAAGCAGAACACATTGGCAATAAAGACAAACATATTTAGCTGCCTACCTCCACAAGGTACTGAGGATTTTATGTGGGCCTTAATGTGTCGTTTCAGTCTCCACTTATATTTCGTGGGACTAAACATCCTCACTGGGTACAGCTTGCATGACATCTCTTCTTTCCCACAGTTTATAATGCTTTGAGCATTTTCGACCGTTGTTACTGAAGCATGCATCCTATCAAGAGAAAAGTGATAATATAAAACAAGGCCAACCACCTTAATGTTTGTAAATAAGTAGACTTTGATGTGTTTCAAGACATCTCTTTGACTCTTTTGTCGAGGTCGATCATGATGACTGATGTATGTAGACACAGTCAGACGCGGACTGTCATGTAGACCTGGTTTCGTCTGACCTCTGAATTTTAAAGACCTCTGAATTTTAAAACTGCCTGCATGCTAACACCAGAGATATATGAGAAATCGTATCCTTGTGTTACAAGCCTACGATCAAGAATCGAACAGACTACTATACTTGTACTCACTTGCTTCGAAATGGCACAAATGAAAACGTGCTTTGACAACCAGAGCTAGCACAAGGTATGATCAGGAATGCAAGGAATTACCCGTGCTTGGACTTTCAACTCTGACCTTTGACATCAAAACATAACCAAATATGGGTGTGTCATAGCCAGCAACTACATGACATATTTTGCAACCAGATGACAGGACTCCCTAACGCGCGTACTCCCTCTATCAGTTGACGCGGGGTCGAGTTGACCTGTTACCCACGAGTTGACCTGGAGGTCTTTACTTAATTACCTCCATGGTATTACATAGGAGATTGTTTACTATTTCTTCCTGCTGTAGCACATGTTTATACTGAGCTCAAGCAGCTCTAATGAATGTAATTATTGCATGTTTTTAGCTCTGCTGTCAGCGACGCGGAGCTTATCAAATAGGTTGATTTTCCGTCGTCGTCCGTCGTCGTCCGTCGTCGTCAGTCGTCCGTCAACAATTGCCTTCTCCTCTGAAACCGCAAGTCCAATTGCTTTGAAATTTTATATGAAGCTCACTTGGGGTGACCTCACTTAAGTTTGTTCAAATCATGGTGAAATTTGCATATTTATATTTTTGGGGTATTTTTTGGTGTTTTTGGTAAAAAAATCTTCTTCTCTGAAATCGCTTGACCGATTGCTTTTAAATTTGATATGCAGTTTACTTAAGGTGACTTCTGTCAGATTTGTTCAAATCGTGGTGAAATTTGCATATTTGTATTTTTAAGGCAATTTTTGTCATTTTTGGTAAAAAAATCCTTAAAAATCTTCATCTTCAAAACTACCAGTCAGATAGCTTTGATATTTGGTACATATGTCCCTAGGGATGATCAATTTCAGATTTCTTCAAATTGTGCAGAAATATGCTAATTTGCATTTTTAAGGCAATTTTTGCCATTTTTGGTCAAAAAATGTATTTCTCTAAAAGTACTGGTCTGATAGTTTTGAAATTTGGTATACAGGTTTCTATAGATGTACTGAGTAATATATATTGAATTTCTGATGAAATCTGTAATTTTGTATTTTGGGGCAATTTTTGCCATTTTTGGTCAAAAATGTGTGTTTCCAAAAGTACTCATCTGATAGCTTTGAAACTTAGTATACAGGTTCCTACAGATGAACAAAATAATATTTATTGAAATTATGCTGAAATCTGTAATTTTGTATTTTGGGGGCAATTTTTGCCACTTTTGGTCAAAAAATGTGTATTTCCAAAACTACTCATCTGATAGCTTTGCAATTTGGTATATAGGTTCCTACAGATCACCTTAATGATATTTATTGAAATTATGATGTAATCAGCAATTTTGAATTTTTGGGTCAATTTTTTCCATTTTTGGTTTAAAAAATGTGTTTCTCAAAAAGTATTGGTTCAGTAGCTTTGAAATTTGGTATACAGGTTTCTATAGATGAACTAAATTTGATCTTTTGAAATTATGATGAAATCTCAATTTTTGATTTTGGGGGCAATTGTTGCCATTTTTTGTCAGAAAATTTTATTCTCAAAAAACTACTCATCAGATAGCTTTGGTTGACATGTTCTTAGGGATGATCCGATGTGATATATGCAAAGTATGATGAAATCTTCAATTGTTTATTTTTTGCAGCTATGAAATTTGGTATACAGGTTTCTATAGATGAACTAAATTTGATCTTTTGAAATTATGATGAAATCTCAATTTTTGTTTTTGGGGGCAATTGTTGCCATTTTTTGTCAGAAAATTTTATTCTCAAAAAACTACTCATCAGATAGCTTTGGTTGACATGTTCTTAGGGATGATCCGATGTGATATATGCAAAGTATGATGAAATCTTCAATTGTTTATTTTTTGCAGCTATGAAATTTGGTATACAGGTTTCTATAGATGAACTAAATTTGATCTTTTGAAATTATGATGAAATCTCAATTTTTGTTTTTGGGGGCAATTGTTGCCATTTTTTGTCAGAAAATTTTATTCTCAAAAAACTACTCATCAGATAGCTTTGGTTGACATGTTCTTAGGGATGATCCGATGTGATATATGCAAAGTATGATGAAATCTTCAATTGTTTATTTTTTGCAGCTATTTTAGCCACTTTTTTCTGGCCACTGCATTGAGCTAATAAAGATTTAATTTCCACCTTCTTCATCAACATGTGTCAAAAATAGTTATTCTCTATACATAAACACAGCGGAGCTATATCGATTGCTTGGTCACTTGTCGTATTACAGAGTTGAATGGTTGTTTTTCTTTCTCTGTATTTTTTGTTCACTTACATTTGTAACACATCTTGATGTACCATACCATACTCTCTGTTAGTATGTGTCGAGTAAAATAAAGATAAAGATAAAATAGTGCATCTGATTTATTCCTATGTTGGCGATATCAGTGCTGCAATCTAAGAGAATAATCAGACTGCTATCTGACAATCTACGGTGTACATCGCTCTGAGATTCTTCTGATATCAGCCCTACCTATGCCTTGCGCTACATACCACTGCAACTACATTGCCTTGTGCTAGAAACCTCAGATCCTATAACTTCAGACGCAGATTCGGAATTAAAATTTCACAATTTTCCAAGTTTGATGTAATATTCTGATAAATAAAATATAATTTAGATTTGAAAAGGCTTTAGAAATTATTTTATTTCTATCTTGAATCTTGAACTTAAAAACTTTGATCTCAGATTCAGAACGTCATCAGTCCAAGACAGGGTGCGCAATGACTCCACTTGTTATGTCATCACGTGATCGTTCCCTCATAGAGATAAACACACCCGCGATCGAACGATCAAGACCGCGACGATCATGTAAATACTGGCTATCGACAGTCCGTATTTTACCATCGTTCGTAATATTGATTGCCAGTGAATATAACTAAATCCATGTTGGAGGCCAGTTACCCCGGGCTAAATCAGAATTCAGGGATCGGAAGTAGTCTGGTTCCCTGACCCATTTCCCCGGTAGAGGGCGTTGGGAAATATAGGGTCAGGTACTGGGTAGCCATCTTGAACAGAATTTTGTTCAACATGGCGGAGGTTAGTCACCTGACAGAACATGCTACAACAAATATGGCTGCTTCTATGAAAACGGCGGTCAAAATTCGACTGGATGAGAATTATGTTCGAACACTGGTATCCGAACCAAAAACATTGGCACACGAGACGGGAAACATAAACTGAAAGGATTAATCAAGAAGTACGGGGAAATAGAGGTGATTGAAGGCTGGCTGTTATATGATATCGCAGCAGTACTTGTGGTGTGTATCGAACGCGCTAGGGTCATTGAGGTCATCGCCGACTGTGGCGTGACCCCGATGACCAGAGCACGTTCGATACACGCCACAAGTACTGCTGCGATATCACAGCTAATTGAAAGCAAACTTTGTTGGAACTGTGAACGACGATTGATTTTGATGGATAGAATGGTGTCCGAATTTCGTGAAAAATGCCAGGCATCATGTCGACGTTCTAAAAGTATCAAGAGGTGTGCTAAGATCACAGTGGCTAAATCATGGAGGTAAAAAGTCTTTCGTTTTACCTCCACGGCTTTGTGGTACAAACAAGAAGTTGGTGTCAATTAAGTGAGCCTGAAAGTGCGAAACCCAAGAAACATGAGAAAAAGTTACAAGTGTTACTTTAATCCAATTACAGCTTGTTTTATTTTAACCCAATAGCGTCCATGTTTACATTAGCCAGTACCTGACCCTATATTTCCCCACGCCCTCTACCGGAGAAATGGGTCAGGGAACCAGACTAGGGTCGGAAGAAGCAAATTAGCTAATCTGTAATTGTAGACCCATGTTCGTTGAAACTTGTTGAGCGAAAACGTTTCGTAGACTTGTTTTTTTTCATAACTGCCTTGTACATGTCATATTTAAATTATTAAATTTAATATTGCAATCACACTGTTAATACGGGTATTGTAAAAGGCCTGTAATTCGAATCTGCATCTGAAGTTATAGGAGCTGAAATCTGAGATCTGAGGATCTGAATCTGGAATCTGAGGATCTGAATCTGAGGATCTGAAAAGTCAACTCTACCCCTGCTACCGCTGAGACTACATTTTGCCTTGCGCTATCCAGATTGTGTTTAATACAAGACAGTTTATTGCCTGAGACATATCGTTTTTCCTTGTGTTTTGCTACCAGATTATTTACTGCATATTTGCTATTTGTCTATCAAAATACTTTATTTTTGGTGTTCGATCTTTTTTTACAGAAGGATCCAGCCATATGCTCAACTGGTGAGAAGCAGAAAAGTTTTCGTAGATATGTGGCAGCTAGTTTACTTTGCGAGGTAAGCGATGTCATCGTTTTCAGTAGTTTGGATTTAGCCTGTACATTACTCTTTGTGGTGTAAATACGTTAAACTGCAAGAAGTAGACAAACAGCTGATCGAGGCCAACAAACTTTATTCATTGCCTGTGATTCTAGAAATGTAAAGCCTGTCACATTTCGAGTTCAGAGGCAGATCGTCCATGTAGCCGACACGAACACGAAGTGTCTGATACCGGCATCCGAAAACTATGAAAAATAGTAAAGAATGAGCTACAAAATCACTATCAGTTTTAAGTTGCAGGTAGAATAAGTCGGCTAATTGTACTCCTCGAAATAGCGAAATGGCGAAATCACGTTTTTTGATTTTTTCCAAACAGCAAAATGAACAAATAAAGAAACTAAACACAGAGAAATAACCTGCCTCCTAGAGTATGCTTTATAATCGTCTCCTCCTCTTACTACACACGCGATTGTGCAATACCTTAGTCCAAGCTTAGTCAAAGCTTATATGAAGCTTGGCCCCGAAGCTCAGTACAATGGTTTGCGTGCCGACCTTAATTTATGACTGGTACGCCCAAGCATGTCCTTTCATACATTTGTTTAACCTTAGAACAACTAACCTTCATAAAAGCTTAAACTTCCAAGTCTTGTTCTAAGCTTGTACAGTAAACCTTGGGCCGAACTTTACGGATAAGCTTAATCATCCTCGTTTCTACTGTAGCTTTGGGGTACCTTGACCCAGCATGAAAGGGTTATTTTTTGCTCAGTTTAGGGAGGCGATTTTGCTGCCGAGTCTTGGCAAATGACCCGTTTGAAAGTTATGATCCACATTTATGTAAACATATATAGACCAGTAAGCGGGCTTTGGATAAAATAAACACGAATGTGTACACAGCTAATTGTCTGCAGGCCTGTAACATAACTAGCCTGAAACAGCACCATTGCAGCATGGTTACAGACCAGTTGTGACAGTGATGGTTCACTGATGAAACACTAATGTAACTGCACTTTGCCATTGTTGGAACATTGCTGTGTAGTTACTGCTACATCAATGTCACAACAGCACCAGTCTGTTACATATATGCTGTATCAGGGCTGTGACACTCCTGCTCCAGCAGCGCTGTAACAGCGCTGCTGGAGCAGCCATGTTACATGGCTGCTCCAGCAGTGCTGTTACAGCGCTGCTGGGGCAGGAGTGTTACATGGCTGCTCCAGCATGACTGTGACAGTTTGAATTCGGCAAGAGTGTAACAGGTCTGTTGCAGCATACATGTAATACACAGCTGTTTGAACAGGGTTAAACTAGCAATGTTGGACCTCCATCCATTGGACATTTTTAGTTCCGGCTGCATTTTAATTTAATTTTTGTATTATTGTTTTCAACAGTTTACAAATCATTCATTCAAAGGCATCATGGTTCTCTTTCTGTATGAGTTGTCAAATTTAATTGAATATACACATAAATTGTAGTGAATTGTGAAAAAGCTTTACTGACTACATGCACACACACACCCATGCAAGCCCAAGAATTAAGAGTATCATTTTGTTGTATATAGTTTAATATTGAAATTCAAAATGTTTTGAACATTAAAAATTCATTGAAAGAGAATTAGTTACAATTAAATATCAAAACTTGTGAAATATATTAAAACACATATTACTAAAAATATGAACTGGTTTTTTTTTTAATTTTGAAGCAGTATATTGTTTATAACAAGTCATCGTTGATGACACAGTCCCCACTTGTTAATGGGTAGTACTTTGATTACAGGTCCGCAGAGAGGATAGAGTCCGCTTCATTAGGTCTGTGATAAAAATACTTTTGAATAAATTCGCTTGATACATGTCTGAGCTGTAGTTCAGGACATGAAAAAATTATAATAAAATGGCCACATGGCGGCCTGATTGGATCGTTTCACAGAACAAATCTATGTGCATATGTATGACAGACATCTAGCTCTATGGGTTTGCTCAGAATTAGATATACACATAATTAATGAGGTACAGTATGAAGCATCATAAGGTCTCCCATCATACCATATATGAAGGGTGTACCACTTGTGGTTACTGAGTTATGGACAAACATGTATATTTGAGGTCAAAGGTCATCGAGGTCATGTGACATTTTGTCAAAATAATTGTATTGCTAAGTTATCCCTATATACCAAAAATCAGACCTCTAGCTCTATTGACTCGCTCAAAATTAGATATGCACATAATGAATAGAATACAATATGTGGTGTCATAAGGTGTCCCATCATACCATACATGAAGGTAGTAGCACTTGTGGTTACTGAGTTATGGACAAATATGTATATTTGAGGTCAAAGGTCACCGAGGTCACGTGACATTTTGTCCAAAAAATTGTTTTTCTAAGTTATCCCTATATACCAAAAATCAGACCTCTAGCTCTATTGGCTTGCTCAAAATTAGATATGTGCATAATTAATGAGGTACAATATGTGGCGTCATAAGCTGTGCCATCATACCATACATGAAGGGTGTAGCACTTGTGGTTACCGAGTTATGGACATATATATATATATATTGAGGTCAAAGGTCACCAAGGTCACGTGACATTTTGTCAAAATATCTGAGACATCTGCGTGAACGGATGGACTCACGGATGGACTCATGGACGGACATGATCCAATCTAAGCCCCCTGGACTTCATCCATGGGGACTAAAAACTGTGTCACTGCATCCTTTTTGCAATATGAATATGATGAGAAACTAAATTTTTATTTTTCTTGGCCTTATACATGGGAGTCTATGGACTGCCTTATACATGGGAGTCTATGGACTGCCTTATACATGGGAGTCTATGGAGACTGCCTTATACATGGGAGTCTATGGAGGTGAAAACTAAAAAGTCCTCTAACACGGCCAAATTTGATCGCATTGTGAAACAAATCGACGTGCATCTCTATGGGGTAGGGTACTATCCTTGTGCAAAGTTTGAATGAAATCGCTTCAGCACTGCGGGGCCAAAGGCCCCCCATTTTGTTTCATATTAGCGTGTCACTTTTTCGCCGCACATACGTCGTGTACGCGTACAGTGAGTCAAATCCGCCTTTGACGCTATGTATTAAATTTCGCAAAATTTCCACGCTGCACAGCTTATTATTGATGGAAGATTTGCAGATTCAATTTCCTCACATGTTGACCTTTCCATTATGATATTTTGGCAATAATTTCATGAAGGAATTATGAAAATACATATGTGATAATTATTCATATGCAAAAATAGGCGAAAACACAGTCAACAGCCAAACGATCGTTAACTCGTCATTTCATAAAAATAAGAGGGAAAATCAAAAAAGTAAAACGATAGAGTTTTAGTTAACCTTCATGAGATGTGCTATTTCAAATATCGTAAGAAATTACGGCGAAATGAAAAAGTTAAACCAATGGGTTTTTTCAGATATATTTTTCATTTTACGACGCGGCGAATAAGCTTGATTTCCCGTAGAAAACAATAGCGTGTAATATACCGAACAGATTGCACACTTCTCGTCGGTTCAAATTCCTCAATTTTGAACAAATAATGATGAAAATTGACATGGTGATCCTTTGATTAATATACAAAATTCCTATCGTTTTAGATTTTTGAATTTCTTCACGAAAATTGTTTTATTTGAATTTTATTTATTCCGATCACTGAAATATACTGTTGCCGTCAATGATTTGGCGAGCTGACGGCGTGTACATATGCAGAACACGGGCCTTAAATTGACGCATTTTTATCAGTATGCGTCTCGTAAGATGTACAGACCAAATGCATGTCATGTTGTTGTAATATATACCAAATTTGGCGAAAATCAACGATGAAAATTCCAGTAAATTTGAAAAAAAAACCACACAACGGAGGCGAACGGGCGCAGACTCTCCACTGTAAGCGTGCAGTGAACGTTATCGATCGATATCCTTTTATCGGAAATTGATACATTGTTGTCGTGCTCACTCGCAGGTCATATTCAGCTAACAATGGCGCCAAACTTGCAAAGAGCGCCAAAATGTGAACGCATCGCCAATACTGTAAAAAAGTGTCGACGATTCAATCTAAGTACAAGAAACCAACGGATAAGTTGATTTTATGCTAGCTAAGTCAATATATACGGGCTATGTGGACATATTAATGATTTGACCTCGACACATGAGCCCGTACGCCAGCAGATGTCGATCGATATTCTATTGAAAATAAATTGATACAATGTTCGCTGTCGTCACTAGCAACCGGCCGAAAGCGCTCTCAGGTAGAATATATGCTTCGCGGAATACGAAACATTCAGGCATACGTTCGTCCCGCAGTGCAGGCATCTCTGAGATATCTGCGTGAACGGACGGACGCACGGACAGACACACGTACAGACGCACGCACGCACGCACGCACGCACGGACATGACCAAACCTATAAGTCCCCCCTGACGGTGTCCGTGGGGACTAACTATGCTGAGGTCATTCGGTTCTGTCACATTATTCCTCTTCTACCAAGGTTTCATAATATTCCTCATCCTCGGCCATTACTTGATCTACTTTGAGATTTTTTCCAACATTATTGTACCAATTTTGGTATATAGTCCAGAACCCGGACCGTTCCGCCTCCTCGTCCCTCTGGAACTTTCTCTGAAAAAAAAAAAAAAAAAAAAAAATTATTGTTGGATGTGTATTGAAAGTTGTAGTTTCACAAATGGATGGGTCAGTAAAATTGTTAATTAACAAAAACATGGGCATGTTACATAACTAAACTAGTCCCATTAAGGTGGGGGTCTACTCAAAACTAAAAGTATTGTCATTTTTCTGATTTTTTAATATGTTGTTCTCTGATGAATTCGAACAACAAAAACAATCAGAAAAAGTGGGGTCCCCTTGCTACTTTTTGAGTTATGGGGTCTTTAATGACCCCTACCCTATGCCTTTTCAACCATTAACTCAGTTTTACCTTTTTTTCCGACATTGTACGCAAAGTCGCCTCAAAATAGGGCCGTTCACAGTTTACGTCACTGTTCTCTCATTAATATGCAAAAATAAATATTTGTCCGCATTTTTAGATTACGCTTTTGAAAATTACGCATGCAAGAACGACGAAAATACATCTCAGTGGGCGACTGCTAGTGTAACAGTGAATACTAAAAAACATATTCACGACTCAGAGTACAAGCTGCAAAAACAGCCACGCATGCAACATTGATAAAATTTGTCCGCATTTCAAGCTGCGTGTCCGATGTCGCGCGCGTACAGCTATATTTAGTAACAAACCTGTAACCGTGAACAAGGCTATTACTCACAAAATATTTTCATTTCTCTGAATTTTGTATATGTTGTTCTCCATTTAATATCAACAACAAAAGCAAACAGAAAAAGTGGGTCCCTGTACTACCTTTTGAGTTACAGGGTCTTTAATCACCCCCATCCCATGCTTTTTCAACTACAGTCTTAGTATTTTTCTTATTTCATGATTTATACACAAAACTGCATTAAAATTACTCTTGGAATATTGTCATTTTCAAGATATGATGTAGCTGGAAGGATGAGGATAAAGCACGACGAGAAAAATGGGTGTTCCCAATATACTTTTTGAGATAATTCACATTCAATTACCCATCACCCCATGATTTAGAGCACCTAACATGACTGTAGTGCGTCATTCTTACTAAGAAAGAATAGCCCTGGTGGATAAAGATATTGTCATATCGTCACACTTGTGATTCTTCAGTAGAATCTATGTGTAGTATTTCCAATATAAACGATAAAAAAAACATTATGAAGTTGCTGAATAAAGATACCACCTGTTTAATCTATTAAAAATTGTGGAAAAATGCTGAGTCAGCACTTTTTTACCTGTTGTTTCTCAAAGGAAAATGTACATTTACGACTCTGTCTAAAAATCAAGCATAGTGACATTGTATTTTTTATTATGTGTTTCAATAAGGTATCTTTCAATGGCTCATTTGTCAAAGTTTCAGGAAATTGACAATATTCCAAGTATGTTTTCTGAGATTTCTACATGCAATCTTATGCAATGGCTTGTTTTGGATATAGCCTCTGGGTAGTCCACTACCTTAATACTGGCAACAAAATAGATTATTCTAGAACATACTGTGGATTTTTTTCCATTTTGAAATTATAAATAGATGCTTTACAAAGGAAACAAGTATTTTTTTGTCTGATAAAAGAGCAGGATCTTGTAATTGGATGAATACATTGTAATAGCATGACTACATTATTTTTAACGTACATTTATGTAAGTATTTACCAACCACTTACGATGAGGCTCAACGCATACATTATCTTTGGTGTGACATTCACCATTTTTAGTTGGCAGACACTCTCTGCCAACGAAAGAGTGTCCATTTGATGAAAATGGCGCTTGTCATCTTCTACTGATGTTATCTAGTAATGTTCAAAGACAGAAATGTATCATTAGTTAGAGTTGACACATAAAAATTGCAAGGAGAAACATTGGAAAGATGAATCATTAGAATTTATTCAAACATGGTATTGAGTGTGTATCTATTACACAAAATTGAATCGAATAAAATTGTAAAATTGTAAATCTAATCAAATTGTCTGAGGACATGAAATTGATTATTAGCCTGTGACAATAATTTACTTAAAGGCCCCACTCCATTATAACTTATCAGATTTATCTAACAGGAAATTTATTTTGTTGATAAAAATTTCAATGGAGAACAAAAGAAAGACAAACTGTTAACGATCCCTTCACTCATCCACAAATCTGAGGACCAAGGATTGAGAAGGGTGCCTTTAAAAGACAGAATGGATTGTGTCTGGGTATTTACCCTTTTTCACATGGAAGAGGGTGACAGTGGGACTAACATCTTCACTGTTATAAGAGATACTGTGGATTTTAATGGGTGTTACTGATTTTAAGTGGCAAAATACCACAGTAAAAATGTAGATATTTTCTTTTTCAGGATGACGGATGACTGTAAATAGAACATACAACACCTGATAAAAATAATTAGCAGCTGTAAAGTATCAAGAATCACAGTTGGTGTAGATTTAATGCATCAGCCAGATATCTAGATAGGCATGGTGACAGTAAGAAACATAAATATCAACAAGAGCTTTTGTTGCGTGATAACTATGGCAAAGACGAGGTTGAGCAACCATCTCAGGTAGGTATTGGTTAAAATTAATCAATTAATCTATAGAATCAACAGAAGTAATATTAACCTTCATTTTAATGAGAATCTTTCTGTAGTTTTGGTAAAGCAATGTATTAGTATACAGATACATTATATCACAAGTGAAAGTGTATTTATGACCCTTTTAGATTACAAAAAGACTATGTACAAGTACGACAACGTCTGTTGTTACCCAGACTTCATTGACTGCCTCAACAGCTGTTACATCGTCTCATCACTCAATGGTATTTCTTCAGGTATGTTCTTCTATATGAACATTTAATTTAAATTTTTTATCCACAAAGCAAGGAAGTTTTGTGTCTTGACTCTTCACTTAAATTTTAAATTGCTTAGAACAGTAGCTGAAAATTTAATCTTTTTTCTTCCATGTAACTTTTTTGTACTACTAACTGAAGCATCAAGCACCAATCTTGTGAACACAACATGTGAATGTTTAGAAAGCAATAATTTGTTGGCATAGAATTTTAGTTTGAATTGAATTGTTGACAATGAAAGTGCATCGTACACATCCGCAGGATTTGTTTATAAGTTGAAATCGCCAGGCATTTCAATTACCCGTGTACCTTTTTGAATTTTGTGTAGACACAAAACAAAGACTTTACTTACTTTGACAAGTATTAACTATTTGTATATGATGCCATGGCCAGTATTCCCTCTTTCAAGATGATCAACATACTCGTGCCAAATGCTTGTAAATTACAGAAAGCCCACTTTTATGCATATTGGGTCTAGATCATATTTGTTGTTTGCATCACTCAACTACATTCAGTGTGAATAATGAATTTGAGTGTCCAGTTTACTGGGTTGTCTACTTACGTGCACAATTTTATTCATGATGGCTTGTTAGTGAGTTCATTTGTAACTTGTCAAAATGGATACATAAATAGCAATTGTTGTACTTTTCTATCATACCTACCTTCCATCATTTTTTCCTCTTATCTTATTTCATATGTTTTAAACAATATTTGGTGCAAGTTTCAATAGATGCTTAATTCAGAAAGAAGTAAAAATCGCCAATCAAATGTTATTTTAGGAGATTTCTGAGTCAAATTTAAAATTGAAAAGCTAATTAATGCATGGGTACCGTAAATTCTCCCATATAAGCGCCACTTTGTAGCCTCTTCAAATTTACATGGCGCCAAAATGAGGTAAAAAATTAGTCTTTTCATGAACAGTGGCGCTTAATCATGGATTGTTGCATTTCCCCTTCCAGCTCTCCAGAAGAAAACCAAATGCTTCATTGTATTCACATGCAAATATACGGGTCACGCAAAGGGGGAATAAAGATTGTTACAAATACATCAGCGCATAGTGTGTTTTTATTTTCTAGCAATATAAATAAAAAAGTCAATAGTTTACAATTATTTACCGTGAAAATACTTGAAATATCACGAAAAAAATGACATATCATATTTCAAAAACTATGAAAAAAGTGCACAAAAAGTAGTCAATCATGCTGCATGACTTGAAATTTTTCACAGCCGAGATATTTCATAAAAATGCAAGGCTTCACCATACAATAAATAGACAAGTCGATTCAATCATGCATGCTGTATGACACAAAAATATACTTACAGGCGAGATAAGCCTGATTTCATAAATATGCATCAACAAATAGACTAGTTGTCATTGAAGTGTCCAATGTTCACAGTCAGAATATCACTACCATAGTTGGAATGTTTTAGCTAGTGTTCATGGAGTCTCAAAGCCGAGAAATTCGCTGTCAGAATATTGTTTAGCAAGCGTTCATGAAGTCTAAAAGCCAAGAAATTCGCTGTCACTTTCATCATCAGAGTTAAAATATCTGTCGAGGATTTCGGCGGCGGATGGATGCTCTGTGTCAGATGCAGAGTCGGCATAATCCTGATTGGTTGGCACGGCAACTTGAAGCTGGTCGGCAGCAGTTGACTCACCTCTGGCTTGCGTAGCACCGCAACGATACAAATGGTCTTCGGAGCCGTCGAGAGCGTTGCTGATTCCTGTGACCTTGAATGACTCTGCGACCATATCAGGTTTAGCCTGCAACTGCCTCCATGCGCGTGCTATCCAGTCGACTATCTCTTGTTTTGGTGCTGATTTGGGGCGTTCGCCGGGGTTTGTCGAAGCGACGCGTTGCTGGATGAAGTTGAGCCACTCCTTCCTCAGGTAGTCTTTGAAAGGCTTGTTTATAACGACATCGAGCGGCTGCAACTTCGATGTACATCCGCCAGGTATCACGGCACGATCCGTCTTGTTGCTTTGGAGATAGCTGGTGACAGATTCTTCAAGGTGACCCCGAAACGAGTCAAAAACCATAAAGGATTGGCGATTCTTTACATAGGGAAGCCAGATCCGCCGTAACCATGTCTTCATCAATTGGGCATCACACCATCCCTTCTGCTGCACTTCAACGACCATTCCCCTGGGTACGTCGAGGTTGAGTTTTCGCACGCCCTTGAATATTATCATCGGTGGTAGAACGCTACCATCAGCTGTAACTGTCAAAATGACAGTGAGATGACGTTTCTCGTCGCCGGTGCTAGTGACGGTCACGGTCTTCGACCCCTTTCTGTCAATGGACGTGTTCGGCAAAAGGTCAAAGTACACCGGTGTCTCATCCATGTTACCGATGAGTTGTAATGGGTAGTCGAACTTTCGTCTTTGCTCGACTACAAACTGGTGAAATGCGGCAATCTTGGCTTCCAAGTCGATCGGTAACCGCTGGGCGACGGACGTCCGGCGTCTTACTGTGAACGAATGTCGCCTCATAAACGTGCGGGCCCAGCCAACAGAGCCCTTGAATGAAGGGTTGTGACTTTGGATCAGTTCCTTTGCTTTACCGCATAACATATTCGTTGATACTGGTATCTGATTGTCTCTCATAACTAACACCCATTTCACCAATTCATCGTCAACTTCTTTCGGGTACGTCCCCTTATGAAAATTTTCTGTAGAAATTCTATCGAATTTGATGACAAAATTCAATTAAAGTGATACAGAATTTCTACAGAAATTCTACTGAACCTTTATGGAAATTAACGGAGTTTAATGGAGTTTTGGCCCCCTTTTTCTGTAGAAATTCAACAGAATTTCTGTATCATTTCTGTAGAATTTACAGAATTTCTATGTAAATTCAATACACGTTCTACAGAGTATCTGTAGCACTATATTGAATTTCTACCACATTCTACAGAATTTTTATGTAGAATTTCTGTAGAACTATATTTAATTTTTGCACTCTTTTACAGAAGTTTGTTTGTCTTATACGAGTTCAATCTCTTAGAAGGTATGACAACAATATGTGTTAAACTTTTACTAAGTAAGGAATACCACCTTATGATATTGCCATAGATACCAATGCAATGAATTACTGCAAAACTCACAAAAAATCAGTCAGCAAGTAAATTATAAACATGTAGTTTATTTCTAAAAGAATTATGATTAACAATCGATCAAAACTTGATGAAACATACAGGGACTACAAAATATAAAGCAACCTACACATATGAATGCAAGGCCTACCTCTCCAGTCTAGCAGTTTTGACCTCAGCCAAGTGCATAATTAAAGTGTTGTGTTCTTAACTCACGTAATTTTCAGTTGATGCTGCAATGTAGATCCTTACAGTTGTGACATATTAGTGAGCTCCCTTCTTCATAACACTGTTAGAATCTTGCTAATGGACCTTGGATCCTAATGTTCCATGCAATTTGGAGTTGAACTTTAGTACTTTTCATAAGAGCCATGTGCACTGTGGACTGCCTCAAGTTCAAATGAATAATGCGTGGCTACACTATTATGTAATCAACCCATTGTAAAGGCAGGAAACTATTTGCATAACAAAGCAAAGGCACAGGTCAGCTCACTTGACTTAGGATCAAACAAAGAGAGTCTGGTTGGTCTGTGTACAGTCATGAAATGTACAAAAGCAATGGTAAAAGGAATGGTACAATTGAAACTATATACATTTTCCTGGGATGTGTGTGTAAATGAAAATAGCTTTTCAGAATTAAAGGGTACACGAGAATGTGCTTAGAACTCTCCATAGGTAAATGTCACTACCTTTTCCATATTGAAACCAGCTATATATATGTCTTATCAAAGCTCATGCCAACATGCAAAAACAGTGTAAACTGTGGGAAAAAAAAACAGGAAAAAAATTTCCACAAAAGCTATGGAACCGAAAAATTCCATAAAAAATATGTTTAATTTCTGCAGATTTTCTACAGAAAATTATCAGCAAACTTCAATAGAATTTAAAGTTTCTAGACACATTAAAATTCTATAACATTTAAATTTTTCTACAGAATTGTATTGAAAATTTTCAATTGAATTTCAACAGAAGCATATTTCCATCAGATTTCCATAAAATATACAGAATTTCTATAGAATATCAGAGTTCAATAGAATATCTACAGACTATTTTCGTAAGGGTCAGTTTACTGCCGTTGCCAGGGACATTGCCATATTGGGAAATGCGCTGAATATCGAGCTTACCATTCTCATCTTCTTTCATCCATCGATGAACATTTCTATGGTGCATGGTGAACTTGCGGGCTGCTGCACGTTG
The DNA here is from genome assembly GCF_041260155.1 of Ptychodera flava. NCBI lineage: Eukaryota > Metazoa > Hemichordata > Enteropneusta > Ptychoderidae > Ptychodera > Ptychodera flava. The sequence continues at coordinate 655,872 of NW_027248281.1, read as the reverse complement.
ACCATGTAGCTTGGCGTACTGGACCACTTTCTTTTTTTGAGCGAGTGTATACCGCTGCCGAAAGTCGGGTTTCGTTATCGGTAACTTGTCATCGGGCGCCACAGGCGCAGGAGCAGTGCGAGTGACACTTCCGTCATACAGCTGGGCTGTTACTAGCTTGGTGCGTGGAGCGGCTACTGGCTTCTGAAATATTTGGTACGTCTTCTTTGGCGGCGATACTTCTCGTGCTGACTGCGCTCCCTGAAAATATCTTAAAATCGAGTTTGGTTGGCTGTCACTTGTCCTGGTCGCATCCATGTTACATCTTCGAAAGTTTCGGAAGAAGTGTGTAAATTGGGAGAAATAGAGAGGTATTTATTCCCTTGAAACAAAGGGAATCACCTATTTCAAAAGATTTTCACAGCTTGGAAAAATATGAAAGGAATACTAGTATTTTGACGGATATCACCACGACACCTCATTGTGTAATTTTTATTGAGTTGGAGACGACAAGCCTTATCAGAGTGTTTGACCCATCAGCAGTTTTTCATCGTCACACGTGTCGCGTGATCGCGAAGCCCTAGTAACCCACTACTGTAAAATTAGTCGCTCCGCAAATTTCCCTCGAGATGAAACTTCACTACGTATGACTGTACCATTTAATTTTAGTGTCCATGATTACTGAAAAATTGTTTAACATTGCAATGGCTGCAGAGAAAAGTACATCAACAGAACTTTTGCCACCGATGACGTACTCGTTGTTGATTGGCCCTTTCTACATGATGGCTGTCAAAACCTAATCACATGTCATGTTGTAAACAAATTACGTGAATGTGTAATGAGATAAACAACTTTTTTTCTCTGTCCATCGGCTATATGTTCCTAGTCATTTTGCTTTCATTTGATCACTCACATGTTCACAAACTCTTTTGTATTCTCTCTGTCTCTTTTTAATGCAACCTTTCTCTCTCAATTTCAAAGTAAAGGTCTGTAAAGGATGAAATGATTCAAGGGGAAATGATTCATAAAATATACAATATTGGGATGGACATGATCGGCAGGGCATTTTTGATGTGGTAGCCGTCGGAATAGAGTGCGCGATGTCATCGGCACATTAACATTGTTCTCTTTATTTATTTCAAGAAAAAAATAAATTTTCTACACGGTAGTTCTCTTTTGGAGGATGTGTTGGCCCTGAAAAGGGCCGTTTGGTTCGTGCTCTCAGCAATTTACGAGGAGGGTTTTATTTCGTATTCGAACGGTGCCCCTCTCAACAGTCGTTTCGTGAGGTCTTCGGCACTGTCGCTGATGTAAAACCCAACGTTGCAGATTTGCGCCATACCAACTCGTCTGGAGTGGAGTTTTGCTTCCTTCTTTGGTTTCAACAGAAAGTCACCCTTGACTTTCAAGTGCAAGTCCATGAATCGTGCCATAAAGACGGCACAATCTCTCTTCAGACTTGCAACTTTTTTACCGTCATAGGTGATCGCAACCGCATGTTTATCAAATAGGTTGTCGACGTCCCGTCTGAGTTCATGTCGCTCGCCAACTCTCAGCTGCAATCGGCCATAGTGGGGCATACCTACGGCAGTTACCCCTCTGATGATGACGGTCTTCATTGTAGTGATGTAGATGTCGTTAGATGTGGTAGAAATCTGATTTTTTGAAGCTAATACAGGGATATTTAAAGGAAATTCAGCCAATGAGAATCGTGATTACGGTACATGTAAATTTTATTTGCCGATCAAACCAGTATCCCCCTCCCCCTGCAGAAACCCCTTGCCATACTGCACTTGACAAACTTCAGTTTTCACACGTCCAAGACTTGTCAATCGGGTTTGTCGTCGTCTAGGAGCTCAACCCATCCCCTCCGAAATGATACCCCATCACTGCACTTGTCAAACTTCCATTTTCACACTTGTATTAGACTTGTCAATAGGGTATCGTCTTTGCTTTGGTATCTTGAAAATGGACACATGTTGCCAAGGCACGTGTATAGCAACACACCTGGCGCAAACTTTAATTGAAACATAAAGAAAAAAATGAACTTTCCATGGCGCTTATTTTGAGCAAAGAGTAACAAACTATGTCTGACTGGCGCTTAATCAGCGGTGCCGCTTATATGGGAGAATTCACGGTAATCTAATATTAAAATTAGTAAATATCGAGTGGGTAATTTAGTACTAGTTTGGAAATGGAAAAATGTGACAACACAGACAAAGTTCTAATATTTGAGATAAATTTGTAATATTCGCCAAAATTGTGTTGAACTAATGTAGTTGATAGAGGGCTTGTCTCTACAAAACTTAGCTAGATAGCATTTATTTAATTGAGTAAAAGAGGCAATATATAAAGAAGTAGTATAATATTTATAATTGAGAAAAATAGCCAATGATATAATAAAATGATACTATTTTTCATGTGTAAAAGATGCAATTTCTAAATAAACAAGTCATCGTTGATGACACAGTCCCCACTTGTTAATGGGTACTTTGATTACATGTCCTCAGAGAGGATAGAGTCCTCTTCATTAATTAGGTCTGTGATAAAAATACTTTGATACAGATGGCACTCAATGGCCAAGAATGAGTTCCATGGTGATGAAAACATAAAACCAATGTAGGCCACCATCCTAAAGTTCATAAAATGAGTCAACTAGGAATTAATCAACAGGGTGTTGCAAAACATTTTTGCATACAATCCTAATACTTAATAGATTATCACTGGTACCATATTTCATGAAGTTTGATGCAGTATTTACAACAAACTATGAGATCAACATCTGTATCAAGTTTCATCAAATTTGACGTTGTATTAATTTGTGGCTATATCACTCTAATTAGGAAAGTTCATTACATATGCAATTACAAATTAATTAAAATGACACTGATAAATGTCTTTTTCAATGTTAAAGCAATGTGAGCTTAACATCTGTGCACAGTTTCATGAAATTTGGTGCAGTATTTCTTGACATATCAGCCTACTTACAAAACTTCAATAATTGACATGTTACTGCTACATGACGTGAAACAAATTGACGAGCATATGTATGAAATAGGTCAATGTCCTTGTACCAACTTTGAATGATACTGGTGGAAATATGTCTGAGTTATGGCTCTGTACATGAGAAAATTGTAACAAAATCACCGCCATGCAGCGATATTTGATCTTACTGTTTAAAAAATCAACATGTACCGTATATGTATTACATAAGTCAATGTCCATGTACCAAAATTGAATAAGATCAGTTGAGACTTGCCAGAGTTATGGCTCTCGACATGAAACAACCATAACAAAATTGCCACCATGTGGCCATATTTGACCACCTTGTGAAACCAATCGACATACATATGTATAAATAAGTCAATGTCCTTGTACCAACTTTGAATAAATTCGCTGGATACATGTCTGAGTTATGGTTCCGGACATGAAAAAATCGGAAAAAAAATGGCCACACGGCAGCCATATTGGATTGTATCACAAAACAAATCAATGTGCATATGTATGACATAGGTCAATGTCCTTGCACTAAGTTTGAATAAAATTGGTGAATATAATCGTACGTGTCCAAAGGACGTGAACAAATTGTAACAAAATGGCTGCCATGCAGCCATATTGGATCATATCATGAAACAAATTGACGTACATATGTATGACATAGGTTAATGTCATTGTACAAACTTTGAATAAAATCGGTTGAGATATGCCTGAGTATTATGGCTCTGTACATGAAAAAATCGTAACAAAATGGCCACACTGCAGCCATATTGGATCATATCACAAAACAAATTGACATGCATATCTATGACATTGGTCAATATCCTTGTACCAACTTTGAAAAAAATCGGTTGAAACATGTCTGAGTTGTGGCTCTGTACATGACAAAATCATAATAAAATGGCTGCCTAGCGGCCATATTGGATCGTATCACAAAACAAATTGACGTGCATATGTATCACATAGGTCAATGTCCTTGTACCAACTTTGAATAAAATCGGTTGAGATATCTTTGAGTTACGGCTCTGTACATGAAAAAATTGTAACAAAATGGCCACACGGCAGCCATATTGGATCGTATCACAAAACAAATTGACGCGCATATCTATTACAGTGGTCAATATCCTTGTACCAACTTTGAAAAAAATCGGTTGAAACATGTCTGACTTATGGCTCTGTACATGAAAAAATGGTAATAAAATGGCCGCCTGGCAGCCATATTGGATCGTATCGCAAAACAAAGTGACGTGCATATCTATGACATTGGTCAATGTCCTTGTACCAACTTTGAATAAATTCAGTTGAAACATGTCTGAGTTATGGCTTTGTACATGAAAAAATCGTAATAAAATGACCGCCTGGCGGCCATATTGGATCGTATCACAAAACAAATCAACATGCATCTGTATGACATATGAAGTAATCCTTGTACCAAGTTTGAATGAAATCGCTCCTTGCATCTCTGAGATATCTGCGTGAACGGACGGACGGACGCACACACGCACGCACGCACGCACGGACGCACGCACGGACATGACCAAACCTATAAGTCCCCCCGGACGGTGTCCGTGGGGACTAATAAATATGTTATTCTCACCAGGGTGATATTCATATGGAAACTACCTCTACCCAAGAAGATGATGTGACAGATATAGAGAAAATTAATCAATGGAATGATTGTGAGTATGATCTCTGTGTATTACCATATTCGTCCCATTATAGAACCAATGTTTTTGTCAAAGCTTGTAGAACAAAACATAAGCTTGGACAGTTTATCTATCTTTGATTATGAATGTGAGCAGGGACTTATGATCAGATGAATACAGTACATATACAGTATTTACATATGGACATACATTGTAATAGTTTAACTTTTGGTAAAAAAATCCCTTTTCTTAAAATCATTTGCTACAGTTGTAGATCATTAGGGAACCCTGGTAACATACATGTATCCTCATAATAGGATTGTGTTGATATAATATCAAGGGAACCCTGATTATAGCCACAGTAGCTGTAACATTTTGCTTGTTTTTTTTTTGCTGAGCGGAAATACAGCTCTGGCTTGCGAGAATGCCACAAACATGCTTCCCACTTGTCATACCAGAAATAAATAAGGCTGCATGTGTATTCATTGGTTGTGGTTTCAACAAGGTTTTATTGGTGAACAGATATTCAGGTGAAGAGTGTTCCTTTAATTGCTTTAAAGGCCCAACTCAATTATAAGATTTATCTAACAGGAAATTTATTTAATTGATAAAAATTTCAATGGAGAACAATAGAAAGACAAACTGTTAACGAGCGCTTCACACATCCACTAATGGGAGAACCAGGGATTGAGAAGGGCGTCTTTAAAGGGCTTGGATGACTTACTGCCTGCACACAGCCAAATGTTTGAGTCTATATGGCAACCAGATAGTTAATTTTGATTTTTTTGCTGTTTCCAATTTCAGATTTTTCCATATTGGCCATCCTTCTAAATTTTTTTATCAGCACACTCTTAATGTTTTTATGTCAAATTTATGCTTAATATGACATTTCTTTTTTATAATGGTACGTATTTATAATACACAGTGTATGAAGATACAGATGATGACACAGATGAAACTATGTTTACTGAAGAGAAAGATCCATTGGATCAGAGTTTTCACGAATTTAGAAATGAACACTATGCTGAACTGGCTTGTCTTCTCTGTGCGCCAAGACCCCTGGTAAAGTTTTAATTACTTTTGTTTCTCTTTTATAACTAGACGGTAGACCATTTAGTACTAATACAACGATTTTCTATAACTTAAAAGGTGATCTTAAAAATGTTTTGTTTGAAAACAGTACCAGAATGTTTGTGTTTCTTTGTACATGGCAGCTATATGGATGATCACATCAGTGATGAAGGGGAAGCAGAATAGACCCAGAATGACCCCTGTGTGACATAACATCCTTGCTTTTTTGTTGGTATGAGTTTACCATTTTGAGATCAAACTCTGTAACAGTTGACCATAAAATTCAATTTATGCATTCACAATCATCCTAGAACAAAACTGGAGATGTAATCTGTTGCAAAAGTGAGAATCGCTCGATGTTGTGGGATGTCATACCACCGAAAAGACCAGGATGTGGGGTCATTTAAATTAGGGGCCATGAAAATGGCCTATTATCATCTACTGTGCACCCTGTAGATTTGACAAAATGTTAACCTGTATCTTATGGTGTTTGAATTGTATCTTTTGTTGGTCCCCCGGACCAAGTCCAGGGGACTTGTAGTTTGGGTTCCGTCCATCCATGTGTCTGTCCATGCCGGTATCTCAGACATGCCTTGGTCAATTTCCTTTCAAACTTTACACAAGGCTAGTATCCTATGGCCATAGGCACATCAATTAGTTTGGCGATATAACCAGGCAGCCATTTTGTTATGGTTCATGTGCATCATATCATATTGATGTTAATTTTCAGTCACTTTCAGTGACAAATTCTCAATTACAAGGGGACTGTGCCATTGTTAATGACTTGTTTTATTTGATGTCATAAACATATTGTAGTGAAATGCGGGCTTTCGGCCGTTGGCGGCGCCCTCCTGCACAGGTGCTGCGCCGCCGTTGTATTCATGGAATGCCTAGCCTCGCATGTACATTACGCATTTCCCCTCACCAACAGCAGAATGATCCATACCGCCGAACTGAGCTGACGTCCTAACGACTAGCCTTCTGCGGAACCACCCAGTGCGACAAAGACTTGGTAAGTCCACCGAGTTTAATACACTGGGTAACACTATAATTGGCGCTGCGAACATCGTTTTTTGCATTTTCGTACAGTCTGTATTTTTGTGTCTCGTTTCCATTCTTTCGAGACATCGTTTTTTGTATTTTCGTACAGTCTGTATTTTCGTGTCTCGTTTCCATTCTTTCGAGACATCGTTTTTTGCATTTTTGTACAGTCTGTATTTTCGTGTCTCGTTTCCATTCTTTCGAGACATCGTTTTTTTGTATTTTTGTGCCTCGTTTCCCGTTTTTGTTGTAAAACACCTTATTTATTTTCGAATTTCAAGACATTTTTAAAAGGTTGTTTTATAAAGAACTGAATTTTTGTTGTGTTCCGACCTAGCTATTGTACCTTTTATTGAATAAAGAAAGCACTTTCCGTCAATTTCTCTGCAAAGTCACGTAACGTTTTGCTGACATATTGTGGGAAATTTGAGTAACACTCCGACAGTATTACATTATCATTACTCTGTATTTTACTGTGAGTAATTGTATTATACAGTGCCAATTACTATATATTGCCCTGTATTCTATTGTACTGTATTTGTGTACTGTATTGCGGGCAGTAAACGTTTTTATTTATTATATATTACTCTGTATTCCATTGCGAGTAATATTTGAGTATTTTAAATCATCTTTCTTTATTACTCTGTACTGTACTGCAGGTAATAAACGTTTTTATTATTAGCACCAGTTCAACGGTAGAACAACACAAGCTTTTGCCAGGCAATTATTGTTGGCATTACGCATATTTTTGTTTCTGTTGAAATAGAATACTGGTGTGTAATTTTAATAAAACAACACAAATCATTGTCAGACAATTATTGTTGGCATTACGCATATTATTGTGTTGAAATAGAGTACTGATCTGTAACTTTATATTCTGGAGTTAAATATTGCATCTGGCGCAATCATGAAGATTGATCTAAACACCTGCACCGTTGAAGACCTGGAATACTTACCTGGTGTTGGAAGAAAGATTGCAAAGAAGATAGACAAATTGCGTCAGAAATACGGTAAGATCACATATGAAATGGTCTGCTCAATACCGAAGTTCACCCCTTCAGATAAATTTATGGAGATGGCTGTTTTCGAAACTAAACGGAAACACCAATCTTCACCACCGACACAAACTAAAGGTGCACATGCCATAATCCCACCTACTCAGGGGGAATTGGACAGTGAATCCGAAGGGAGTATGAAAGACAGCATGGAAGAGTGGATGGATCGGGTAGATAAACTGACCCAACATCATGAAGCTACCCAAAGACGTACATGGCGGGAACTTCCACAGGTAGGTACCAGACCTTCCGAGAGGGAGAGTTGGCGTAAACGTTACGCAAGTCGGAGATGGCAAGAGAGGTCAGATTTCGGTGATTATCCACCAGACCATTTTCCAATGTCTCATCAGCCGACACCCGACCGATATCCTCCAACCACTGGAGAGTATTATGGGGGCTATGAGACAGAAGTACCAAGGGAGCCAGCATACTACCAGCGTCGTAGAAGGACAGATCAATATCGACCATCTATCCCCGTATCAGTGCCCAAGACTTTGGTATATGATGGGTCTGGTAATTGGCGAGCGTTTCAGTTGAAGTTCACCAAGTTTGCTGAGACGCAAGACCTGTCCTTCAGTGACTGCAAGAATTATCTGTGCTGGTGTCTGGATGGCAAGGCAAGTGATTATTACACCATGATCACCGAGCGTAATGAGGAGATCAGCTACCATGAACTGATAAAGAAGATGGAGAAGCGATTCGGTTCACGAGATCTTCCCGAATCGACCCAACTTCAATTCGCCCAGTCAAGACAACATCCTGACGAAACTTTAGAAGAATGGGCAGGTAGAGTATATTCTCTTGCAGCACGTGCCTTCCGAGATTACAGTGACGCTACCTTGGAGCAACAGGCTGTAATGAAGTTCTGTCAAGGATGTTACGACCGTGAAGCAGGTGACTCGGTAGCCAACCAAAGACCTGCGAGCATCGAGACAGCCTTGGACAATATCAAATGGTACCAATACAACCATAGAGAAATATCTGGTGCCAGAACCAGCAGAAGAGAAGTGCGGTTTGTTAGTCCAGAGCCAGAAAGGACGAGGGACACTTATGAAGTGCGGTTAACATCCCGTTATGACCAAGAACGAAAGAGGTCACCTTCTCCAGAACAACGCATGAAGTTCAAAGCTAGTAAGATAGATGGAACAAGTGCAATGGAGGGGAGGATGTCACGCATGGAAAGCCAGATGTCTGCTATGAGTGTGACACTACAGACAGTAACGTCCCAATTAGCAGAACTCACAAAAGTGGTAAGTCAAAAACAAGCTCCTAGAAGCCGATCACCATCTCCGAGGAATCGAGGTTGCTATGGTTGCGGAGAATTTGGACATTTCAAAAGGGATTGCCCACACCAAAGTCCAAAGAGGGCAGAAGCACCTGAAAAGAAAACATTGTCCAAGCCGTTAAACACCAAAGGGTCAAACCCGGAGGCCTGAGTTTGGCCCATAGCGATACCAAGGGCCTCAATGCTTCTAAGGAAGAAAAGAGTTTCACCAAAACAACACCACCTAGTGAGCTGGAAAAAGTCTGTGAGAAAAGTGTGTCACCAACCTCTACAGGGGTGACACCAGGTAATAAAGACAGACGAAAAACTGAAGTACCTCCAAGCTCTGATGCAAGGGATGAAACCGAGCAAGCCAAGGAAGCAACAACAAATGTTGAACATCAAACTTCAGAAGCTTCACTGGCAGAGGCGAATTTCAAAGAGCAAGAGGTCATCCAAACTATTGAAGCAGATAACAAACCTACAGAAAAGGTTGTTATCAACCCAACGGACACAAGGGACAACACCGAACATGCCATGGAGGTATGTGACACATTGAATAACGAACAACTAAACTCACATGTTCCATTGGCAAACGGGCCAGATGTTTCTTCCATCTAAACAGATAACAAGCCTGCACCAGAGGTTGTTATTAATCAATTGGTATCCAGTTCCATGTACAGCATTCCAGTGATGATTGAAGGACAACCGATCACAGCAATCATCGACACAGCCGCAGAAGTTACTATAATTTCTAACAAAGTGTACAACAATCTGGAAGATAAACCTCCGATACTCCGTCAAATCACCATGCAGACGGCTTGCAGACAGAAGACAATGACAGGAAACTTGGTAGGGCCAGTGAACATACAACTGGGAGGCACCAATTTCCAAGAAAAAATCTATGTCGCCCCTATCGGAGATGAGATGCTGCTTGGGATTGATTTTCTACAAACCCAAGGAGCTACTATGAACATGGATACCAACTGGCTCCACATAGGTAAGGAAAATATACCCATGACTTTTGGACATCCGGACAAGACTCCGAAAATTGCAAAGGTTATGGTAAGGAAACGAACAGTTGTCCCACCACATTCAGTAGTCAGAGTTCCCTGCACTCTTACTGTGGGAATGTCAGACTACATAGTAGACCCAGTACCAAATTTGGGGGTGATGATGATGAGAACAATACATCCGGGGGAACAATCGCCAAAGGTTTGTTTACTGAACCCTACAGATCGGTATGTAGTTCTCAAAAAGAAGAATCCAATTGCATCAGCAGTTGAAGCCAGTGTGATCTCTGTCCAACAGTATACAGGTAAGACACACACAGGAAACTGAACAGGAAGTGGACCAAAGCCCTGAGCCAAGTGGTGGGCTACCCCCTCATCTAGAAGACCTGTTTGAAAAATCCTGTAAGAACCTACAAGAAAAGCAATGCCAACAGCTGAAGTCACTTCTACAGGAATACGCTGACGTTTTCGCCAAAGACGATTTTGACCTTGGAAATTTCACTGCAATCACTCACAGCATCGATACCAAAGATAGCCAGCCAATCAAACAACGGATGCGAAGAACACCAATGCATTTTGCAGATGAAGAAGAGACCCATCTAAAGAAAATGTTGGATACTGGCGTAATAAAACCATCAACATCTGAATGGGCCTCTGCTCCAGTCTTGGTGCGAAAACGAGATGGAAGTGTACGTTGGTGCGTTGACTATAGGGCCTTGAACAACGTCACCGTGAAGGATGTCTTTCCCCTGCCGTTAGTAGAGGACTGTATGGATACTTTATCAGAATGCATATGGTTCTCCAAGCTGGACGCCAACTCCGCTTATTGGCAGGTACGTATCAATCCATTAGATGCAAATAAGACAGCTTTCACAACCAAATACGGCCTATATGAGTTCACCCGCATGCCATTTGGTTTATGCAATGCACCGGCAACATTCTCAAGAGTGATGAGCCTAGTTCTGCATGGTCTCACCTTGGATATAGTGTTGGCATTTCTAGATGACATAATGGTACTAGGCACAAGCTTCGAACACCACCTAGAGAATCTTCGGAAAGTATTTGACCGCTTGCGACAATACCAGCTAAAGTTGAAGCCCCGAAAATGTGAAATCTTCTGCCAAGAGGTAAGCTTTTTGGGGAGGAAAGTCAGCAAGGGCAATATCTCTCTTGAAGATGAATCTATAAGGGTGATGGAAGACTGGCCTATACCCAAGAATACCAAAGAAGTGGAAAGATTCCTAGGCTTTTCAAACTATCATCGGGCCTTTATAAAGGATTATGCAAAGATGGCAGTACCTCTCTACAGTATAACAGGTAAGAAGCCATTCCAATGGGGAGAAGAACAACAGAAGGCATACATGGAGATCAAAGGGGCACTTGCCACTGCACCATTGCTGGCATTACCCAACACCAAAGATGTCTTCATACTTGACACAGATGCCTCAGACTACGCAATTGGGGCAGAACTGTCACAGGTACAAAATGGTACGGAAAGAACAATCTCCTACGGAAGCTACGCCCTCACTCCGGAGCAGAGACGGTACTGCACTACTAGGAAGGAACTTCTAGCGGTCGTTAGATTCACTAGACAGTTCCGGCATTATTTGCTGGGCAACCACTTCTTGGTAAGAACTGATCATCACAGTCTCCTTTGGTTACTTCGGTTTAAGGAACCACAGGGCCAGTTGGCACGTTGGCTAGAAGAACTCAGCCAGTATAATATGACCGTACAACATAGACCGGGTACGAAACATGCCAACGCAGATGCCCTATCCAGAAAGGATTCCAGAGAACAATGCACATACTTCGAACACGGAGTAGCATTAGACGTCCTGCCATGTGGTGGATGTCATTATTGTACTAGAGCACATCAAAACTGGAGTTCCTTTATAGAGACTGTGGATGATGTCGTCCGACTACCAACTGGCAGTCCTAAAGGTAAGAATCCTAAAGCTCGGCTTGTAAGTGGGCTAGACGGATCTGGAGTACACAAAATACAAAGACCAACCGGATACAGTACTCCAGTTACTGGGGCGGCCGATAAAGGGACGACGAGGGATGAGAGGGACTGGCCTTGGGATCCAGGTGGCCTGTCCAACATCTCTACAAATAGTGGTACGGAGGCTTCACTTTTTAGTGTGCCGTATTCAAATTTGGAGATATATGCTCTGAAGAATCCGGGGCCTACCATACGTGTAGTCACCAGGGCAGATTCAACAAAGCATGGTACTGCAGTCCTGAGTTATACCAACGAAGACTACAGGGAGGCCCAAGAAGGTGACAAAACACTGGGAATCCTGATTGAGTGGCTTGAAAAGAAGAAAATCCCATCACAAGAAGACCTTAGACTTTCTAGCCCAGCCATAAAGAATTACTGGATAAACCGAGACCAATTCCTGATTGAAAATGGGGTGATATGGAGAAAGCCAGAGACCTGTGAAGGTACCAAATGTCTGGTAATTCCCAACACTCTGACGGAAGAGGTAATGCGGTTAAATCATGATATTCCTTCCGGTGGGCACCAAGGGATTAAACGAACCAAGGCCAGAATCAGGGAAAGATATTATTGGTATCGTATGTCTGCCGACATTCGAAGATATATCAACCAGTGTACGGCATGCAACCAAAGTAAGAAGCCACAAAGACACGCTAAACACAGGCTAACTCTGTATCATGCGGGTTCGCCAATGGAGCGTGTGCACTTGGACTTCCTGGGACCACTTCCAAGAACCACACAAGGAAATGAGTATATCCTTATGATGGTGGACCAATTTACCAAATGGGTTGAATGCATACCTCTACCAACCCAAACAGCTGAGGAGACTGCACAAGCAGCCATACGTGAGTTCTTTACAAGGTTTGGTTATCCGTTTGAAATTCATACAGACCAAGGCCGGAACTTTGAAAGTCAGCTGTTCACTGCAGTTTGTGACCTGCTCCACATACACAAAACCAGAACAACGGCATATCGTCCTTCAGCTAACGGACAGGCAGAACGCCAGAACCGGACTCTGATGGATGCAGTACGATGTTATGTAGGTAAGTCACAAAAAGAGTGGGATAAATATTTATCACAAATCGCAGGTGCCATGCGAGCCTCAGTCAACCGTAACACAGGCTTTACACCAAACAGACTGATGCTTGGACGAGAAGTAAATCTACCAGCTGATCTTGTCTTCCGTCCACCACCGAGACACCGGAACCCATCTCTAGAGAGGTATGTAGATAAATTGGAAGAAGCCATGTGGAAAGCACATGAAGCAGCCCGGGAAACCTTGAAAACAACACAAGAACGGATGAACAGAGACTATGACCTTCGGGTGAAAACACACTCCTATGAAGTTGGTGATCCTATCTATCTGTTGGACACAGGATCTGCCAAAGGGAAGTGTCGCAAACTTTGTTCGCCTTGGAAAGGTCCAGGAATCATCATTGCTAAGCTCACACCCTACCTATTCCGCATCAAACTGCGGAGGGACATACTGACCATCTACCATGATCGCCTGAAACGCTGTGAGGATAAAGAACTTCCAAAATGGTTGATATCCTACCAGAAAATCCTAACATGGGGCCCGGGAGCACCGACGTCCTTTGTGCCTCCTTACTGTTTATTATTTGCCATAAATGTGAAATCTGGCAAAAAGTCAAATTGTTTGGACATAAATGAAAGTTAATGTGAAAGTGAATCAAGAATAAGAGATGGAACTCAATAGGATCAATAATATCTAAAACAGGAAACGGTGAACTTATATGATACAGAAGGGGAGAAAATTTAGCCACAAACTATTGTAATATAATGGACAATGGCTAATCTAAACCAAATTACTTAAACTGGATTGTTGGCATTGATTACACATGTATTTATTGTCCATCAAATAGAAAATAAATTTGGGCCATTGACTAAAAAACATTTGCTTGTTACACTCACCACACTTGTACTTAGTATTTGGAGTGTACACCTATCTACAATACAATGATAAAAAGTTTGGACTCTGAAGGTCAACAGTGCATCTTTAATGTATGAGACTAAATAAGCTAACCCCTCAAGTATGTATAGGCCAAAAACAATATTTAATTTTGAATTATGTCGTGCAGGGAAGGACATAGAATATGGTGAAAAGCAAACTAAATATAAAAACTGAATATACAATTATATGGAAATGTTGTTTTACAGTCATGAGTATCTAGTGTGTGCCGAGAGACATATTAAAATTGGACAGTATCATCCTGACCAGAGTTTGTCTGAGTGGTTGTTTCCTTCTGATTTTCTGACACGGTGATAGGTACAAAATATTATGTTATTCACCATAATTAAGCAACATAGCTTGCATTTTGTTCACAGTAGAACTGAGTTTTACATGTAAGATAACTTTCTCATAAACTGTAAATTCTGGCTTGTGGCAGCTCAAACGTCGCAATACTACATTTTTTGATATGATATGGAGTGACTTGCACACATTTGCAATAATAATAATAATAATATTTTATTGCTTGCTTGTAAATATAGGATTTACATCACATTTGTGGCAATAAAAGTGTGATACAAAAATAAGTTAAAATTTTCTTCAATAAAGATAAAGTATTACAGTATAATAATAGTAGCTAATAATAAATATAACTAGGTATTTCTTTGTTTGTATAAAGTAAAAATATAATCTGCAAGTTGTTCATTAAAAGAGAACTCTTGTTTTGTTAGTAGAGAAATAAGCTGATTTTCAGTATTGTCGTTTGGGAAGTTGATTTTACTGAAAAAGTTCTTTCTTTGGACTTTGTATTTCTGACAGACTAATAAAAAGTGTGTTTCATCTTCAATACTGTTGGTGTTACACTGATTGCAGTATCTTTCAGTAATTGGGGTTTTTGGAACAGTGTGTCTTCCTTTTTCAATTGCTAGATCATGATTGCTAATGCGAAGTTTGGTGAGTAATTTTCTTTTCTCACCTTGTAACTGTGTTAAGTAGGGTTCTAATCTAAAATTATGCTTTATTTTGGCATACATTCTTAGTTTACTATTTTCATCAGTGATCAATTTTTTCCAAAAGACCTCATAATTGTTTGTTAAATTTGTTTTCATTAATCCAGTTATAACTTTGTGGTGTTTAAGTGATGGAGCTTTATCAAGGAGAAAGTCCATTCCATTGTCTTTAATTAAAGCACTTAAACAGTTAAACCAGGATCTATTGTTAGTGTTGTTTACCATTTGCTCCAGAAAAGCTTCTTTAGCGAGATTATAATGTGGCAGTTGTACGATATGAAGCCAGTGTTTAACAATATTAAGTTTGATCTCAAGTAGAAGTGGGAATTGTCCTAGTTCACCCCTCACAGCGGCATTACAAGCTTGTCTATTACACTGTAAAATGTTCTTACAAAATTTGAGGTGAGTTTTTTCAATTGCTGATTTATCCCACTTCTTGTAGTCCATGAAATCTTGTCCCCAAATCTCTGAGCCATACAGTAAAACAGGTTTAATGAAAACATTGAATAGATGTAGGGAAAATTTTATCTTTTTGTTGTGCAATAAAACCCTTTTTAAACTATACAAAGATTTTGCTGCTTTATCAGCCAAATTTGTAATTGTGTCACTAAAACTGCCATTTGATTTAATTGTCAGTCCTAAGTATGTATAGCTCTTAACAGATTTGATGCATGTACTACCATAGTTAAATAAGTGTTTATCTATCAAAGGAGATTTACTAAAATTAATTGCTTGGGTTTTCTGTAAATTAACATCAAGTTTCCAATTGGAGCAAAATGTGTGTAGTGTATGTAACTCCCTCTGCAAACCTTCTTTTGAAGTAGAGATTAAGACAAGGTCATCAGCGTAAAATAATGAGTTAACTGGGGTATTATTCAACCCTGGTGGTTGAGTATCTACTTTGTCTAGATTTGTTTTCAAGTCATTGACATATAAATTGAACAGACTAGGACTTAAAATACAGCCCTGTTTTACTCCTTTTTCAACTTTTTCAATATGCAGTGACAGTCGATATATTCATAGTAAGAGTCTACTACATTCAAGCATAGTGATGTTGACAACTACATGCATGCCAGTGCACGATTTCAAAGTAGCCAGGAGGAAATTCTTATTGTCTTTTAGTGGAAATAGGCCCTATAGGTATTAAACCACAGTGAAACAAACAACATTAGTTATCGTGACCTTGCTTAAGTGCAATCGCGGATCATGTATGATCTGATGATCATGCCAAATTACCATGTCGGATTATGCCGTGATTCTGAAGTGCGCGTAAATCGGTCAACATAAGCACACATAGACTCTCGCCAGTCGCTTGTACTGCTTGGTCTCGCGTAGCTTTCGGTATTTATACAAGCTCGTGCCTTCGGCACTCGACCTTGCGCCTTCGGCGCTCGATCGCCTACGTTGGATTACTACCGCAAGTGACTCAGGATCCGGTCAAAAGAAGGCACGAGGACTGTCGACAGTCTAAAGCACAAACTGTCTTCAACAATGATGCTTCGGCGCTCGATCGCCTACGTTGGATTACTACCGCAAGTGACTCCGGATCCGGTCAAAAGACGGCACGAGGACTGTCGACAGTCTAAAGCACACACTGTCTTCAACAATGATGTCAAAATCAATGCACAACTGTCGAAATTACCCAAAATAAGCAACAGAAAACTTAAAGTTATCGCTGTGTCGAAAGGACAGTACATCAACATAAAACGACGCTAGTTTGTTATGACATGGAGGTAGAAGGACAGAGCGAATTCTCTCGCTCTCACCCAGCTATTACTAACGGGCCGCCGGTGGGATTGCCTCGCTAAAGCAATGGATTCGCCGGTAACGAAGGAGCGTTTCGTGCCAAAAAAATACATGACAGCAACAAAAATACAATCACCGTGAACTTCATATTTACAAAATATCATCAAATAAATGCTAAAAGCTTTAAAACGTCAAAATTCGCACAAGACCGAGAAACGAGACAGCGTCGGTTTGATTTTTCAAAAGTCCTTGCCAGGAGCTGGTCCTTGCAAAAACAACGCTAACTTGTTATATGCGCATGCGCATATTAAGGAGAGACCCATTTGATTTCGGGGGGGTATGCAGGAAGTGGGTATGGGAATTTTTTTGCCAGAGAGACAGCATTTTTTAATTTCAACTGTCACACCTGCATCAATTTTTTTATCAAATGGAGTAGCAGTGCAATTTTTCAAATTTAAGCCAGTGTTTCACACATCACAGGATGGTTTTATATATTCATTTTACATTCCAACGAATGAAAACAAAATGGAAAGTCTAGTATATATACAACTTTAAATTATAGAACACTTTTTTGGCAAATCAACAGTGATCAGTACTATACCTGCTTTTCTTTATAACAGTCAATTCCTTTTAAGTTCTCAGGGGAGATGTTATCTTTTGTGGTCAGAGAAACAAGGCTCACACATTGTATTTCATTATATTTGTTGTTCCTCAATTTTTCTTTGACAACTTGTAATCTTTCTAACATATTTATGTTGAGAGAATAATATATTGGTTTTTACACTAGTTTATTGACTCCTGTCTTGTGTTTTCAATTTTCACAATGTACAGAAGTCAAATAGTCCCATCTAGATATTGCCTGTACCATTGAGATATTGCAACAGAAATCCAGAAATATGATTTCTTGGGTCAGAAAAGGGAAGGAAAACATCGAGTGCACTGAGGTGTAAAGTAGTGAATGCTTATATCATAAGTGCTGGGAAAAAAAAAACACATGAGAATTGCTTGTGGTAAAAACATTTGCGCTGCCTATGGCAGCATGCTAGCAAAGAACACATGAGAATGAATTTCCAAAATTTTGCTCATTTCAACTGCATTCTGACAATTCCTTTTTATTTATTTCTGTCTGTTATGAGAATTTTTTTCTCAAGCCATTACAGGCTTATTTTTTTCTTTTATTTCACCTGGTGACAATTTTTTTTCTCAAAATCCTCCATACCCCCCCCCCCCCACAATCAAGTGGTTCTCCCCTAAGTGAGTCCCTGACCTATGCGGGCCAGTGGATTACTTCCTCAGTAGAACTGATATGCCTGCCGGTACCATCATTCTTCAGTCGATCAAAGGCGCCTTTCGTACCAAAAAATACACGACAGCCGCAAAAGTGCATCACTGTCAACGTCATAACTATAGAATATATTAAAATGCACAGTGAAACGTTCACAAAGTAAAAAATGTGCCCACACCGAGAAACAAGATGGCGTCCGATTCGATTCTCAACTCAGATTTTGTCCTAAATTGTGCGCATGCGCAGACGGTAGCTTTAACGAAAGCGAGTCAAAATCAAGTAAATATAAAATAAAAATGGATAAAAATATTGTTTAAAAATAATACAAGGCATGTATTACCAAAATTTGAACATTTCTGACGGCATTTCAACTATACGAACACCCATGCCAAATATCACAATAATCAAATCAGTGGTTTTGAGGAAAAATTGAAAATAGTGGTTTTCACAAAAAAGCTAAAAAAGTGACTTTAAAATGATTCAATCAAAAAAAGAAAAAAGACCGTTTGAGATACATGCCAAAGTGACCACCAGACCAAATTTCAGAAAAAGTTACTGAAGCGTTTCTGAGATACCTGCGTCCACAGCATACGGCCCACTGTATGCAACAACAGAGGCCGCGTCATCACATTAGTACTTTGGGCCAAAGGCCCAAAGGACTAAAAAGTGGCATGGATGACACTGGGGAACTGTATTGCATCTGCAGACAGCCAGATGATGGTCAATTTATGGTGCAATGTGACTTTTGCCATGAATGGTTCCACGGAGCGTGTGTGAATGTTACACCAAAGGATGTAAAGACACATGACATCTTTACATGTCCAAATTGCAGGTAAGAACACCCGGCATGCACACAAATTGGCAAAACGTTAAGGTGTAACTAACATGCACTCCGAATTACTTCTCTTTTCGCAGAAACAATGGAGCACTCCCGGCGACATCATGGGAGTGAGACCCGTAACCTATCTTGGGCTGAGGTGGAGGAAGCCGACCAGGACCGGATCCTCCTGCCGCCCAAGAGGTTAGTGTACGGGATAGGTATGGCCAACGTCCCTTATCACCGGAAGGAGAGGATGCTGATGCGCCAATACCAACTGGCTGTCCAGCATAATCACTGGCGCTGGGTAGAAGACACTCGGAGGGAGGCAGACGTAGTGTTTCCTGAAGAGTGGTTATATCGGCATCTTCTCCATCGGGATCCAAAGAAGAACAGGATCCCGAAAAGGCATAGAGCTCATCCACCAAGTTCTTCCACGCATGAGTCTAGCCGTGATGTCCGCTTGAAGACCCAACCCGGCTTGACAGTTGTCAAGCACATACATCGATCGTCGGGGGAGGTCATCGAGTCATCAGAACATCACGGCACAAAGAAGGACTCTCCCTCCAGAGGAATATCATCAACATCCAGGGGAGTCTCACCATCAAGACCAGCTTCGCCCCAACGTAGAAGGAGGGATCAACCCCCAGCTAAGGACGGCGAACGGGCGAAGCCATCTGCACCCCTGGCTCGTACTTCCGAAGAAAGGCAGCGTCATAACATCAGACCTGCAGCTGCAACAGCATCAACATCAGCAACTCGACCTGGGGAAAAAGCTAGCCATCATGGGCAACCCATGAAGGGTAGAGGGAAATCCTCTGTAATGGAGGAACCCTCCAAGAAGACTAAGAGGAAGTATGAGGACAGTACTCTGGAGGTGACTATCCAGTGTGGAGGAAAGCGGACGAGGCGCGTGGTAAATTGGTTTGGACAGGATCAGCGGGGGCAACCATCAACATCAAAGGTCTCCTGTCAGCAACCACACCCAGCCAAGGGTACCTGTGCATGTCCAGTTCCTGGGTGTGGTAAGGAATCGAGAAAGCTGAAGCGTCATTGCTTAGGGGCTCATATCCATCCGAGCCTACAGGAGAACCCCCGTATCATGAAGGCAGTTGAAGTAACCAATGCCCTGCTCAAAATAGTGGGCTGGATCCTTGGACCAGAGAAGACCATCCTCGACCTACTCCAGCACGTCAGGAAGCACTGTCTGAGGAAAATCCCTCAGACCTCTGTGCTGTCCAAGGCCAACTGCCTCATGATGAAGAAACTGTGCCAGGCCAATGGATGGGCTACACCGTCGAAATTCCAGCTACATCCGCCCAATTCACCGGCCGTGTTGATGCACTGGAGGATCCTCGTCATCCTTCTCGGCCGGTTAACAGAAGAACAATGGGCTGAATTTTGACAGGTAGACACCAAAGGGGCGGAGGCCAGAGAAGAACACCCATCCGAAGAAATGCCAGTCCTGGAGGGCCCACCAGAAGAGTCATCAGTGGGTGAGTATAAAGCTCCAGTCAACCTTTGTAGTCCAGCCCAAATGGGGGACACATTGGTAGAAGAAGAACCGATGGAGGAAGGCGAGTGTAGTCCAGCCCTGATGGGGGACTCACTCACAGTAGCAGTTAACAGTCCAACCCAAGAGGGGGACGTACAAATTAATATGGAGGGTAACTGTCCAACCCAAGAGGGGGACGTGCAAATTGTTAACAGTCCAACCCAAGAGGGGGACGTGCAAATTGATGTAACTGACATGGACAATAGGGAAGGCATGACCTGGGGAGATCAGGTAGAATTAGCTGCTGAAACAGACCAGCAAACTGACCAACCTGTTGAACCAGTGAGACAGGCGTCAGTTTCAAATGGTCAACATTACCACCAGCTCTTAGAAGCAGCTGATTCTCACTTCCACATTGACAGAGTGCTGAATAAACTTCGTGGTCAAAACTGCCCTTCCACAGCATGGGAATTGACCGAATGGCCAGGTGGCCCTAAGGCAAAATTCCCAGTGAAAGTCATTGGGGGCGTAGAAGTTTATTGTGACCCAGGGTATTTTCCATCAAACTTGGAGCGACCTAGGGGGTGGAAAATTGCAGTAGGGATACACCCAAGGAAAGCCCCTAGCGCTGATGAGCAAGTATTTAAGACCTTAAAGCAGTATGTCTCATCATCACAAGTTTCAGCCCTGGGAGAAGTGGGCCTGGACCGAACAGAGCCAGCAAAGTTCTGGAGCGTCCAAGAAAGGGTCCTGGCTCGTGCACTCGCTATGTGTGTGTCAGAGAAGCCCTTGATTCTGCACATTAGGGGGCCCCATGGGGATCACTATGGGTCAGATGTCCATTGTCAAGCCCTCCAAATGGTAAAGGAATGGTGTTCGCCACGGCAACGTATTCATATCCACAACTTTACAGGTACCATCAACACAGTACGGCGGTGGACAAAAGCTTTCAAAAACTGCTACTTCGGGTTTTCCATCGTAACGGCCAATTTTGACCAATGGCAACGAAGAGCATTGAAAGAAGTGCCCAGTGATCGGTTATTGATAGAAACCGATTCTCCGTATCTCGGGGACACTACCATCAGCACCCCAGCCTTAATAGGGGATGTTGCCGTAGCTGTTGCCAAAACAAGGGGGACTGATTTGGTGCGCCTCCTTAAGGCAACAGTTAACAATACAAGGCGAATTTATCACTAGGGATGGTTTATTTACTGCCAGTAACATTGCTAGCTGGCAGCCATTTTAAGTGTCAAGGTTAGCCAGTAACATTGCTAGCTGGCTGCCTTGTAAAATTAACCTCTCAGTTTTTTAGATCCCTAGAATAACCATTCCTGCAGAAAATAAAAGAGGGGAGAGTGTAGTGAAATGCGGGCTTTCGGCCGTTGGCGGCGCCCTCCTGCACAGGTGCTGCGCTGCCGTTGTATTCATGGAATGCCTAGCCTCGCATGTACATTACGCATTTCCCCTCACCAACAGCAGAATGATCCATACCGCCGAACTGAGCTGACGTCCTAACGACTAGCCTTCTGCGGAACCACCCAGTGCGACAAAGACTTGGTAAGTCCACCGAGTTTAATACACTGGGTAACACTATAATATTTTAATAAATTGCCCATGTCTATCTCTTTGGAATTTATTATACTAGATGATGATCTGTTATATTTACCACATGAATTTATTGTTTCTGAACAGGGAGATGCAAACTTAAAGTATATATTTTATCTATAAGAAAACGAGACCTTACCACACCAACACTTACCAGGTCAAACAGCATTTGGCTGAGTTGCCAGGGACTCTGGAACCTAGTGTGGTATGTACCAGTACGTTGAGTGTGGATTTTTTAGCTCTGCTGTCAGAGATGCGGAGCTTATCTGATAGGCTGATTGTCCGTCGTTGTCCATCCGTCGTCCGTCAACAATGGACTTCTTCTCTGAAACCCCAAGTCCGATTGATTTGAAACTTGGTATAGAGGTTCCTAGGGATGACCTTAGTCAGATTTGTTCAAGTCGTGGCAAAATTTGCATAATTGTTTTTTTGGGCAATTTTCCCCGTTTTTGGTAAGAAAATCTTCTTCTCTGAAACTGCAAGTCCAATTGATTTGAAACTTGGTATGAAGGTCCCTAGGGGTGACCTCAGTCAGATTTGTTCAAATCATGGTGAAATTAGCATAATTGTATTTTCAGGGCAATTTTTAGCTACTATAGACTATGTCTATAGAAGCTTATAGTATGGGTGAGTGTCCG
The DNA here is from genome assembly GCF_041260155.1 of Ptychodera flava. NCBI lineage: Eukaryota > Metazoa > Hemichordata > Enteropneusta > Ptychoderidae > Ptychodera > Ptychodera flava. The sequence goes on along the minus strand of NW_027248281.1, from coordinate 633,242 downwards.
GCGTCCGTCGTCAGTCTGTATGTATGTATGTATGTGTGTGTGTATGTATGTATGTATGTATGTGTGTGAGGATGTCCGTCCACTCAAATATTATGAGAATTGCAGTACCTACAGACTTGATTTTTTTAGTATATATGTATGATTGGAAAATGGCTGGACATTTTTTCGTTTTCCAGTTTTCGTCAAAAATATGCAAATTAGATCAAACATACCATTTTCTGTCAAAAATCTTCTTCTCTGAAACCGCCAGTCAGACAGCTTCTATATTTGGTATACAGCTTCACAGGCATGACCTCACTCAAGTTTGTTCAAATTGTAGTGAAATTTGCATAATAATATTCAGGGGTAGGAATGAAATAGGGGTAGGGAATAGAAACCACCCTGTTGACCACTGGAAACCAACCATGGACCGGAAAAATCCCGCGGGTTGACAACTGGATCCCATAGCGAACCCTGTAGAACCACACGGTAGACCACTGAAATAGCTAGTGCTCATTGGCCACATGAGGGCGTGTTTTCAAGATGGCGACGGCTGATGATGACAGAAACAACGGGAACACTGCCTACACAAGTTTTAGGTCCAGGTATATTTTCCTGATATGACACTCAGATGTCAGTAAATATTATAGTCGATGAATAGTGGGAAATTTATACAACTATGCTGCATATGACTATATCAATCCTGGTATTTCTGTCACTATTAGGTGACCGTGTAGTTTAATCATATTTACTTTGTATACTTTTGACAAAACAATGTCAGGTCATCCTGGGGTCATACATGTGATCTTTTCACTACTAAAGGGGTGGATCATTTGATATTTGGGGGTGGGGATGGGGCTTAAAAGATTGACTCTGGAGCATTTTTTTTGCTCTCTGCTTCACCTGGAATGATTTTTTTTTTAAACAAGCAACCTAGCGGCCCGATATAGCTCCGCTGTGTTTATGTAGAGAATAATAATAATTTTCGAAAAATACCAATCTTTAAAAATCTTCTTCTCAAAAACTAAAAGACCGATTGAGCTGAAACTTTGCTCATGTCATCCTTAGAGTGATCACTTTTAAGTTTGCGAAAGACGTTTGGATCGGTCACGTGATTTGGCCACCATATTTGATTTTCGAAAAATACCAATTGAATCATTAAAAATCTTCTTCTCAAAAACTAAAACACAGATTGTGCTGAAACTTTGCTCATGTCATCCTTAGAGTCATCTCTTTCAAGTTTGTGAAACACGTTTGGATCGGTCACGTGATTTGGCCACCATATTGGATTTTCGAAAAATACCAATTTCAATCTTCAAAAATCTTCTTCTCCAGAACTAAAACACTGATTGAGCTGAAATTTTACTCATGTCATCCTTAGAGTTGTCTCTTTCAAGGTTGCAAAAGACATTTCAGTGATCGAAATAATCGGTGGCAATGGTGGCATTTGACACCAAAAACAGTTTCAGTAGCATAAGCGCGTCGAAGTCGGATGTATTGGTATACTACATTTCGTTTACTTTACACAACATCTAGAAGCAGCTGATCGATGAGAATACTGGGTATGCCGTATGGGCTATTATCGAGAGCCTGACATACGGACGTGGAAGTACAATTTTCCTCCCGTCCGACTGAAAAGTTACCCGTCTCGGACGGGAGGACGGGCGGTAGTTTCCAACGCTGGTATATGCCAACAGACCGGACTCTAGTCTCCGACATCGCTAGCAAGGACGAGAGGTTTCATTTCAAGAGGCCAAACAGGAGTACAATTGACAAAAACGCAAACTACAGAAATCTACAGCTCACAGAGCAATGCCCGCTGCAGCAAGAAGCATCTGTTCCGTGGCCTGCATGAACGTCGGTGTCAAGAGAACCGGGTATATGGCGCGCTACACTCGGCTGTGGAGAATCCAACTCCACTACGAAGTTTACCCCGTTTGGGGGTGCAAACGAGTATTCCGAGTACGGCAGGTACAAAGTCGAGCGAAGGACCATTCGTAGGTCTTCTTGTTATGTGGTGGTTACCTCATTTGAAAGAGGATTCAGACCTACACGGCAATCGAGGTACAACAACGAAGTTTTGCCTAACACCTACACTAGCTAGCGGTCGGATCACTGCCATGACCATGCACAGGATCTCTCAATACTATGTGTAGCCGTGCAATTTTCCTGCCAAATGCCGCTAACCAGCTTGTTTTGTCTATTGTGTCCTGTCATTTGACTATTTCTTGCCACATACTAATAGAAGAAGTAAGAAATGGTGATCAACAGTGGGTTGTGGGCCAAGTCGTCACGGGGCCGGTACGTTGTGGGACCGGATTCTCTCATATCCGTGTACGTCAACGCGGTGACCTTCTCCCTCATCGAAGCAACAGCATCTGAGCTCCCGTGTCATACTCTGGCTTGCTGATCATGTATGGAGCAATCATGGTCTTGAGTGTAATTTTTGTGGTAGGCATTGTGCTTGTTGCTGGTCTACATATATATATACAATGTTGATCACTTTAGTGACTATTTTTACTGTGCTGTACATAGCATTGTGTACAACCAGCGTGACCGTGCGCGATCAAACCCATTTGTTCACTGTGACTGCATGCAGTAAACTCAGCGACATAATGTGCCGAGTGTAGCGTCTCAATGTCCGTAGCCTTACATTAGTTTTATAGATAGAAATATACCACTGAAGTTCGTTTCCGATCTTAATATTTCACTATTGCATGATGTTGAGTTTTACAAAGGCGTTAACAAAGTGAGTGACTCCTCCCATCTCACTCCGATTGAAGTTGAGAAGACACATGTTTACAAACATTTATGTTTATCAACAAAAAAATCACGCACGCGCAGCGCGACGACCACTGTGCTTTAAACAGTACGATATGTCTAAGCTTCTATTTTTAGCCATACTATAATTGAGTGAGAGAGTCCAAGCAGTTGTCATGGTGGCGTCTCGATAGGAAAGATTTGCATATAACAGTGGTGTCTGAAACGTCCTGAAAAAGCATGGAAAATGTGTCTAAAACGGACAAGGTCATTTCTTCACTTTAACTAAATTTAACATGTAAAGCATATTATATACAGGCTTACATTACGAAGTGACTGAGCCAGATAAGCGGTATCTATCAACGAAGATGGCAGCGACTAAGCCAGATAAGTGCCGGCTGCAGTATCTATCGACGGAGATGGCAGCCGTAGAAGTACGTTGCTTTGACGGGAAAGGGAAAAAATGAGTGTGCTTATCAAACAAGCGACCTAGCGGCCGATATAGCTCCGCTGTGTTTATGTAGAGAATAACTATTTTTGACACATGTTGATGAAGAAGGTGGAAATCTTTGATAGCTCAATGCAGAGGCCAGAAAAAAGTGGCTAAAATAGCTGCAAAAATACACAATAGAAGATTTCATTGTACTTTGAATATATCACATTGGATCATCCCTAAGAACATGTCAACCAAAGCTATCTGATGAGTAGTTTTTTGGAGAATAAAATTTTCTGACCAAAAATGGCACCAATTGCCCCCAAAAATAAAATTTGCAGATTTCATCATAATTTCAAAAGATCAAATTTAGTTCATCTATAGAAACCTGTATACCAAATTTCAAAGCTGTTGAACAGTACTTTTTGAGAAGCACATTTTTTAACCAAAAATGGAAAAAATTGACCCAAAAATACAAAATTGCAGATTTCATCATAATTTCAATAAATATTATTTAGTTCATCTATAGAAACCTCTATACCAAATTTCAAAGCTATCAGATGAGTAGTTTTGAAAATACACATTTTTTGACCAAAATTGGCAAACATTGCCCCAAAAATACAAAATTACAGATTTCATCAGAAATTCAATATATATTACTTAGCTCATCTGTAGAAACCTGTATACCAAATTTCAATGCTATCAGACCAGTACGTTTTGAGAAACCATTTTTTGACCAAAAATGGCAAAAATTGCCCCAAAATTACAAAATTGTAGATTTCATCATAATTTCAATAAATATTATTAAGGTGATCTGTAGGAACCAGTATACCAAATTGCAAAGCTATCAGATCAGTAGTTTTGGAAATACACATTTTTTGACCAAAAGTGGCAAAAATTGCCCCAAAATACAAAATTACAGATTTCATCAGAAATTAAATATATATTACTTAGTTCATCTATAGAAACCTGTATGCCAAATTTCAAAACTATCAGACCAGTACTTTTTGAGAAATACATTTTTTGACCAAAAATCGCAAAAATTGCCTTAAAAATGCAAATTTGCATATTTCTGCACAATTTGAACAAATCTGAAATAGATCATCCCTAGGGACATATGTACCAAATATCAAATCTATCTGACTGGTAGTTCTGAAGAAGAAGATTTTTAAAGATTTTTTTACCAAAAATGACAAAAATTGCCTTAAAAATACAAATATGCAAATTTCACCACGATTTGAACAAATCTCACTGAAGTCACCCTAAGTAAACTGCATATCAAATTTCAAAGCAATCGGACAAGCGGTTTCAGAGAAGAAGATTTTTTTACCAAAAACACAAAAAAATGCCCCAAAAATACAAATATGCAAATTTCACTATGATTTGAACAAACTTAAGTGGGGTCACCCCAAGTGAGCTGCATATAAAATTTCAAAGCAATTGGACTTGCAGTTTCAGAGGAGAAGGCAATTGTTGACGGACGACCACGACGGACGACCACGACGGACGACGACGGAAAATCAACCTATTTGATAAGCTCTGCGTCGCTGACAGCGGAGCAAATAAAAGCGACATCAAACCTTTGCTTCAACACTTGGCTTTTCTCGGCAATTTAATTATTGATGGACCATGGCTTTCACTCCATGGTCTACACAACAGCGAGCCTACACCTGTGACTTCAACCGACTTGGACAAGTCTACAACATAATCTAATAAAGTTAGCGAACCAATCTTTTAAGGATCCAGCTATATTTTGTTAAAAAGGTCAACGCCTTCCATATTTCTCACATTATGTTTGGTAGTCGACGATGGATTGCATAACGAGCAATCAATTATTTCACGCTAAGATTTAACATTTGCAGCAACGATGTTTACATTCAGGCATTGCATTTGGACGGCAATCTGCAACGTGAATCAGCTGATTGTCCATTCACATTCCATCTGTCAGTTTGTCAATTAAACTTTGGAAATACACTCACCAATTATCTGGAATCATTCTGGATCGGAATAGACACATCATTTAAACCATAGAGAGGATACTTTCTCAACGAATTGTCAGCAGGCAAGCACGCACCTCTCTCAGCGAGCGAGCCACACGTACCAGCATCAAGCAGCGCCGTGACGTCATATACCCTCTAAGTGACCGAAACATTATACCATGGAGCTGAGGCGCTTATGATCCGTCAACTGATAGATTTATGAAAAGATAAAAGTGCTGGACGGGTGTTGCTTTCATTGTTTTGGATCGTAATTGTTTATATATGTCTAAACTGATTCCATGGTCCGACAGACCAACACAACATCATACTCGCATTCCTTTCCCTTAGGCTGCGTTCACCATTGCGATGCGGTGATGCTGAAATTATTTTCGTATTCGTTTTCGTATTCGTTTTCGTTTTCGTATTCGTATTCGTATTGGAGTCACTGACAAAATTTTTTTATTTTTAGTCCAAATTTCGTAAGTTTTATATAAAAGTTCTGTCTTTACAGAACTTTAAGTGTTTTTATGACAATATATCAATACTTCAATATTTGAGAATGTAAGTTGAAAAAGATCCAATCTTTTTAGGCCCTAGACTGAAAGATATCGTTGATATCATTAGAGGAGAGATTTTAAAAACAAACGGCCAGTACACAGGCGCTCCTTAGCTGGGTAGTCTGCTAAATAGATCGATTTTCGGCTCGATCTATCGATCCCGTAGTCGATATTCCCGCCATTGTAATCTAAATACTCACTAGGTTATAGTGGCGGGCATATCGACCACGGGATCGATAGATCGAGCCGAAAACCGATCTATTTAGCAGACTACAAAGCTAAGGAGCGCCTGTGGGACAGTGGTAGTTTTTGGAGGAAAGATTTTTTAAACAAACATCATTTTCGTATTCGTTTTCGTATTCGTTTTCGTATTAACTTCTATCACAACAACCAACTTCAACATTCTGTTGACATCATTTATAGTATCGATAATGGAAATTTAGCTGACACTCCCAATTTGACGAGTTGTAAAGGTAATTTTCTTGTTTTAAACTGATATCTCTGTGAAAGTGATTGTCATAACGACAGTAAAAATGCAGGGCTCAACGTTAACATTTTCAGTTGATCGCATACCCCTAAGTCGAAATTTTAGGGGCAAACCTTGGACCTTGAAAATATTAGAGGCTGTTGTATTGTCACGAAAACCTTAAAAATTACATATATGACATGCTATATTTAGACTGCTGTCGCAAAGAAAATATCATCTCATATGTGGGAAAGCGTCATAAAAGAAAACGAGATGAATAAAATGGTATCATAATGTCCCGATCGGTACATTTGTTTCCCTAATAAAGATTAAATTAATGTGTGAGATGTTGTCAGAGTCTTTATTTGAGTACGGCCCATCTCTTTTTCTTTCCTTGCGTTTGCGTCAACTGTCATTGCAAGAACATGTTGATCAACTTGCGTTATGATAAGATACATCAGAATGCATGGAAATTGATTTGTATCGCGAAATATCGAGAAATACCTGTATTCTATGATATATAGACTTCAGCTCGTCTAGTAGCTGTCGCGACTGGCTCGATCGGTTTCCGTCATTTGTTACTGTGCGATCCAGTTTTAGTGTTACGTAGTTTGCCCCGCTCTACAACTCCGTTCTGCAGGTCACTCCAAAAACTTTCAGCAGTGCTATTTTGGGGGACCAATTATGCCGCTAGCCGTAGAGAGCTACTTTTTTCAACAAAAACTCTGAATAGCAATGCAGACTATCAACTTTCGATAGATATTTTGTAGGCAACTTTCGACAGATATTTTGTATATGCACATTACATGTAAATCCCAGTGTTTGTCGATCGCCGGGGTCGAACGCTAAGATACGTCTGTTCTTTTTTTGCATCCATGGTCTGTTCTACACAATTGCAGTCGCTACCCGGCAGATTTGCCATGATATTTCATTAAAGTTGCTTGCTATTTAGATCTAGCTGAAAACGAAAACAGGCTGATCTAGTCCAAGCTTGAAGAAATCGATGCTTTGATACGGTTGCTCTGATCTGCTTTCCAAAGGACGATTTCCGGAAGTGGTCTAGCCGGTCACATGCCACTAACGCGAATATTCATTACGCACGTGAACGCATGAAACATGTTGCATTCACTGGTTGATGGACTTGTTTTCCCTTGTCAGCTATATTTTGATGACATTTTATGCTGGGATTATGATTGGTTCAATTGAAAGTGATGTGACAGCACTAAAACTGCTTCTGATACTTGATTGGATTGTAGTAAAATTTGTCATTAAATTCATGGAATATTTTGACAGATCATTCAAGATAACTGTGTAGTGGAGAGAACGCGCTCAAATCTATGAGTAACTCCGCTCAACGGCTATGCTTATTCAATGCGTATTTTGGGGTCGCGGCCTTTCGGGACAATGCTTCGTGAACACTGAGCGAATAAATGTTGAATTTGATCAGGTATGGAGAATTGTCTTGAAAAAATTTCAGTCGCAATCTCATAAAATTTGGTCGCCTATGCGACTGAAAATGGTCGCTACTTTGAGCCCTGATTGAATGTAATACATGAATTATCGGTCGGTCCGGTTTTATGTTATTATTGCTCACATCTTTACTCTGAAAGATAAACTACGTATTGTGATTGATTTCTGTTACTTTCTCCCCTGTAGCAGCACGTACTTGTTGTAACTTGCAATTTTGTAATTTTTGCCTTACCGCACTCCCTGAGTGTGTTGTTGAGCGATAGAGTTTTGTAAAGTATTGTATTGTATTTCAGGTCTACGTAGAGCCATATCAAAATCAAGTAAAATACTTGAAATACAAATTGTAAATGGATATGATTATTCTAAAGTGAGTCCAAAAGGATGACCGGATATAACAATTTTCACATTTTTTATTTAGATGGTTGTCCTGGACAAGTCCCCCGTTCATCATAGCTGTCAACAATCATCCGTTTTGCTGCGCCTCACAAAAATCTGCCCTCCCCGCAAAATAATGGTACAGTCCGGGACAGCTCCTTTGCACAACAACTGCCTTCCTATCGCATCGTCCGATCTCACGAGTCCCATTACTTGGCACTAACTACCTGATTTCAGGGTGCATCCATCTGGCCAGCTGCCCGGTGAAGAGACATTGGCAAGCGAAGATGCTGCCTTACCAGATCCCAACCGATTTTAAGTAATTTTTTTCAAATAAAATGAGGTAAACAAAATTCTTTAAAATCTAAAAATGCAAATTTATGTAAATTTAACAAAATTTGGCAGATGAAATTACGAATCAAATTGTCACAATATTTAAACCTCAGTAAACATCGTATATTGCACGTTTCATACCTGAAACCTGGACTAAAAATACCAATTTCTGTCAGTGACTCCAATACGAATACGAATACGAATACGAAAACGAATACGAAAACGAATACGAAAATAACTTCAGCATCGTTGCGATGCGGCCCGGAGAGAGAGATAGACTCGTTCCTTGCCCTATGGGGGCGCTACACTGCACTACGCTGCCGTCTGTACGGCGTTTATCTGACAAAACGTGCTTATCTGACAAAACTCTTTTTAGCAATACCCTGGGGAGTCACTTTAGCCAGCGCACTTCATGCGCGCGGTACATGTCGTCGCTTCGTACGATGTTGTGTACACGGAGTGTGCCAATCGAATTCTTCTAGACGAAGGATTTTGTTTCTGTAAACTACTCTCAAATTGTTGACATATAGTTTTTTTATTGTGGTTGTTCTTCCATCGGCCGGGCTCGCGCTCGCTCACTGCCCACTACAAAGTACTGTACGAGCCCATGGAGATAACTCCGTGTTGCAACATGTTGGTGCTTTTCTTATCATCCACTTGCATGTTTATTGAATATAATTTATGTACTTTAATGGCAAAATTAGCGATCGAGGAAGGTGATGAAAAACAAAAACAAAAGTACTCTGCTTGCCATTGCCGCATTGTGATGTGGTGATTTTGATACTCAGGCCACCGTGAGAGCGCACGATCGAGACCTCATGTGACCTCGTGCCCTCTCCTCTACCCCTTAAGACAGCCTCTATGTGTTGATCGCGTGATTGATTGAGGTGCACGGCGATTTTATGCAATCAATAAAATTTACTGTATTTTTTAACTATTTTATGGCTATTCTGTGATGTTTGTGATTTTAGGCCTCTGTAATTAAAATTTCATTCGTGTATTTTAACAGACGAAGTATTGTGTGAGGGATTACTTTCCACAAATGAGTAAGGCTACAAGCAGTAATTAGTTATTTTTGTCAGATAAGCACGTTTTGTCAGATAAGCGCCGTACAGCTGTCCCAAAGGGACAAGCATCCAC